>NC_136261.1:191994304-192226783 GCF_964187855.1 Myxine glutinosa
ATATTCACCAAAACATATTTTCCTCACAAACGACATGACCAATATAGACCAAATTTGGTACGTTACATCAGAACATCAAGGTGTCATGGGGTTGTGCTTCCCATCCAGATCCGTATCCTATAAGAGGCTGAAAGGTGGGTTGCCTCAAATTCAGGTAAATTGTTTTAAAATCTTCTCAGAACCCGTGGGGGAAATAACCGTCAGTCCCCTACAGGGATATTTTCTATTTTTGTGTTATTACCTCTGCCACCAAAGATTTTTATTTAATTTTTGTATACAAGATCGAGGATCGTGTAAGAGCTAACATCAATCACAAAAAAAAAGGACACACAAAACATACAATAAAGGGAGCGGGAGACAAGATGGGGAGAGAGAGGGAAGCACACAAATACAACAGCAGAGAACAGGGACAACGGGAGATCTGTGGGAGGGAGAGGGCTTGGGGAGAGGAGGCATGGGAAGGTGGGTGGGGCAATAAGATTATGTTTTCACCCCTGTTTGTCTGTCTGTCTTTTCACAGGATATCTAAAAAGGTTATGGACAGGTTCGTACGAAACCTGGACAGGTTGGGTGTGTGACACGGACGAATTGATTCGATTTTGGTGAGGATCCGAAACTAGATACTGGAACTTTTAAGTGATTCTTCACAATTGAGAGATAGGCCCAAAACCGATATACAATATAGTAAAGCGCGGCGTTACGCGCGCTGCTTGCGAGCAAGGAGGAAGCGGACAAGCGGTAACTTATAAGCGTCTTTATTTCAGGAGCTCACTGTAACACTGGCGCGCTCCGGGCTGCGCACCCGGTGTATATCATGAGGCCACGCCTACCCCTCGGGCGTGGCCACCGCCCACTTGGTGCGCGGAATGATGTCACCACGCCAGTGGGCTTTTGTGTCCGCCACACACGCCCCCCCAGAATTCCCGCGCACCTGGAGGGCCAGTTTGCGGGGCAGACGAATGACCCGGCCGAAGCGCCCCCTGGCGATCGGCGGCGTCCGGGGTGCAGGGATGCCAGGTGGGATGCCCCTGGCTGCCCCTGGGATGGGTGCAGGACCGGGGGGCGGCGTGGCGGCGGGGCTGGGCGGTGCCGGGGGTCCGCACGCAGGGGGGCGGCCCCGACGTGGGGGTCGGGCCACTGGCGGTGGATGGTCCACGTCGAGGTGGGCCGGCTTGAGGCGGTCTACCGAAACGCGGTCAGGAGTACCGCCGATGTCCAGGGTGAAGTGCTTCGCCCCGGTCTCCAGCACGCGGAAAGGCCCGTCGTACGGGGGCCGCAGTGGTGTCCGGTGGGCATCGTGGCGGACGAAGACGTACTCCGCCGTGCGAAGCTCCGGGGCGACGTGCGTCGGTGGGTGCCCATGGCATGCCGTTGGCACCGGGGCGAACCTCTGGGTGGTCTCTTGCAGAGCGGAGCGCTGCTGTGCCGCGGACCATGGTGCCGTGGAGTCGGGGAGGAACTCGCCCGGCACCTGCAGCGGTTGCCCGAAGACCAACTCCGCCGCGGATGCGCGCAGGTCCTCCTTGGGCGCCGTCCGGAGGCCCAGCAGGACCCAGGGGAGCCTGTCGACCCAGCCGCCGTCGCGGAGGGTGGCCCGGAGCGCGGCCTTCAATGAGCGGTGAAATCGCTCACACAGGCCGTTAGCCTGGGGGTGGTAGGCCGTGGTTCGGTGCAGCCGGACCCCGAGCCCCTGCGCGACCGCCCCCCAGAGCTCTGAGATGAACTGGGGGCCGCGGTCGGACGAGATGTCTGAGGGGGCGCCGAACCGGGCGACCCAGGTGGCGATGAAAGCCTGCGCGGCATCGGCCGCCGTTGTCGACGCCAAGGGCACGGCCTCCGGCCACCGGGTGGTGCGGTCCACCATGGTGAGGACGTAGGTGAAACCCTGCGAGGGGGGCAGAGGTCCCACCAGGTCCACGTGGATGTGGTCAAACCGGCGTTCCGGCACCGTGAACGGGGCCAACGGGGCCTGGGTGTGCCGGTGCACCTTGGGGCGCTGGCACGCGAGGCACGTCCTGGCCCAGCCGCGGACGGCCTTCCGGAGGCCATGTCAGACGAACTTGTCGGTGATCAGCCTTTGGGAGGCCCTCGCGCCCGGGTGGGACAGGCCGTGGATGGCGTCAAACACCTGGCGCTGCCAGCCCGCGGGCATGATGGGGCGAGGACGCCCGAGGGAGACGTCGCACAAGAGGGCCGCGCCCGCGCCGTCGAACGCCACCTCAGTGACGCGGAGGCCCGTGACGGCGGTCCACAAGGCCTGGACGTCGGGGTCAGCGGCCTGGGCCGCTGCCATCCGGGCATAGTCGATGCCGAGGTGGACTGCGTGGGCGACGGCCCGGGAAAGGCAATCCGCCACCGGGTTGTCCTTCCCTGCGACGTGCTGGATGTCCGTCGTGTACTCGGACACGGCCGAGAGGTGACGCTGCTGCCGGGCCGACCACGGCTCGGTGACCTTGCCCATCGCAAAGATCAGCGGCTTGTGGTCGACGAAGGCAGTGAACGCACGGCCCTCGAGCAGATGGCGGAAGTGCCTGACCGCCAAGTGAAGCCCGAGCAACTCGCGGTCGAAGGTACTGTAACGGCGTTCGGGCGGGCGAAGCTGCCGGCTAAAGAACGCCAGCGGTTGCCAAGCTCCACGCACCCATTGCTCGTGCACCGCGCCCACCGCGTAGTCCGAGGCATCGGTGGTGAGGGCGATCGGTGCATCGGGCGCCGGGTGCGCGAGCATGGTGGCGTTAGCCAAGGCGAGCTTCGCGCCCGTGAACGCCGTGTCCATCTGCTCGGTCCAGGTAACGTCGCCTTTGCCCGGCTTACCTCGGAGAGCTTCGTGCAGGGGGCGCAGGAGCTGGGCGATACGGGGCAGGAACCGATGGTAAAAGTTCACCATGCCCAGGAACTCCTGCAGCCCTCTGATCTTGCGGGGGCGCGGAAACCCCTTCACCGCCTCCACCTTGGCCGGCAGGGGGACGGCTCCGTGCCTCGTGACACGGTGCCCCAGAAAATCGATTATGGTGGCGCCGAACCGGCACTTTGCGGGGTTCACAATCAGGCCATGCTGGCCCAGGCGTTCGAAGAGCGTGCGGAGGTGGCGTAGGTGCTCTTCGCGGGACGCGCTGGCGACGAGGATATCGTCCAGGTAGACGTAGACAAAATCCAAGTCGCGCAGGATGCTGTCCATCAGTCGCTGGAACGCCTGAGCCGCATTCTTCAGACCGAAGGGCATGCGCAGGAACTCGAAGAGTCCGAATGGCGTGATGACCGCCGTCTTCGGGACGTCCTCCGGACTGACGGGGACCTGATGGTAGTCGCGTATGAGGTCCACCTTCGAGAAGAAGGACATGCCCGCCAAACGGGCGGAAAAGTCCTGAATGTGGGGGACGGGGTAGCGGTCGGGAGTCGTGGCGTCATTGAGACGGCGATAGTCCCCGCACGGTCGCCATCCCCCGCCGGGCTTCGGCACGATGTGCAGCGGCGACGCCCAAGCGCTCTCTGAGCGCCGAACGATGCCGAGTCGCTCCAGGGTAGCGAACCCCGCTTTTGCCACCGCCAGCTTCGTCGGCTCGAGGCGGCGTGCCCGGGCGTAGACCGGTGGCCCGACGGTGGGGATGTGATGGGCCACCCCGTGCTTGACGGCCCCCGCCGAGAAGGTGGGCCGCGTGAGGGCCGGGAAGCCGGCGAGGAGGCGGGTGAATGCGTCCGCTGCCGGAAGCGTACAGACCAACGTGGCCGGAACCGAACCGTTCGGCAAGCCGCTTGGCAAACCGCTCGTTGAGCTGGGCAACGCACAAGCGAGCGAGCTGAACGTCTCGGCCTGGACAAGACGTCTGCGCTTGACGTCGACCAGGAGCCCATTAGCGCACAGGAAGTCCGCGCCAAGCAGTGGCATGGGCACGTCAGCGGTGACGAACGTCCATCGGAAAACCTGCCCTCCGAACCGCAGAGAGTGGCAGCGTTTTCCGTACGTACGGATGGGCGTCCCGTTCGCGGCAAGCAGCGCGGGGCCCCCACCCGCGGCGTGCTTGTCTGACGTGCCGGCGGGAACGACACTCACCTGCGCTCCCGTGTCGCATAGGTAACGGCGCCCGGAGAAGGTGGCCGTTATGAACAGCAGGCTGCTCGAACGGCCGGCGCTCATCGCCACTATTGAGCGCCGGCCCAGGCATTTCCCGACCTGTTGAAGGAGCATGGCGGATGACACTGCCGAGCTTCGTGGCCGAACTTGGCGTGGAACCAGCACCAGGTGGTGGAGCTGGAGGAGCGCGGCTGGCTCCGCCAGGCCGGTGGAGTTGGCGGGTTTCCCCGCGGTGGCGGTTTTCGCCGCGGCGGTGGGCGGGGTGTGGCGGCGGTCACGAGGTGCGTATCAGCATGCTGCGTATGCTGTATAAGCTGATGCTGTGGATCAGCAGCATCAGCAGCAGCATCAGCAGCATCAGCCACGAGGGCCGTGACGGCCACGCCGACTCTGACCCGCGTGTCCGAAGCGGCGAAGTACTTGTCCGCCTCGGCGGCCAATGCTCGGGGTTCCGTTAGCCCGGTCCCGGCCAACGCGAGGCGAACCTGCGCTGGAAGTTGGCGACGGAAAAGCGCCCGGAATAGAGAACCGGAGGCTTCGTCGCCCAACAGTGACAGCATATGGTCCATTCGGACCGACGGGCGCGTGTCACCGAGCTCGGGGAGATCCAGGAGGCGGTCGGCCCGTGCGTCGTCCGTGAGACCGAACGTGGCTAGGAGTAGCCGCTTGAGTGCCTCGCACTTGTGGCCGTCCGGTGGGTGGCGAAGGACGGACACAACTCGAGCGGCCGTGCCGGGCCCGAGGGAGGCGACGACGTGGCAATAGCGCGTGTCATCGCCGGTGAGGCGCCGAAGCTGAAATTGGGCTTCGGCCTGGACGAACCAGACTTCGGCCTGAGCCTCCCAAAATTCGGGAAGTTTGATGAAGTTGGCCATGGCAATGGCGTCGCGTGTGGAAGGATCGCTCTGGCAGATCCAACGTCAAGGGGGTCACCAGTAAAGCGCGGCGTTACGCGCGCTGCTTGCGAGCAAGGAGGAAGCGGACAAGCGGTAACTTATAAGCGTCTTTATTTCAGGAGCTCACTGTAACACTGGCGCGCTCCGGGCTGCGCGCCCGGTGTATATCATGAGGCCACGCCTACCCCTCGGGCGTGGCCACCGCCCACTTGGTGCGCGGAATGATGTCACCACGCCAGTGGGCTTTTGTGTCCGCCACAATAGCATGATATTTCAAAAAGTTGTCGATGGGTTATAACAAAACCCAGTGTCAGGTGTACAATGGCGCCAGGTCCACAATCACAAGGGGCCCATATAGCGGCCAAGATTTTACCTGTAACATGTCGCAGGTGTACAAGAGTTTCGCGATGCTGTTGTTGGGGGTTCTTGTTGGGGGTCGATTTTTGAAATATGCACCAATTGGTCAGACAGTGGCTAGACCACATCCACATGTGTTTCTTGACTCCACCCACCAAATAACGGTAAGCAAGCGTTACAGTTACCTTACAGAATCATGTGTTACCTAACGTACTCAAGTGTTGTGTTATGCAAATTCATATTTAAAAAAGCTATTGCTAACTGCACTGTCATGGCCATAACCTGGAGTTTAAAAATAGCGTTACATAATTTTTGAATGGCCTCATATTGGGGTTAAGCAATCAGTGATTGTGTGACGAATCAGCTCGTTCTGATATAACCGTGGTGGAGGGTGACATGGATAAGAGGTGTCAAGTTAATGATTGAATAGCACATTAAATGCGTGTTTCCCAATCACGCTGTTCATCTTTAAGTGTTTTAAATGCACGCTTCCCAATCTGCCCGTTAAGGCATGTCACAGGTTTTGACCACAGTGAGGTCATTCTTGTTTTTTTCCAAGTGTACACATCATGATCTTCCTTAACGGCCACCATTATCCCACATTTATTGTGGTGTCTGTCGGGGAAAGACTGGCCAGAGTATTCACGAACTGGCTGGCCAGGTCTGACGTTCAACTAAGGTTAGGGCAGGAATGTAGAATTTGTACATGGTGCCGGCGATGGCTCGCCTACTCTTCGCGAAGGACACAGTGGGATCTTTAATGTAGAATATACACAGAATATGTATAGAACATATAGTGGGATCAGCAAATGTCAGGCTGTTCTATCCACTGTTTTATTTATACTTTTTCATTTGTTATTTGTGTACACTTGTGTGGGCTGTGTCCTTCTGCCTTCGGGGTGCCATTGCTGTTACCCTAGTGGCAGCCAACTCCATCTGCAACTTAAACTTGTAAATATTGTAAATAAAACTTACATACAGCTGTGTGCTTTGTTAAAGACCACTGACTGTGTCGACCCCCTGTCTTTTGCAATGGTTACCCAAATGGAGGCCCACAAATTTGTTTGGCACCAGGCCTACAAAAGGTTAATCCAGCCCTGATAAAACTAGGTGGATGAGTTGGTTAGGTGACAACAACAAGCCGATTCGATTTTGGTACAGGTCCGAATCCAGATCAGTCCTACCGGGGGATTCAAAACGTAAACTGTTCGCTCCTTGAGTTTGTCCATTTCCCCTTACCTTTTGGTTGTCTACAAATCTGTGCATATCCTGTGTCGGTTAGCACTCCACCTTTCTACAAAGATGACATGAGCTGTTGTTTATTTTTCAATTGAAAATTAATTTTTGTTTCAAGAAATTGCTGATTTTTACATTACTGAACTCAGAGGATGGAAAACGACCCTAAAATTTATTGATAAAATGAAAGGGCATGCTTGAAAGGGTTAATAACCTGAAATTTTTATTAAAGTTGGTGAAAACATCCCAAAAGGTAACCCAAGCTTTCAAACTGACCAATTGTCGTCTGAAATTCTCATACCCTCTGGGGACAAAGCCATTGTGAGTTATGGGAATTTTGTGATATAATGGCCATAGCTCATATTGTAATGTATGAGTATAATAGAACGGATGAATAAGCCATCAATCAGAGAGGGTAACCGTGAACAGGAGTAGCAATACGCAGAGTGATTAATAGTTGGATATGTTTTTTGAATGATTCAAGGTTTGACGTTAAAAATGAACAAGATGAGACAGACAGTCACATGTAATCAAATCACATGTAATCCATGAGATTTGACGTCATTGCTTTTAATTAAATCAAAAGATTTAATAAAGTGCTTGGCGAACTTTTACTTAAATCAAGTCTGTATGATGAATTTTTAGCCGCGTCGCAGACGCTGCTAATAGAGTGCCCTCTGCTGTTGTTGTTGTTCTTCTTGTTCTTCTTCTTCTTGTTATTCTTGTTCTTTCAGAGAAGACAAAACCTCAAAGCTCCACCCATTCTGGGAACCATAGCTCCACCCATTTTGGGAGAGGCTTCATATAAACAAATATCCACCATTTTATTAACTCGCATAGCTTTGAGGCCTGTTTTGTAGGCCCGTGGTGTCTTCCTCTCTCACACAGTTTTATTTCAAATCAAATTCGATATATCATTTCATTTTTCACAGTCGCTAACATAGTTTTAGACTCGGTTGAAAAAAAACGGGAAGAAAATCCGATGAAAGTTGCCCTTTATAGAACGAAATGAATTCTCAAAGGCCTGTAACTTCAAGTCCATTGAGATTTTTTTTTTTAAATCACGGCATGGTCAGTCATACACCGCCCGAAATAACAGATGGGAAAATGCCGAGATACATTAAAAATTCGTCCATTTGATGACAATCGTCACGATGAAATATTTAATTTATACGTCGTCACAATAATGTGGAGAGAGGAGCATAGCTTCGTTCACGTGTCGCTACACACGAGAAATTGCCGAGATATATTTTTTTACAATCACGGCATGGTCAGTCATACACCGCCTGAAATAACAGACGGGAAAATGCCGAGATATATTAAAAATTCGTTCATTTGATGACAATCGTCACGATGAAATATTTAATTTATACGTCGTCACAATAATGTGGAGAGAGGAGCATAGCTTCGTTCACGTGTCGCCACACACGGGAAATTGCCGAGATATATATATTTTTAAATCGCGGCATGGTCAGTCATACACCGCCTGAAATAACAGACGGGAAAATGCCGAGATATATTAAAAATTCGTCGCCACACACGGGAAATTGCCGAGATATATTTTCACTTTGCACAAAAATAACATCAAGTAATCGAATCAATAGGAATGTCCTGTGCCTATAACATCAACGTTATAGGCACAGCTGCATCTAGGCATTGTGTAACATCGACGCGGCTTTTGTTTTAATTAAAACTTTTTGTACTTGCTAAAAATTAGAAGGTAAATGTTAGGCCAACTTTATAACAACCCTTTGCATTTTCTTTAGAAATAAATTCTTTATATAATTGTGTAGAATGTATTGCATAAATGATTTGTTGTTTAATGTATCTTTTTCTTTCTCAACTGAATAAATGAACAAATACAGATACATAAAAGTACACAGTCTCCATGTCAAATAAATAAATAATACCTAAATCTAACAGTATACCTAAACAACGACCGTTTCATCCAAATCTGCAACTTTTTGAAAATTCATTGAGTAATTAAGCGAATAAATATATAATTAATCGATTAATTATTAAATGAAAAATACCCTTTACATTCAAATCACCTGGTCATTGTCGTGCCCAAATATCAGCTTTCTATCTCAAAAAGTGTCTGAGATATTGCCCAGATGAGAAAGAACATAAATAAGTACAGTACTTAATAAATCGATAATAAAATTAACTAATTAATCAAAACAATTAAAATACCGTTTTTGCCAAAGCTTTTCTACATGAATATAGGAGTAGCTCTTCCATATGAATCTGAGATGGGGCAGATGGCACAGACTGCATGGGTCGAGTGTGAAAAAAATTCCTACAATCTGGGAGTCAGACCCATGGACCTCATCACTTATGCAGTGACAGCCCACTGAGCCATTGAGTCTTCAGGATATCCTCATAAACCAGAGGCCCTGGAGAAGACTTGAATCCATTGAAATTGAGTAGTTGAAGGTAGTGAGAGGAATGACAATGCCAGACAATATGTGCATTGGTATCATTAGGAGGGAGACCAAGTTCTGCAGCATATAGTGAAGCTGCAACAAAATAGATTATGAGCAGGTGCAAAGGATTGATGAAGGGCATCCTGTCAGGGAGACATTTTGAGACGACTGTTTGTGAGCAAAGAACAAAGGGAAGGTCTAGAAAATGGTAAATAGACTGTGTGCATGAGGACCGAATTGTCACGTCACAACCTTAAAGTCTGGCAAAAATTATATACAGTGCATTCAGAAAGTATTCAGACCCCTTCACTTTTTTCACATTTTGTTATGTTGCAGCCTTATGCTGAAATCGTTTAAATTCATTTTTTCCCTCCTTAATCTACACTCAATACCCCATAATGACAAACAGAAAACAGGATTTTAGAAAGTTTTGCAAATTTATTAAAAAGAAAAAACTGAAATATCACATTGACATAAGTATTCAGACCCTTAGTCTCGGCTTGTATGCGAGTTTATTAAATTAATTCTTACTTTATGGTTTCAATAATTAATTTTAAATGTTGTTTTTTAATTCTTCAATATTTTAATAATTCAATAATCAACATTAATATTTCCACGTCAGAATATTTACAATATTTCCCCTTCCACATAACAATAATTAAACATTGACTTATGTGGAAATAATTCGGTTTCGAATTGTTCGGTTTGCCTGTTAAACTGTTCCCATCTGTAGCTATGATTCATATTATATCTAGAAACCCACCATAGGCACTTTATATTGAGCCACATACTATATGAAGGCAAATTTGGCACTTTCACTTTTTATTATATTGCTAAACAACCTCCCTCCACCCCATCCCCCAAACACTTTCTCAAGAAACCAAGAATCCATGCAGCCATTGCTTCCATTTGTGGCATAGCCTGAGGCATGCGGACTGTTCAGAGAAAAGAGAAAAACCTCGAGCAAGTGCAAATGAACATTATTCCCGTTACAAAAAAGATTATCAGAACGTTTTAAAACTTTATTTTCCGATAGCTTTTCCAGAATCTCCTTTAATATGCATTTTAATATCAAATATGCCAATAAACCTTTAAAATGCCAAAATACAGCAAAGCAGGAAAATAAAATTCCAACTCCTCCCCTTTTTTAATTGGCAAAGATTGAACATGATGGAAAAAAGAACATGTGACAACCTGCATGGAGAAACACCGCCCGTGTTTATTATCGCTTGTATTACTACGATCAGCCAGCAGTCCCATAAATGGCACTTTCATGCGTTAGAGACAGAATGTATGCACATGGATTTACAAGACAAACGTGAAACGTCCATCATGATGAGGCCGAAATACAAGGCTGAGGCCCCTCCATTGATAGCAGACTGGATAGTGGTGCCGAAACACAAGGCCGAGGCTCCCCATTGATAGTAGACTAGTCAGTGGTACAGAAACACAAGGCCGAGGCCCCCATTGATAGCAGACTCGTCAGTCGTGCAGAAACACAAGGCCGAGACCCCATTGATAGCAGACTGGATATTGGTGCCGAAACACAAGGCTAAGCCTCCCCCCAACTGCATTGATAGCAGACTAGTCAGTGGTGCCGAAACACAAGGCCGAGGCTCCCCATTGATAGTAGACTAGTTAGTGGTGCAGAAACACAAGGCCGAGGCCCCCATTGATAGCAGACTCGTCAGTGGTGCCGAAACACAAGGCCAAGGCCCCCCCATTGATAGTTGACTAGTCAGTTGTGCAGAAACACAAGTCCGAGCCCCCCATTGATAGTAGACTAGTCAGTGGTGCCGAAACACAAGGACAGGCCCCTCCCCTCTCGTCCCACCCTTCCCCGTTGATAGCTGATTTGTCAGTGGTCTCTGTTTTTTACCGTTGATCTAGTTCCCTTCTCTTTGCTCTCTCGCCCACCTGCCCCAGCGTTCTTCTAGTAATCCCCACCTGGTTAAACTCCAAAAATCCAGGCTTGCTGCCCACCTCCACTCTCCAATTTGTGAAACTCTGCATGCGCTCTTCCCTCCATAGCTTAAAGCGAGTGGTGCATCACAAACTCATGTCTTCTCCCATCCCTGACAGCCAATCTTTAATGTGGCTTTTGGCTTGCGAAAGCGACGGGGTTGTCTTTATGAGAGGGCAGGTGTTACAGCAGCTCCCAGAACACTTAAACATTCCTCGTGGGAGATCAGAGAGTAATAATTCTTCAACTGGAGGAGTTGGCAAATTTGTCTCACATGAAAGAAATGAAAGGAGGTTGTGGTAAACTTGAGGCGGTTTCAGGATAATTCTGTAAAATTCTGAAGTTCTTCTGGATGATTTTCCTTACTCAAAGGATGGTAGGAATGGTATACAGTCACGTGAAAAAGTAAGTACACCCAATGTAAAGTTTTGACTTTTACAACATATTTCAACATACAGCTATTTGATCTTCATTTCAACAATATTGATAGATAAAGGTGATATAATATAACAAATATCATGAAACATTTACATTTTGTAGTCCATTGTATAATTTAAATAAACATAAATGCAAATTTCGCATGTGGAAAAAGTAAGTACACCCTTGACTCCAATAGGTGGTATTGCCCCCTTTGGCAGAAACAACCTCAAGTAGGCGTTGCTTATAACTGTCCACCAGTCTCTGACATCGACTGGGAGAAATTTTTGCCCACTCCTCCATGCAGAATTCTTTCAGCTGTGCGATGTTTGAGGGGTTTCTTGCATGCACAGCTCGTTTCAAATCCCCCCACAACATCTCGATGGGATTTAGATCCGGGCTTTGACTTGGCCATTCCAGAACCCTCCTTTTCTTTCTTTTCAGCCATTCCTTGGTGGATTTACTGGTATGTTTAGGGTTATTGTCATGTTGCAAGGTCAACCTTCAGTTGAACGTCAACTTTCCGACAGATGGCCTCACATTATCCTCAAGCACCCTCTGGTACAATGAAGAATTCATAGTGGATTCTATGATGGTGAGCTTCCCAGGCCCTGATGCAGCAAAGCTGCCCCAAACCATAACATTTCCACCACCATGCTTTACAGTTGGTATCAGGTTCTTGTGGTCAAATGCTGTCTTTGGTTTTCACCAAACATGTCTTCTGGTACTGTGGCCAAATAGCTCTACCTTTGACTCATCTGTCCAGAGCACATTGTTCCAGAAGTGCTGGTCTTTGCCTAGGTGTTCATTGGCAAACTTTAGTCTTGCCCTGATGTTCTTTCTGGACAGCAAATGTTTCCTCCTGGCACACCTCCCATGTAGATCAAAGTTGTGCAGCCTCTTTCTAATGGTAGACTCGTGCATTTCGACATCAACAGTGGCAAGAGCTACATGTTGGTCCCGTGATGACATTCTGGGGTTCTTAGAGACTTCTTTCAGCATCTTGCGGTCTGCTCTTGGGCTGAACTTGCTGGGGCAGCCTGACCTGAACAAGTTGGCAGTTGTTTGGAATCTTCTCCACTTGTAGATGATCTTCCAGACAGTCGAATGATTGATTTCAAATTGTTTGGAGATCTTTTTAAATCCCTTCCCAGACTCGGTGGAATCTATAACCTTCTTTCAGAAGGCCTCAGAGAGCTCTTTTGATCTCGGCATGGTGACGCCACACACTTCAACAACAAAGAGCAAACCAAACTAAATGTCTGAGGTTTAAATAAGACAGGTTCCTCCAATATCCTCTCCAACGATGTTCTAATCATTTGCACCTGAGCTGGTGCACATAATTCTAATTTTAGCTATTTGAAGTAGTGATAAATGTCGGGGTGTACTTACTTTTTCCACATGCGAAATTTGCATTTACGTTTATTTAAATTATACAATGGACTACAAAATGTAAATGTTTCATGATATTTGTTATATTATATCACCTTTATCTGTCAATATTGTTGAAATGAAGATCAAATAGCTGTATGTTGAAATATGTTTAAAAAGTCAAAACTTTACATGGGGTGCACTTACTTTTTCACATGACTGTATATAATATTGTTATAGCCTGGGTTTTTGGTGTACTATGAGGGGGTTAACCTCCGTTCCCTCCCGAACTAACCGGACCTGCGGCTGCCGAGCATGAATAACTTCGCACTTCGGCAGGTTGCGAACCAACAACTACAAATGCCAATTGGTCCATCATGCGATAACAGGGTCCAATGGTCTAACACCGCTTACCTGTACCACGTGTCGGTTTCAATCATGGAACACACTGTACATACCCTACGGCGATGTACCACTTTCTTTTGTTCCTGGATGGAAATTTAGATGGCCGAGCAACCGTTGGTACCCGCCGGGTTAATGCTAATTTTGTAACGGCCGATCGCTATGCTAGGTGCGAGCAATTGTGGACAAATGGAAGACAAGACATTCACGGACAGAGAGAAAGGAAACGTTTGACGATTTGATTTATTTACAAATATTTACAGTGAAATTTATAGATAGGAAAGAAAAAGGGACAAGAGGCAGAAACGTAGCTTATTCTACACCTTATTACGATCACTACGAATAAACACAACAAGGTGCCAGCACACATTCATGGGGGAGGGGAGGGTGAACGAACATTGGGAACTTGTTATCGAAATGGCCACGATGTTACCAGATGCTTCTCCTCGTGACGCCTTTTGTCTCGACCTCAGGAATGAATACCTGGTCGGCAAACGGCAGTCCTGAACATGAGCAGGTAAAGGTGATCCCAGCACGAACACAAGAGCCAAGAGCGAGATTCATGCAGCACGTACTCGGTGAGCCAGGCAGAGAGAGAGAGAGACCACATGTGTATGGCCTTTTGTCAGGGCCTGGCAAGGGAGTGGGGCTGCTGTTTGAGGGTGTCCTGGCTCCCGATTTGTGGAGCCCGTCACTCCGTCCCCACTAGCTCTCTCGAAGGGACTCAGGCCCTGATTGGTGCATATCCCAATGGTCTTTGATCTGTCTTCTGACCTTCAAGACTTTAAATAAATCTGTGGATGCAATCTTTGTCTATCTGCCTGGTTTATTATCCCTTTATGAGTGGAGGGCCTGTCTTTCCTTTCCCCAATGCATAAAGACATACTAACCTGGAATAAGGGGAAGGCGCTAAGATAATGGTCTGCTATGAAATAACTATTCTAAGGGACCTGTATGGTGGTTGCCATTACTTCTTTGCGGTTTCCTAAAACCGCAACAATATATATATATATATATACTAATAAGATCCTTTACTCATTTTTGTTCTCTGAAGGTTGTTAAGCTGTCTGTCTGTTGGTGTTGCACACATACTCCAATGCACCAGCCACAATGTAAGTGGAAATGGCCATTCCCAGTGAAGAACTTTCACATGTCATTGATGATTTTGATTTGACTAGGGCATGCCCGTACTATATATATAGGACGTGCCCGTAAGTGCGTGATGTTACCGTACAATGAATGTATCGTCCCGACGCCGCAGCTCGGATGGCGCTGCAGTTAATCGGGCCCCCAAATTCCTCATCGACGATAACTAAACAATATATTATATGAATCGCACCGTACATACCTCCTTCTAGATCTTGTTCTTGTCTTGATATACTCACTCAGGCTCACTCTATCACGACTGAGTCCTCCCAGCTCCTCCAAATGGCGCCCGCTCGCCGCTACATAAGTCCGGAAGTGACGTCCTCATTTGACTGTCCGGAAGGTCGCATATCGCAGGAAAGCGAAAGAATCGCAAATTAGTTTTAATTAGTTTTAAAACATCGTTTAACGCCAACATAGCGCCAACATAGTTTGCCGACGGGAAATAAATGAATACGCTCTCAAATGTGCCATCCGAGGCAGAGTCTGTTCGCCACGTTCGGCACACGTGATAGCTCGCTGCTCTCTGATTGGTTGAATCGTTTTTTGGACATAGCTCGGTAACTACTTCTGCGATTAATTTAAAACCTTGAAAAGGCACATCCTCGGGTCCCCAGAAATATACCTGGCAAGTTTCAAGTATATCGGACCGGTAGTTGTCGAGAAACAGCGGTCACAGACAAACATACATACAAACATACAAACATACAAACATACAAACATACAAACATACAAACATACAAACATACACACAGAGATTGCTGGAATTATAGATAGATGTCAGAATGTCACTAGAGGGATGCGCGAGGGCTGGGAGGATGAATATCGGAGGTAGCTGCGTGAATCCGTAGGTTTGTAATGGAGTGTGACGGCAGGTCCATTGCCATTAACTGAAACATTAATGTCGAGCAAGGTGACAGAGGTACTCAAAATCTCCCATGTGAAATCGAGGTCAAGGTGGAAAAAATTGAAAAAGTCGATAAAACATTCAAGGTCCTCTCTGCAGACAAATAATTCTGGGAAATGCCCCAGGGGTGGAGGACTTGGGGTCTCAAGGGTCAAAACAGGGAAATGAATTTACCTCAAAATTTGATGCTGGCTCATTTCTGGTGGAGCTTTTTGCTATCTTGCAACGTTGCTTTAGGTGGGAAGTGTGGGGATTTGAGATGGTGCGTCACCGACTTTGCTCTAGTTTCTATTTTGTGTTGTTTATATCTTTGGCGGAGCAATCTCAGATCCTTTTATGGCTTCCCGACAGCAGTGCGGCAGTGCGTTTGGGTTAGGCTGCAAGGAGGGAGAGAAAGGGAGGGAGGGATAGAGAGGCAAGGAGGGAGAGAGAGGGAGGGAGGGGGAGAGAGAGAGAGAGTGAGAGAGAGAGAGAGTGAGAGAGAGAGAGAGTGAGAGAGAGAGAGACAGTGGGAGAGTGAGAGAGAGAGAGAGAGAGAGAGAGAGAGAGAGAGAGTGAGAGAGAGAGTGAGAGTGAGAGTGAGAGTGAGAGTGAGAGTGAGAGAGAGAGAGAGAGTGAGTGAGTGTGAGAGAGAGAGAGAGACAGTGGGAGAGTGAGAGAGAGAGAGAGAGAGAGAGAGAGACTTTTTGTGTCCTTTTATTATAAAAGTATAAAACCAAAGTATTCCAACTCCACTTCACATACAAATCACAACCTCATTTCCAATGCATTTGCACAAAACACCCCCCATGCCCCATAACTCTTCAAACACAAGAAGGTTCCCCATGTTTACATGATAAGCATGTTCAAGCTTTATACGTGCTGACACCATCCCGATGAAACAAAAAAGTGCATTTTCATTTTTTCCACTACCTAATCTGGCTTTTCTGGTTTTATAAATTGCAAGCTTAGCAATTCCAAGCAAAAAATTCAAAAGAAAAATCACAGAGTTTTTCCTAGTATTACATGCAAGTCCATAAACAAAGATTGTAACAGAAAAAACAATTTTGAATTTACAAAAGATTCGGCTCAGATACAGAAACAGAGATGACAATCTCTTGCACTCAATAAACGCATGATACAAATGTTCAACATTACCACAAAAAGGACATAAATTAGACACAGCAGGGTTAAACTTCTGAACTAACACCTGTGTGGCCATGGCGTGATGGACCAGTCTCCAATTTAGGTCTCCTGTACGTCCAACAGTAGGACTCCTGTACATTTCATCCCAATTTGGAGTGAGAAATGCTCCTGCAGGTAAAGACTCTTTCCACTTGTTCCTTAAGGGTGCTGCACAGCCCGGTAAGCACACCTCCAGACAATTTCTATACATTGCCCTTTTTCCCATGATGTGGAACACACTGGATTCTTCGCTGTGAGAGGAAAACACACCATGTTGTTCCTGGGCAGTGACTGAGAGTTCAGGGAAGGTTAAACGAAAGTCTACTTCTTCATTTACCCCATTCCACCCAATGTTTAAATCTAAAAAAGTCTGGGATACAATCTTTATGACCCTGCTCACTATTCTAATTGAACGCAAGCCAATTTTTCCAGAAACAGTGCTGGCAGACAACCATCGCTTTAAGGATAGCTCCATAAGATCTCGCACTTTATTAATCCCATTGTTCGTAAAATGTTCCATAAAAGCTCGGCTGGTAGATACTTCAGCGAATAGTGAGTTTTGGAACAATGGCTCATGCACAAACCTCCTGGGATCATAAGAGATCTCCAACCGCTGCACTCCTAGAGCTTGCCAGGCGTTCAGGAGAGACCGATGAAATGCAGGGAGCCGAGCTCTGTCGACCTGTTTCAAGTCCATAAGGAAAAGTTCCCGGTCATAGTCCATTCCACCTACTTGCCTGAGCAACGTATTCGTGAGAGGACGCCAGGGCACAACCTCGCTATACAGCAGACGTTTTATTGTCATTAGCCGAAAAGCCATTATTCAACTCGGGATGTGCACCAGGTTTTGACCACCTGAATTACGTGGTCTACACAGCACATCTGGCTTAAGCCAGTGGTGGCCTCCCCAGAAGAAGTCAACTAGACCCCTCTGAATGTTGGTGATCAGAGCTTGAGGAGGCTGGAGTGCTATGATCTTATGCCATACGATTGGAAGCACCAGGTTGTTTATTATCATTACCCGTGCCTTAAGTGACAAGATATGGAGCATCCCTTTCCACTTTGATAGTTTCTGCTTAATGTTATCTAAGAAACCATCCCAGTTTTTCTTCATATAGCTTGCAGTTCCCAAATGGATGCCTAAGTATTTAAACCCATCCGTTTTCCATAACATTCCTCCTGGAAGAGTTGGGGGAACCATATGTGAAGCCTGT
This sequence comes from Myxine glutinosa, assembly GCF_964187855.1. Taxonomy (NCBI): domain Eukaryota; kingdom Metazoa; phylum Chordata; class Myxini; order Myxiniformes; family Myxinidae; genus Myxine; species Myxine glutinosa. The sequence goes on from NC_136261.1 coordinate 192,011,876, forward strand.
GACCCCGATAGGGTATCTGGGTACAGAGAAAGAGCTACACTTTTGTTCCAATTTACTCTTGCTGATGAAGCAAGTTCAAATTTGGCAAAACACCGGGATAGCTCAAAAACATCTTCCTGGTTTTTAACCACAACACACAAGTCATCTGCATATGCTGATGTAACAATTTTGGAATTGTTTGACAAGGACAAACCAGATAAAGTGGTACGAAGGAGAGCCAGTAAGGGTTCGATGGACAGTGTGTACAACATGCCTGACAGTGGACAGCCCTGACGGATGCCACGCTGAAAGGGGAAAGGACGACACAGACTATTATTTACTTTTAGCAGGCATGATACATTGTTGTATAAAAGTTTTATGCAAGAAATGAATTTTTCTCCAAATCCTGCTTTCGTAAGAACTGCAAACAGAAATGAGTGATCCACACTGTCAAAAGCTTTCTCCTGGTCAAGGAGTAATAACCCAAAAGCATGCGACGCAGTTTGACTGATAGTAATCAAGTCTCGAACCAAGAAAATACTGTCATACATGGATCGTTCAGGTATGCAATACGTTTGGTCATTCCCAACTAAGAACGAGATGACCTTTTTGAGACGCATTGCAAGCATTTTTGACACAATCTTGTAATCAGTATTTAACAATGACACAGGCCACCAGTTTGTAATCTGCTGCAAATCCCCTTTCTTGGGAAGAAGACATAAGACAGCTCTTCTGCAGCTCAAGGGCAATTCCCCCTGATTTAGGCTCTCGTGAAAAATCTCAATTAAAGCAGGACCCAGAACATTCCAAAAAACTTTGTAAAATTCAGCAGGAAGTCCGTCAATTCCGGGGGCCTTGCCGTCTTCGAGTTGTTTCACTGCTGTTGTGAGCTCCTCCAGAGAAATGTCACATTCCAGTTGGAGTTGCTGCTCTTCAGAAAGAGATGGGAGAAGTTCAATTATCTCATTTGCCATCGTTTTATCCACCGTTCTTGGAGTAAACAAGTTTGAGTAAAACTCTTGCAGTGAATGTTTCATGTCACTTTGGCGAGTCAGAACACCGTCGGGAGAGCGTAGACTCTGAATCTGCCGAGAAGTGTTGGCAGCCTTCTGCATTTTGAAGAAATCTTTGTTTGGAGTCTCGAGGTGTATTATGCTCATCCGCAGGTGAATCATTGCTCCCGCCGCACGCTCTTTGACCAGTTCGGCCAGCAGGGTCTTTTTTTCTATCAGCTGCTGATATTGGTCACTTCCCCAAGATGTTCCAGCTTCTTGTTCATATTTAAGTACATCTGCTTTTAGAGCACTTATCAACCCAGATGTATTACTAGTGGCATACGAGCAATATTGTTGGCAGAAAATCCGAATTTGTGACTTGGTACAGTCCCACCACTGTCGCATATTGACATAGGAACACTTTTTCTTTTCTAATCCTTCCCATACCAGTCTGAAGGCATTTTTAAAATGTTTATCTTGTAACAATTTCACATGGAAATTCCAGTGTGCACTCTTACAGCAATGACCAGGTAACATACAATCCATTGCAATCATATGGTGATCAGAAAAGCCAGATGGAGTTATACATGTTCTCTTAACCAGATTCACCATTCCTTGGTTCACGTACAATCTGTCCAGTCGACCCATGGTTAACTGGTTTTTTGCACAGCACACCCATGTATATTGACGGGTGTTTGGATTTTGTAATCGCCATACATCTCTAAGTTTGTATTTTTTCACAAGTTGTGCCAAGGACTTTGCACTGGGTGGATGTGGCTCAGGAGTGTTCCTGTCCAGTCGAGGGTTGAGTGTGCAATTATAGTCTCCCCCCATACAAATTAACAAGTCAAATCAACAGTGCTTAAACAATCCGCTAATTTTGGAAGAAATAGAGCCCTTTCAGCACTGTCACTGGGGCAATACACATTAATAATGCTAACCTTTTGATTGCTGCTAATAAAATCCACCACCATCAAGAAACCCTTACAAATCTCTCTATAGTAAATCTCGGATGGTTGAAGGCGAGGATGCAAGATTATTGCCACCCCCGCTTTAGCTTCTTCAACCGCACTGGAGAAAACATGGCACCCTTTAAACATTCTGCGCCACTCGTCTTCACAAGATTCGTTAATGTGTGTCTCTTGTAACATGAAAATATCAATCTTTTCTTTCTCAAATAGTTGTAACACCTCCAGACGCCGCATACAGCTGCGGCCTCCGTTTATGTTGAGAGACGTTACCTTCATTTATTCTTTATTAATTTTCCTCCTCTTGGAGTTCTTTTCCTGCCTTAGTGGCACACTTTCTCAACCGCTGAAATTGAGGTTCTGATATCCCAACTTGCTGGGGTTCACGAATCATGTTTCTAGTAGTTTTTAGAAAAGCATGTAGGTTTGGGAAATAATCCTGAATTCTGACATTCCTTTTCCTGAAGGATTCATCGAGGAATTTTTTAACTTCATCTTCTGTAACTACAGTGTCCCCATCCCCATCCTCTTGGGCACAAAACCCACTACCTGACGAGGTAGAGTAGGGTTCATCAAAATCAAACGCATCATCTTTGTCATTCTCTTCCTGATGCAAACTTATTTCTGAGGCACAAATCTCCCCAGGATCAGAAACATGGATATCGTTTTCATTCATGTTTAGCTGCTCATCGTCATATGCAGCTTCCTTCTTATCATCCCTTTTATTTTGTTCGAAACGTGTAGGCTTACAGGTTTCCTCTGAGGGGCTGTCCAACTTATCTGTTTTATCATTACACCTGGCCATCCCTGCGCCCACCTCTGTGACCATTACATTAATGTCATGTAAGACATCAGGGTTATCAATATCCCCACTTGTGTCCTCCTGAGATGCGCGAGGATTCTCGATGTCTATATCACACTCAGAACCCTCAAACAGTTCGGCAAGTGGTGCAAACGAATTGCTTAGATTTAAACCCGGTGCCGGTTCAGTTTGCAATCCCACACAGGTATTCTCTACACAAGCTCCATCTTGCAAGCTCGGCGACACGTTTGACACAACAAGTACCTTACTTTGCACTGTGCTTGCATCCTTCACGACGGGACATGAACGTTTATGTCCTTTTTTACGAACCACTGTTGCGAACCCTTCCATATTGTCATCCGTACAGTCCTGTACAGTAGGAGAGGGATCAACCACGTTTGTCACACCAGCAGGTAGGGAGGAGTGGTCTGTTTCCTGTTCACCCATTGGTTGTGGGGAGGGGTCTACCATTCCACGTATCTCAGTAGGTGAGGGGGAGGAGTCAACTGTTTCCCGATCACCATTAGGTCGTGGGGAGGAGTCTACCATATCATCCGCCCCATTAGGTGGGGAGGGAGGAGAATCTGCAATCACCTGGTCTCGATTTTCTAATGGTCTCACCAAACCGGGACAGGAACTCTTTACGTGTCCGTAAGCTCCACACCCATAGCACGTCATGACGTCCGTGGAGGCATACATTCTATAAGTATGGCCATTAATCTTTGCATGCAAAACTACATTGAGCTTTTGCACATTTTCGGGCAATATCATGTAAACGACCCTTTTAAAAGTCATCACGTGTCGAAATTCACCCCTTGCCGAGTGTATCGGTACCATTGTCACTTTTGATACGATCGTACCGAACTTGCTCAATTGAGCACACAAGTCCTCACCTTTAACAAAGGGAGGGGCATTAGACACATTGACCCTCACCGCAGGTGTATCTAATGGGGAAACCACTAGAAACATGTCGGGTTCTATGAGAAGGCCTTGCTCCACAACGGAGTTCACCATGTGCACCTCCGATACAAACACAACAACTTTCTTGTTCATTCGAGAGGCTGCACGGATATTATGTGAGCCGACGCTTTTTCCAATTGCTAGAAGCACTTGCTCCATCTTTACCTCACTCGGAGGGTCGCACACCAGCCCATGCTTGCGAGTGAGCGACTCGTACATGCTATTCCTCAAACAATCGTTTGCCATAGCGAACGTAAATTAAATAAATAAAGGGTGAGAAATCAAAAAAAAAAGATACCAACCACAAGCAACACCAGCAAGTGGAGGTAAAACCAAAAACTAATGGACTAGGTCCAAGAACCGTTTAGAGCAGCGAAACACCGCTGCCTGGACTAGGAAAAACACGGCAAAATGGAGGCCAGGCCTCAAACCCGGAGGTTCGAAAAGAGGCAACCGAACACCACCTACCGTGTGCGCTCTCTCCCTCTCTCTTGTCTCAACAATGAAAGGACACACAGGGGAAACTTTACAAGTATAAACAAGGACACAAGGGAGCGAAATGGGGGATAGGAAAACCAACCAACACGACAGAGAACTCACAGCTCAACATGCACAGCCACCATGCTGCCACACCCACGCATGACTCACCAACGACCAGCAGGAGCGCACGAGAGAGAGAGAGAGACTTTTGACGTCCTTTTATTCCAAAAATTATAAAGTGCATGGATGTACAGTGTATAAAATCAACAAAGCCAAAAACAAGAGAAAACGATGAAGCGAGGAAACAATACAGATATATGCGTTGATCAGATCAACTTTTACCGAAAACAAATGCAATCTTCTGCATCAATACTATGAATTGTAGAAATTATGAACAATCATGAGAAAAATAATACCAACTCGTTTTGGCGGACTTCACAGACACTTTTCAAACACCATTTTTCCACAAATCCATCAATTTCGCCCATGCTCTTGGAAAACTCAAACTCCTGTTTTAGCCTTGCAGCACACAGTGCGTTGAAAAACGTCATGACCTTGCATTGATGAAAGGGCTTACCATTCCGCCTCTCCTTTCTGGACAGGTAAGTAGCAAGCTTTGCTGTAGCTACAAAAAAGCACAACAGTTCATATTCCTTGTTGTGTTGCCGTCTCTTTTTGAGCCCAAAAATAAAGGATCGAAAAGTAAATCTGAAATTCATTTTGAACGACACAAAGTCTAACCATTCAAATAAAGGAAAAAGTCTTTCACAACCAATAAAAAAATGAAAAACATCCTCATTTACAGAATAAAAGGGGAAACATGCAGATATTGGGGCAAAATTCCATACATATGTATTACATGGGATGATCCAGTGGGCAAGGCGCCACTGAAGATCACCTGTTCTTTTGTTGATCAGCTTACTATACATTGATTCCCATACAGGTTCATTGGGGGGCCCGGCAGGGAGTAGCCTCTTCCATCGTGCTACTCCATTTAGCGGAGGAATACCAAGAACTTGAGATAACCACCACCTATACAGGCTCTTGCTGCTCTCAGCATGCAATACACTTGTCCCTGTGCTAACAGGTGGAAGTTCCTTGGGAAAGCAGTCAAAAATCAGTTTCGGAAACGGGGACTCGTTGGGGTGTCCAAAAGTATTCCAAGTCCAAAGTTTCTGTAGCTGATGACGTTTTTGAACAACCTTCCTCAAAATCGTTCCAATTGTCCTCTTGGACCGAATCGCCGTCAAGGTTGAAATTTCCTCCACATTCCTCCACCCGACACCGGAGTTTGGCCGAAGGTGCCATACTTTGTTTATGCCTGCCTCAATAAAGCGTTGGCACAAATGACGACTCTTGAGAACATCAGGGAAGAGAGGATTGAAGAACAGGGGTTCAACCTCGAACATCCCTGGGGAGTAGGTGTCCGCTTTGCGGCTCACGGAAAGTCTTTCCCAGGCACTGAGAAGGCTCTGGTAAAATATGGGGAGCGTTGATGTATTCACGTACTTGAGGTGAGTCAGGAATACTTCGAGACCATAGCCGAGTCTACCCGCCTGCTGTAAAATATGGCAAGCCAAGGCATGGTTTGGCAGGTTTTCACCAAACAGGAGGCGTTGAATGGAGCACAGGCGAAAAGCCATGAGACGGGATCTCACGTGAACAAGGCTCTGACCACCTTCAGATGAAGTAAGGCATATTACACTTGGCTGCAGCCAATGATGGCCTCCCCAAAAAAAGTCCACAAGTTTGGCCTGTATCCTGTCCAGCAGCACTTCTGGTGGTTGCAGGCAAATAAAGCGATGCCACAACGTTGCAGCAACCAAGTTGTTTGCCACTAAGACTCGGCCCTTAAATGAGAGGTGCGGTAGGGCTCTTTTCCACAGGTTCAGCCTCCTGTCTATTTCTCCAGTCACACCTTCCCAATTCCTTTTCTCAAATTGTGTAGAGCCCAGGGACACACCAAGGTAATCAACACCATCTGTTTTCCACTCCAAGTTTTCTGGAAGAGCAGGCAGATGTGTTGAGACAGGTAGGCAGCTATTAAGGTATGGTACCCAAAGAGCTTTGCTTTTCGTCCAATTAACCTTCAGAGATGAAGCCATGAAAAAGGTTCTTAAGGACTTTACAAGAGCAACAATGTCTTGGTGGTTTTTTATAATGACGCAAACATCATCTGCATAGGCCGATATAGTCATTGGTGGGCTTCCAGGAAAACAGGTCAGGCCAGAGATATTCTTTCTCAGTGTGCAAAGAAATGGCTCCATTGCTAACGCAAAAAGCAAACCTGAGACTGGGCAACCCTGCCGTACCCCCCTCTGAACCTTTATGGGGGGAACCAGTTCATTGTTCACCTTAATTACACTGGAGATGTCAGTGTACAATAAAGTTATAAAGGCCCTGAAAATTACCCCAAACCCACATGCTTCAAGAACATGGTACAAGAAAACATGGTCAATGCTGTCAAAGGCTTTTTCAAAGTCTAGAAAACATATTCCAAAATCATTTTGGTCATGGCGAGCATACATTAAATCCCGCACGAAAAAAATGTTGTCGTAAATCGAACGACTGGGGATGCAGAATGTCTGATCAGGTAAAACCAGATCACCAATGACTTTTTTTAAACGATTTGCCATTGCTTTCGAAAACAATTTATAGTCAGTACACATTATTGAAACCGGTCTCCAATTCTCCATCCGCCGGAGGTCTCCTGACTTTGGGAGAAGACTCACCACTGCTCTCCTTAGGCTTAGTGGCATTACACCTTTTCGCAAGGATTCTTGGATTACATTCAATAATTCTGGGCCCAAAATGTCCCAAAATTCCATGTAAAACTCAGCTGGCAGGCCATCAATTCCCGGAGCCTTTCCAGATTCCATTCCAACCAGGGCACGCTGTAATTCATCAAGGCTTAAAGGCACATCCAGCTCCAGGCGTTGAGTCTCAGTTAGGGTTGGGAGATGGGAGGTAAAACATTTTATTTTATCCTCATATATATCTTTTTTAGCAAATAGTTCAGAATAATACTTTCTAATAGTGATTTTTACCCCCATCAGAACTTGTAATTTCATTCCCACTGGGGTCCTTAACTGATAAAATAAGCCGGGGAGGCTTCGTTTCAGCTTCTAAGTGAAAGAAGGCTTTGCTAGGACTATCCGATACTTTAATGCTTTTTACTCTCAGTCTAACTAGCAGTCCTGCAGCCTTCTCCTGTAATAGTTCCCGGAGTTGGGTCCTTTTTTCAAGGAGCAATTTATAATTTGTCTCATTTTCCTGCACTGCCATTTTGTTTTGCAGTTTTAGAATTTCGGTTTCCAACCGTGCCAATGTGATTTGATTTTCATGAGTGATATGGGAATTAAACTGTTGACAAAACAGTCGTATATGAGTTTTCATATTATCCCACCAAAGGTTAGTGGAAGCAAAGAGGGGCTTTTTTCCAACTATTGCTATCCATAGGATGCGAAAGGCTTCCTTAAACAGGGTATCATCCAAAAGACTTGTATTGAATTTCCAATAGGCGCTCCTCCGTTTGAATTGTGGGAAAGATAGGCCCATCGTGACCATGTGGTGGTCAGAGAAGATGGAAGGGGTAATAGTTGAGGAGGTTACAATATTCCTTAATCGTGGGGTGATGTACCAGCGGTCAAGCCTCGCTAAGGATACTTGGCCATTGGAGCATCGACACCATGTAAACTGCCGGTCATTTGGGTGCATCAATCGCCATACATCCAAAAAAGCCCCACCTGAAAGAAACTGGGAGAGGTCACCATGGGACTCGGGATGTGGTTCCGGTGAATTTCTGTCTATTTTGGGCTCTAGCGTACAATTGAAATCTCCCCCCATGCATATGCACTGATTTGGGTCAAACAAGTTTAAATGGTTTATCACTTCAGTAAAGAAGGCTTTACGGTCAGTACTCTCACTTGGTGCATATACATTAAAAATAATAAGCTTCAGGCTATTGATCACCAATTCTAGGGAGGCAAAACGTCCCCGAATCACCTCCTGAAAGAGGCAAGATTCAGGTACAAGTCCTGGTTTTAGCAAAAACCCCACTCCAGCAGATACAGATGACATATTACTGAAGAAACATTTACCTTTGAACATGCTGCTCCAGTCATGTTCAACCTTCTCAATAATATGAGTTTCTTGCAGTAATATTACATCGACTTGTTTCCTTTTGAATAAACTATTCACTTGGATCTGGCGGACGTGACTGGCCCCACCGCCATTTATATTGAGTGTTGCAAGATTAAGCGTCTTCATCACTCATTAGTATATTTTGTCTGACACTGTGAGTACTCACTCTTTGCCTTTGTTAAGATTTTCTTTAGTCGATGAAACTGCGATTTTGTTAGGTTTAGTTCCTCAGATTTTTTTATGACTAGTTTTGCAGCCTGAATAAAGGGAGCCAAATCAGGGAAATGATCCCCAATGATGACATTTCGCTGTCTATACGTTTCATTGAGGAATGAGAGAACAATATGGGGAGGGGTTGGGGGTTGATCTGGCATTAATTGTGATAGTGCTGTTACCTCCACCTCCTCTTCCGATTCTGATAAATCAGAAAGTGGTCCAATGGGGTCTGGGTCAATACTGTTTTCTTCTCCTGCTATGCAACCTAGCCTTCCCTTGTCTGGGGGGTCCACGCAGTGCTGTGTTTGGGAAACATCAGCACATTGTTTACTGATTTCCTCAATTGGCGTGAAATCATTATTCCCACATTCCTGTGGATTTATGTTTCCGCCCTTTTCTGCTATATTGGCAGATTTATTATGGATGTCAGCCTGTTCGGCGACATTCGCTTGGATCAATGATGCACCATTCACGGTATCGTGGCCTGAATTATTTACATCATTAACGTCGTCTGTGTGAGTAATGGAAGCGCGTTGTTTTAGCGGCTGAACCCTGATGCTCTTTTCTGGGTTTTCCTCTTTATTTATTTGGTCCGTGCTTTGCAGAGAGATTCCAGGTGCATCCTGAAGAGTTTTTTCACTAATAGCCTGCAAATCGAGCACAACCTTTTTACCTGCTCCAGATGAGTCACTATCATGCGGAGCCCTTCGTTTACTCGTCCCCACTTTACTATCAGTGTCCATTTCAACATTTTGCTGAAGAGGAATAAATACGTTCACGCTTGGAACACTGGATTCACCCTCATTAGGAATTTTAGGCGGTGGCAATGCGATAACCTCCCCCCCACTGGGAATCTCAATTAGTGGAGCAACGTTAACCTCCCTCCCACTGGGAGTATCCATTAGTGGAGCAGCGTTTACCTCCCTCCCACTGGGCGTTTTCATTAGCAGAGCAGCCTCCTCCTTACAAACTATGGCAGTGTGACCTGTCTTGCCACACCTGACACACGAGGCTTTGGGACAAGAACGTTTTAAATGTCCATACGCTCCACACTGAAAGCATGTTAAGGTGGTGGACGATGCGTATAGCTGGAAATTTGCCTCTTCAAAATTAATTTTGAAAGTGATGTTGAGGCCTGTGTCGTCCCCACGGTCTGGAAGGACCATATACACCTGTCTGCGGAAGCTCATTACGTGCTTAACACGTTCATTCCGACACCCAAGAGGGATTGTTGAAATCCTCGATACCATTTTACCGTACCGTGATAGCACGGTCATTAACTTGTCATTTGGGATAAATGGAGGTACGTTAGAAATAACCACTCTTGTCGCAGGGGTTAATAGCGGCGATGCCATCATAAAGTGACCGCTTTCCGTGGTTATTCCCGCACTTACCACGTCATGGACGAGTTCCTCGTCCGAAACGAACACCACCACTTTCTGGTTCATACGCGAAGCTGCACGTATATTTTCATCCCCAACAATGCTGCCCACAGCGAGGATGATGTCCTCGACAGGGACTCCATCCGGAGGCACGCACACGAACGCGTGCTTCCTGGTTAAGCCTTCAAAGTCATCGCGACGAGAGCGTGCATTCGCCATTCCGGCGAAAATACCCCCCCCCCTCCCCCCGCTTGTCCGAGCCGGACAAGAGGGTATCAAACCTAAATAAACGAACTAAAGTAAAAAATAACGTGCATTATAAGCACAGAAATGGCTTACAACGCGCCGTCAACACCAGTAGGCCGCACCCAAAATGGGCCCGCTCTCAATCCTCTCTCTCTCGAAGGCAAAGGTGTAGAACAGATGGAAACAAATGCCAAAGCACACAGGATGGAAAAGGAGAGGGAGGGGGGCAGGGGAGGGCAGGAGAGGGGGGAAACCTCACGACGGACTCACCAAAACACAGAGCAGTTGCTCACAGCCGCCATGACGCTACACCCAACGCACCGACGGCCGATAGGTGGCGCCAGAGAGAGAGAGAGAGAGAGAGAGAGAGACTTTTTGTATCCTTTTATTATAAAAGTATAAAACCATTCCACAAAGCAGTGTTAAACCAAGCAACGAGTTCAAAGAAACATTGTATAAGGATCATAAACACACCAAAAAAGAACAAAGGATATTCAAAAGAAATCAGCAAGTATAAAAATTTTACCAACCAAAGGTGAGGACACAAACAGAAACCACAAACAATTTTAAAGGAAATGCTCACGCAAGAGCTATGAACACATCAAGAGCAAATTAAGCGTTTGATTAAATTAAGTGAAAAATTGAGAAAGGGAAAGAGAGGGGGGGGGGGGGAGAGAGAGAAGGGGAGAGAGAGAGGGGGAGAGAGGGAGGGGGAGAGAGAGAGAGAGAGAGAGTGAGAGTGAGAGTGAGAGTGAGAGTGAGAGTGAGAGGTGAATAACGGTCTGTCAGGTTCCCTTGGAGTTTCAGATTTGCGTCATTACCCATTGGCAAAGAGTGATGCTTACGTTGGAAGATAGATGCAAAGAGTCATGCACTCGATTAAGGTGAATGCCAACTTGTTTAAAATGGCTTCGTTTTGAGTTAAACTTAGGGACAAGTAAAAGGTTTTGAGTTAAACTTAGGAAGAGAGTAAGAAAAAGTTTGAAACATCTGTACATGTACTGTAGTTCATATTTATGGAATAAATAGGTGCCGAAACACATCTGTACATGTACTGTACAAGCAAACGAAAAAAGATATTTTCGGGCTACACACTTTTTTTTTCTTTTCTTTTTAAGTTTTAAACCTTTTTTTTTTTCTTTAATTAAATTTTGATAGATAAAAATGTACCACGAAGGACACCGTGGGCCAAATTTCAGCTCTCCAGGACATATGGAAGCTAGAAAACAAACGGCTCAAAGATTTGAAACAGGACAAACAAACAAAGTTCAGATGAAGTTAAATAAAAGTGTGTAAGAAGAGGTTTAACTTATAGACTTACCCTTAGTAACTTACTTATATTACTTACTTACTTATAGATTATACCTGCTATGTATCGTTTTTGGCCCAATCTCCCAATGGTGAAGATTCACTTTAAAAATTCTAGTAGCCGGATCCGGATCCGGATCTTCACCAAAATCTAATCATTTCGTCTTTGTCACATACGCTACATCTCTACCAAATTTCGTCCGAATCCGTCCCCAACTTATTGAGATATTTTGTTCACAGACAAACGGACAGACAAACAGGCGGGGGTGAAAACATAAACTCCATCCACCTTTGGTGGCGGAGGTAAAAATGGTATAAATATCAGGACGGTAAACCGAAAGACTACAAACCCCCTCACTCTATTCAATCACTCTCAACCCTCCAGGTCTTTAAAACAGCTGTTCTTCACCATCTCTGATCTTCCCCCATCCAAAACCTTGATCTCTTCTACCCCCGTTAATTCACCCCAAATCCACTTTTTTTTGAAATACCGACTTTTTTCTTTCCTGGAAGTTCCAGCATTGTCCATGTGTTTTATACTTTCTCACCTCCCCCCCCCCCCCCCCACCTTCCCATGCCTCCTCCCCCCAAGCCCTCTCCCACCCACAGATCTTCCGTTGTCCCTGTTCTCTGCTGTTGAAAAGGGTGTTTCCCGAAAGAATGCCTTTTTTCCCGAAACGAATCATCCGGTCGGGGAAAAAAAGGCATTCTTTGGGGAAACACACTTTTTACTTGTATGCTTCCCTCTCTCCCCCCATCTTCTCTCCTGCTCCCTTTTTTGTATGTTTTGTGCGTCCGTTCGTTGTTGTTTTTCTGTGATTGATGTTAGCTCTTACACGAGCCTCGATCTTGTATACAAAAAAAAAGACATAATATTATGAATAAAACCTGTTAATTTAGGGTATGCTGTAAAATGCTTTGCTATATCTTGTAAGCTTTGCTTATCTTGTTAGTTATATCTTGTTAGCTAGGGTATAACTTATTAGAACCAGAAGCAGAAGGAAATTCATATATAATTAGAAAGGAGTGTCGTTATGGTGTGAAAAATGTTTTTTGTTTTGTTTTGTTGATTTTTTGAAGCGAGAAGACGAAATATCTGAATGTATTTGTGATTATGCATAAACTGACTGTCTCAATGCATTTCCGCTTAAACTAGAGTGAGTATATGCAAACCATCAGGAATTATAGACATTGCTGCAATATCACTATCAGTCTGGAACGGTCCTTGATCGTATTCTAACTGGAAACAATTCGCAATTACCGTCGGAACCTTAGACATTGTTTGAAAGCTATTGGCTCATTGTCATCAGGAGTGAGATACGCTGCCTCACATGTCACATAGCAGAGGAAGCAGATTTGTCATCTGGTATGCTGACATCTGGGTGCTAGACGTTTCCTGATGGTAGAGATGCCTGGATGGGTGGGGGAAAAGGAGACGTAAACGTTTGGCAAAGCAAGGGGAAGTCATAGAAAATGGACAGGCAGTAATTTCTGACTGGCGGATTGATCTTTCCTATAAAAGAGAAGACCCAGGTGATACGGGAGAGTTGGGGGTGTGATTCTGGGGAGTAGAGCAGCATGGGAGATGACAGAGGGAGCGACAGCGCAGTGAACCTAAAAGGGCCTTTTTTGGATGAGTGGCGGGTTGATCAGCCAAGGGCATATCCAGGTGCGATATCCTCCTCCAGCCCCTCCTTCCCTACCTCCACCCAAATTGAGCTGTCTCTGTGCCTGAGCGAAAGTGGGAGTACATCAGGGCCGGGCCAGACTGGTTGTCACGAGCAGTATTTTCACAGTGTTGTGGCTCAAGAGGTCATGACAAACAGGGCCGTGTGCCATGACCAAGAGTGGCTCATGAATATATCCTTCAAAAGATAAATTACAAGCCTTATCCCTCCCTTTCCCCCAGGTCAGCACCATGAATGAGTTGAATGATAGAAGTGAATGATTTGAAATCTCTTGTGGTTATATAACTCTGTTATTGAGATGAAGCTATTGTAAGTACGTGTGCAGTGATTTAATAACTTGTTGGTTAATTTTCCAAAACTAGTGAGACTTACTGTCTGTACTCAAATATGTGACGTCACTTACACCATTGTGAAAATGCACTAATAATCTAATATCCAATATTAAGCTGGTCGGTTTTACACTGAAGTATGCACGATATGCAGGGCCACGGAGGGCCAGAATGGGCCCCGGGGCAATAACCAAGTGTCGGGCTCCTTTCAATTTTTTTTTTTCAACCTTAGAGCTAAGGAGGTTTCCGTGTTTTCGCCACACCAATTGGGTGTTATTCATTTATTCCTGTGGGAGCAGGAGTATCCAGAGTTACCCGGTGTTCTAATCTAATGTTCTAATCATGTTGGTCTTTTGAAGAAATCAATTTGTTTTTTGTACACTGCTCATTTCATATTCAATATCCAGGCCATGCATGACGTCATTGCCGGGCACCGAAGGGGGCTCGGCAGTGACGCACGCTGAAAGAGAGTACTCAGTTTTCACTCTGGTGAAAGGGAGGCCCCATCACCCTCCCCCATCACCCTCCCCCCATCACCCTGCCCCATCACCCTCCCATCACCCCCCCATCACCCTCCCATCACCCTCCCATCACCCTGCCATCACCCTCCCATCACCCTGCCATCACCCTCCCATCACCTTGCCATCACCCTCCCACCACCCTGCCATCACCCTCCCACCACCCTCCCATCACCCTGCCATCACCCTGCCATCACCTTGCCACCACCCTGCCATCACCCTCCCACCACCCTCCCATCACCCTGCCATCACCCTGCCATCACCCTCCCATCACCTTGCCATCACCCTCCCACCACCCTGCCATCACCCTCCCACCACCCTCCCATCACCCTGCCATCACCCTCCAATCACCCTCCCATCACCCTGCCACCACCCTCCCACCACCCTCCCATCACCCTGCCATCACCCTCCCATCACCTTGCCATCACCCTCCCACCACCCTGCAATCACCCTCCCATCACCCTCCCATCACCCTGCCATCACCCTCCCATCACCCTTTATTGGACCATTTGACTTCTGTAGGGTTGGTTTTCTAAGGCTTGTATCAAATAATCAATTTATATCAAATCTTTTAAGGTGAAAGCGCGATGACGTCACCACGTCACGCGGCACGAATGCGCACCTGTGTCGTTGGAAGTATTGGCTTATATAGGGTTGGTTTTCTAAGGCTGTAGGCCGCACCTCATTTTGTCGAATAAAGTGGTATGCGGGTGGTTCCGGTATTTGGGACCGCAGGGACGGAAAGTGCAGCCGGCCCGCTCTGAAGGTTCGGATCGGGACACCGGGATTCATTCCGGTCGCCCGGTCGGCCCGGAGGTGGGGGTGCGGGGCCTGTCACGGAACGTCAACACAAACGGCCTGCCGGGGCCGCCCAAAAGTCGGGCGTGAGGGGCGCGTCCACTAATGGAACGCCTCTCGCTTCCCAGATCGAGGGCCACGTGGTCAGGAGAACCTCGTCCCTTCTGGTTGCCCTGCCGTCCCGCCGTGGGCGCTGGCAGGGTGTACTTCAAAATAAGCTTAAGTGTCAAGTGTTAGGTTCCTCCTTGCCCTCGCAAGGGAAAGGCTAGGGTCAAGCTCTTCCAAATTTCCAAACACTAGGAATCGGACATCTCAAATTAATTAATTAATTTGTTAACACATCTCAGTCGCCCGCGACCTCTCTAGCGCGGGCGTCGAACCAGTTCATTCCCGGTGCGACCGGGCCGAGTATCGGCCCGGCCGTGGCCGAAGCCGTTGATTCCGCCGTAGCACGCTAACGTGTAGGCTCGCGCGCCCCTGGTCCGCCGGGGCTCCGCGGGTGTCCTACCGTGCCTGGCTTGCCGGTGCCCGGGGACGGATCTCGCTGTCTAAACATGGTAGCGCTAGGCCAGTGGGACCGCCGGGACCCACGTGCACTCACATGGTGTTGTGCGCGTGGGCGGCAGTATCAGACCGGGGCGCCCAAAGGCGCCACGCACCCAAACGCTCCCCGGCTAAAGTTCATCCTGAAAGCGCCCACATTGTGCGGACAAACCAAGTCAAGGGCCACGTGGTCAGGAGAACCACACTGTGCCTATCGGCCGGCCTCAAAGACCGAAATTGTGACGGTGTCACCCTTAATCATGCAGCGAAAATGAATGAACTCATTCATTTCGTCATCTAAACAGTGACGCGCATGAAGGGATGAACGAGATCCTCACTGTCCCTATCTACTATCCAGCGATCCCACAGCCAAGGGAACGGGCTTGGCGGAATCAGTGGGGAAAGAAAACCCCTTTTGAGCTTGACTCTAGCCCGACTCTGTGAAGGGTCTTGAGAGGCCGCAGGCACTCAATAGGGCTGGACCCGTGAAATTTCGGGGATTTTTTGGTAAAACTACCTCAGGATAAGGTTACATAGGAAAACACCGTGTTAAATTTCCGTCGCCGAAGGACTCTATTTCTTATTGCGAAATTCTCTAAGACTTCGCCTCTAGGAGTTAATGAAAATATTAACTTATATAAAAATTAGTTTTCTAAGACTGAAGCGGGTTGACGTCATCACGCCCTTAGTTTTCTAAGACTGAAGCGCAGTGACGTCATCACGCCCCCTCCATGAGTGTCAAAGGTCGTTTGAAGAAGAAGAGCTCGGAGTTGGACTGGACTGTGGTGTGGACACGAGGCGCAGCGTGGCAGCGGACGCCATTTGAAGAGCTGAGAGGACTCAGTCGTGATAGGGTGAGCCTGAGTGAGTATATCAAGACAAGAACAAGATCTAGAAGGAGGTATGTACGGTGCGATTCATATAATATATTGTTTAGCTATCGTCGATGAGGAATTTGGGGTTCGGAATGGGTGATCGGCCTGGGTGACCTGGTCTCGACTAGATGCTAGGCCGCACCTCATTTTGTTAAATAAAGTGGTCACAAAATACTCGGATCTTAATTCTGTTTTCAGATTTTTCAGTCGCTAGACTAGCTTAACACTCAATAGAATGGGGCCCGCGAAATTTCGGGGATTTTTGGTGGAATTACCTCGGGGTAAAGTTACATAGGAAAGCCCCATGTTAAATTTTCGTTGCCGAAGGACTTTATTTTTTGCGAATTTCATCCTGACTTCGCCTCTAGGAGGATACAGGGGTATCTGTGGATAACGGGAACCTTAATTTGGCGAAATTCGGACTGATATTGACCGAGTTATTCAAAATATTAACTTATATCAAATAAATCTTTTGTGATTTTGTATTTTGCGCACCTGTATCGTTGGAGGTATTGGCTTATATAGGATTGGTTTTCTAAAGCTTATATCAGAATATT
The DNA here is from genome assembly GCF_964187855.1 of Myxine glutinosa. Lineage (NCBI taxonomy): Eukaryota > Metazoa > Chordata > Myxini > Myxiniformes > Myxinidae > Myxine > Myxine glutinosa. The sequence goes on from NC_136261.1 coordinate 192,028,663, forward strand.
AACTTATATCAAATGGGTCTTTTGAGGTGAAAGTGTGATGACGTCACCACGTCACGCGGCACGAATGCGCGCCTGTGTCGTGGGAGATACTGACTTCTATAGGGAGGCCCCATCACCCTCCCCCATCACCCTCCCCCATCACCCTGCCATCACCCTCCCATCACCCTGCCATCACCCTCCCCCATCACCCTGCCATCACCCTCCCATCACCCTCCCCCGTCACCCTCCCCCGTCACCCTCCCCCGTCACCCTCTGCCATCACCCTCTGCCATCACCCTCTGCCATCACCCTGCCCCATCACCCTGCCATCACCCTCCCACCACCCTGCCATCACCCTCCCACCACCCTCCCATCACCCTGCCATCACCCTCCCATCACCCTCCAATCACCCTCCCATCACCCTCCCACCACCCTCCCATCACCCTGCCATCACCCTCCCATCACCTTGCCATCACCCTCCCACCACCCTGCAATCACCCTCCCATCACCCTCCCATCACCCTGCCATCACCCTCCCATCACCCTTTATTGGACCATTTGACTTCTGTAGGGTTGGTTTTCTAAGGCTTGTATCAAATAATCAATTTATATCAAATCTTTTAAGGTGAAAGCGCGATGACGTCACCACGTCACGCGGCACGAATGCGCACCTGTGTCGTTGGAAGTATTGGCTTATATAGGGTTGGTTTTCTAAGGCTGTAGGCCGCACCTCATTTTGTCGAATAAAGTGGTATGCGGGTGGTTCCGGTATTTGGGACCGCAGGGACGGAAAGTGCAGCCGGCCCGCTCTGAAGGTTCGGATCGGGACACCGGGATTCATTCCGGTCGCCCGGTCGGCCCGGAGGTGGGGGTGCGGGGCCTGTCACGGAACGTCAACACAAACGGCCTGCCGGGGCCGCCCAAAAGTCGGGCGTGAGGGGCGCGTCCACTAATGGAACGCCTCTCGCTTCCCAGATCGAGGGCCACGTGGTCAGGAGAACCTCGTCCCTTCTGGTTGCCCTGCCGTCCCGCCGTGGGCGCTGGCAGGGTGTACTTCAAAATAAGCTTAAGTGTCAAGTGTTAGGTTCCTCCTTGCCCTCGCAAGGGAAAGGCTAGGGTCAAGCTCTTCCAAATTTCCAAACACTAGGAATCGGACATCTCAAATTAATTAATTAATTTGTTAACACATCTCAGTCGCCCGCGACCTCTCTAGCGCGGGTGTCGAACCAGTTCATTCCCGGTGCGACCGGGCCGAGTATCGGCCCGGCCGTGGCCGAAGCCGTTGATTCCGCCGTAGCACGCTAACGTGTAGGCTCGCGCGCCCCTGGTCCGCCGGGGCTCCGCGGGTGTCCTACCGTGCCTGGCTTGCCGGTGCCCGGGGACGGATCTCGCTGTCTAAACATGGTAGCGCTAGGCCAGTGGGACCGCCGGGACCCACGTGCACTCACATGGTGTTGTGCGCGTGGGCGGCAGTATCAGACCGGGGCGCCCAAAGGCGCCACGCACCCAAACGCTCCCCGGCTAAAGTTCATCCTGAAAGCGCCCACATTGTGCGGACAAACCAAGTCAAGGGCCACGTGGTCAGGAGAACCACACTGTGCCTATCGGCCGGCCTCAAAGACCGAAATTGTGACGGTGTCACCCTTAATCATGCAGCGAAAATGAATGAACTCATTCATTTCGTCATCTAAACAGTGACGCGCATGAAGGGATGAACGAGATCCTCACTGTCCCTATCTACTATCCAGCGATCCCACAGCCAAGGGAACGGGCTTGGCGGAATCAGTGGGGAAAGAAAACCCCTTTTGAGCTTGACTCTAGCCCGACTCTGTGAAGGGTCTTGAGAGGCCGCAGGCACTCAATAGGGCTGGACCCGTGAAATTTCGGGGATTTTTTGGTAAAACTACCTCAGGATAAGGTTACATAGGAAAACACCGTGTTAAATTTCCGTCGCCGAAGGACTCTATTTCTTATTGCGAAATTCTCTAAGACTTCGCCTCTAGGAGTTAATGAAAATATTAACTTATATAAAAATTAGTTTTCTAAGACTGAAGCGGGGTGACGTCATCACGCCCTTAGTTTTCTAAGACTGAAGCGCAGTGACGTCATCACGCCCCCTCCATGAGTGTCAAAGGTCGTTTGAAGAAGAAGAGCTCGGAGTTGGACTGGACTGTGGTGTGGACACGAGGCGCAGCGTGGCAGCGGACGCCATTTGAAGAGCTGAGAGGACTCAGTCGTGATAGGGTGAGCCTGAGTGAGTATATCAAGACAAGAACAAGATCTAGAAGGAGGTATGTACGGTGCGATTCATATAATATATTGTTTAGCTATCGTCGATGAGGAATTTGGGGTTCGGAATGGGTGATCGGCCTGGGTGACCTGGTCTCGACTAGATGCTAGGCCGCACCTCATTTTGTTAAATAAAGTGGTCACAAAATACTCGGATCTTAATTCTGTTTTCAGATTTTTCAGTCGCTAGACTAGCTTAACACTCAATAGAATGGGGCCCGCGAAATTTCGGGGATTTTTGGTGGAATTACCTCGGGGTAAAGTTACATAGGAAAGCCCCATGTTAAATTTTCGTTGCCGAAGGACTTTATTTTTTGCGAATTTCATCCTGACTTCGCCTCTAGGAGGATACAGGGGTATCTGTGGATAACGGGAACCTTAATTTGGCGAAATTCGGACTGATATTGACCGAGTTATTCAAAATATTAACTTATATCAAATAAATCTTTTGTGATTTTGTATTTTGCGCACCTGTATCGTTGGAGGTATTGGCTTATATAGGATTGGTTTTCTAAAGCTTATATCAGAATATTAACTTATATCAAATGGGTCTTTTGAGGTGAAAGTGTGATGACGTCACCACGTCACGCGGCACGAATGCGCGCCTGTGTCGTGGGAGATACTGACTTCTATAGGGAGGCCCCATCACCCTCCCCCATCACCCTCCCCCATCACCCTGCCATCACCCTCCCATCACCCTGCCATCACCCTCCCCCATCACCCTGCCATCACCCTCCCATCACCCTCCCCCGTCACCCTCCCCCGTCACCCTCCCCCGTCACCCTCTGCCATCACCCTCCCCCGTCACCCTCTGCCATCACCCTCTGCCATCACCCTCTGCCATCACCCTGCCATCACCCTGCCATCACCCTGCCCCATCACCTTGCCATCACCCTCCCACCACCCTGCCATCACCCTCCCACCACCCTCCCATCACCCTGCCATCACCCTCCCATCACCCTCCAATCACCCTCCCATCACCCTCCCATCACCCTGCCATCACCCTCCCATCACCTTGCCATCACCCTCCCACCACCCTGCAATCACCCTCCCATCACCCTCCCATCACCCTGCCATCACCCTCCCATCACCCTTTATTGGACCATTTGACTTCTGTAGGGTTGGTTTTCTAAGGCTTGTATCAAATAATCAATTTATATCAAATCTTTTAAGGTGAAAGCGCGATGACGTCACCACGTCACGCGGCACGAATGCGCACCTGTGTCGTTGGAAGTATTGGCTTATATAGGGTTGGTTTTCTAAGGCTGTAGGCCGCACCTCATTTTGTCGAATAAAGTGGTATGCGGGTGGTTCCGGTATTTGGGACCGCAGGGACGGAAAGTGCAGCCGGCCCGCTCTGAAGGTTCGGATCGGGACACCGGGATTCATTCCGGTTGCCCGGTCGGCCCGGAGGTGGGGGTGCGGGGCCTGTCACGGAACGTCAACACAAACGGCCTGCCGGGGCCGCCCAAAAGTCGGGCGTGAGGGGCGCGTCCACTAATGGAACGCCTCTCGCTTCCCAGATCGAGGGCCACGTGGTCAGGAGAACCTCGTCCCTTCTGGTTGCCCTGCCGTCCCGCCGTGGGCGCTGGCAGGGTGTACTTCAAAATAAGCTTAAGTGTCAAGTGTTAGGTTCCTCCTTGCCCTCGCAAGGGAAAGGCTAGGGTCAAGCTCTTCCAAATTTCCAAACACTAGGAATCGGACATCTCAAATTAATTAATTAATTTGTTAACACATCTCAGTCGCCCGCGACCTCTCTAGCGCGGGCGTCGAACCAGTTCATTCCCGGTGCGACCGGGCCGAGTATCGGCCCGGCCGTGGCCGAAGCCGTTGATTCCGCCGTAGCACGCTAACGTGTAGGCTCGCGCGCCCCTGGTCCGCCGGGGCTCCGCGGGTGTCCTACCGTGCCTGGCTTGCCGGTGCCCGGGGACGGATCTCGCTGTCTAAACATGGTAGCGCTAGGCCAGTGGGACCGCCGGGACCCACGTGCACTCACATGGTGTTGTGCGCGTGGGCGGCAGTATCAGACCGGGGCGCCCAAAGGCGCCACGCACCCAAACGCTCCCTGGCTAAAGTTCATCCTGAAAGCGCCCACATTGTGCGGACAAACCAAGTCAAGGGCCACGTGGTCAGGAGAACCACACTGTGCCTATCGGCCGGCCTCAAAGACCGAAATTGTGACGGTGTCACCCTTAATCATGCAGCGAAAATGAATGAACTCATTCATTTCGTCATCTAAACAGTGACGCGCATGAAGGGATGAACGAGATCCTCACTGTCCCTATCTACTATCCAGCGATCCCACAGCCAAGGGAACGGGCTTGGCGGAATCAGTGGGGAAAGAAAACCCCTTTTGAGCTTGACTCTAGCCCGACTCTGTGAAGGGTCTTGAGAGGCCGCAGGCACTCAATAGGGCTGGACCCGTGAAATTTCGGGGATTTTTTGGTAAAACTACCTCAGGATAAGGTTACATAGGAAAACACCGTGTTAAATTTCCGTCGCCGAAGGACTCTATTTCTTATTGCGAAATTCTCTAAGACTTCGCCTCTAGGAGTTAATGAAAATATTAACTTATATAAAAATTAGTTTTCTAAGACTGAAGCGGGGTGACGTCATCACGCCCTTAGTTTTCTAAGACTGAAGCGCAGTGACGTCATCACGCCCCCTCCATGAGTGTCAAAGGTCGTTTGAAGAAGAAGAGCTCGGAGTTGGACTGGACTGTGGTGTGGACACGAGGCGCAGCGTGGCAGCGGACGCCATTTGAAGAGCTGAGAGGACTCAGTCGTGATAGGGTGAGCCTGAGTGAGTATATCAAGACAAGAACAAGATCTAGAAGGAGGTATGTACGGTGCGATTCATATAATATATTGTTTAGCTATCGTCGATGAGGAATTTGGGGTTCGGAATGGGTGATCGGCCTGGGTGACCTGGTCTCGACTAGATGCTAGGCCGCACCTCATTTTGTTAAATAAAGTGGTCACAAAATACTCGGATCTTAATTCTGTTTTCAGATTTTTCAGTCGCTAGACTAGCTTAACACTCAATAGAATGGGGCCCGCGAAATTTCGGGGATTTTTGGTGGAATTACCTCGGGGTAAAGTTACATAGGAAAGCCCCATGTTAAATTTTCGTTGCCGAAGGACTTTATTTTTTGCGAATTTCATCCTGACTTCGCCTCTAGGAGGATACAGGGGTATCTGTGGATAACGGGAACCTTAATTTGGCGAAATTCGGACTGATATTGACCGAGTTATTCAAAATATTAACTTATATCAAATAAATCTTTTGTGATTTTGTATTTTGCGCACCTGTATCGTTGGAGGTATTGGCTTATATAGGATTGGTTTTCTAAAGCTTATATCAGAATATTAACTTATATCAAATGGGTCTTTTGAGGTGAAAGTGTGATGACGTCACCACGTCACGCGGCACGAATGCGCGCCTGTGTCGTGGGAGATACTGACTTCTATAGGGAGGCCCCATCACCCTCCCCCATCACCCTCCCCCATCACCCTGCCATCACCCTCCCATCACCCTCCCCCATCACCCTGCCATCACCCTCCCATCACCCTCCCCCGTCACCCTCCCCCGTCACCCTCCCCCGTCACCCTCTGCCATCACCCTCTGCCATCACCCTCTGCCATCACCCTCTGCCATCACCCTGCCCCATCACCCTGCCATCACCCTGCCCCATCACCTTGCCATCACCCTCCCACCACCCTGCCATCACCCTCCCACCACCCTCCCATCACCCTGCCATCACCCTCCCATCACCCTCCAATCACCCTCCCATCACCCTGCCACCACCCTCCCACCACCCTCCCATCACCCTGCCATCACCCTCCCATCACCTTGCCATCACCCTCCCACCACCCTGCCATCACCCTCCCACCACCCTCCCATCACCCTGCCATCACCCTCCCATCACCCTCCAATCACCCTCCCATCACCCTGCCACCACCCTCCCACCACCCTCCCATCACCCTGCCATCACCCTCCCATCACCTTGCCATCACCCTCCCACCACCCTGCAATCACCCTCCCATCACCCTCCCATCACCCTGCCATCACCCTCCCATCACCCTTTATTGGACCATTTGACTTCTGTAGGGTTGGTTTTCTAAGGCTTGTATCAAATAATCAATTTATATCAAATCTTTTAAGGTGAAAGCGCGATGACGTCACCACGTCACGCGGCACGAATGCGCACCTGTGTCGTTGGAAGTATTGGCTTATATAGGGTTGGTTTTCTAAGGCTGTAGGCCGCACCTCATTTTGTCGAATAAAGTGGTATGCGGGTGGTTCCGGTATTTGGGACCGCAGGGACGGAAAGTGCAGCCGGCCCGCTCTGAAGGTTCGGATCGGGACACCGGGATTCATTCCGGTCGCCCGGTCGGCCCGGAGGTGGGGGTGCGGGGCCTGTCACGGAACGTCAACACAAACGGCCTGCCGGGGCCGCCCAAAAGTCGGGCGTGAGGGGCGCGTCCACTAATGGAACGCCTCTCGCTTCCCAGATCGAGGGCCACGTGGTCAGGAGAACCTCGTCCCTTCTGGTTGCCCTGCCGTCCCGCCGTGGGCGCTGGCAGGGTGTACTTCAAAATAAGCTTAAGTGTCAAGTGTTAGGTTCCTCCTTGCCCTCGCAAGGGAAAGGCTAGGGTCAAGCTCTTCCAAATTTCCAAACACTAGGAATCGGACATCTCAAATTAATTAATTAATTTGTTAACACATCTCAGTCGCCCGCGACCTCTCTAGCGCGGGCGTCGAACCAGTTCATTCCCGGTGCGACCGGGCCGAGTATCGGCCCGGCCGTGGCCGAAGCCGTTGATTCCGCCGTAGCACGCTAACGTGTAGGCTCGCGCGCCCCTGGTCCGCCGGGGCTCCGCGGGTGTCCTACCGTGCCTGGCTTGCCGGTGCCCGGGGACGGATCTCGCTGTCTAAACATGGTAGCGCTAGGCCAGTGGGACCGCCGGGACCCACGTGCACTCACATGGTGTTGTGCGCGTGGGCGGCAGTATCAGACCGGGGCGCCCAAAGGCGCCACGCACCCAAACGCTCCCCGGCTAAAGTTCATCCTGAAAGCGCCCACATTGTGCGGACAAACCAAGTCAAGGGCCACGTGGTCAGGAGAACCACACTGTGCCTATCGGCCGGCCTCAAAGACCGAAATTGTGACGGTGTCACCCTTAATCATGCAGCGAAAATGAATGAACTCATTCATTTCGTCATCTAAACAGTGACGCGCATGAAGGGATGAACGAGATCCTCACTGTCCCTATCTACTATCCAGCGATCCCACAGCCAAGGGAACGGGCTTGGCGGAATCAGTGGGGAAAGAAAACCCCTTTTGAGCTTGACTCTAGCCCGACTCTGTGAAGGGTCTTGAGAGGCCGCAGGCACTCAATAGGGCTGGACCCGTGAAATTTCGGGGATTTTTTGGTAAAACTACCTCAGGATAAGGTTACATAGGAAAACACCGTGTTAAATTTCCGTCGCCGAAGGACTCTATTTCTTATTGCGAAATTCTCTAAGACTTCGCCTCTAGGAGTTAATGAAAATATTAACTTATATAAAAATTAGTTTTCTAAGACTGAAGCGGGGTGACGTCATCACGCCCTTAGTTTTCTAAGACTGAAGCGCAGTGACGTCATCACGCCCCCTCCATGAGTGTCAAAGGTCGTTTGAAGAAGAAGAGCTCGGAGTTGGACTGGACTGTGGTGTGGACACGAGGCGCAGCGTGGCAGCGGACGCCATTTGAAGAGCTGAGAGGACTCAGTCGTGATAGGGTGAGCCTGAGTGAGTATATCAAGACAAGAACAAGATCTAGAAGGAGGTATGTACGGTGCGATTCATATAATATATTGTTTAGCTATCGTCGATGAGGAATTTGGGGTTCGGAATGGGTGATCGGCCTGGGTGACCTGGTCTCGACTAGATGCTAGGCCGCACCTCATTTTGTTAAATAAAGTGGTCACAAAATACTCGGATCTTAATTCTGTTTTCAGATTTTTCAGTCGCTAGACTAGCTTAACACTCAATAGAATGGGGCCCGCGAAATTTCGGGGATTTTTGGTGGAATTACCTCGGGGTAAAGTTACATAGGAAAGCCCCATGTTAAATTTTCGTTGCCGAAGGACTTTATTTTTTGCGAATTTCATCCTGACTTCGCCTCTAGGAGGATACAGGGGTATCTGTGGATAACGGGAACCTTAATTTGGCGAAATTCGGACTGATATTGACCGAGTTATTCAAAATATTAACTTATATCAAATAAATCTTTTGTGATTTTGTATTTTGCGCACCTGTATCGTTGGAGGTATTGGCTTATATAGGATTGGTTTTCTAAAGCTTATATCAGAATATTAACTTATATCAAATGGGTCTTTTGAGGTGAAAGTGTGATGACGTCACCACGTCACGCGGCACGAATGCGCGCCTGTGTCGTGGGAGATACTGACTTCTATAGGGAGGCCCCATCACCCTCCCCCATCACCCTCCCCCATCACCCTGCCATCACCCTCCCATCACCCTGCCATCACCCTCCCCCATCACCCTGCCATCACCCTCCCATCACCCTCCCCCGTCACCCTCCCCCGTCACCCTCCCCCGTCACCCTCTGCCATCACCCTCTGCCATCACCCTGCCATCACCCTGCCCCATCACCTTGCCATCACCCTCCCACCACCCTGCCATCACCCTCCCACCACCCTCCCATCACCCTGCCATCACCCTCCCATCACCCTCCAATCACCCTCCCATCACCCTCCCATCACCCTGCCATCACCCTCCCATCACCTTGCCATCACCCTCCCACCACCCTGCAATCACCCTCCCATCACCCTCCCATCACCCTGCCATCACCCTCCCATCACCCTTTATTGGACCATTTGACTTCTGTAGGGTTGGTTTTCTAAGGCTTGTATCAAATAATCAATTTATATCAAATCTTTTAAGGTGAAAGCGCGATGACGTCACCACGTCACGCGGCACGAATGCGCACCTGTGTCGTTGGAAGTATTGGCTTATATAGGGTTGGTTTTCTAAGGCTGTAGGCCGCACCTCATTTTGTCGAATAAAGTGGTATGCGGGTGGTTCCGGTATTTGGGACCGCAGGGACGGAAAGTGCAGCCGGCCCGCTCTGAAGGTTCGGATCGGGACACCGGGATTCATTCCGGTTGCCCGGTCGGCCCGGAGGTGGGGGTGCGGGGCCTGTCACGGAACGTCAACACAAACGGCCTGCCGGGGCCGCCCAAAAGTCGGGCGTGAGGGGCGCGTCCACTAATGGAACGCCTCTCGCTTCCCAGATCGAGGGCCACGTGGTCAGGAGAACCTCGTCCCTTCTGGTTGCCCTGCCGTCCCGCCGTGGGCGCTGGCAGGGTGTACTTCAAAATAAGCTTAAGTGTCAAGTGTTAGGTTCCTCCTTGCCCTCGCAAGGGAAAGGCTAGGGTCAAGCTCTTCCAAATTTCCAAACACTAGGAATCGGACATCTCAAATTAATTAATTAATTTGTTAACACATCTCAGTCGCCCGCGACCTCTCTAGCGCGGGCGTCGAACCAGTTCATTCCCGGTGCGACCGGGCCGAGTATCGGCCCGGCCGTGGCCGAAGCCGTTGATTCCGCCGTAGCACGCTAACGTGTAGGCTCGCGCGCCCCTGGTCCGCCGGGGCTCCGCGGGTGTCCTACCGTGCCTGGCTTGCCGGTGCCCGGGGACGGATCTCGCTGTCTAAACATGGTAGCGCTAGGCCAGTGGGACCGCCGGGACCCACGTGCACTCACATGGTGTTGTGCGCGTGGGCGGCAGTATCAGACCGGGGCGCCCAAAGGCGCCACGCACCCAAACGCTCCCCGGCTAAAGTTCATCCTGAAAGCGCCCACATTGTGCGGACAAACCAAGTCAAGGGCCACGTGGTCAGGAGAACCACACTGTGCCTATCGGCCGGCCTCAAAGACCGAAATTGTGACGGTGTCACCCTTAATCATGCAGCGAAAATGAATGAACTCATTCATTTCGTCATCTAAACAGTGACGCGCATGAAGGGATGAACGAGATCCTCACTGTCCCTATCTACTATCCAGCGATCCCACAGCCAAGGGAACGGGCTTGGCGGAATCAGTGGGGAAAGAAAACCCCTTTTGAGCTTGACTCTAGCCCGACTCTGTGAAGGGTCTTGAGAGGCCGCAGGCACTCAATAGGGCTGGACCCGTGAAATTTCGGGGATTTTTTGGTAAAACTACCTCAGGATAAGGTTACATAGGAAAACACCGTGTTAAATTTCCGTCGCCGAAGGACTCTATTTCTTATTGCGAAATTCTCTAAGACTTCGCCTCTAGGAGTTAATGAAAATATTAACTTATATAAAAATTAGTTTTCTAAGACTGAAGCGGGGTGACGTCATCACGCCCTTAGTTTTCTAAGACTGAAGCGCAGTGACGTCATCACGCCCCCTCCATGAGTGTCAAAGGTCGTTTGAAGAAGAAGAGCTCGGAGTTGGACTGGACTGTGGTGTGGACACGAGGCGCAGCGTGGCAGCGGACGCCATTTGAAGAGCTGAGAGGACTCAGTCGTGATAGGGTGAGCCTGAGTGAGTATATCAAGACAAGAACAAGATCTAGAAGGAGGTATGTACGGTGCGATTCATATAATATATTGTTTAGCTATCGTCGATGAGGAATTTGGGGTTCGGAATGGGTGATCGGCCTGGGTGACCTGGTCTCGACTAGATGCTAGGCCGCACCTCATTTTGTTAAATAAAGTGGTCACAAAATACTCGGATCTTAATTCTGTTTTCAGATTTTTCAGTCGCTAGACTAGCTTAACACTCAATAGAATGGGGCCCGCGAAATTTCGGGGATTTTTGGTGGAATTACCTCGGGGTAAAGTTACATAGGAAAGCCCCATGTTAAATTTTCGTTGCCGAAGGACTTTATTTTTTGCGAATTTCATCCTGACTTCGCCTCTAGGAGGATACAGGGGTATCTGTGGATAACGGGAACCTTAATTTGGCGAAATTCGGACTGATATTGACCGAGTTATTCAAAATATTAACTTATATCAAATAAATCTTTTGTGATTTTGTATTTTGCGCACCTGTATCGTTGGAGGTATTGGCTTATATAGGATTGGTTTTCTAAAGCTTATATCAGAATATTAACTTATATCAAATGGGTCTTTTGAGGTGAAAGTGTGATGACGTCACCACGTCACGCGGCACGAATGCGCGCCTGTGTCGTGGGAGATACTGACTTCTATAGGGAGGCCCCATCACCCTCCCCCATCACCCTCCCCCATCACCCTGCCATCACCCTCCCATCACCCTCCCCCATCACCCTGCCATCACCCTCCCATCACCCTCCCCCGTCACCCTCCCCCGTCACCCTCCCCCGTCACCCTCTGCCATCACCCTCTGCCATCACCCTCTGCCATCACCCTCTGCCATCACCCTGCCCCATCACCCTGCCATCACCCTGCCCCATCACCTTGCCATCACCCTCCCACCACCCTGCCATCACCCTCCCACCACCCTCCCATCACCCTGCCATCACCCTCCCATCACCCTCCAATCACCCTCCCATCACCCTGCCACCACCCTCCCACCACCCTCCCATCACCCTGCCATCACCCTCCCATCACCTTGCCATCACCCTCCCACCACCCTGCCATCACCCTCCCACCACCCTCCCATCACCCTGCCATCACCCTCCCATCACCCTCCAATCACCCTCCCATCACCCTGCCACCACCCTCCCACCACCCTCCCATCACCCTGCCATCACCCTCCCATCACCTTGCCATCACCCTCCCACCACCCTGCAATCACCCTCCCATCACCCTCCCATCACCCTGCCATCACCCTCCCATCACCCTTTATTGGACCATTTGACTTCTGTAGGGTTGGTTTTCTAAGGCTTGTATCAAATAATCAATTTATATCAAATCTTTTAAGGTGAAAGCGCGATGACGTCACCACGTCACGCGGCACGAATGCGCACCTGTGTCGTTGGAAGTATTGGCTTATATAGGGTTGGTTTTCTAAGGCTGTAGGCCGCACCTCATTTTGTCGAATAAAGTGGTATGCGGGTGGTTCCGGTATTTGGGACCGCAGGGACGGAAAGTGCAGCCGGCCCGCTCTGAAGGTTCGGATCGGGACACCGGGATTCATTCCGGTCGCCCGGTCGGCCCGGAGGTGGGGGTGCGGGGCCTGTCACGGAACGTCAACACAAACGGCCTGCCGGGGCCGCCCAAAAGTCGGGCGTGAGGGGCGCGTCCACTAATGGAACGCCTCTCGCTTCCCAGATCGAGGGCCACGTGGTCAGGAGAACCTCGTCCCTTCTGGTTGCCCTGCCGTCCCGCCGTGGGCGCTGGCAGGGTGTACTTCAAAATAAGCTTAAGTGTCAAGTGTTAGGTTCCTCCTTGCCCTCGCAAGGGAAAGGCTAGGGTCAAGCTCTTCCAAATTTCCAAACACTAGGAATCGGACATCTCAAATTAATTAATTAATTTGTTAACACATCTCAGTCGCCCGCGACCTCTCTAGCGCGGGCGTCGAACCAGTTCATTCCCGGTGCGACCGGGCCGAGTATCGGCCCGGCCGTGGCCGAAGCCGTTGATTCCGCCGTAGCACGCTAACGTGTAGGCTCGCGCGCCCCTGGTCCGCCGGGGCTCCGCGGGTGTCCTACCGTGCCTGGCTTGCCGGTGCCCGGGGACGGATCTCGCTGTCTAAACATGGTAGCGCTAGGCCAGTGGGACCGCCGGGACCCACGTGCACTCACATGGTGTTGTGCGCGTGGGCGGCAGTATCAGACCGGGGCGCCCAAAGGCGCCACGCACCCAAACGCTCCCCGGCTAAAGTTCATCCTGAAAGCGCCCACATTGTGCGGACAAACCAAGTCAAGGGCCACGTGGTCAGGAGAACCACACTGTGCCTATCGGCCGGCCTCAAAGACCGAAATTGTGACGGTGTCACCCTTAATCATGCAGCGAAAATGAATGAACTCATTCATTTCGTCATCTAAACAGTGACGCGCATGAAGGGATGAACGAGATCCTCACTGTCCCTATCTACTATCCAGCGATCCCACAGCCAAGGGAACGGGCTTGGCGGAATCAGTGGGGAAAGAAAACCCCTTTTGAGCTTGACTCTAGCCCGACTCTGTGAAGGGTCTTGAGAGGCCGCAGGCACTCAATAGGGCTGGACCCGTGAAATTTCGGGGATTTTTTGGTAAAACTACCTCAGGATAAGGTTACATAGGAAAACACCGTGTTAAATTTCCGTCGCCGAAGGACTCTATTTCTTATTGCGAAATTCTCTAAGACTTCGCCTCTAGGAGTTAATGAAAATATTAACTTATATAAAAATTAGTTTTCTAAGACTGAAGCGGGGTGACGTCATCACGCCCTTAGTTTTCTAAGACTGAAGCGCAGTGACGTCATCACGCCCCCTCCATGAGTGTCAAAGGTCGTTTGAAGAAGAAGAGCTCGGAGTTGGACTGGACTGTGGTGTGGACACGAGGCGCAGCGTGGCAGCGGACGCCATTTGAAGAGCTGAGAGGACTCAGTCGTGATAGGGTGAGCCTGAGTGAGTATATCAAGACAAGAACAAGATCTAGAAGGAGGTATGTACGGTGCGATTCATATAATATATTGTTTAGCTATCGTCGATGAGGAATTTGGGGTTCGGAATGGGTGATCGGCCTGGGTGACCTGGTCTCGACTAGATGCTAGGCCGCACCTCATTTTGTTAAATAAAGTGGTCACAAAATACTCGGATCTTAATTCTGTTTTCAGATTTTTCAGTCGCTAGACTAGCTTAACACTCAATAGAATGGGGCCCGCGAAATTTCGGGGATTTTTGGTGGAATTACCTCGGGGTAAAGTTACATAGGAAAGCCCCATGTTAAATTTTCGTTGCCGAAGGACTTTATTTTTTGCGAATTTCATCCTGACTTCGCCTCTAGGAGGATACAGGGGTATCTGTGGATAACGGGAACCTTAATTTGGCGAAATTCGGACTGATATTGACCGAGTTATTCAAAATATTAACTTATATCAAATAAATCTTTTGTGATTTTGTATTTTGCGCACCTGTATCGTTGGAGGTATTGGCTTATATAGGATTGGTTTTCTAAAGCTTATATCAGAATATTAACTTATATCAAATGGGTCTTTTGAGGTGAAAGTGTGATGACGTCACCACGTCACGCGGCACGAATGCGCGCCTGTGTCGTGGGAGATACTGACTTCTATAGGGAGGCCCCATCACCCTCCCCCATCACCCTCCCCCATCACCCTGCCATCACCCTCCCATCACCCTCCCCCATCACCCTGCCATCACCCTCCCATCACCCTCCCCCGTCACCCTCCCCCGTCACCCTCCCCCGTCACCCTCTGCCATCACCCTCTGCCATCACCCTCTGCCATCACCCTCTGCCATCACCCTGCCCCATCACCCTGCCATCACCCTGCCCCATCACCTTGCCATCACCCTCCCACCACCCTGCCATCACCCTCCCACCACCCTCCCATCACCCTGCCATCACCCTCCCATCACCCTCCAATCACCCTCCCATCACCCTGCCACCACCCTCCCACCACCCTCCCATCACCCTGCCATCACCCTCCCATCACCTTGCCATCACCCTCCCACCACCCTGCCATCACCCTCCCACCACCCTCCCATCACCCTGCCATCACCCTCCCATCACCCTCCAATCACCCTCCCATCACCCTGCCACCACCCTCCCACCACCCTCCCATCACCCTGCCATCACCCTCCCATCACCTTGCCATCACCCTCCCACCACCCTGCAATCACCCTCCCATCACCCTCCCATCACCCTGCCATCACCCTCCCATCACCCTTTATTGGACCATTTGACTTCTGTAGGGTTGGTTTTCTAAGGCTTGTATCAAATAATCAATTTATATCAAATCTTTTAAGGTGAAAGCGCGATGACGTCACCACGTCACGCGGCACGAATGCGCACCTGTGTCGTTGGAAGTATTGGCTTATATAGGGTTGGTTTTCTAAGGCTGTAGGCCGCACCTCATTTTGTCGAATAAAGTGGTATGCGGGTGGTTCCGGTATTTGGGACCGCAGGGACGGAAAGTGCAGCCGGCCCGCTCTGAAGGTTCGGATCGGGACACCGGGATTCATTCCGGTCGCCCGGTCGGCCCGGAGGTGGGGGTGCGGGGCCTGTCACGGAACGTCAACACAAACGGCCTGCCGGGGCCGCCCAAAAGTCGGGCGTGAGGGGCGCGTCCACTAATGGAACGCCTCTCGCTTCCCAGATCGAGGGCCACGTGGTCAGGAGAACCTCGTCCCTTCTGGTTGCCCTGCCGTCCCGCCGTGGGCGCTGGCAGGGTGTACTTCAAAATAAGCTTAAGTGTCAAGTGTTAGGTTCCTCCTTGCCCTCGCAAGGGAAAGGCTAGGGTCAAGCTCTTCCAAATTTCCAAACACTAGGAATCGGACATCTCAAATTAATTAATTAATTTGTTAACACATCTCAGTCGCCCGCGACCTCTCTAGCGCGGGCGTCGAACCAGTTCATTCCCGGTGCGACCGGGCCGAGTATCGGCCCGGCCGTGGCCGAAGCCGTTGATTCCGCCGTAGCACGCTAACGTGTAGGCTCGCGCGCCCCTGGTCCGCCGGGGCTCCGCGGGTGTCCTACCGTGCCTGGCTTGCCGGTGCCCGGGGACGGATCTCGCTGTCTAAACATGGTAGCGCTAGGCCAGTGGGACCGCCGGGACCCACGTGCACTCACATGGTGTTGTGCGCGTGGGCGGCAGTATCAGACCGGGGCGCCCAAAGGCGCCACGCACCCAAACGCTCCCCGGCTAAAGTTCATCCTGAAAGCGCCCACATTGTGCGGACAAACCAAGTCAAGGGCCACGTGGTCAGGAGAACCACACTGTGCCTATCGGCCGGCCTCAAAGACCGAAATTGTGACGGTGTCACCCTTAATCATGCAGCGAAAATGAATGAACTCATTCATTTCGTCATCTAAACAGTGACGCGCATGAAGGGATGAACGAGATCCTCACTGTCCCTATCTACTATCCAGCGATCCCACAGCCAAGGGAACGGGCTTGGCGGAATCAGTGGGGAAAGAAAACCCCTTTTGAGCTTGACTCTAGCCCGACTCTGTGAAGGGTCTTGAGAGGCCGCAGGCACTCAATAGGGCTGGACCCGTGAAATTTCGGGGATTTTTTGGTAAAACTACCTCAGGATAAGGTTACATAGGAAAACACCGTGTTAAATTTCCGTCGCCGAAGGACTCTATTTCTTATTGCGAAATTCTCTAAGACTTCGCCTCTAGGAGTTAATGAAAATATTAACTTATATAAAAATTAGTTTTCTAAGACTGAAGCGGGGTGACGTCATCACGCCCTTAGTTTTCTAAGACTGAAGCGCAGTGACGTCATCACGCCCCCTCCATGAGTGTCAAAGGTCGTTTGAAGAAGAAGAGCTCGGAGTTGGACTGGACTGTGGTGTGGACACGAGGCGCAGCGTGGCAGCGGACGCCATTTGAAGAGCTGAGAGGACTCAGTCGTGATAGGGTGAGCCTGAGTGAGTATATCAAGACAAGAACAAGATCTAGAAGGAGGTATGTACGGTGCGATTCATATAATATATTGTTTAGCTATCGTCGATGAGGAATTTGGGGTTCGGAATGGGTGATCGGCCTGGGTGACCTGGTCTCGACTAGATGCTAGGCCGCACCTCATTTTGTTAAATAAAGTGGTCACAAAATACGCGGATCTTAATTCTGTTTTCAGATTTTTCAGTCGCTAGACTAGCTTAACACTCAATAGAATGGGGCCCGCGAAATTTCGGGGATTTTTGGTGGAATTACCTCGGGGTAAAGTTACATAGGAAAGCCCCATGTTAAATTTTCGTTGCCGAAGGACTTTATTTTTTGCGAATTTCATCCTGACTTCGCCTCTAGGAGGATACAGGGGTATCTGTGGATAACGGGAACCTTAATTTGGCGAAATTCGGACTGATATTGACCGAGTTATTCAAAATATTAACTTATATCAAATAAATCTTTTGTGATTTTGTATTTTGCGCACCTGTATCGTTGGAGGTATTGGCTTATATAGGATTGGTTTTCTAAAGCTTATATCAGAATATTAACTTATATCAAATGGGTCTTTTGAGGTGAAAGTGTGATGACGTCACCACGTCACGCGGCACGAATGCGCGCCTGTGTCGTGGGAGATACTGACTTCTATAGGGAGGCCCCATCACCCTCCCCCATCACCCTCCCCCATCACCCTGCCATCACCCTCCCATCACCCTGCCATCACCCTCCCCCATCACCCTCCCCCGTCACCCTCTGCCATCACCCTCTGCCATCACCCTCTGCCATCACCCTGCCATCACCCTGCCATCACCCTGCCCCATCACCTTGCCATCACCCTCCCACCACCCTGCCATCACCCTCCCACCACCCTCCCATCACCCTGCCATCACCCTCCCATCACCCTCCAATCACCCTCCCATCACCCTCCCATCACCCTGCCATCACCCTCCCATCACCTTGCCATCACCCTCCCACCACCCTGCAATCACCCTCCCATCACCCTCCCATCACCCTGCCATCACCCTCCCATCACCCTTTATTGGACCATTTGACTTCTGTAGGGTTGGTTTTCTAAGGCTTGTATCAAATAATCAATTTATATCAAATCTTTTAAGGTGAAAGCGCGATGACGTCACCACGTCACGCGGCACGAATGCGCACCTGTGTCGTTGGAAGTATTGGCTTATATAGGGTTGGTTTTCTAAGGCTGTAGGCCGCACCTCATTTTGTCGAATAAAGTGGTATGCGGGTGGTTCCGGTATTTGGGACCGCAGGGACGGAAAGTGCAGCCGGCCCGCTCTGAAGGTTCGGATCGGGACACCGGGATTCATTCCGGTCGCCCGGTCGGCCCGGAGGTGGGGGTGCGGGGCCTGTCACGGAACGTCAACACAAACGGCCTGCCGGGGCCGCCCAAAAGTCGGGCGTGAGGGGCGCGTCCACTAATGGAACGCCTCTCGCTTCCCAGATCGAGGGCCACGTGGTCAGGAGAGCCTCGTCCCTTCTGGTTGCCCTGCCGTCCCGCCGTGGGCGCTGGCAGGGTGTACTTCAAAATAAGCTTAAGTGTCAAGTGTTAGGTTCCTCCTTGCCCTCGCAAGGGAAAGGCTAGGGTCAAGCTCTTCCAAATTTCCAAACACTAGGAATCGGACATCTCAAATTAATTAATTAATTTGTTAACACATCTCAGTCGCCCGCGACCTCTCTAGCGCGGGCGTCGAACCAGTTCATTCCCGGTGCGACCGGGCCGAGTATCGGCCCGGCCGTGGCCGAAGCCGTTGATTCCGCCGTAGCACGCTAACGTGTAGGCTCGCGCGCCCCTGGTCCGCCGGGGCTCCGCGGGTGTCCTACCGTGCCTGGCTTGCCGGTGCCCGGGGACGGATCTCGCTGTCTAAACATGGTAGCGCTAGGCCAGTGGGACCGCCGGGACCCACGTGCACTCACATGGTGTTGTGCGCGTGGGCGGCAGTATCAGACCGGGGCGCCCAAAGGCGCCACGCACCCAAACGCTCCCCGGCTAAAGTTCATCCTGAAAGCGCCCACATTGTGCGGACAAACCAAGTCAAGGGCCACGTGGTCAGGAGAACCACACTGTGCCTATCGGCCGGCCTCAAAGACCGAAATTGTGACGGTGTCACCCTTAATCATGCAGCGAAAATGAATGAACTCATTCATTTCGTCATCTAAACAGTGACGCGCATGAAGGGATGAACGAGATCCTCACTGTCCCTATCTACTATCCAGCGATCCCACAGCCAAGGGAACGGGCTTGGCGGAATCAGTGGGGAAAGAAAACCCCTTTTGAGCTTGACTCTAGCCCGACTCTGTGAAGGGTCTTGAGAGGCCGCAGGCACTCAATAGGGCTGGACCCGTGAAATTTCGGGGATTTTTTGGTAAAACTACCTCAGGATAAGGTTACATAGGAAAACACCGTGTTAAATTTCCGTCGCCGAAGGACTCTATTTCTTATTGCGAAATTCTCTAAGACTTCGCCTCTAGGAGTTAATGAAAATATTAACTTATATAAAAATTAGTTTTCTAAGACTGAAGCGGGGTGACGTCATCACGCCCTTAGTTTTCTAAGACTGAAGCGCAGTGACGTCATCACGCCCCCTCCATGAGTGTCAAAGGTCGTTTGAAGAAGAAGAGCTCGGAGTTGGACTGGACTGTGGTGTGGACACGAGGCGCAGCGTGGCAGCGGACGCCATTTGAAGAGCTGAGAGGACTCAGTCGTGATAGGGTGAGCCTGAGTGAGTATATCAAGACAAGAACAAGATCTAGAAGGAGGTATGTACGGTGCGATTCATATAATATATTGTTTAGCTATCGTCGATGAGGAATTTGGGGTTCGGAATGGGTGATCGGACTGGGTGACCTGGTCTCGACTAGATGCTAGGCCGCACCTCATTTTGTTAAATAAAGTGGTCACAAAATACTCGGATCTTAATTCTGTTTTCAGATTTTTCAGTCGCTAGACTAGCTTAACACTCAATAGAATGGGGCCCGCGAAATTTCGGGGATTTTTGGTGGAATTACCTCGGGGTAAAGTTACATAGGAAAGCCCCATGTTAAATTTTCGTTGCCGAAGGACTTTATTTTTTGCGAATTTCATCCTGACTTCGCCTCTAGGAGGATACAGGGGTATCTGTGGATAACGGGAACCTTAATTTGGCGAAATTCGGACTGATATTGACCGAGTTATTCAAAATATTAACTTATATCAAATAAATCTTTTGTGATTTTGTATTTTGCGCACCTGTATCGTTGGAGGTATTGGCTTATATAGGATTGGTTTTCTAAAGCTTATATCAGAATATTAACTTATATCAAATGGGTCTTTTGAGGTGAAAGTGTGATGACGTCACCACGTCACGCGGCACGAATGCGCGCCTGTGTCGTGGGAGATACTGACTTCTATAGGGAGGCCCCATCACCCTCCCCCATCACCCTCCCCCATCACCCTGCCATCACCCTCCCATCACCCTCCCCCATCACCCTGCCATCACCCTCCCATCACCCTCCCCCGTCACCCTCCCCCGTCACCCTCCCCCGTCACCCTCTGCCATCACCCTCTGCCATCACCCTCTGCCATCACCCTCTGCCATCACCCTGCCCCATCACCCTGCCATCACCCTGCCCCATCACCTTGCCATCACCCTCCCACCACCCTGCCATCACCCTCCCACCACCCTCCCATCACCCTGCCATCACCCTCCCATCACCCTCCAATCACCCTCCCATCACCCTGCCACCACCCTCCCACCACCCTCCCATCACCCTGCCATCACCCTCCCATCACCTTGCCATCACCCTCCCACCACCCTGCAATCACCCTCCCATCACCCTCCCATCACCCTGCCATCACCCTCCCATCACCCTTTATTGGACCATTTGACTTCTGTAGGGTTGGTTTTCTAAGGCTTGTATCAAATAATCAATTTATATCAAATCTTTTAAGGTGAAAGCGCGATGACGTCACCACGTCACGCGG
Organism: Myxine glutinosa; assembly: GCF_964187855.1. Taxonomy (NCBI): domain Eukaryota; kingdom Metazoa; phylum Chordata; class Myxini; order Myxiniformes; family Myxinidae; genus Myxine; species Myxine glutinosa. Next base: position 192,049,496 of record NC_136261.1, read on the forward strand.
CACGAATGCGCACCTGTGTCGTTGGAAGTATTGGCTTATATAGGGTTGGTTTTCTAAGGCTGTAGGCCGCACCTCATTTTGTCGAATAAAGTGGTATGCGGGTGGTTCCGGTATTTGGGACCGCAGGGACGGAAAGTGCAGCCGGCCCGCTCTGAAGGTTCGGATCGGGACACCGGGATTCATTCCGGTCGCCCGGTCGGCCCGGAGGTGGGGGTGCGGGGCCTGTCACGGAACGTCAACACAAACGGCCTGCCGGGGCCGCCCAAAAGTCGGGCGTGAGGGGCGCGTCCACTAATGGAACGCCTCTCGCTTCCCAGATCGAGGGCCACGTGGTCAGGAGAACCTCGTCCCTTCTGGTTGCCCTGCCGTCCCGCCGTGGGCGCTGGCAGGGTGTACTTCAAAATAAGCTTAAGTGTCAAGTGTTAGGTTCCTCCTTGCCCTCGCAAGGGAAAGGCTAGGGTCAAGCTCTTCCAAATTTCCAAACACTAGGAATCGGACATCTCAAATTAATTAATTAATTTGTTAACACATCTCAGTCGCCCGCGACCTCTCTAGCGCGGGCGTCGAACCAGTTCATTCCCGGTGCGACCGGGCCGAGTATCGGCCCGGCCGTGGCCGAAGCCGTTGATTCCGCCGTAGCACGCTAACGTGTAGGCTCGCGCGCCCCTGGTCCGCCGGGGCTCCGCGGGTGTCCTACCGTGCCTGGCTTGCCGGTGCCCGGGGACGGATCTCGCTGTCTAAACATGGTAGCGCTAGGCCAGTGGGACCGCCGGGACCCACGTGCACTCACATGGTGTTGTGCGCGTGGGCGGCAGTATCAGACCGGGGCGCCCAAAGGCGCCACGCACCCAAACGCTCCCCGGCTAAAGTTCATCCTGAAAGCGCCCACATTGTGCGGACAAACCAAGTCAAGGGCCACGTGGTCAGGAGAACCACACTGTGCCTATCGGCCGGCCTCAAAGACCGAAATTGTGACGGTGTCACCCTTAATCATGCAGCGAAAATGAATGAACTCATTCATTTCGTCATCTAAACAGTGACGCGCATGAAGGGATGAACGAGATCCTCACTGTCCCTATCTACTATCCAGCGATCCCACAGCCAAGGGAACGGGCTTGGCGGAATCAGTGGGGAAAGAAAACCCCTTTTGAGCTTGACTCTAGCCCGACTCTGTGAAGGGTCTTGAGAGGCCGCAGGCACTCAATAGGGCTGGACCCGTGAAATTTCGGGGATTTTTTGGTAAAACTACCTCAGGATAAGGTTACATAGGAAAACACCGTGTTAAATTTCCGTCGCCGAAGGACTCTATTTCTTATTGCGAAATTCTCTAAGACTTCGCCTCTAGGAGTTAATGAAAATATTAACTTATATAAAAATTAGTTTTCTAAGACTGAAGCGGGTTGACGTCATCACGCCCTTAGTTTTCTAAGACTGAAGCGCAGTGACGTCATCACGCCCCCTCCATGAGTGTCAAAGGTCGTTTGAAGAAGAAGAGCTCGGAGTTGGACTGGACTGTGGTGTGGACACGAGGCGCAGCGTGGCAGCGGACGCCATTTGAAGAGCTGAGAGGACTCAGTCGTGATAGGGTGAGCCTGAGTGAGTATATCAAGACAAGAACAAGATCTAGAAGGAGGTATGTACGGTGCGATTCATATAATATATTGTTTAGCTATCGTCGATGAGGAATTTGGGGTTCGGAATGGGTGATCGGCCTGGGTGACCTGGTCTCGACTAGATGCTAGGCCGCACCTCATTTTGTTAAATAAAGTGGTCACAAAATACTCGGATCTTAATTCTGTTTTCAGATTTTTCAGTCGCTAGACTAGCTTAACACTCAATAGAATGGGGCCCGCGAAATTTCGGGGATTTTTGGTGGAATTACCTCGGGGTAAAGTTACATAGGAAAGCCCCATGTTAAATTTTCGTTGCCGAAGGACTTTATTTTTTGCGAATTTCATCCTGACTTCGCCTCTAGGAGGATACAGGGGTATCTGTGGATAACGGGAACCTTAATTTGGCGAAATTCGGACTGATATTGACCGAGTTATTCAAAATATTAACTTATATCAAATAAATCTTTTGTGATTTTGTATTTTGCGCACCTGTATCGTTGGAGGTATTGGCTTATATAGGATTGGTTTTCTAAAGCTTATATCAGAATATTAACTTATATCAAATGGGTCTTTTGAGGTGAAAGTGTGATGACGTCACCACGTCACGCGGCACGAATGCGCGCCTGTGTCGTGGGAGATACTGACTTCTATAGGGAGGCCCCATCACCCTCCCCCATCACCCTCCCCCATCACCCTGCCATCACCCTCCCATCACCCTGCCATCACCCTCCCCCATCACCCTGCCATCACCCTCCCATCACCCTCCCCCGTCACCCTCCCCCGTCACCCTCCCCCGTCACCCTCTGCCATCACCCTCTGCCATCACCCTCTGCCATCACCCTGCCCCATCACCCTGCCATCACCCTCCCACCACCCTGCCATCACCCTCCCACCACCCTCCCATCACCCTGCCATCACCCTCCCATCACCCTCCAATCACCCTCCCATCACCCTGCCACCACCCTCCCACCACCCTCCCATCACCCTGCCATCACCCTCCCATCACCTTGCCATCACCCTCCCACCACCCTGCAATCACCCTCCCATCACCCTCCCATCACCCTGCCATCACCCTCCCATCACCCTTTATTGGACCATTTGACTTCTGTAGGGTTGGTTTTCTAAGGCTTGTATCAAATAATCAATTTATATCAAATCTTTTAAGGTGAAAGCGCGATGACGTCACCACGTCACGCGGCACGAATGCGCACCTGTGTCGTTGGAAGTATTGGCTTATATAGGGTTGGTTTTCTAAGGCTGTAGGCCGCACCTCATTTTGTCGAATAAAGTGGTATGCGGGTGGTTCCGGTATTTGGGACCGCAGGGACGGAAAGTGCAGCCGGCCCGCTCTGAAGGTTCGGATCGGGACACCGGGATTCATTCCGGTCGCCCGGTCGGCCCGGAGGTGGGGGTGCGGGGCCTGTCACGGAACGTCAACACAAACGGCCTGCCGGGGCCGCCCAAAAGTCGGGCGTGAGGGGCGCGTCCACTAATGGAACGCCTCTCGCTTCCCAGATCGAGGGCCACGTGGTCAGGAGAACCTCGTCCCTTCTGGTTGCCCTGCCGTCCCGCCGTGGGCGCTGGCAGGGTGTACTTCAAAATAAGCTTAAGTGTCAAGTGTTAGGTTCCTCCTTGCCCTCGCAAGGGAAAGGCTAGGGTCAAGCTCTTCCAAATTTCCAAACACTAGGAATCGGACATCTCAAATTAATTAATTAATTTGTTAACACATCTCAGTCGCCCGCGACCTCTCTAGCGCGGGTGTCGAACCAGTTCATTCCCGGTGCGACCGGGCCGAGTATCGGCCCGGCCGTGGCCGAAGCCGTTGATTCCGCCGTAGCACGCTAACGTGTAGGCTCGCGCGCCCCTGGTCCGCCGGGGCTCCGCGGGTGTCCTACCGTGCCTGGCTTGCCGGTGCCCGGGGACGGATCTCGCTGTCTAAACATGGTAGCGCTAGGCCAGTGGGACCGCCGGGACCCACGTGCACTCACATGGTGTTGTGCGCGTGGGCGGCAGTATCAGACCGGGGCGCCCAAAGGCGCCACGCACCCAAACGCTCCCCGGCTAAAGTTCATCCTGAAAGCGCCCACATTGTGCGGACAAACCAAGTCAAGGGCCACGTGGTCAGGAGAACCACACTGTGCCTATCGGCCGGCCTCAAAGACCGAAATTGTGACGGTGTCACCCTTAATCATGCAGCGAAAATGAATGAACTCATTCATTTCGTCATCTAAACAGTGACGCGCATGAAGGGATGAACGAGATCCTCACTGTCCCTATCTACTATCCAGCGATCCCACAGCCAAGGGAACGGGCTTGGCGGAATCAGTGGGGAAAGAAAACCCCTTTTGAGCTTGACTCTAGCCCGACTCTGTGAAGGGTCTTGAGAGGCCGCAGGCACTCAATAGGGCTGGACCCGTGAAATTTCGGGGATTTTTTGGTAAAACTACCTCAGGATAAGGTTACATAGGAAAACACCGTGTTAAATTTCCGTCGCCGAAGGACTCTATTTCTTATTGCGAAATTCTCTAAGACTTCGCCTCTAGGAGTTAATGAAAATATTAACTTATATAAAAATTAGTTTTCTAAGACTGAAGCGGGGTGACGTCATCACGCCCTTAGTTTTCTAAGACTGAAGCGCAGTGACGTCATCACGCCCCCTCCATGAGTGTCAAAGGTCGTTTGAAGAAGAAGAGCTCGGAGTTGGACTGGACTGTGGTGTGGACACGAGGCGCAGCGTGGCAGCGGACGCCATTTGAAGAGCTGAGAGGACTCAGTCGTGATAGGGTGAGCCTGAGTGAGTATATCAAGACAAGAACAAGATCTAGAAGGAGGTATGTACGGTGCGATTCATATAATATATTGTTTAGCTATCGTCGATGAGGAATTTGGGGTTCGGAATGGGTGATCGGCCTGGGTGACCTGGTCTCGACTAGATGCTAGGCCGCACCTCATTTTGTTAAATAAAGTGGTCACAAAATACTCGGATCTTAATTCTGTTTTCAGATTTTTCAGTCGCTAGACTAGCTTAACACTCAATAGAATGGGGCCCGCGAAATTTCGGGGATTTTTGGTGGAATTACCTCGGGGTAAAGTTACATAGGAAAGCCCCATGTTAAATTTTCGTTGCCGAAGGACTTTATTTTTTGCGAATTTCATCCTGACTTCGCCTCTAGGAGGATACAGGGGTATCTGTGGATAACGGGAACCTTAATTTGGCGAAATTCGGACTGATATTGACCGAGTTATTCAAAATATTAACTTATATCAAATAAATCTTTTGTGATTTTGTATTTTGCGCACCTGTATCGTTGGAGGTATTGGCTTATATAGGATTGGTTTTCTAAAGCTTATATCAGAATATTAACTTATATCAAATGGGTCTTTTGAGGTGAAAGTGTGATGACGTCACCACGTCACGCGGCACGAATGCGCGCCTGTGTCGTGGGAGATACTGACTTCTATAGGGAGGCCCCATCACCCTCCCCCATCACCCTCCCCCATCACCCTGCCATCACCCTCCCATCACCCTGCCATCACCCTCCCCCATCACCCTGCCATCACCCTCCCATCACCCTCCCCCGTCACCCTCCCCCGTCACCCTCCCCCGTCACCCTCTGCCATCACCCTCTGCCATCACCCTCTGCCATCACCCTGCCATCACCCTGCCCCATCACCCTGCCATCACCCTGCCCCATCACCTTGCCATCACCCTCCCACCACCCTGCCATCACCCTCCCACCACCCTCCCATCACCCTGCCATCACCCTCCCATCACCCTGCCATCACCCTCCCCCATCACCCTGCCATCACCCTCCCATCACCCTCCCCCGTCACCCTCCCCCGTCACCCTCTGCCATCACCCTCTGCCATCACCCTCTGCCATCACCCTCTGCCATCACCCTGCCATCACCCTGCCCCATCACCCTGCCCCATCACCTTGCCATCACCCTCCCACCACCCTGCCATCACCCTCCCACCACCCTCCCATCACCCTGCCATCACCCTCCCATCACCCTCCAATCACCCTCCCATCACCCTGCCACCACCCTCCCACCACCCTCCCATCACCCTGCCATCACCCTCCCATCACCTTGCCATCACCCTCCCACCACCCTGCAATCACCCTCCCATCACCCTGCCATCACCCTCCCATCACCCTTTATTGGACCATTTGACTTCTGTAGGGTTGGTTTTCTAAGGCTTGTATCAAATAATCAATTTATATCAAATCTTTTAAGGTGAAAGCGCGATGACGTCACCACGTCACGCGGCACGAATGCGCACCTGTGTCGTTGGAAGTATTGGCTTATATAGGGTTGGTTTTCTAAGGCTGTAGGCCGCACCTCATTTTGTCGAATAAAGTGGTATGCGGGTGGTTCCGGTATTTGGGACCGCAGGGACGGAAAGTGCAGCCGGCCCGCTCTGAAGGTTCGGATCGGGACACCGGGATTCATTCCGGTCGCCCGGTCGGCCCGGAGGTGGGGGTGCGGGGCCTGTCACGGAACGTCAACACAAACGGCCTGCCGGGGCCGCCCAAAAGTCGGGCGTGAGGGGCGCGTCCACTAATGGAACGCCTCTCGCTTCCCAGATCGAGGGCCACGTGGTCAGGAGAACCTCGTCCCTTCTGGTTGCCCTGCCGTCCCGCCGTGGGCGCTGGCAGGGTGTACTTCAAAATAAGCTTAAGTGTCAAGTGTTAGGTTCCTCCTTGCCCTCGCAAGGGAAAGGCTAGGGTCAAGCTCTTCCAAATTTCCAAACACTAGGAATCGGACATCTCAAATTAATTAATTAATTTGTTAACACATCTCAGTCGCCCGCGACCTCTCTAGCGCGGGCGTCGAACCAGTTCATTCCCGGTGCGACCGGGCCGAGTATCGGCCCGGCCGTGGCCGAAGCCGTTGATTCCGCCGTAGCACGCTAACGTGTAGGCTCGCGCGCCCCTGGTCCGCCGGGGCTCCGCGGGTGTCCTACCGTGCCTGGCTTGCCGGTGCCCGGGGACGGATCTCGCTGTCTAAACATGGTAGCGCTAGGCCAGTGGGACCGCCGGGACCCACGTGCACTCACATGGTGTTGTGCGCGTGGGCGGCAGTATCAGACCGGGGCGCCCAAAGGCGCCACGCACCCAAACGCTCCCCGGCTAAAGTTCATCCTGAAAGCGCCCACATTGTGCGGACAAACCAAGTCAAGGGCCACGTGGTCAGGAGAACCACACTGTGCCTATCGGCCGGCCTCAAAGACCGAAATTGTGACGGTGTCACCCTTAATCATGCAGCGAAAATGAATGAACTCATTCATTTCGTCATCTAAACAGTGACGCGCATGAAGGGATGAACGAGATCCTCACTGTCCCTATCTACTATCCAGCGATCCCACAGCCAAGGGAACGGGCTTGGCGGAATCAGTGGGGAAAGAAAACCCCTTTTGAGCTTGACTCTAGCCCGACTCTGTGAAGGGTCTTGAGAGGCCGCAGGCACTCAATAGGGCTGGACCCGTGAAATTTCGGGGATTTTTTGGTAAAACTACCTCAGGATAAGGTTACATAGGAAAACACCGTGTTAAATTTCCGTCGCCGAAGGACTCTATTTCTTATTGCGAAATTCTCTAAGACTTCGCCTCTAGGAGTTAATGAAAATATTAACTTATATAAAAATTAGTTTTCTAAGACTGAAGCGGGGTGACGTCATCACGCCCTTAGTTTTCTAAGACTGAAGCGCAGTGACGTCATCACGCCCCCTCCATGAGTGTCAAAGGTCGTTTGAAGAAGAAGAGCTCGGAGTTGGACTGGACTGTGGTGTGGACACGAGGCGCAGCGTGGCAGCGGACGCCATTTGAAGAGCTGAGAGGACTCAGTCGTGATAGGGTGAGCCTGAGTGAGTATATCAAGACAAGAACAAGATCTAGAAGGAGGTATGTACGGTGCGATTCATATAATATATTGTTTAGCTATCGTCGATGAGGAATTTGGGGTTCGGAATGGGTGATCGGCCTGGGTGACCTGGTCTCGACTAGATGCTAGGCCGCACCTCATTTTGTTAAATAAAGTGGTCACAAAATACGCGGATCTTAATTCTGTTTTCAGATTTTTCAGTCGCTAGACTAGCTTAACACTCAATAGAATGGGGCCCGCGAAATTTCGGGGATTTTTGGTGGAATTACCTCGGGGTAAAGTTACATAGGAAAGCCCCATGTTAAATTTTCGTTGCCGAAGGACTTTATTTTTTGCGAATTTCATCCTGACTTCGCCTCTAGGAGGATACAGGGGTATCTGTGGATAACGGGAACCTTAATTTGGCGAAATTCGGACTGATATTGACCGAGTTATTCAAAATATTAACTTATATCAAATAAATCTTTTGTGATTTTGTATTTTGCGCACCTGTATCGTTGGAGGTATTGGCTTATATAGGATTGGTTTTCTAAAGCTTATATCAGAATATTAACTTATATCAAATGGGTCTTTTGAGGTGAAAGTGTGATGACGTCACCACGTCACGCGGCACGAATGCGCGCCTGTGTCATGGGAGATACTGACTTCTATAGGGAGGCCCCATCACCCTCCCCCATCACCCTCCCCCATCACCCTGCCATCACCCTCCCATCACCCTGCCATCACCCTCCCCCATCACCCTGCCATCACCCTCCCATCACCCTCCCCCGTCACCCTCCCCCGTCACCTTCCCCCGTCACCCTCCCCCGTCACCCTCTGCCATCACCCTCTGCCATCACCCTCTGCCATCACCCTCTGCCATCACCCTGCCATCACCCTGCCCCATCACCTTGCCATCACCCTCCCACCACCCTGCCATCACCCTCCCACCACCCTGCCATCACCCTCCCATCACCCTGCCATCACCCTCCCATCACCCTCCAATCACCCTCCCATCACCCTGCCACCACCCTCCCACCACCCTCCCATCACCCTGCCATCACCCTCCCATCACCTTGCCATCACCCTCCCACCACCCTGCAATCACCCTCCCATCACCCTCCCATCACCCTGCCATCACCCTCCCATCACCCTTTATTGGACCATTTGACTTCTGTAGGGTTGGTTTTCTAAGGCTTGTATCAAATAATCAATTTATATCAAATCTTTTAAGGTGAAAGCGCGATGACGTCACCACGTCACGCGGCACGAATGCGCACCTGTGTCGTTGGAAGTATTGGCTTATATAGGGTTGGTTTTCTAAGGCTGTAGGCCGCACCTCATTTTGTCGAATAAAGTGGTATGCGGGTGGTTCCGGTATTTGGGACCGCAGGGACGGAAAGTGCAGCCGGCCCGCTCTGAAGGTTCGGATCGGGACACCGGGATTCATTCCGGTCGCCCGGTCGGCCCGGAGGTGGGGGTGCGGGGCCTGTCACGGAACGTCAACACAAACGGCCTGCCGGGGCCGCCCAAAAGTCGGGCGTGAGGGGCGCGTCCACTAATGGAACGCCTCTCGCTTCCCAGATCGAGGGCCACGTGGTCAGGAGAACCTCGTCCCTTCTGGTTGCCCTGCCGTCCCGCCGTGGGCGCTGGCAGGGTGTACTTCAAAATAAGCTTAAGTGTCAAGTGTTAGGTTCCTCCTTGCCCTCGCAAGGGAAAGGCTAGGGTCAAGCTCTTCCAAATTTCCAAACACTAGGAATCGGACATCTCAAATTAATTAATTAATTTGTTAACACATCTCAGTCGCCCGCGACCTCTCTAGCGCGGGCGTCGAACCAGTTCATTCCCGGTGCGACCGGGCCGAGTATCGGCCCGGCCGTGGCCGAAGCCGTTGATTCCGCCGTAGCACGCTAACGTGTAGGCTCGCGCGCCCCTGGTCCGCCGGGGCTCCGCGGGTGTCCTACCGTGCCTGGCTTGCCGGTGCCCGGGGACGGATCTCGCTGTCTAAACATGGTAGCGCTAGGCCAGTGGGACCGCCGGGACCCACGTGCACTCACATGGTGTTGTGCGCGTGGGCGGCAGTATCAGACCGGGGCGCCCAAAGGCGCCACGCACCCAAACGCTCCCCGGCTAAAGTTCATCCTGAAAGCGCCCACATTGTGCGGACAAACCAAGTCAAGGGCCACGTGGTCAGGAGAACCACACTGTGCCTATCGGCCGGCCTCAAAGACCGAAATTGTGACGGTGTCACCCTTAATCATGCAGCGAAAATGAATGAACTCATTCATTTCGTCATCTAAACAGTGACGCGCATGAAGGGATGAACGAGATCCTCACTGTCCCTATCTACTATCCAGCGATCCCACAGCCAAGGGAACGGGCTTGGCGGAATCAGTGGGGAAAGAAAACCCCTTTTGAGCTTGACTCTAGCCCGACTCTGTGAAGGGTCTTGAGAGGCCGCAGGCACTCAATAGGGCTGGACCCGTGAAATTTCGGGGATTTTTTGGTAAAACTACCTCAGGATAAGGTTACATAGGAAAACACCGTGTTAAATTTCCGTCGCCGAAGGACTCTATTTCTTATTGCGAAATTCTCTAAGACTTCGCCTCTAGGAGTTAATGAAAATATTAACTTATATAAAAATTAGTTTTCTAAGACTGAAGCGGGGTGACGTCATCACGCCCTTAGTTTTCTAAGACTGAAGCGCAGTGACGTCATCACGCCCCCTCCATGAGTGTCAAAGGTCGTTTGAAGAAGAAGAGCTCGGAGTTGGACTGGACTGTGGTGTGGACACGAGGCGCAGCGTGGCAGCGGACGCCATTTGAAGAGCTGAGAGGACTCAGTCGTGATAGGGTGAGCCTGAGTGAGTATATCAAGACAAGAACAAGATCTAGAAGGAGGTATGTACGGTGCGATTCATATAATATATTGTTTAGCTATCGTCGATGAGGAATTTGGGGTTCGGAATGGGTGATCGGCCTGGGTGACCTGGTCTCGACTAGATGCTAGGCCGCACCTCATTTTGTTAAATAAAGTGGTCACAAAATACTCGGATCTTAATTCTGTTTTCAGATTTTTCAGTCGCTAGACTAGCTTAACACTCAATAGAATGGGGCCCGCGAAATTTCGGGGATTTTTGGTGGAATTACCTCGGGGTAAAGTTACATAGGAAAGCCCCATGTTAAATTTTCGTTGCCGAAGGACTTTATTTTTTGCGAATTTCATCCTGACTTCGCCTCTAGGAGGATACAGGGGTATCTGTGGATAACGGGAACCTTAATTTGGCGAAATTCGGACTGATATTGACCGAGTTATTCAAAATATTAACTTATATCAAATAAATCTTTTGTGATTTTGTATTTTGCGCACCTGTATCGTTGGAGGTATTGGCTTATATAGGATTGGTTTTCTAAAGCTTATATCAGAATATTAACTTATATCAAATGGGTCTTTTGAGGTGAAAGTGTGATGACGTCACCACGTCACGCGGCACGAATGCGCGCCTGTGTCGTGGGAGATACTGACTTCTATAGGGAGGCCCCATCACCCTCCCCCATCACCCTCCCCCATCACCCTGCCATCACCCTCCCATCACCCTGCCATCACCCTCCCCCATCACCCTGCCATCACCCTCCCATCACCCTCCCCCGTCACCCTCCCCCGTCACCCTCCCCCGTCACCCTCTGCCATCACCCTCTGCCATCACCCTCTGCCATCACCCTGCCATCACCCTGCCCCATCACCCTGCCATCACCCTGCCCCATCACCTTGCCATCACCCTCCCACCACCCTGCCATCACCCTCCCATCACCCTGCCATCACCCTCCCATCACCCTCCAATCACCCTCCCATCACCCTGCCACCACCCTCCCACCACCCTCCCATCACCCTGCCATCACCCTCCCATCACCTTGCCATCACCCTCCCACCACCCTGCAATCACCCTCCCATCACCCTCCCATCACCCTGCCATCACCCTCCCATCACCCTTTATTGGACCATTTGACTTCTGTAGGGTTGGTTTTCTAAGGCTTGTATCAAATAATCAATTTATATCAAATCTTTTAAGGTGAAAGCGCGATGACGTCACCACGTCACGCGGCACGAATGCGCACCTGTGTCGTTGGAAGTATTGGCTTATATAGGGTTGGTTTTCTAAGGCTGTAGGCCGCACCTCATTTTGTCGAATAAAGTGGTATGCGGGTGGTTCCGGTATTTGGGACCGCAGGGACGGAAAGTGCAGCCGGCCCGCTCTGAAGGTTCGGATCGGGACACCGGGATTCATTCCGGTCGCCCGGTCGGCCCGGAGGTGGGGGTGCGGGGCCTGTCACGGAACGTCAACACAAACGGCCTGCCGGGGCCGCCCAAAAGTCGGGCGTGAGGGGCGCGTCCACTAATGGAACGCCTCTCGCTTCCCAGATCGAGGGCCACGTGGTCAGGAGAACCTCGTCCCTTCTGGTTGCCCTGCCGTCCCGCCGTGGGCGCTGGCAGGGTGTACTTCAAAATAAGCTTAAGTGTCAAGTGTTAGGTTCCTCCTTGCCCTCGCAAGGGAAAGGCTAGGGTCAAGCTCTTCCAAATTTCCAAACACTAGGAATCGGACATCTCAAATTAATTAATTAATTTGTTAACACATCTCAGTCGCCCGCGACCTCTCTAGCGCGGGCGTCGAACCAGTTCATTCCCGGTGCGACCGGGCCGAGTATCGGCCCGGCCGTGGCCGAAGCCGTTGATTCCGCCGTAGCACGCTAACGTGTAGGCTCGCGCGCCCCTGGTCCGCCGGGGCTCCGCGGGTGTCCTACCGTGCCTGGCTTGCCGGTGCCCGGGGACGGATCTCGCTGTCTAAACATGGTAGCGCTAGGCCAGTGGGACCGCCGGGACCCACGTGCACTCACATGGTGTTGTGCGCGTGGGCGGCAGTATCAGACCGGGGCGCCCAAAGGCGCCACGCACCCAAACGCTCCCCGGCTAAAGTTCATCCTGAAAGCGCCCACATTGTGCGGACAAACCAAGTCAAGGGCCACGTGGTCAGGAGAACCACACTGTGCCTATCGGCCGGCCTCAAAGACCGAAATTGTGACGGTGTCACCCTTAATCATGCAGCGAAAATGAATGAACTCATTCATTTCGTCATCTAAACAGTGACGCGCATGAAGGGATGAACGAGATCCTCACTGTCCCTATCTACTATCCAGCGATCCCACAGCCAAGGGAACGGGCTTGGCGGAATCAGTGGGGAAAGAAAACCCCTTTTGAGCTTGACTCTAGCCCGACTCTGTGAAGGGTCTTGAGAGGCCGCAGGCACTCAATAGGGCTGGACCCGTGAAATTTCGGGGATTTTTTGGTAAAACTACCTCAGGATAAGGTTACATAGGAAAACACCGTGTTAAATTTCCGTCGCCGAAGGACTCTATTTCTTATTGCGAAATTCTCTAAGACTTCGCCTCTAGGAGTTAATGAAAATATTAACTTATATAAAAATTAGTTTTCTAAGACTGAAGCGGGGTGACGTCATCACGCCCTTAGTTTTCTAAGACTGAAGCGCAGTGACGTCATCACGCCCCCTCCATGAGTGTCAAAGGTCGTTTGAAGAAGAAGAGCTCGGAGTTGGACTGGACTGTGGTGTGGACACGAGGCGCAGCGTGGCAGCGGACGCCATTTGAAGAGCTGAGAGGACTCAGTCGTGATAGGGTGAGCCTGAGTGAGTATATCAAGACAAGAACAAGATCTAGAAGGAGGTATGTACGGTGCGATTCATATAATATATTGTTTAGCTATCGTCGATGAGGAATTTGGGGTTCGGAATGGGTGATCGGCCTGGGTGACCTGGTCTCGACTAGATGCTAGGCCGCACCTCATTTTGTTAAATAAAGTGGTCACAAAATACGCGGATCTTAATTCTGTTTTCAGATTTTTCAGTCGCTAGACTAGCTTAACACTCAATAGAATGGGGCCCGCGAAATTTCGGGGATTTTTGGTGGAATTACCTCGGGGTAAAGTTACATAGGAAAGCCCCATGTTAAATTTTCGTTGCCGAAGGACTTTATTTTTTGCGAATTTCATCCTGACTTCGCCTCTAGGAGGATACAGGGGTATCTGTGGATAACGGGAACCTTAATTTGGCGAAATTCGGACTGATATTGACCGAGTTATTCAAAATATTAACTTATATCAAATAAATCTTTTGTGATTTTGTATTTTGCGCACCTGTATCGTTGGAGGTATTGGCTTATATAGGATTGGTTTTCTAAAGCTTATATCAGAATATTAACTTATATCAAATGGGTCTTTTGAGGTGAAAGTGTGATGACGTCACCACGTCACGCGGCACGAATGCGCGCCTGTGTCATGGGAGATACTGACTTCTATAGGGAGGCCCCATCACCCTCCCCCATCACCCTCCCCCATCACCCTGCCATCACCCTCCCATCACCCTGCCATCACCCTCCCCCATCACCCTGCCATCACCCTCCCATCACCCTCCCCCGTCACCCTCCCCCGTCACCTTCCCCCGTCACCCTCCCCCGTCACCCTCTGCCATCACCCTCTGCCATCACCCTCTGCCATCACCCTCTGCCATCACCCTGCCATCACCCTGCCCCATCACCTTGCCATCACCCTCCCACCACCCTGCCATCACCCTCCCACCACCCTGCCATCACCCTCCCATCACCCTGCCATCACCCTCCCATCACCCTCCAATCACCCTCCCATCACCCTGCCACCACCCTCCCACCACCCTCCCATCACCCTGCCATCACCCTCCCATCACCTTGCCATCACCCTCCCACCACCCTGCAATCACCCTCCCATCACCCTCCCATCACCCTGCCATCACCCTCCCATCACCCTTTATTGGACCATTTGACTTCTGTAGGGTTGGTTTTCTAAGGCTTGTATCAAATAATCAATTTATATCAAATCTTTTAAGGTGAAAGCGCGATGACGTCACCACGTCACGCGGCACGAATGCGCACCTGTGTCGTTGGAAGTATTGGCTTATATAGGGTTGGTTTTCTAAGGCTGTAGGCCGCACCTCATTTTGTCGAATAAAGTGGTATGCGGGTGGTTCCGGTATTTGGGACCGCAGGGACGGAAAGTGCAGCCGGCCCGCTCTGAAGGTTCGGATCGGGACACCGGGATTCATTCCGGTCGCCCGGTCGGCCCGGAGGTGGGGGTGCGGGGCCTGTCACGGAACGTCAACACAAACGGCCTGCCGGGGCCGCCCAAAAGTCGGGCGTGAGGGGCGCGTCCACTAATGGAACGCCTCTCGCTTCCCAGATCGAGGGCCACGTGGTCAGGAGAACCTCGTCCCTTCTGGTTGCCCTGCCGTCCCGCCGTGGGCGCTGGCAGGGTGTACTTCAAAATAAGCTTAAGTGTCAAGTGTTAGGTTCCTCCTTGCCCTCGCAAGGGAAAGGCTAGGGTCAAGCTCTTCCAAATTTCCAAACACTAGGAATCGGACATCTCAAATTAATTAATTAATTTGTTAACACATCTCAGTCGCCCGCGACCTCTCTAGCGCGGGCGTCGAACCAGTTCATTCCCGGTGCGACCGGGCCGAGTATCGGCCCGGCCGTGGCCGAAGCCGTTGATTCCGCCGTAGCACGCTAACGTGTAGGCTCGCGCGCCCCTGGTCCGCCGAGGCTCCGCGGGTGTCCTACCGTGCCTGGCTTGCCGGTGCCCGGGGACGGATCTCGCTGTCTAAACATGGTAGCGCTAGGCCAGTGGGACCGCCGGGACCCACGTGCACTCACATGGTGTTGTGCGCGTGGGCGGCAGTATCAGACCGGGGCGCCCAAAGGCGCCACGCACCCAAACGCTCCCCGGCTAAAGTTCATCCTGAAAGCGCCCACATTGTGCGGACAAACCAAGTCAAGGGCCACGTGGTCAGGAGAACCACACTGTGCCTATCGGCCGGCCTCAAAGACCGAAATTGTGACGGTGTCACCCTTAATCATGCAGCGAAAATGAATGAACTCATTCATTTCGTCATCTAAACAGTGACGCGCATGAAGGGATGAACGAGATCCTCACTGTCCCTATCTACTATCCAGCGATCCCACAGCCAAGGGAACGGGCTTGGCGGAATCAGTGGGGAAAGAAAACCCCTTTTGAGCTTGACTCTAGCCCGACTCTGTGAAGGGTCTTGAGAGGCCGCAGGCACTCAATAGGGCTGGACCCGTGAAATTTCGGGGATTTTTTGGTAAAACTACCTCAGGATAAGGTTACATAGGAAAACACCGTGTTAAATTTCCGTCGCCGAAAGACTCTATTTCTTATTGCGAAATTCTCTAAGACTTCGCCTCTAGGAGTTAATGAAAATATTAACTTATATAAAAATTAGTTTTCTAAGACTGAAGCGGGGTGACGTCATCACGCCCTTAGTTTTCTAAGACTGAAGCGCAGTGACGTCATCACGCCCCCTCCATGAGTGTCAAAGGTCGTTTGAAGAAGAAGAGCTCGGAGTTGGACTGGACTGTGGTGTGGACACGAGGCGCAGCGTGGCAGCGGACGCCATTTGAAGAGCTGAGAGGACTCAGTCGTGATAGGGTGAGCCTGAGTGAGTATATCAAGACAAGAACAAGATCTAGAAGGAGGTATGTACGGTGCGATTCATATAATATATTGTTTAGCTATCGTCGATGAGGAATTTGGGGTTCGGAATGGGTGATCGGCCTGGGTGACCTGGTCTCGACTAGATGCTAGGCCGCACCTCATTTTGTTAAATAAAGTGGTCACAAAATACTCGGATCTTAATTCTGTTTTCAGATTTTTCAGTCGCTAGACTAGCTTAACACTCAATAGAATGGGGCCCGCGAAATTTCGGGGATTTTTGGTGGAATTACCTCGGGGTAAAGTTACATAGGAAAGCCCCATGTTAAATTTTCGTTGCCGAAGGACTTTATTTTTTGCGAATTTCATCCTGACTTCGCCTCTAGGAGGATACAGGGGTATCTGTGGATAACGGGAACCTTAATTTGGCGAAATTCGGACTGATATTGACCGAGTTATTCAAAATATTAACTTATATCAAATAAATCTTTTGTGATTTTGTATTTTGCGCACCTGTATCGTTGGAGGTATTGGCTTATATAGGATTGGTTTTCTAAAGCTTATATCAGAATATTAACTTATATCAAATGGGTCTTTTGAGGTGAAAGTGTGATGACGTCACCACGTCACGCGGCACGAATGCGCGCCTGTGTCGTGGGAGATACTGACTTCTATAGGGAGGCCCCATCACCCTCCCCCATCACCCTCCCCCATCACCCTGCCATCACCCTCCCATCACCCTGCCATCACCCTCCCCCATCACCCTGCCATCACCCTCCCATCACCCTCCCCCGTCACCCTCCCCCGTCACCCTCCCCCGTCACCCTCTGCCATCACCCTCTGCCATCACCCTCTGCCATCACCCTGCCATCACCCTGCCATCACCCTGCCCCATCACCTTGCCATCACCCTCCCACCACCCTGCCATCACCCTCCCACCACCCTCCCATCACCCTGCCATCACCCTCCCATCACCCTCCAATCACCCTCCCATCACCCTCCCATCACCCTGCCATCACCCTCCCATCACCTTGCCATCACCCTCCCACCACCCTGCAATCACCCTCCCATCACCCTCCCATCACCCTGCCATCACCCTCCCATCACCCTTTATTGGACCATTTGACTTCTGTAGGGTTGGTTTTCTAAGGCTTGTATCAAATAATCAATTTATATCAAATCTTTTAAGGTGAAAGCGCGATGACGTCACCACGTCACGCGGCACGAATGCGCACCTGTGTCGTTGGAAGTATTGGCTTATATAGGGTTGGTTTTCTAAGGCTGTAGGCCGCACCTCATTTTGTCGAATAAAGTGGTATGCGGGTGGTTCCGGTATTTGGGACCGCAGGGACGGAAAGTGCAGCCGGCCCGCTCTGAAGGTTCGGATCGGGACACCGGGATTCATTCCGGTCGCCCGGTCGGCCCGGAGGTGGGGGTGCGGGGCCTGTCACGGAACGTCAACACAAACGGCCTGCCGGGGCCGCCCAAAAGTCGGGCGTGAGGGGCGCGTCCACTAATGGAACGCCTCTCGCTTCCCAGATCGAGGGCCACGTGGTCAGGAGAACCTCGTCCCTTCTGGTTGCCCTGCCGTCCCGCCGTGGGCGCTGGCAGGGTGTACTTCAAAATAAGCTTAAGTGTCAAGTGTTAGGTTCCTCCTTGCCCTCGCAAGGGAAAGGCTAGGGTCAAGCTCTTCCAAATTTCCAAACACTAGGAATCGGACATCTCAAATTAATTAATTAATTTGTTAACACATCTCAGTCGCCCGCGACCTCTCTAGCGCGGGCGTCGAACCAGTTCATTCCCGGTGCGACCGGGCCGAGTATCGGCCCGGCCGTGGCCGAAGCCGTTGATTCCGCCGTAGCACGCTAACGTGTAGGCTCGCGCGCCCCTGGTCCGCCGGGGCTCCGCGGGTGTCCTACCGTGCCTGGCTTGCCGGTGCCCGGGGACGGATCTCGCTGTCTAAACATGGTAGCGCTAGGCCAGTGGGACCGCCGGGACCCACGTGCACTCACATGGTGTTGTGCGCGTGGGCGGCAGTATCAGACCGGGGCGCCCAAAGGCGCCACGCACCCAAACGCTCCCCGGCTAAAGTTCATCCTGAAAGCGCCCACATTGTGCGGACAAACCAAGTCAAGGGCCACGTGGTCAGGAGAACCACACTGTGCCTATCGGCCGGCCTCAAAGACCGAAATTGTGACGGTGTCACCCTTAATCATGCAGCGAAAATGAATGAACTCATTCATTTCGTCATCTAAACAGTGACGCGCATGAAGGGATGAACGAGATCCTCACTGTCCCTATCTACTATCCAGCGATCCCACAGCCAAGGGAACGGGCTTGGCGGAATCAGTGGGGAAAGAAAACCCCTTTTGAGCTTGACTCTAGCCCGACTCTGTGAAGGGTCTTGAGAGGCCGCAGGCACTCAATAGGGCTGGACCCGTGAAATTTCGGGGATTTTTTGGTAAAACTACCTCAGGATAAGGTTACATAGGAAAACACCGTGTTAAATTTCCGTCGCCGAAGGACTCTATTTCTTATTGCGAAATTCTCTAAGACTTCGCCTCTAGGAGTTAATGAAAATATTAACTTATATAAAAATTAGTTTTCTAAGACTGAAGCGGGGTGACGTCATCACGCCCTTAGTTTTCTAAGACTGAAGCGCAGTGACGTCATCACGCCCCCTCCATGAGTGTCAAAGGTCGTTTGAAGAAGAAGAGCTCGGAGTTGGACTGGACTGTGGTGTGGACACGAGGCGCAGCGTGGCAGCGGACGCCATTTGAAGAGCTGAGAGGACTCAGTCGTGATAGGGTGAGCCTGAGTGAGTATATCAAGACAAGAACAAGATCTAGAAGGAGGTATGTACGGTGCGATTCATATAATATATTGTTTAGCTATCGTCGATGAGGAATTTGGGGTTCGGAATGGGTGATCGGCCTGGGTGACCTGGTCTCGACTAGATGCTAGGCCGCACCTCATTTTGTTAAATAAAGTGGTCACAAAATACTCGGATCTTAATTCTGTTTTCAGATTTTTCAGTCGCTAGACTAGCTTAACACTCAATAGAATAGGGCCCGCGAAATTTCGGGGATTTTTGGTGGAATTACCTCGGGGTAAAGTTACATAGGAAAGCCCCATGTTAAATTTTCGTTGCCGAAGGACTTTATTTTTTGCGAATTTCATCCTGACTTCGCCTCTAGGAGGATACAGGGGTATCTGTGGATAACGGGAACCTTAATTTGGCGAAATTCGGACTGATATTGACCGAGTTATTCAAAATATTAACTTATATCAAATAAATCTTTTGTGATTTTGTATTTTGCGCACCTGTATCGTTGGAGGTATTGGCTTATATAGGATTGGTTTTCTAAAGCTTATATCAGAATATTAACTTATATCAAATGGGTCTTTTGAGGTGAAAGTGTGATGACGTCACCACGTCACGCGGCACGAATGCGCGCCTGTGTCGTGGGAGATACTGACTTCTATAGGGAGGCCCCATCACCCTCCCCCATCACCCTCCCCCATCACCCTGCCATCACCCTCCCATCACCCTCCCCCATCACCCTGCCATCACCCTCCCATCACCCTCCCCCGTCACCCTCCCCCGTCACCCTCCCCCGTCACCCTCTGCCATCACCCTCTGCCATCACCCTCTGCCATCACCCTCTGCCATCACCCTGCCCCATCACCCTGCCATCACCCTGCCCCATCACCTTGCCATCACCCTCCCACCACCCTGCCATCACCCTCCCACCACCCTCCCATCACCCTGCCATCACCCTCCCATCACCCTCCAATCACCCTCCCATCACCCTGCCACCACCCTCCCACCACCCTCCCATCACCCTGCCATCACCCTCCCATCACCTTGCCATCACCCTCCCACCACCCTGCAATCACCCTCCCATCACCCTCCCATCACCCTGCCATCACCCTCCCATCACCCTTTATTGGACCATTTGACTTCTGTAGGGTTGGTTTTCTAAGGCTTGTATCAAATAATCAATTTATATCAAATCTTTTAAGGTGAAAGCGCGATGACGTCACCACGTCACGCGGCACGAATGCGCACCTGTGTCGTTGGAAGTATTGGCTTATATAGGGTTGGTTTTCTAAGGCTGTAGGCCGCACCTCATTTTGTCGAATAAAGTGGTATGCGGGTGGTTCCGGTATTTGGGACCGCAGGGACGGAAAGTGCAGCCGGCCCGCTCTGAAGGTTCGGATCGGGACACCGGGATTCATTCCGGTCGCCCGGTCGGCCCGGAGGTGGGGGTGCGGGGCCTGTCACGGAACGTCAACACAAACGGCCTGCCGGGGCCGCCCAAAAGTCGGGCGTGAGGGGCGCGTCCACTAATGGAACGCCTCTCGCTTCCCAGATCGAGGGCCACGTGGTCAGGAGAACCTCGTCCCTTCTGGTTGCCCTGCCGTCCCGCCGTGGGCGCTGGCAGGGTGTACTTCAAAATAAGCTTAAGTGTCAAGTGTTAGGTTCCTCCTTGCCCTCGCAAGGGAAAGGCTAGGGTCAAGCTCTTCCAAATTTCCAAACACTAGGAATCGGACATCTCAAATTAATTAATTAATTTGTTAACACATCTCAGTCGCCCGCGACCTCTCTAGCGCGGGCGTCGAACCAGTTCATTCCCGGTGCGACCGGGCCGAGTATCGGCCCGGCCGTGGCCGAAGCCGTTGATTCCGCCGTAGCACGCTAACGTGTAGGCTCGCGCGCCCCTGGTCCGCCGGGGCTCCGCGGGTGTCCTACCGTGCCTGGCTTGCCGGTGCCCGGGGACGGATCTCGCTGTCTAAACATGGTAGCGCTAGGCCAGTGGGACCGCCGGGACCCACGTGCACTCACATGGTGTTGTGCGCGTGGGCGGCAGTATCAGACCGGGGCGCCCAAAGGCGCCACGCACCCAAACGCTCCCCGGCTAAAGTTCATCCTGAAAGCGCCCACATTGTGCGGACAAACCAAGTCAAGGGCCACGTGGTCAGGAGAACCACACTGTGCCTATCGGCCGGCCTCAAAGACCGAAATTGTGACGGTGTCACCCTTAATCATGCAGCGAAAATGAATGAACTCATTCATTTCGTCATCTAAACAGTGACGCGCATGAAGGGATGAACGAGATCCTCACTGTCCCTATCTACTATCCAGCGATCCCACAGCCAAGGGAACGGGCTTGGCGGAATCAGTGGGGAAAGAAAACCCCTTTTGAGCTTGACTCTAGCCCGACTCTGTGAAGGGTCTTGAGAGGCCGCAGGCACTCAATAGGGCTGGACCCGTGAAATTTCGGGGATTTTTTGGTAAAACTACCTCAGGATAAGGTTACATAGGAAAACACCGTGTTAAATTTCCGTCGCCGAAGGACTCTATTTCTTATTGCGAAATTCTCTAAGACTTCGCCTCTAGGAGTTAATGAAAATATTAACTTATATAAAAATTAGTTTTCTAAGACTGAAGCGGGGTGACGTCATCACGCCCTTAGTTTTCTAAGACTGAAGCGCAGTGACGTCATCACGCCCCCTCCATGAGTGTCAAAGGTCGTTTGAAGAAGAAGAGCTCGGAGTTGGACTGGACTGTGGTGTGGACACGAGGCGCAGCGTGGCAGCGGACGCCATTTGAAGAGCTGAGAGGACTCAGTCGTGATAGGGTGAGCCTGAGTGAGTATATCAAGACAAGAACAAGATCTAGAAGGAGGTATGTACGGTGCGATTCATATAATATATTGTTTAGCTATCGTCGATGAGGAATTTGGGGTTCGGAATGGGTGATCGGCCTGGGTGACCTGGTCTCGACTAGATGCTAGGCCGCACCTCATTTTGTTAAATAAAGTGGTCACAAAATACTCGGATCTTAATTCTGTTTTCAGATTTTTCAGTCGCCAGACTAGCTTAACACTCAATAGAATGGGGCCCGCGAAATTTCGGGGATTTTTGGTGGAATTACCTCGGGGTAAAGTTACATAGGAAAGCCCCATGTTAAATTTTCGTTGCCGAAGGACTTTATTTTTTGCGAATTTCATCCTGACTTCGCCTCTAGGAGGATACAGGGGTATCTGTGGATAACGGGAACCTTAATTTGGCGAAATTCGGACTGATATTGACCGAGTTATTCAAAATATTAACTTATATCAAATAAATCTTTTGTGATTTTGTATTTTGCGCACCTGTATCGTTGGAGGTATTGGCTTATATAGGATTGGTTTTCTAAAGCTTATATCAGAATATTAACTTATATCAAATGGGTCTTTTGAGGTGAAAGTGTGATGACGTCACCACGTCACGCGGCACGAATGCGCGCCTGTGTCGTGGGAGATACTGACTTCTATAGGGAGGCCCCATCACCCTCCCCCATCACCCTCCCCCATCACCCTGCCATCACCCTCCCATCACCCTGCCATCACCCTCCCCCATCACCCTGCCATCACCCTCCCATCACCCTCCCCCGTCACCCTCCCCCGTCACCCTCCCCCGTCACCCTCTGCCATCACCCTCTGCCATCACCCTCTGCCATCACCCTGCCATCACCCTGCCATCACCCTGCCCCATCACCTTGCCATCACCCTCCCACCACCCTGCCATCACCCTCCCACCACCCTCCCATCACCCTGCCATCACCCTCCCATCACCCTCCAATCACCCTCCCATCACCCTCCCATCACCCTGCCATCACCCTCCCATCACCTTGCCATCACCCTCCCACCACCCTGCAATCACCCTCCCATCACCCTCCCATCACCCTGCCATCACCCTCCCATCACCCTTTATTGGACCATTTGACTTCTGTAGGGTTGGTTTTCTAAGGCTTGTATCAAATAATCAATTTATATCAAATCTTTTAAGGTGAAAGCGCGATGACGTCACCACGTCACGCGGCACGAATGCGCACCTGTGTCGTTGGAAGTATTGGCTTATATAGGGTTGGTTTTCTAAGGCTGTAGGCCGCACCTCATTTTGTCGAATAAAGTGGTATGCGGGTGGTTCCGGTATTTGGGACCGCAGGGACGGAAAGTGCAGCCGGCCCGCTCTGAAGGTTCGGATCGGGACACCGGGATTCATTCCGGTCGCCCGGTCGGCCCGGAGGTGGGGGTGCGGGGCCTGTCACGGAACGTCAACACAAACGGCCTGCCGGGGCCGCCCAAAAGTCGGGCGTGAGGGGCGCGTCCACTAATGGAACGCCTCTCGCTTCCCAGATCGAGGGCCACGTGGTCAGGAGAACCTCGTCCCTTCTGGTTGCCCTGCCGTCCCGCCGTGGGCGCTGGCAGGGTGTACTTCAAAATAAGCTTAAGTGTCAAGTGTTAGGTTCCTCCTTGCCCTCGCAAGGGAAAGGCTAGGGTCAAGCTCTTCCAAATTTCCAAACACTAGGAATCGGACATCTCAAATTAATTAATTAATTTGTTAACACATCTCAGTCGCCCGCGACCTCTCTAGCGCGGGCGTCGAACCAGTTCATTCCCGGTGCGACCGGGCCGAGTATCGGCCCGGCCGTGGCCGAAGCCGTTGATTCCGCCGTAGCACGCTAACGTGTAGGCTCGCGCGCCCCTGGTCCGCCGGGGCTCCGCGGGTGTCCTACCGTGCCTGGCTTGCCGGTGCCCGGGGACGGATCTCGCTGTCTAAACATGGTAGCGCTAGGCCAGTGGGACCGCCGGGACCCACGTGCACTCACATGGTGTTGTGCGCGTGGGCGGCAGTATCAGACCGGGGCGCCCAAAGGCGCCACGCACCCAAACGCTCCCCGGCTAAAGTTCATCCTGAAAGCGCCCACATTGTGCGGACAAACCAAGTCAAGGGCCACGTGGTCAGGAGAACCACACTGTGCCTATCGGCCGGCCTCAAAGACCGAAATTGTGACGGTGTCACCCTTAATCATGCAGCGAAAATGAATGAACTCATTCATTTCGTCATCTAAACAGTGACGCGCATGAAGGGATGAACGAGATCCTCACTGTCCCTATCTACTATCCAGCGATCCCACAGCCAAGGGAACGGGCTTGGCGGAATCAGTGGGGAAAGAAAACCCCTTTTGAGCTTGACTCTAGCCCGACTCTGTGAAGGGTCTTGAGAGGCCGCAGGCACTCAATAGGGCTGGACCCGTGAAATTTCGGGGATTTTTTGGTAAAACTACCTCAGGATAAGGTTACATAGGAAAACACCGTGTTAAATTTCCGTCGCCGAAGGACTCTATTTCTTATTGCGAAATTCTCTAAGACTTCGCCTCTAGGAGTTAATGAAAATATTAACTTATATAAAAATTAGTTTTCTAAGACTGAAGCGGGGTGACGTCATCACGCCCTTAGTTTTCTAAGACTGAAGCGCAGTGACGTCATCACGCCCCCTCCATGAGTGTCAAAGGTCGTTTGAAGAAGAAGAGCTCGGAGTTGGACTGGACTGTGGTGTGGACACGAGGCGCAGCGTGGCAGCGGACGCCATTTGAAGAGCTGAGAGGACTCAGTCGTGATAGGGTGAGCCTGAGTGAGTATATCAAGACAAGAACAAGATCTAGAAGGAGGTATGTACGGTGCGATTCATATAATATATTGTTTAGCTATCGTCGATGAGGAATTTGGGGTTCGGAATGGGTGATCGGCCTGGGTGACCTGGTCTCGACTAGATGCTAGGCCGCACCTCATTTTGTTAAATAAAGTGGTCACAAAATACTCGGATCTTAATTCTGTTTTCAGATTTTTCAGTCGCTAGACTAGCTTAACACTCAATAGAATGGGGCCCGCGAAATTTCGGGGATTTTTGGTGGAATTACCTCGGGGTAAAGTTACATAGGAAAGCCCCATGTTAAATTTTCGTTGCCGAAGGACTTTATTTTTTGCGAATTTCATCCTGACTTCGCCTCTAGGAGGATACAGGGGTATCTGTGGATAACGGGAACCTTAATTTGGCGAAATTCGGACTGATATTGACCGAGTTATTCAAAATATTAACTTATATCAAATAAATCTTTTGTGATTTTGTATTTTGCGCACCTGTATCGTTGGAGGTATTGGCTTATATAGGATTGGTTTTCTAAAGCTTATATCAGAATATTAACTTATATCAAATGGGTCTTTTGAGGTGAAAGTGTGATGACGTCACCACGTCACGCGGCACGAATGCGCGCCTGTGTCGTGGGAGATACTGACTTCTATAGGGAGGCCCCATCACCCTCCCCCATCACCCTCCCCCATCACCCTGCCATCACCCTCCCATCACCCTCCCCCGTCACCCTCCCCCGTCACCCTCCCCCGTCACCCTCTGCCATCACCCTCTGCCATCACCCTCTGCCATCACCCTCTGCCATCACCCTGCCCCATCACCCTGCCATCACCCTGCCCCATCACCTTGCCATCACCCTCCCACCACCCTGCCATCACCCTCCCACCACCCTCCCATCACCCTGCCATCACCCTCCCATCACCCTCCAATCACCCTCCCATCACCCTCCCCCATCACCCTGCCATCACCCTCCCATCACCCTCCCCCGTCACCCTCCCCCGTCACCCTCCCCCATCACCCTCTGCCATCACCCTCTGCCATCACCCTCTGCCATCACCCTCTGCCATCACCCTGCCCCATCACCCTGCCATCACCCTGCTCCATCACCTTGCCATCACCCTCCCACCACCCTGCCATCACCCTCCCACCACCCTCCCATCACCCTGCCATCACCCTCCCATCACCCTCCAATCACCCTCCCATCACCCTGCCACCACCCTCCCACCACCCTCCCATCACCCTGCCATCACCCTCCCATCACCTTGCCATCACCCTCCCACCACCCTGCAATCACCCTCCCATCACCCTCCCATCACCCTGCCATCACCCTCCCATCACCCTTTATTGGACCATTTGACTTCTGTAGGGTTGGTTTTCTAAGGCTTGTATCAAATAATCAATTTATATCAAATCTTTTAAGGTGAAAGCGCGATGACGTCACCACGTCACGCGGCACGAATGCGCACCTGTGTCGTTGGAAGTATTGGCTTATATAGGGTTGGTTTTCTAAGGCTGTAGGCCGCACCTCATTTTGTCGAATAAAGTGGTATGCGGGTGGTTCCGGTATTTGGGACCGCAGGGACGGAAAGTGCAGCCGGCCCGCTCTGAAGGTTCGGATCGGGACACCGGGATTCATTCCGGTCGCCCGGTCGGCCCGGAGGTGGGGGTGCGGGGCCTGTCACGGAACGTCAACACAAACGGCCTGCCGGGGCCGCCCAAAAGTCGGGCGTGAGGGGCGCGTCCACTAATGGAACGCCTCTCGCTTCCCAGATCGAGGGCCACGTGGTCAGGAGAACCTCGTCCCTTCTGGTTGCCCTGCCGTCCCGCCGTGGGCGCTGGCAGGGTGTACTTCAAAATAAGCTTAAGTGTCAAGTGTTAGGTTCCTCCTTGCCCTCGCAAGGGAAAGGCTAGGGTCAAGCTCTTCCAAATTTCCAAACACTAGGAATCGGACATCTCAAATTAATTAATTAATTTGTTAACACATCTCAGTCGCCCGCGACCTCTCTAGCGCGGGCGTCGAACCAGTTCATTCCCGGTGCGACCGGGCCGAGTATCGGCCCGGCCGTGGCCGAAGCCGTTGATTCCGCCGTAGCACGCTAACGTGTAGGCTCGCGCGCCCCTGGTCCGCCGGGGCTCCGCGGGTGTCCTACCGTGCCTGGCTTGCCGGTGCCCGGGGACGGATCTCGCTGTCTAAACATGGTAGCGCTAGGCCAGTGGGACCGCCGGGACCCACGTGCACTCACATGGTGTTGTGCGCGTGGGCGGCAGTATCAGACCGGGGCGCCCAAAGGCGCCACGCACCCAAACGCTCCCCGGCTAAAGTTCATCCTGAAAGCGCCCACATTGTGCGGACAAACCAAGTCAAGGGCCACGTGGTCAGGAGAACCACACTGTGCCTATCGGCCGGCCTCAAAGACCGAAATTGTGACGGTGTCACCCTTAATCATGCAGCGAAAATGAATGAACTCATTCATTTCGTCATCTAAACAGTGACGCGCATGAAGGGATGAACGAGATCCTCACTGTCCCTATCTACTATCCAGCGATCCCACAGCCAAGGGAACGGGCTTGGCGGAATCAGTGGGGAAAGAAAACCCCTTTTGAGCTTGACTCTAGCCCGACTCTGTGAAGGGTCTTGAGAGGCCGCAGGCACTCAATAGGGCTGGACCCGTGAAATTTCGGGGATTTTTTGGTAAAACTACCTCAGGATAAGGTTACATAGGAAAACACCGTGTTAAATTTCCGTCGCCGAAGGACTCTATTTCTTATTGCGAAATTCTCTAAGACTTCGCCTCTAGGAGTTAATGAAAATATTAACTTATATAAAAATTAGTTTTCTAAGACTGAAGCGGGGTGACGTCATCACGCCCTTAGTTTTCTAAGACTGAAGCGCAGTGACGTCATCACGCCCCCTCCATGAGTGTCAAAGGTCGTTTGAAGAAGAAGAGCTCGGAGTTGGACTGGACTGTGGTGTGGACACGAGGCGCAGCGTGGCAGCGGACGCCATTTGAAGAGCTGAGAGGACTCAGTCGTGATAGGGTGAGCCTGAGTGAGTATATCAAGACAAGAACAAGATCTAGAAGGAGGTATGTACGGTGCGATTCATATAATATATTGTTTAGCTATCGTCGATGAGGAATTTGGGGTTCGGAATGGGTGATCGGCCTGGGTGACCTGGTCTCGACTAGATGCTAGGCCGCACCTCATTTTGTTAAATAAAGTGGTCACAAAATACTCGGATCTTAATTCTGTTTTCAGATTTTTCAGTCGCTAGACTAGCTTAACACTCAATAGAATGGGGCCCGCGAAATTTCGGGGATTTTTGGTGGAATTACCTCGGGGTAAAGTTACATAGGAAAGCCCCATGTTAAATTTTCGTTGCCGAAGGACTTTATTTTTTGCGAATTTCATCCTGACTTCGCCTCTAGGAGGATACAGGGGTATCTGTGGATAACGGGAACCTTAATTTGGCGAAATTCGGACTGATATTGACCGAGTTATTCAAAATATTAACTTATATCAAATAAATCTTTTGTGATTTTGTATTTTGCGCACCTGTATCGTTGGAGGTATTGGCTTATATAGGATTGGTTTTCTAAAGCTTATATCAGAATATTAACTTATATCAAATGGGTCTTTTGAGGTGAAAGTGTGATGACGTCACCACGTCACGCGGCACGAATGCGCGCCTGTGTCGTGGGAGATACTGACTTCTATAGGGAGGCCCCATCACCCTCCCCCATCACCCTCCCCCATCACCCTGCCATCACCCTCCCATCACCCTCCCCCATCACCCTGCCATCACCCTCCCATCACCCTCCCCCGTCACCCTCCCCCGTCACCCTCCCCCGTCACCCTCTGCCATCACCCTCTGCCATCACCCTCTGCCATCACCCTCTGCCATCACCCTGCCCCATCACCCTGCCATCACCCTGCCCCATCACCTTGCCATCACCCTCCCACCACCCTGCCATCACCCTCCCACCACCCTCCCATCACCCTGCCATCACCCTCCCATCACCCTCCAATCACCCTCCCATCACCCTGCCACCACCCTCCCACCACCCTCCCATCACCCTGCCATCACCCTCCCATCACCTTGCCATCACCCTCCCACCACCCTGCAATCACCCTCCCATCACCCTCCCATCACCCTGCCATCACCCTCCCATCACCCTTTATTGGACCATTTGACTTCTGTAGGGTTGGTTTTCTAAGGCTTGTATCAAATAATCAATTTATATCAAATCTTTTAAGGTGAAAGCGCGATGACGTCACCACGTCACGCGGCACGAATGCGCACCTGTGTCGTTGGAAGTATTGGCTTATATAGGGTTGGTTTTCTAAGGCTGTAGGCCGCACCTCATTTTGTCGAATAAAGTGGTATGCGGGTGGTTCCGGTATTTGGGACCGCAGGGACGGAAAGTGCAGCCGGCCCGCTCTGAAGGTTCGGATCGGGACACCGGGATTCATTCCGGTCGCCCGGTCGGCCCGGAGGTGGGGGTGCGGGGCCTGTCACGGAACGTCAACACAAACGGCCTGCCGGGGCCGCCCAAAAGTCGGGCGTGAGGGGCGCGTCCACTAATGGAACGCCTCTCGCTTCCCAGATCGAGGGCCACGTGGTCAGGAGAACCTCGTCCCTTCTGGTTGCCCTGCCGTCCCGCCGTGGGCGCTGGCAGGGTGTACTTCAAAATAAGCTTAAGTGTCAAGTGTTAGGTTCCTCCTTGCCCTCGCAAGGGAAAGGCTAGGGTCAAGCTCTTCCAAATTTCCAAACACTAGGAATCGGACATCTCAAATTAATTAATTAATTTGTTAACACATCTCAGTCGCCCGCGACCTCTCTAGCGCGGGCGTCGAACCAGTTCATTCCCGGTGCGACCGGGCCGAGTATCGGCCCGGCCGTGGCCAAAGCCGTTGATTCCGCCGTAGCACGCTAACGTGTAGGCTCGCGCGCCCCTGGTCCGCCGGGGCTCCGCGGGTGTCCTACCGTGCCTGGCTTGCCGGTGCCCGGGGACGGATCTCGCTGTCTAAACATGGTAGCGCTAGGCCAGTGGGACCGCCGGGACCCACGTGCACTCACATGGTGTTGTGCGCGTGGGCGGCAGTATCAGACCGGGGCGCCCAAAGGCGCCACGCACCCAAACGCTCCCCGGCTAAAGTTCATCCTGAAAGCGCCCACATTGTGCGGACAAACCAAGTCAAGGGCCACGTGGTCAGGAGAACCACACTGTGCCTATCGGCCGGCCTCAAAGACCGAAATTGTGACGGTGTCACCCTTAATCATGCAGCGAAAATGAATGAACTCATTCATTTCGTCATCTAAACAGTGACGCGCATGAAGGGATGAACGAGATCCTCACTGTCCCTATCTACTATCCAGCGATCCCACAGCCAAGGGAACGGGCTTGGCGGAATCAGTGGGGAAAGAAAACCCCTTTTGAGCTTGACTCTAGCCCGACTCTGTGAAGGGTCTTGAGAGGCCGCAGGCACTCAATAGGGCTGGACCCGTGAAATTTCGGGGATTTTTTGGTAAAACTACCTCAGGATAAGGTTACATAGGAAAACACCGTGTTAAATTTCCGTCGCCGAAGGACTCTATTTCTTATTGCGAAATTCTCTAAGACTTCGCCTCTAGGAGTTAATGAAAATATTAACTTATATAAAAATTAGTTTTCTAAGACTGAAGCGGGGTGACGTCATCACGCCCTTAGTTTTCTAAGACTGAAGCGCAGTGACGTCATCACGCCCCCTCCATGAGTGTCAAAGGTCGTTTGAAGAAGAAGAGCTCGGAGTTGGACTGGACTGTGGTGTGGACACGAGGCGCAGCGTGGCAGCGGACGCCATTTGAAGAGCTGAGAGGACTCAGTCGTGATAGGGTGAGCCTGAGTGAGTATATCAAGACAAGAACAAGATCTAGAAGGAGGTATGTACGGTGCGATTCATATAATATATTGTTTAGCTATCGTCGATGAGGAATTTGGGGTTCGGAATGGGTGATCGGCCTGGGTGACCTGGTCTCGACTAGATGCTAGGCCGCACCTCATTTTGTTAAATAAAGTGGTCACAAAATACGCGGATCTTAATTCTGTTTTCAGATTTTTCAGTCGCTAGACTAGCTTAACACTCAATAGAATGGGGCCCGCGAAATTTCGGGGATTTTTGGTGGAATTACCTCGGGGTAAAGTTACATAGGAAAGCCCCATGTTAAATTTTCGTTGCCGAAGGACTTTATTTTTTGCGAATTTCATCCTGACTTCGCCTCTAGGAGGATACAGGGGTATCTGTGGATAACGGGAACCTTAATTTGGCGAAATTCGGACTGATATTGACCGAGTTATTCAAAATATTAACTTATATCAAATAAATCTTTTGTGATTTTGTATTTTGCGCACCTGTATCGTTGGAGGTATTGGCTTATATAGGATTGGTTTTCTAAAGCTTATATCAG
This sequence comes from Myxine glutinosa, assembly GCF_964187855.1. Taxonomy (NCBI): domain Eukaryota; kingdom Metazoa; phylum Chordata; class Myxini; order Myxiniformes; family Myxinidae; genus Myxine; species Myxine glutinosa. The sequence continues at coordinate 192,080,451 of NC_136261.1, forward strand.
AATATTAACTTATATCAAATGGGTCTTTTGAGGTGAAAGTGTGATGACGTCACCACGTCACGCGGCACGAATGCGCGCCTGTGTCATGGGAGATACTGACTTCTATAGGGAGGCCCCATCACCCTCCCCCATCACCCTCCCCCATCACCCTGCCATCACCCTCCCATCACCCTGCCATCACCCTCCCCCATCACCCTGCCATCACCCTCCCATCACCCTCCCCCGTCACCCTCCCCCGTCACCTTCCCCCGTCACCCTCCCCCGTCACCCTCTGCCATCACCCTCTGCCATCACCCTCTGCCATCACCCTCTGCCATCACCCTGCCATCACCCTGCCCCATCACCTTGCCATCACCCTCCCACCACCCTGCCATCACCCTCCCACCACCCTGCCATCACCCTCCCATCACCCTGCCATCACCCTCCCATCACCCTCCAATCACCCTCCCATCACCCTGCCACCACCCTCCCACCACCCTCCCATCACCCTGCCATCACCCTCCCATCACCTTGCCATCACCCTCCCACCACCCTGCAATCACCCTCCCATCACCCTCCCATCACCCTGCCATCACCCTCCCATCACCCTTTATTGGACCATTTGACTTCTGTAGGGTTGGTTTTCTAAGGCTTGTATCAAATAATCAATTTATATCAAATCTTTTAAGGTGAAAGCGCGATGACGTCACCACGTCACGCGGCACGAATGCGCACCTGTGTCGTTGGAAGTATTGGCTTATATAGGGTTGGTTTTCTAAGGCTGTAGGCCGCACCTCATTTTGTCGAATAAAGTGGTATGCGGGTGGTTCCGGTATTTGGGACCGCAGGGACGGAAAGTGCAGCCGGCCCGCTCTGAAGGTTCGGATCGGGACACCGGGATTCATTCCGGTCGCCCGGTCGGCCCGGAGGTGGGGGTGCGGGGCCTGTCACGGAACGTCAACACAAACGGCCTGCCGGGGCCGCCCAAAAGTCGGGCGTGAGGGGCGCGTCCACTAATGGAACGCCTCTCGCTTCCCAGATCGAGGGCCACGTGGTCAGGAGAACCTCGTCCCTTCTGGTTGCCCTGCCGTCCCGCCGTGGGCGCTGGCAGGGTGTACTTCAAAATAAGCTTAAGTGTCAAGTGTTAGGTTCCTCCTTGCCCTCGCAAGGGAAAGGCTAGGGTCAAGCTCTTCCAAATTTCCAAACACTAGGAATCGGACATCTCAAATTAATTAATTAATTTGTTAACACATCTCAGTCGCCCGCGACCTCTCTAGCGCGGGCGTCGAACCAGTTCATTCCCGGTGCGACCGGGCCGAGTATCGGCCCGGCCGTGGCCGAAGCCGTTGATTCCGCCGTAGCACGCTAACGTGTAGGCTCGCGCGCCCCTGGTCCGCCGGGGCTCCGCGGGTGTCCTACCGTGCCTGGCTTGCCGGTGCCCGGGGACGGATCTCGCTGTCTAAACATGGTAGCGCTAGGCCAGTGGGACCGCCGGGACCCACGTGCACTCACATGGTGTTGTGCGCGTGGGCGGCAGTATCAGACCGGGGCGCCCAAAGGCGCCACGCACCCAAACGCTCCCCGGCTAAAGTTCATCCTGAAAGCGCCCACATTGTGCGGACAAACCAAGTCAAGGGCCACGTGGTCAGGAGAACCACACTGTGCCTATCGGCCGGCCTCAAAGACCGAAATTGTGACGGTGTCACCCTTAATCATGCAGCGAAAATGAATGAACTCATTCATTTCGTCATCTAAACAGTGACGCGCATGAAGGGATGAACGAGATCCTCACTGTCCCTATCTACTATCCAGCGATCCCACAGCCAAGGGAACGGGCTTGGCGGAATCAGTGGGGAAAGAAAACCCCTTTTGAGCTTGACTCTAGCCCGACTCTGTGAAGGGTCTTGAGAGGCCGCAGGCACTCAATAGGGCTGGACCCGTGAAATTTCGGGGATTTTTTGGTAAAACTACCTCAGGATAAGGTTACATAGGAAAACACCGTGTTAAATTTCCGTCGCCGAAGGACTCTATTTCTTATTGCGAAATTCTCTAAGACTTCGCCTCTAGGAGTTAATGAAAATATTAACTTATATAAAAATTAGTTTTCTAAGACTGAAGCGGGGTGACGTCATCACGCCCTTAGTTTTCTAAGACTGAAGCGCAGTGACGTCATCACGCCCCCTCCATGAGTGTCAAAGGTCGTTTGAAGAAGAAGAGCTCGGAGTTGGACTGGACTGTGGTGTGGACACGAGGCGCAGCGTGGCAGCGGACGCCATTTGAAGAGCTGAGAGGACTCAGTCGTGATAGGGTGAGCCTGAGTGAGTATATCAAGACAAGAACAAGATCTAGAAGGAGGTATGTACGGTGCGATTCATATAATATATTGTTTAGCTATCGTCGATGAGGAATTTGGGGTTCGGAATGGGTGATCGGCCTGGGTGACCTGGTCTCGACTATATGCTAGGCCGCACCTCATTTTGTTAAATAAAGTGGTCACAAAATACTCGGATCTTAATTCTGTTTTCAGATTTTTCAGTCGCTAGACTAGCTTAACACTCAATAGAATGGGGCCCGCGAAATTTCGGGGATTTTTGGTGGAATTACCTCGGGGTAAAGTTACATAGGAAAGCCCCATGTTAAATTTTCGTTGCCGAAGGACTTTATTTTTTGCGAATTTCATCCTGACTTCGCCTCTAGGAGGATACAGGGGTATCTGTGGATAACGGGAACCTTAATTTGGCGAAATTCGGACTGATATTGACCGAGTTATTCAAAATATTAACTTATATCAAATAAATCTTTTGTGATTTTGTATTTTGCGCACCTGTATCGTTGGAGGTATTGGCTTATATAGGATTGGTTTTCTAAAGCTTATATCAGAATATTAACTTATATCAAATGGGTCTTTTGAGGTGAAAGTGTGATGACGTCACCACGTCACGCGGCACGAATGCGCGCCTGTGTCGTGGGAGATACTGACTTCTATAGGGAGGCCCCATCACCCTCCCCCATCACCCTCCCCCATCACCCTGCCATCACCCTCCCATCACCCTCCCCCATCACCCTGCCATCACCCTCCCATCACCCTCCCCCGTCACCCTCCCCCGTCACCCTCCCCCGTCACCCTCTGCCATCACCCTCTGCCATCACCCTCTGCCATCACCCTCTGCCATCACCCTGCCCCATCACCCTGCCATCACCCTGCCCCATCACCTTGCCATCACCCTCCCACCACCCTGCCATCACCCTCCCACCACCCTCCCATCACCCTGCCATCACCCTCCCATCACCCTCCAATCACCCTCCCATCACCCTGCCACCACCCTCCCACCACCCTCCCATCACCCTGCCATCACCCTCCCATCACCTTGCCATCACCCTCCCACCACCCTGCAATCACCCTCCCATCACCCTCCCATCACCCTGCCATCACCCTCCCATCACCCTTTATTGGACCATTTGACTTCTGTAGGGTTGGTTTTCTAAGGCTTGTATCAAATAATCAATTTATATCAAATCTTTTAAGGTGAAAGCGCGATGACGTCACCACGTCACGCGGCACGAATGCGCACCTGTGTCGTTGGAAGTATTGGCTTATATAGGGTTGGTTTTCTAAGGCTGTAGGCCGCACCTCATTTTGTCGAATAAAGTGGTATGCGGGTGGTTCCGGTATTTGGGACCGCAGGGACGGAAAGTGCAGCCGGCCCGCTCTGAAGGTTCGGATCGGGACACCGGGATTCATTCCGGTCGCCCGGTCGGCCCGGAGGTGGGGGTGCGGGGCCTGTCACGGAACGTCAACACAAACGGCCTGCCGGGGCCGCCCAAAAGTCGGGCGTGAGGGGCGCGTCCACTAATGGAACGCCTCTCGCTTCCCAGATCGAGGGCCACGTGGTCAGGAGAACCTCGTCCCTTCTGGTTGCCCTGCCGTCCCGCCGTGGGCGCTGGCAGGGTGTACTTCAAAATAAGCTTAAGTGTCAAGTGTTAGGTTCCTCCTTGCCCTCGCAAGGGAAAGGCTAGGGTCAAGCTCTTCCAAATTTCCAAACACTAGGAATCGGACATCTCAAATTAATTAATTAATTTGTTAACACATCTCAGTCGCCCGCGACCTCTCTAGCGCGGGCGTCGAACCAGTTCATTCCCGGTGCGACCGGGCCGAGTATCGGCCCGGCCGTGGCCGAAGCCGTTGATTCCGCCGTAGCACGCTAACGTGTAGGCTCGCGCGCCCCTGGTCCGCCGGGGCTCCGCGGGTGTCCTACCGTGCCTGGCTTGCCGGTGCCCGGGGACGGATCTCGCTGTCTAAACATGGTAGCGCTAGGCCAGTGGGACCGCCGGGACCCACGTGCACTCACATGGTGTTGTGCGCGTGGGCGGCAGTATCAGACCGGGGCGCCCAAAGGCGCCACGCACCCAAACGCTCCCCGGCTAAAGTTCATCCTGAAAGCGCCCACATTGTGCGGACAAACCAAGTCAAGGGCCACGTGGTCAGGAGAACCACACTGTGCCTATCGGCCGGCCTCAAAGACCGAAATTGTGACGGTGTCACCCTTAATCATGCAGCGAAAATGAATGAACTCATTCATTTCGTCATCTAAACAGTGACGCGCATGAAGGGATGAACGAGATCCTCACTGTCCCTATCTACTATCCAGCGATCCCACAGCCAAGGGAACGGGCTTGGCGGAATCAGTGGGGAAAGAAAACCCCTTTTGAGCTTGACTCTAGCCCGACTCTGTGAAGGGTCTTGAGAGGCCGCAGGCACTCAATAGGGCTGGACCCGTGAAATTTCGGGGATTTTTTGGTAAAACTACCTCAGGATAAGGTTACATAGGAAAACACCGTGTTAAATTTCCGTCGCCGAAGGACTCTATTTCTTATTGCGAAATTCTCTAAGACTTCGCCTCTAGGAGTTAATGAAAATATTAACTTATATAAAAATTAGTTTTCTAAGACTGAAGCGGGGTGACGTCATCACGCCCTTAGTTTTCTAAGACTGAAGCGCAGTGACGTCATCACGCCCCCTCCATGAGTGTCAAAGGTCGTTTGAAGAAGAAGAGCTCGGAGTTGGACTGGACTGTGGTGTGGACACGAGGCGCAGCGTGGCAGCGGACGCCATTTGAAGAGCTGAGAGGACTCAGTCGTGATAGGGTGAGCCTGAGTGAGTATATCAAGACAAGAACAAGATCTAGAAGGAGGTATGTACGGTGCGATTCATATAATATATTGTTTAGCTATCGTCGATGAGGAATTTGGGGTTCGGAATGGGTGATCGGCCTGGGTGACCTGGTCTCGACTAGATGCTAGGCCGCACCTCATTTTGTTAAATAAAGTGGTCACAAAATACTCGGATCTTAATTCTGTTTTCAGATTTTTCAGTCGCTAGACTAGCTTAACACTCAATAGAATGGGGCCCGCGAAATTTCGGGGATTTTTGGTGGAATTACCTCGGGGTAAAGTTACATAGGAAAGCCCCATGTTAAATTTTCGTTGCCGAAGGACTTTATTTTTTGCGAATTTCATCCTGACTTCGCCTCTAGGAGGATACAGGGGTATCTGTGGATAACGGGAACCTTAATTTGGCGAAATTCGGACTGATATTGACCGAGTTATTCAAAATATTAACTTATATCAAATAAATCTTTTGTGATTTTGTATTTTGCGCACCTGTATCGTTGGAGGTATTGGCTTATATAGGATTGGTTTTCTAAAGCTTATATCAGAATATTAACTTATATCAAATGGGTCTTTTGAGGTGAAAGTGTGATGACGTCACCACGTCACGCGGCACGAATGCGCGCCTGTGTCGTGGGAGATACTGACTTCTATAGGGAGGCCCCATCACCCTCCCCCATCACCCTCCCCCATCACCCTGCCATCACCCTCCCATCACCCTGCCATCACCCTCCCCCATCACCCTGCCATCACCCTCCCATCACCCTCCCCCGTCACCCTCCCCCGTCACCCTCCCCCGTCACCCTCTGCCATCACCCTCTGCCATCACCCTCTGCCATCACCCTGCCATCACCCTGCCATCACCCTGCCCCATCACCTTGCCATCACCCTCCCACCACCCTGCCATCACCCTCCCACCACCCTCCCATCACCCTGCCATCACCCTCCCATCACCCTCCAATCACCCTCCCATCACCCTCCCATCACCCTGCCATCACCCTCCCATCACCTTGCCATCACCCTCCCACCACCCTGCAATCACCCTCCCATCACCCTCCCATCACCCTGCCATCACCCTCCCATCACCCTTTATTGGACCATTTGACTTCTGTAGGGTTGGTTTTCTAAGGCTTGTATCAAATAATCAATTTATATCAAATCTTTTAAGGTGAAAGCGCGATGACGTCACCACGTCACGCGGCACGAATGCGCACCTGTGTCGTTGGAAGTATTGGCTTATATAGGGTTGGTTTTCTAAGGCTGTAGGCCGCACCTCATTTTGTCGAATAAAGTGGTATGCGGGTGGTTCCGGTATTTGGGACCGCAGGGACGGAAAGTGCAGCCGGCCCGCTCTGAAGGTTCGGATCGGGACACCGGGATTCATTCCGGTTGCCCGGTCGGCCCGGAGGTGGGGGTGCGGGGCCTGTCACGGAACGTCAACACAAACGGCCTGCCGGGGCCGCCCAAAAGTCGGGCGTGAGGGGCGCGTCCACTAATGGAACGCCTCTCGCTTCCCAGATCGAGGGCCACGTGGTCAGGAGAACCTCGTCCCTTCTGGTTGCCCTGCCGTCCCGCCGTGGGCGCTGGCAGGGTGTACTTCAAAATAAGCTTAAGTGTCAAGTGTTAGGTTCCTCCTTGCCCTCGCAAGGGAAAGGCTAGGGTCAAGCTCTTCCAAATTTCCAAACACTAGGAATCGGACATCTCAAATTAATTAATTAATTTGTTAACACATCTCAGTCGCCCGCGACCTCTCTAGCGCGGGCGTCGAACCAGTTCATTCCCGGTGCGACCGGGCCGAGTATCGGCCCGGCCGTGGCCGAAGCCGTTGATTCCGCCGTAGCACGCTAACGTGTAGGCTCGCGCGCCCCTGGTCCGCCGGGGCTCCGCGGGTGTCCTACCGTGCCTGGCTTGCCGGTGCCCGGGGACGGATCTCGCTGTCTAAACATGGTAGCGCTAGGCCAGTGGGACCGCCGGGACCCACGTGCACTCACATGGTGTTGTGCGCGTGGGCGGCAGTATCAGACCGGGGCGCCCAAAGGCGCCACGCACCCAAACGCTCCCCGGCTAAAGTTCATCCTGAAAGCGCCCACATTGTGCGGACAAACCAAGTCAAGGGCCACGTGGTCAGGAGAACCACACTGTGCCTATCGGCCGGCCTCAAAGACCGAAATTGTGACGGTGTCACCCTTAATCATGCAGCGAAAATGAATGAACTCATTCATTTCGTCATCTAAACAGTGACGCGCATGAAGGGATGAACGAGATCCTCACTGTCCCTATCTACTATCCAGCGATCCCACAGCCAAGGGAACGGGCTTGGCGGAATCAGTGGGGAAAGAAAACCCCTTTTGAGCTTGACTCTAGCCCGACTCTGTGAAGGGTCTTGAGAGGCCGCAGGCACTCAATAGGGCTGGACCCGTGAAATTTCGGGGATTTTTTGGTAAAACTACCTCAGGATAAGGTTACATAGGAAAACACCGTGTTAAATTTCCGTCGCCGAAGGACTCTATTTCTTATTGCGAAATTCTCTAAGACTTCGCCTCTAGGAGTTAATGAAAATATTAACTTATATAAAAATTAGTTTTCTAAGACTGAAGCGGGGTGACGTCATCACGCCCTTAGTTTTCTAAGACTGAAGCGCAGTGACGTCATCACGCCCCCTCCATGAGTGTCAAAGGTCGTTTGAAGAAGAAGAGCTCGGAGTTGGACTGGACTGTGGTGTGGACACGAGGCGCAGCGTGGCAGCGGACGCCATTTGAAGAGCTGAGAGGACTCAGTCGTGATAGGGTGAGCCTGAGTGAGTATATCAAGACAAGAACAAGATCTAGAAGGAGGTATGTACGGTGCGATTCATATAATATATTGTTTAGCTATCGTCGATGAGGAATTTGGGGTTCGGAATGGGTGATCGGCCTGGGTGACCTGGTCTCGACTAGATGCTAGGCCGCACCTCATTTTGTTAAATAAAGTGGTCACAAAATACTCGGATCTTAATTCTGTTTTCAGATTTTTCAGTCGCTAGACTAGCTTAACACTCAATAGAATGGGGCCCGCGAAATTTCGGGGATTTTTGGTGGAATTACCTCGGGGTAAAGTTACATAGGAAAGCCCCATGTTAAATTTTCGTTGCCGAAGGACTTTATTTTTTGCGAATTTCATCCTGACTTCGCCTCTAGGAGGATACAGGGGTATCTGTGGATAACGGGAACCTTAATTTGGCGAAATTCGGACTGATATTGACCGAGTTATTCAAAATATTAACTTATATCAAATAAATCTTTTGTGATTTTGTATTTTGCGCACCTGTATCGTTGGAGGTATTGGCTTATATAGGATTGGTTTTCTAAAGCTTATATCAGAATATTAACTTATATCAAATGGGTCTTTTGAGGTGAAAGTGTGATGACGTCACCACGTCACGCGGCACGAATGCGCGCCTGTGTCGTGGGAGATACTGACTTCTATAGGGAGGCCCCATCACCCTCCCCCATCACCCTCCCCCATCACCCTGCCATCACCCTCCCATCACCCTCCCCCATCACCCTGCCATCACCCTCCCATCACCCTCCCCCGTCACCCTCCCCCGTCACCCTCCCCCGTCACCCTCTGCCATCACCCTCTGCCATCACCCTCTGCCATCACCCTCTGCCATCACCCTGCCCCATCACCCTGCCATCACCCTGCCCCATCACCTTGCCATCACCCTCCCACCACCCTGCCATCACCCTCCCACCACCCTCCCATCACCCTGCCATCACCCTCCCATCACCCTCCAATCACCCTCCCATCACCCTGCCACCACCCTCCCACCACCCTCCCATCACCCTGCCATCACCCTCCCATCACCTTGCCATCACCCTCCCACCACCCTGCAATCACCCTCCCATCACCCTCCCATCACCCTGCCATCACCCTCCCATCACCCTGCCATCACCCTCCCATCACCCTTTATTGGACCATTTGACTTCTGTAGGGTTGGTTTTCTAAGGCTTGTATCAAATAATCAATTTATATCAAATCTTTTAAGGTGAAAGCGCGATGACGTCACCACGTCACGCGGCACGAATGCGCACCTGTGTCGTTGGAAGTATTGGCTTATATAGGGTTGGTTTTCTAAGGCTGTAGGCCGCACCTCATTTTGTCGAATAAAGTGGTATGCGGGTGGTTCCGGTATTTGGGACCGCAGGGACGGAAAGTGCAGCCGGCCCGCTCTGAAGGTTCGGATCGGGACACCGGGATTCATTCCGGTCGCCCGGTCGGCCCGGAGGTGGGGGTGCGGGGCCTGTCACGGAACGTCAACACAAACGGCCTGCCGGGGCCGCCCAAAAGTCGGGCGTGAGGGGCGCGTCCACTAATGGAACGCCTCTCGCTTCCCAGATCGAGGGCCACGTGGTCAGGAGAACCTCGTCCCTTCTGGTTGCCCTGCCGTCCCGCCGTGGGCGCTGGCAGGGTGTACTTCAAAATAAGCTTAAGTGTCAAGTGTTAGGTTCCTCCTTGCCCTCGCAAGGGAAAGGCTAGGGTCAAGCTCTTCCAAATTTCCAAACACTAGGAATCGGACATCTCAAATTAATTAATTAATTTGTTAACACATCTCAGTCGCCCGCGACCTCTCTAGCGCGGGCGTCGAACCAGTTCATTCCCGGTGCGACCGGGCCGAGTATCGGCCCGGCCGTGGCCGAAGCCGTTGATTCCGCCGTAGCACGCTAACGTGTAGGCTCGCGCGCCCCTGGTCCGCCGGGGCTCCGCGGGTGTCCTACCGTGCCTGGCTTGCCGGTGCCCGGGGACGGATCTCGCTGTCTAAACATGGTAGCGCTAGGCCAGTGGGACCGCCGGGACCCACGTGCACTCACATGGTGTTGTGCGCGTGGGCGGCAGTATCAGACCGGGGCGCCCAAAGGCGCCACGCACCCAAACGCTCCCCGGCTAAAGTTCATCCTGAAAGCGCCCACATTGTGCGGACAAACCAAGTCAAGGGCCACGTGGTCAGGAGAACCACACTGTGCCTATCGGCCGGCCTCAAAGACCGAAATTGTGACGGTGTCACCCTTAATCATGCAGCGAAAATGAATGAACTCATTCATTTCGTCATCTAAACAGTGACGCGCATGAAGGGATGAACGAGATCCTCACTGTCCCTATCTACTATCCAGCGATCCCACAGCCAAGGGAACGGGCTTGGCGGAATCAGTGGGGAAAGAAAACCCCTTTTGAGCTTGACTCTAGCCCGACTCTGTGAAGGGTCTTGAGAGGCCGCAGGCACTCAATAGGGCTGGACCCGTGAAATTTCGGGGATTTTTTGGTAAAACTACCTCAGGATAAGGTTACATAGGAAAACACCGTGTTAAATTTCCGTCGCCGAAGGACTCTATTTCTTATTGCGAAATTCTCTAAGACTTCGCCTCTAGGAGTTAATGAAAATATTAACTTATATAAAAATTAGTTTTCTAAGACTGAAGCGGGGTGACGTCATCACGCCCTTAGTTTTCTAAGACTGAAGCGCAGTGACGTCATCACGCCCCCTCCATGAGTGTCAAAGGTCGTTTGAAGAAGAAGAGCTCGGAGTTGGACTGGACTGTGGTGTGGACACGAGGCGCAGCGTGGCAGCGGACGCCATTTGAAGAGCTGAGAGGACTCAGTCGTGATAGGGTGAGCCTGAGTGAGTATATCAAGACAAGAACAAGATCTAGAAGGAGGTATGTACGGTGCGATTCATATAATATATTGTTTAGCTATCGTCGATGAGGAATTTGGGGTTCGGAATGGGTGATCGGCCTGGGTGACCTGGTCTCGACTAGATGCTAGGCCGCACCTCATTTTGTTAAATAAAGTGGTCACAAAATACTCGGATCTTAATTCTGTTTTCAGATTTTTCAGTCGCTAGACTAGCTTAACACTCAATAGAATGGGGCCCGCGAAATTTCGGGGATTTTTGGTGGAATTACCTCGGGGTAAAGTTACATAGGAAAGCCCCATGTTAAATTTTCGTTGCCGAAGGACTTTATTTTTTGCGAATTTCATCCTGACTTCGCCTCTAGGAGGATACAGGGGTATCTGTGGATAACGGGAACCTTAATTTGGCGAAATTCGGACTGATATTGACCGAGTTATTCAAAATATTAACTTATATCAAATAAATCTTTTGTGATTTTGTATTTTGCGCACCTGTATCGTTGGAGGTATTGGCTTATATAGGATTGGTTTTCTAAAGCTTATATCAGAATATTAACTTATATCAAATGGGTCTTTTGAGGTGAAAGTGTGATGACGTCACCACGTCACGCGGCACGAATGCGCGCCTGTGTCGTGGGAGATACTGACTTCTATAGGGAGGCCCCATCACCCTCCCCCATCACCCTCCCCCATCACCCTGCCATCACCCTCCCATCACCCTCCCCCATCACCCTGCCATCACCCTCCCATCACCCTCCCCCGTCACCCTCCCCCGTCACCCTCCCCCGTCACCCTCTGCCATCACCCTCTGCCATCACCCTCTGCCATCACCCTCTGCCATCACCCTGCCCCATCACCCTGCCATCACCCTGCCCCATCACCTTGCCATCACCCTCCCACCACCCTGCCATCACCCTCCCACCACCCTCCCATCACCCTGCCATCACCCTCCCATCACCCTCCAATCACCCTCCCATCACCCTGCCACCACCCTCCCACCACCCTCCCATCACCCTGCCATCACCCTCCCATCACCTTGCCATCACCCTCCCACCACCCTGCCATCACCCTCCCACCACCCTCCCATCACCCTGCCATCACCCTCCCATCACCCTCCAATCACCCTCCCATCACCCTGCCACCACCCTCCCACCACCCTCCCATCACCCTGCCATCACCCTCCCATCACCTTGCCATCACCCTCCCACCACCCTGCAATCACCCTCCCATCACCCTCCCATCACCCTGCCATCACCCTCCCATCACCCTTTATTGGACCATTTGACTTCTGTAGGGTTGGTTTTCTAAGGCTTGTATCAAATAATCAATTTATATCAAATCTTTTAAGGTGAAAGCGCGATGACGTCACCACGTCACGCGGCACGAATGCGCACCTGTGTCGTTGGAAGTATTGGCTTATATAGGGTTGGTTTTCTAAGGCTGTAGGCCGCACCTCATTTTGTCGAATAAAGTGGTATGCGGGTGGTTCCGGTATTTGGGACCGCAGGGACGGAAAGTGCAGCCGGCCCGCTCTGAAGGTTCGGATCGGGACACCGGGATTCATTCCGGTCGCCCGGTCGGCCCGGAGGTGGGGGTGCGGGGCCTGTCACGGAACGTCAACACAAACGGCCTGCCGGGGCCGCCCAAAAGTCGGGCGTGAGGGGCGCGTCCACTAATGGAACGCCTCTCGCTTCCCAGATCGAGGGCCACGTGGTCAGGAGAACCTCGTCCCTTCTGGTTGCCCTGCCGTCCCGCCGTGGGCGCTGGCAGGGTGTACTTCAAAATAAGCTTAAGTGTCAAGTGTTAGGTTCCTCCTTGCCCTCGCAAGGGAAAGGCTAGGGTCAAGCTCTTCCAAATTTCCAAACACTAGGAATCGGACATCTCAAATTAATTAATTAATTTGTTAACACATCTCAGTCGCCCGCGACCTCTCTAGCGCGGGCGTCGAACCAGTTCATTCCCGGTGCGACCGGGCCGAGTATCGGCCCGGCCGTGGCCGAAGCCATTGATTCCGCCGTAGCACGCTAACGTGTAGGCTCGCGCGCCCCTGGTCCGCCGGGGCTCCGCGGGTGTCCTACCGTGCCTGGCTTGCCGGTGCCCGGGGACGGATCTCGCTGTCTAAACATGGTAGCGCTAGGCCAGTGGGACCGCCGGGACCCACGTGCACTCACATGGTGTTGTGCGCGTGGGCGGCAGTATCAGACCGGGGCGCCCAAAGGCGCCACGCACCCAAACGCTCCCCGGCTAAAGTTCATCCTGAAAGCGCCCACATTGTGCGGACAAACCAAGTCAAGGGCCACGTGGTCAGGAGAACCACACTGTGCCTATCGGCCGGCCTCAAAGACCGAAATTGTGACGGTGTCACCCTTAATCATGCAGCGAAAATGAATGAACTCATTCATTTCGTCATCTAAACAGTGACGCGCATGAAGGGATGAACGAGATCCTCACTGTCCCTATCTACTATCCAGCGATCCCACAGCCAAGGGAACGGGCTTGGCGGAATCAGTGGGGAAAGAAAACCCCTTTTGAGCTTGACTCTAGCCCGACTCTGTGAAGGGTCTTGAGAGGCCGCAGGCACTCAATAGGGCTGGACCCGTGAAATTTCGGGGATTTTTTGGTAAAACTACCTCAGGATAAGGTTACATAGGAAAACACCGTGTTAAATTTCCGTCGCCGAAGGACTCTATTTCTTATTGCGAAATTCTCTAAGACTTCGCCTCTAGGAGTTAATGAAAATATTAACTTATATAAAAATTAGTTTTCTAAGACTGAAGCGGGGTGACGTCATCACGCCCTTAGTTTTCTAAGACTGAAGCGCAGTGACGTCATCACGCCCCCTCCATGAGTGTCAAAGGTCGTTTGAAGAAGAAGAGCTCGGAGTTGGACTGGACTGTGGTGTGGACACGAGGCGCAGCGTGGCAGCGGACGCCATTTGAAGAGCTGAGAGGACTCAGTCGTGATAGGGTGAGCCTGAGTGAGTATATCAAGACAAGAACAAGATCTAGAAGGAGGTATGTACGGTGCGATTCATATAATATATTGTTTAGCTATCGTCGATGAGGAATTTGGGGTTCGGAATGGGTGATCGGCCTGGGTGACCTGGTCTCGACTAGATGCTAGGCCGCACCTCATTTTGTTAAATAAAGTGGTCACAAAATACTCGGATCTTAATTCTGTTTTCAGATTTTTCAGTCGCTAGACTAGCTTAACACTCAATAGAATGGGGCCCGCGAAATTTCGGGGATTTTTGGTGGAATTACCTCGGGGTAAAGTTACATAGGAAAGCCCCATGTTAAATTTTCGTTGCCGAAGGACTTTATTTTTTGCGAATTTCATCCTGACTTCGCCTCTAGGAGGATACAGGGGTATCTGTGGATAACGGGAACCTTAATTTGGCGAAATTCGGACTGATATTGACCGAGTTATTCAAAATATTAACTTATATCAAATAAATCTTTTGTGATTTTGTATTTTGCGCACCTGTATCGTTGGAGGTATTGGCTTATATAGGATTGGTTTTCTAAAGCTTATATCAGAATATTAACTTATATCAAATGGGTCTTTTGAGGTGAAAGTGTGATGACGTCACCACGTCACGCGGCACGAATGCGCGCCTGTGTCGTGGGAGATACTGACTTCTATAGGGAGGCCCCATCACCCTCCCCCATCACCCTCCCCCATCACCCTGCCATCACCCTCCCATCACCCTCCCCCATCACCCTGCCATCACCCTCCCATCACCCTCCCCCGTCACCCTCCCCCGTCACCCTCCCCCATCACCCTCTGCCATCACCCTCTGCCATCACCCTCTGCCATCACCCTCTGCCATCACCCTGCCCCATCACCCTGCCATCACCCTGCCCCATCACCTTGCCATCACCCTCCCACCACCCTGCCATCACCCTCCCACCACCCTCCCATCACCCTGCCATCACCCTCCCATCACCCTCCAATCACCCTCCCATCACCCTGCCACCACCCTCCCACCACCCTCCCATCACCCTGCCATCACCCTCCCATCACCTTGCCATCACCCTCCCACCACCCTGCAATCACCCTCCCATCACCCTCCCATCACCCTGCCATCACCCTCCCATCACCCTTTATTGGACCATTTGACTTCTGTAGGGTTGGTTTTCTAAGGCTTGTATCAAATAATCAATTTATATCAAATCTTTTAAGGTGAAAGCGCGATGACGTCACCACGTCACGCGGCACGAATGCGCACCTGTGTCGTTGGAAGTATTGGCTTATATAGGGTTGGTTTTCTAAGGCTGTAGGCCGCACCTCATTTTGTCGAATAAAGTGGTATGCGGGTGGTTCCGGTATTTGGGACCGCAGGGACGGAAAGTGCAGCCGGCCCGCTCTGAAGGTTCGGATCGGGACACCGGGATTCATTCCGGTCGCCCGGTCGGCCCGGAGGTGGGGGTGCGGGGCCTGTCACGGAACGTCAACACAAACGGCCTGCCGGGGCCGCCCAAAAGTCGGGCGTGAGGGGCGCGTCCACTAATGGAACGCCTCTCGCTTCCCAGATCGAGGGCCACGTGGTCAGGAGAACCTCGTCCCTTCTGGTTGCCCTGCCGTCCCGCCGTGGGCGCTGGCAGGGTGTACTTCAAAATAAGCTTAAGTGTCAAGTGTTAGGTTCCTCCTTGCCCTCGCAAGGGAAAGGCTAGGGTCAAGCTCTTCCAAATTTCCAAACACTAGGAATCGGACATCTCAAATTAATTAATTAATTTGTTAACACATCTCAGTCGCCCGCGACCTCTCTAGCGCGGGCGTCGAACCAGTTCATTCCCGGTGCGACCGGGCCGAGTATCGGCCCGGCCGTGGCCGAAGCCGTTGATTCCGCCGTAGCACGCTAACGTGTAGGCTCGCGCGCCCCTGGTCCGCCGGGGCTCCGCGGGTGTCCTACCGTGCCTGGCTTGCCGGTGCCCGGGGACGGATCTCGCTGTCTAAACATGGTAGCGCTAGGCCAGTGGGACCACCGGGACCCACGTGCACTCACATGGTGTTGTGCGCGTGGGCGGCAGTATCAGACCGGGGCGCCCAAAGGCGCCACGCACCCAAACGCTCCCCGGCTAAAGTTCATCCTGAAAGCGCCCACATTGTGCGGACAAACCAAGTCAAGGGCCACGTGGTCAGGAGAACCACACTGTGCCTATCGGCCGGCCTCAAAGACCGAAATTGTGACGGTGTCACCCTTAATCATGCAGCGAAAATGAATGAACTCATTCATTTCGTCATCTAAACAGTGACGCGCATGAAGGGATGAACGAGATCCTCACTGTCCCTATCTACTATCCAGCGATCCCACAGCCAAGGGAACGGGCTTGGCGGAATCAGTGGGGAAAGAAAACCCCTTTTGAGCTTGACTCTAGCCCGACTCTGTGAAGGGTCTTGAGAGGCCGCAGGCACTCAATAGGGCTGGACCCGTGAAATTTCGGGGATTTTTTGGTAAAACTACCTCAGGATAAGGTTACATAGGAAAACACCGTGTTAAATTTCCGTCGCCGAAGGACTCTATTTCTTATTGCGAAATTCTCTAAGACTTCGCCTCTAGGAGTTAATGAAAATATTAACTTATATAAAAATTAGTTTTCTAAGACTGAAGCGGGGTGACGTCATCACGCCCTTGGTTTTCTAAGACTGAAGCGCAGTGACGTCATCACGCCCCCTCCATGAGTGTCAAAGGTCGTTTGAAGAAGAAGAGCTCGGAGTTGGACTGGACTGTGGTGTGGACACGAGGCGCAGCGTGGCAGCGGACGCCATTTGAAGAGCTGAGAGGACTCAGTCGTGATAGGGTGAGCCTGAGTGAGTATATCAAGACAAGAACAAGATCTAGAAGGAGGTATGTACGGTGCGATTCATATAATATATTGTTTAGCTATCGTCGATGAGGAATTTGGGGTTCGGAATGGGTGATCGGCCTGGGTGACCTGGTCTCGACTAGATGCTAGGCCGCACCTCATTTTGTTAAATAAAGTGGTCACAAAATACTCGGATCTTAATTCTGTTTTCAGATTTTTCAGTCGCTAGACTAGCTTAACACTCAATAGAATGGGGCCCGCGAAATTTCGGGGATTTTTGGTGGAATTACCTCGGGGTAAAGTTACATAGGAAAGCCCCATGTTAAATTTTCGTTGCCGAAGGACTTTATTTTTTGCGAATTTCATCCTGACTTCGCCTCTAGGAGGATACAGGGGTATCTGTGGATAACGGGAACCTTAATTTGGCGAAATTCGGACTGATATTGACCGAGTTATTCAAAATATTAACTTATATCAAATAAATCTTTTGTGATTTTGTATTTTGCGCACCTGTATCGTTGGAGGTATTGGCTTATATAGGATTGGTTTTCTAAAGCTTATATCAGAATATTAACTTATATCAAATGGGTCTTTTGAGGTGAAAGTGTGATGACGTCACCACGTCACGCGGCACGAATGCGCGCCTGTGTCGTGGGAGATACTGACTTCTATAGGGAGGCCCCATCACCCTCCCCCATCACCCTCCCCCATCACCCTGCCATCACCCTCCCATCACCCTGCCATCACCCTGCCATCACCCTCCCATCACCCTCCCCCGTCACCCTCCCCCGTCACCCTCCCCCGTCACCCTCTGCCATCACCCTCCCCCGTCACCCTCTGCCATCACCCTCTGCCATCACCCTCTGCCATCACCCTCTGCCATCACCCTGCCACCACCCTCCCATCACCCTGCCATCACCCTCCCATCACCTTGCCATCACCCTCCCACCACCCTGCAATCACCCTCCCACCACCCTCCCATCACCCTGCCATCACCCTCCCATCACCTTGCCATCACCCTCCCACCACCCTGCAATCACCCTCCCACCACCCTCCCATCACCCTGCCATCACCCTCCCATCACCTTGCCATCACCCTCCCACCACCCTGCAATCACCCTCCCATCACCCTCCCATCACCCTGCCATCACCCTCCCATCACCCTTTATTGGACCATTTGACTTCTGTAGGGTTGGTTTTCTAAGGCTTGTATCAAATAATCAATTTATATCAAATCTTTTAAGGTGAAAGCGCGATGACGTCACCACGTCACGCGGCACGAATGCGCACCTGTGTCGTTGGAAGTATTGGCTTATATAGGGTTGGTTTTCTAAGGCTGTAGGCCGCACCTCATTTTGTCGAATAAAGTGGTATGCGGGTGGTTCCGGTATTTGGGACCGCAGGGACGGAAAGTGCAGCCGGCCCGCTCTGAAGGTTCGGATCGGGACACCGGGATTCATTCCGGTCGCCCGGTCGGCCCGGAGGTGGGGGTGCGGGGCCTGTCACGGAACGTCAACACAAACGGCCTGCCGGGGCCGCCCAAAAGTCGGGCGTGAGGGGCGCGTCCACTAATGGAACGCCTCTCACTTCCCAGATCGAGGGCCACGTGGTCAGGAGAACCTCGTCCCTTCTGGTTGCCCTGCCGTCCCGCTGTGGGCGCTGGCAGGGTGTACTTCAAAATAAGCTTAAGTGTCAAGTGTTAGGTTCCTCCTTGCCCTCGCAAGGGAAAGGCTAGGGTCAAGCTCTTCCAAATTTCCAAACACTAGGAATCGGACATCTCAAATTAATTAATTAATTTGTTAACACATCTCAGTCGCCCGCGACCTCTCTAGCGCGGGCGTCGAACCAGTTCATTCCCGGTGCGACCGGGCCGAGTATCGGCCCGGCCGTGGCCGAAGCCGTTGATTCCGCCGTAGCACGCTAACGTGTAGGCTCGCGCGCCCCTGGTCCGCCGGGGCTCCGCGGGTGTCCTACCGTGCCTGGCTTGCCGGTGCCCGGGGACGGATCTCGCTGTCTAAACATGGTAGCGCTAGGCCAGTGGGACCGCCGGGACCCACGTGCACTCACATGGTGTTGTGCGCGTGGGCGGCAGTATCAGACCGGGGCGCCCAAAGGCGCCACGCACCCAAACGCTCCCCGGCTAAAGTTCATCCTGAAAGCGCCCACATTGTGCGGACAAACCAAGTCAAGGGCCACGTGGTCAGGAGAACCACACTGTGCCTATCGGCCGGCCTCAAAGACCGAAATTGTGACGGTGTCACCCTTAATCATGCAGCGAAAATGAATGAACTCATTCATTTCGTCATCTAAACAGTGACGCGCATGAAGGGATGAACGAGATCCTCACTGTCCCTATCTACTATCCAGCGATCCCACAGCCAAGGGAACGGGCTTGGCGGAATCAGTGGGGAAAGAAAACCCCTTTTGAGCTTGACTCTAGCCCGACTCTGTGAAGGGTCTTGAGAGGCCGCAGGCACTCAATAGGGCTGGACCCGTGAAATTTCGGGGATTTTTTGGTAAAACTACCTCAGGATAAGGTTACATAGGAAAACACCGTGTTAAATTTCCGTCGCCGAAGGACTCTATTTCTTATTGCGAAATTCTCTAAGACTTCGCCTCTAGGAGTTAATGAAAATATTAACTTATATAAAAATTAGTTTTCTAAGACTGAAGCGGGGTGACGTCATCACGCCCTTAGTTTTCTAAGACTGAAGCGCAGTGACGTCATCACGTCCCCTCCATGAGTGTCAAAGGTCGTTTGAAGAAGAAGAGCTCGGAGTTGGACTGGACTGTGGTGTGGACACGAGGCGCAGCGTGGCAGCGGACGCCATTTGAAGAGCTGAGAGGACTCAGTCGTGATAGGGTGAGCCTGAGTGAGTATATCAAGACAAGAACAAGATCTAGAAGGAGGTATGTACGGTGCGATTCATATAATATATTGTTTAGCTATCGTCGATGAGGAATTTGGGGTTCGGAATGGGTGATCGGCCTGGGTGACCTGGTCTCGACTAGATGCTAGGCCGCACCTCATTTTGTTAAATAAAGTGGTCACAAAATACTCGGATCTTAATTCTGTTTTCAGATTTTTCAGTCGCTAGACTAGCTTAACACTCAATAGAATGGGGCCCGCGAAATTTCGGGGATTTTTGGTGGAATTACCTCGGGGTAAAGTTACATAGGAAAGCCCCATGTTAAATTTTCGTTGCCGAAGGACTTTATTTTTTGCGAATTTCATCCTGACTTCGCCTCTAGGAGGATACAGGGGTATCTGTGGATAACGGGAACCTTAATTTGGCGAAATTCGGACTGATATTGACCGAGTTATTCAAAATATTAACTTATATCAAATAAATCTTTTGTGATTTTGTATTTTGCGCACCTGTATCGTTGGAGGTATTGGCTTATATAGGATTGGTTTTCTAAAGCTTATATCAGAATATTAACTTATATCAAATGGGTCTTTTGAGGTGAAAGTGTGATGACGTCACCACGTCACGCGGCACGAATGCGCGCCTGTGTCGTGGGAGATACTGACTTCTATAGGGAGGCCCCATCACCCTCCCCCATCACCCTCCCCCATCACCCTGCCATCACCCTCCCATCACCCTGCCATCACCCTCCCCCATCACCCTGCCATCACCCTCCCATCACCCTCCCCCGTCACCCTCCCCCGTCACCCTCCCCCGTCACCCTCTGCCATCACCCTCTGCCATCACCCTCTGCCATCACCCTGCCATCACCCTGCCATCACCCTGCCCCATCACCTTGCCATCACCCTCCCACCACCCTGCCATCACCCTCCCACCACCCTCCCATCACCCTGCCATCACCCTCCCATCACCCTCCAATCACCCTCCCATCACCCTCCCATCACCCTGCCATCACCCTCCCATCACCTTGCCATCACCCTCCCACCACCCTGCAATCACCCTCCCATCACCCTCCCATCACCCTGCCATCACCCTCCCATCACCCTTTATTGGACCATTTGACTTCTGTAGGGTTGGTTTTCTAAGGCTTGTATCAAATAATCAATTTATATCAAATCTTTTAAGGTGAAAGCGCGATGACGTCACCACGTCACGCGGCACGAATGCGCACCTGTGTCGTTGGAAGTATTGGCTTATATAGGGTTGGTTTTCTAAGGCTGTAGGCCGCACCTCATTTTGTCGAATAAAGTGGTATGCGGGTGGTTCCGGTATTTGGGACCGCAGGGACGGAAAGTGCAGCCGGCCCGCTCTGAAGGTTCGGATCGGGACACCGGGATTCATTCCGGTCGCCCGGTCGGCCCGGAGGTGGGGGTGCGGGGCCTGTCACGGAACGTCAACACAAACGGCCTGCCGGGGCCGCCCAAAAGTCGGGCGTGAGGGGCGCGTCCACTAATGGAACGCCTCTCGCTTCCCAGATCGAGGGCCACGTGGTCAGGAGAACCTCGTCCCTTCTGGTTGCCCTGCCGTCCCGCCGTGGGCGCTGGCAGGGTGTACTTCAAAATAAGCTTAAGTGTCAAGTGTTAGGTTCCTCCTTGCCCTCGCAAGGGAAAGGCTAGGGTCAAGCTCTTCCAAATTTCCAAACACTAGGAATCGGACATCTCAAATTAATTAATTAATTTGTTAACACATCTCAGTCGCCCGCGACCTCTCTAGCGCGGGCGTCGAACCAGTTCATTCCCGGTGCGACCGGGCCGAGTATCGGCCCGGCCGTGGCCGAAGCCGTTGATTCCGCCGTAGCACGCTAACGTGTAGGCTCGCGCGCCCCTGGTCCGCCGGGGCTCCGCGGGTGTCCTACCGTGCCTGGCTTGCCGGTGCCCGGGGACGGATCTCGCTGTCTAAACATGGTAGCGCTAGGCCAGTGGGACCGCCGGGACCCACGTGCACTCACATGGTGTTGTGCGCGTGGGCGGCAGTATCAGACCGGGGCGCCCAAAGGCGCCACGCACCCAAACGCTCCCCGGCTAAAGTTCATCCTGAAAGCGCCCACATTGTGCGGACAAACCAAGTCAAGGGCCACGTGGTCAGGAGAACCACACTGTGCCTATCGGCCGGCCTCAAAGACCGAAATTGTGACGGTGTCACCCTTAATCATGCAGCGAAAATGAATGAACTCATTCATTTCGTCATCTAAACAGTGACGCGCATGAAGGGATGAACGAGATCCTCACTGTCCCTATCTACTATCCAGCGATCCCACAGCCAAGGGAACGGGCTTGGCGGAATCAGTGGGGAAAGAAAACCCCTTTTGAGCTTGACTCTAGCCCGACTCTGTGAAGGGTCTTGAGAGGCCGCAGGCACTCAATAGGGCTGGACCCGTGAAATTTCGGGGATTTTTTGGTAAAACTACCTCAGGATAAGGTTACATAGGAAAACACCGTGTTAAATTTCCGTCGCCGAAGGACTCTATTTCTTATTGCGAAATTCTCTAAGACTTCGCCTCTAGGAGTTAATGAAAATATTAACTTATATAAAAATTAGTTTTCTAAGACTGAAGCGGGGTGACGTCATCACGCCCTTAGTTTTCTAAGACTGAAGCGCAGTGACGTCATCACGCCCCCTCCATGAGTGTCAAAGGTCGTTTGAAGAAGAAGAGCTCGGAGTTGGACTGGACTGTGGTGTGGACACGAGGCGCAGCGTGGCAGCGGACGCCATTTGAAGAGCTGAGAGGACTCAGTCGTGATAGGGTGAGCCTGAGTGAGTATATCAAGACAAGAACAAGATCTAGAAGGAGGTATGTACGGTGCGATTCATATAATATATTGTTTAGCTATCGTCGATGAGGAATTTGGGGTTCGGAATGGGTGATCGGCCTGGGTGACCTGGTCTCGACTAGATGCTAGGCCGCACCTCATTTTGTTAAATAAAGTGGTCACAAAATACTCGGATCTTAATTCTGTTTTCAGATTTTTCAGTCGCTAGACTAGCTTAACACTCAATAGAATGGGGCCCGCGAAATTTCGGGGATTTTTGGTGGAATTACCTCGGGGTAAAGTTACATAGGAAAGCCCCATGTTAAATTTTCGTTGCCGAAGGACTTTATTTTTTGCGAATTTCATCCTGACTTCGCCTCTAGGAGGATACAGGGGTATCTGTGGATAACGGGAACCTTAATTTGGCGAAATTCGGACTGATATTGACCGAGTTATTCAAAATATTAACTTATATCAAATAAATCTTTTGTGATTTTGTATTTTGCGCACCTGTATCGTTGGAGGTATTGGCTTATATAGGATTGGTTTTCTAAAGCTTATATCAGAATATTAACTTATATCAAATGGGTCTTTTGAGGTGAAAGTGTGATGACGTCACCACGTCACGCGGCACGAATGCGCGCCTGTGTCGTGGGAGATACTGACTTCTATAGGGAGGCCCCATCACCCTCCCCCATCACCCTCCCCCATCACCCTGCCATCACCCTCCCATCACCCTGCCATCACCCTCCCCCATCACCCTGCCATCACCCTCCCATCACCCTCCCCCGTCACCCTCCCCCGTCACCCTCCCCCGTCACCCTCTGCCATCACCCTCTGCCATCACCCTCTGCCATCATCCTGCCATCACCCTGCCCCATCACCCTGCCATCACCCTGCCCCATCACCTTGCCATCACCCTCCCACCACCCTGCCATCACCCTCCCACCACCCTCCCATCACCCTGCCATCACCCTCCCATCACCCTCCAATCACCCTCCCATCACCCTGCCACCACCCTCCCACCACCCTCCCATCACCCTGCCATCACCCTCCCATCACCTTGCCATCACCCTCCCACCACCCTGCAATCACCCTCCCATCACCCTCCCATCACCCTGCCATCACCCTCCCATCACCCTTTATTGGACCATTTGACTTCTGTAGGGTTGGTTTTCTAAGGCTTGTATCAAATAATCAATTTATATCAAATCTTTTAAGGTGAAAGCGCGATGACGTCACCACGTCACGCGGCACGAATGCGCACCTGTGTCGTTGGAAGTATTGGCTTATATAGGGTTGGTTTTCTAAGGCTGTAGGCCGCACCTCATTTTGTCGAATAAAGTGGTATGCGGGTGGTTCCGGTATTTGGGACCGCAGGGACGGAAAGTGCAGCCGGCCCGCTCTGAAGGTTCGGATCGGGACACCGGGATTCATTCCGGTCGCCCGGTCGGCCCGGAGGTGGGGGTGCGGGGCCTGTCACGGAACGTCAACACAAACGGCCTGCCGGGGCCGCCCAAAAGTCGGGCGTGAGGGGCGCGTCCACTAATGGAACGCCTCTCGCTTCCCAGATCGAGGGCCACGTGGTCAGGAGAACCTCGTCCCTTCTGGTTGCCCTGCCGTCCCGCCGTGGGCGCTGGCAGGGTGTACTTCAAAATAAGCTTAAGTGTCAAGTGTTAGGTTCCTCCTTGCCCTCGCAAGGGAAAGGCTAGGGTCAAGCTCTTCCAAATTTCCAAACACTAGGAATCGGACATCTCAAATTAATTAATTAATTTGTTAACACATCTCAGTCGCCCGCGACCTCTCTAGCGCGGGCGTCGAACCAGTTCATTCCCGGTGCGACCGGGCCGAGTATCGGCCCGGCCGTGGCCGAAGCCGTTGATTCCGCCGTAGCACGCTAACGTGTAGGCTCGCGCGCCCCTGGTCCGCCGGGGCTCCGCGGGTGTCCTACCGTGCCTGGCTTGCCGGTGCCCGGGGACGGATCTCGCTGTCTAAACATGGTAGCGCTAGGCCAGTGGGACCGCCGGGACCCACGTGCACTCACATGGTGTTGTGCGCGTGGGCGGCAGTATCAGACCGGGGCGCCCAAAGGCGCCACGCACCCAAACGCTCCCCGGCTAAAGTTCATCCTGAAAGCGCCCACATTGTGCGGACAAACCAAGTCAAGGGCCACGTGGTCAGGAGAACCACACTGTGCCTATCGGCCGGCCTCAAAGACCGAAATTGTGACGGTGTCACCCTTAATCATGCAGCGAAAATGAATGAACTCATTCATTTCGTCATCTAAACAGTGACGCGCATGAAGGGATGAACGAGATCCTCACTGTCCCTATCTACTATCCAGCGATCCCACAGCCAAGGGAACGGGCTTGGCGGAATCAGTGGGGAAAGAAAACCCCTTTTGAGCTTGACTCTAGCCCGACTCTGTGAAGGGTCTTGAGAGGCCGCAGGCACTCAATAGGGCTGGACCCGTGAAATTTCGGGGATTTTTTGGTAAAACTACCTCAGGATAAGGTTACATAGGAAAACACCGTGTTAAATTTCCGTCGCCGAAGGACTCTATTTCTTATTGCGAAATTCTCTAAGACTTCGCCTCTAGGAGTTAATGAAAATATTAACTTATATAAAAATTAGTTTTCTAAGACTGAAGCGGGGTGACGTCATCACGCCCTTAGTTTTCTAAGACTGAAGCGCAGTGACGTCATCACGCCCCCTCCATGAGTGTCAAAGGTCGTTTGAAGAAGAAGAGCTCGGAGTTGGACTGGACTGTGGTGTGGACACGAGGCGCAGCGTGGCAGCGGACGCCATTTGAAGAGCTGAGAGGACTCAGTCGTGATAGGGTGAGCCTGAGTGAGTATATCAAGACAAGAACAAGATCTAGAAGGAGGTATGTACGGTGCGATTCATATAATATATTGTTTAGCTATCGTCGATGAGGAATTTGGGGTTCGGAATGGGTGATCGGCCTGGGTGACCTGGTCTCGACTAGATGCTAGGCCGCACCTCATTTTGTTAAATAAAGTGGTCACAAAATACTCGGATCTTAATTCTGTTTTCAGATTTTTCAGTCGCTAGACTAGCTTAACACTCAATAGAATGGGGCCCGCGAAATTTCGGGGATTTTTGGTGGAATTACCTCGGGGTAAAGTTACATAGGAAAGCCCCATGTTAAATTTTCGTTGCCGAAGGACTTTATTTTTTGCGAATTTCATCCTGACTTCGCCTCTAGGAGGATACAGGGGTATCTGTGGATAACGGGAACCTTAATTTGGCGAAATTCGGACTGATATTGACCGAGTTATTCAAAATATTAACTTATATCAAATAAATCTTTTGTGATTTTGTATTTTGCGCACCTGTATCGTTGGAGGTATTGGCTTATATAGGATTGGTTTTCTAAAGCTTATATCAGAATATTAACTTATATCAAATGGGTCTTTTGAGGTGAAAGTGTGATGACGTCACCACGTCACGCGGCACGAATGCGCGCCTGTGTCGTGGGAGATACTGACTTCTATAGGGAGGCCCCATCACCCTCCCCCATCACCCTCCCCCATCACCCTGCCATCACCCTCCCATCACCCTCCCCCATCACCCTGCCATCACCCTCCCATCACCCTCCCCCGTCACCCTCCCCCGTCACCCTCCCCCGTCACCCTCTGCCATCACCCTCTGCCATCACCCTCTGCCATCACCCTCTGCCATCACCCTCTGCCATCACCCTCTGCCATCACCCTGCCCCATCACCCTGCCATCACCCTGCCCCATCACCTTGCCATCACCCTCCCACCACCCTGCCATCACCCTCCCACCACCCTCCCATCACCCTGCCATCACCCTCCCATCACCCTCCAATCACCCTCCCATCACCCTGCCACCACCCTCCCACCACCCTCCCATCACCCTGCCATCACCCTCCCATCACCTTGCCATCACCCTCCCACCACCCTGCAATCACCCTCCCATCACCCTCCCATCACCCTGCCATCACCCTCCCATCACCCTTTATTGGACCATTTGACTTCTGTAGGGTTGGTTTTCTAAGGCTTGTATCAAATAATCAATTTATATCAAATCTTTTAAGGTGAAAGCGCGATGACGTCACCACGTCACGCGGCACGAATGCGCACCTGTGTCGTTGGAAGTATTGGCTTATATAGGGTTGGTTTTCTAAGGCTGTAGGCCGCACCTCATTTTGTCGAATAAAGTGGTATGCGGGTGGTTCCGGTATTTGGGACCGCAGGGACGGAAAGTGCAGCCGGCCCGCTCTGAAGGTTCGGATCGGGACACCGGGATTCATTCCGGTCGCCCGGTCGGCCCGGAGGTGGGGGTGCGGGGCCTGTCACGGAACGTCAACACAAACGGCCTGCCGGGGCCTCCCAAAAGTCGGGCGTGAGGGGCGCGTCCACTAATGGAACGCCTCTCGCTTCCCAGATCGAGGGCCACGTGGTCAGGAGAACCTCGTCCCTTCTGGTTGCCCTGCCGTCCCGCCGTGGGCGCTGGCAGGGTGTACTTCAAAATAAGCTTAAGTGTCAAGTGTTAGGTTCCTCCTTGCCCTCGCAAGGGAAAGGCTAGGGTCAAGCTCTTCCAAATTTCCAAACACTAGGAATCGGACATCTCAAATTAATTAATTAATTTGTTAACACATCTCAGTCGCCCGCGACCTCTCTAGCGCGGGCGTCGAACCAGTTCATTCCCGGTGCGACCGGGCCGAGTATCGGCCCGGCCGTGGCCGAAGCCGTTGATTCCGCCGTAGCACGCTAACGTGTAGGCTCGCGCGCCCCTGGTCCGCCGGGGCTCCGCGGGTGTCCTACCGTGCCTGGCTTGCCGGTGCCCGGGGACGGATCTCGCTGTCTAAACATGGTAGCGCTAGGCCAGTGGGACCGCCGGGACCCACGTGCACTCACATGGTGTTGTGCGCGTGGGCGGCAGTATCAGACCGGGGCGCCCAAAGGCGCCACGCACCCAAACGCTCCCCGGCTAAAGTTCATCCTGAAAGCGCCCACATTGTGCGGACAAACCAAGTCAAGGGCCACGTGGTCAGGAGAACCACACTGTGCCTATCGGCCGGCCTCAAAGACCGAAATTGTGACGGTGTCACCCTTAATCATGCAGCGAAAATGAATGAACTCATTCATTTCGTCATCTAAACAGTGACGCGCATGAAGGGATGAACGAGATCCTCACTGTCCCTATCTACTATCCAGCGATCCCACAGCCAAGGGAACGGGCTTGGCGGAATCAGTGGGGAAAGAAAACCCCTTTTGAGCTTGACTCTAGCCCGACTCTGTGAAGGGTCTTGAGAGGCCGCAGGCACTCAATAGGGCTGGACCCGTGAAATTTCGGGGATTTTTTGGTAAAACTACCTCAGGATAAGGTTACATAGGAAAACACCGTGTTAAATTTCCGTCGCCGAAGGACTCTATTTCTTATTGCGAAATTCTCTAAGACTTCGCCTCTAGGAGTTAATGAAAATATTAACTTATATAAAAATTAGTTTTCTAAGACTGAAGCGGGGTGACGTCATCACGCCCTTAGTTTTCTAAGACTGAAGCGCAGTGACGTCATCACGCCCCCTCCATGAGTGTCAAAGGTCGTTTGAAGAAGAAGAGCTCGGAGTTGGACTGGACTGTGGTGTGGACACGAGGCGCAGCGTGGCAGCGGACGCCATTTGAAGAGCTGAGAGGACTCAGTCGTGATAGGGTGAGCCTGAGTGAGTATATCAAGACAAGAACAAGATCTAGAAGGAGGTATGTACGGTGCGATTCATATAATATATTGTTTAGCTATCGTCGATGAGGAATTTGGGGTTCGGAATGGGTGATCGGCCTGGGTGACCTGGTCTCGACTAGATGCTAGGCCGCACCTCATTTTGTTAAATAAAGTGGTCACAAAATACTCGGATCTTAATTCTGTTTTCAGATTTTTCAGTCGCTAGACTAGCTTAACACTCAATAGAATGGGGCCCGCGAAATTTCGGGGATTTTTGGTGGAATTACCTCGGGGTAAAGTTACATAGGAAAGCCCCATGTTAAATTTTCGTTGCCGAAGGACTTTATTTTTTGCGAATTTCATCCTGACTTCGCCTCTAGGAGGATACAGGGGTATCTGTGGATAACGGGAACCTTAATTTGGCGAAATTCGGACTGATATTGACCGAGTTATTCAAAATATTAACTTATATCAAATAAATCTTTTGTGATTTTGTATTTTGCGCACCTGTATCGTTGGAGGTATTGGCTTATATAGGATTGGTTTTCTAAAGCTTATATCAGAATATTAACTTATATCAAATGGGTCTTTTGAGGTGAAAGTGTGATGACGTCACCACGTCACGCGGCACGAATGCGCGCCTGTGTCGTGGGAGATACTGACTTCTATAGGGAGGCCCCATCACCCTCCCCCATCACCCTCCCCCATCACCCTGCCATCACCCTCCCATCACCCTCCCCCATCACCCTGCCATCACCCTCCCATCACCCTCCCCCGTCACCCTCCCCCGTCACCCTCCCCCGTCACCCTCTGCCATCACCCTCTGCCATCACCCTCTGCCATCACCCTCTGCCATCACCCTGCCCCATCACCCTGCCATCACCCTGCCCCATCACCTTGCCATCACCCTCCCACCACCCTGCCATCACCCTCCCACCACCCTCCCATCACCCTGCCATCACCCTCCCATCACCCTCCAATCACCCTCCCATCACCCTGCCACCACCCTCCCACCACCCTCCCATCACCCTGCCATCACCCTCCCATCACCTTGCCATCACCCTCCCACCACCCTGCAATCACCCTCCCATCACCCTCCCATCACCCTGCCATCACCCTCCCATCACCCTTTATTGGACCATTTGACTTCTGTAGGGTTGGTTTTCTAAGGCTTGTATCAAATAATCAATTTATATCAAATCTTTTAAGGTGAAAGCGCGATGACGTCACCACGTCACGCGGCACGAATGCGCACCTGTGTCGTTGGAAGTATTGGCTTATATAGGGTTGGTTTTCTAAGGCTGTAGGCCGCACCTCATTTTGTCGAATAAAGTGGTATGCGGGTGGTTCCGGTATTTGGGACCGCAGGGACGGAAAGTGCAGCCGGCCCGCTCTGAAGGTTCGGATCGGGACACCGGGATTCATTCCGGTCGCCCGGTCGGCCCGGAGGTGGGGGTGCGGGGCCTGTCACGGAACGTCAACACAAACGGCCTGCCGGGGCCGCCCAAAAGTCGGGCGTGAGGGGCGCGTCCACTAATGGAACGCCTCTCGCTTCCCAGATCGAGGGCCACGTGGTCAGGAGAACCTCGTCCCTTCTGGTTGCCCTGCCGTCCCGCCGTGGGCGCTGGCAGGGTGTACTTCAAAATAAGCTTAAGTGTCAAGTGTTAGGTTCCTCCTTGCCCTCGCAAGGGAAAGGCTAGGGTCAAGCTCTTCCAAATTTCCAAACACTAGGAATCGGACATCTCAAATTAATTAATTAATTTGTTAACACATCTCAGTCGCCCGCGACCTCTCTAGCGCGGGCGTCGAACCAGTTCATTCCCGGTGCGACCGGGCCGAGTATCGGCCCGGCCGTGGCCGAAGCCGTTGATTCCGCCGTAGCACGCTAACGTGTAGGCTCGCGCGCCCCTGGTCCGCCGGGGCTCCGCGGGTGTCCTACCGTGCCTGGCTTGCCGGTGCCCGGGGACGGATCTCGCTGTCTAAACATGGTAGCGCTAGGCCAGTGGGACCGCCGGGACCCACGTGCACTCACATGGTGTTGTGCGCGTGGGCGGCAGTATCAGACCGGGGCGCCCAAAGGCGCCACGCACCCAAACGCTCCCCGGCTAAAGTTCATCCTGAAAGCGCCCACATTGTGCGGACAAACCAAGTCAAGGGCCACGTGGTCAGGAGAACCACACTGTGCCTATCGGCCGGCCTCAAAGACCGAAATTGTGACGGTGTCACCCTTAATCATGCAGCGAAAATGAATGAACTCATTCATTTCGTCATCTAAACAGTGACGCGCATGAAGGGATGAACGAGATCCTCACTGTCCCTATCTACTATCCAGCGATCCCACAGCCAAGGGAACGGGCTTGGCGGAATCAGTGGGGAAAGAAAACCCCTTTTGAGCTTGACTCTAGCCCGACTCTGTGAAGGGTCTTGAGAGGCCGCAGGCACTCAATAGGGCTGGACCCGTGAAATTTCGGGGATTTTTTGGTAAAACTACCTCAGGATAAGGTTACATAGGAAAACACCGTGTTAAATTTCCGTCGCCGAAGGACTCTATTTCTTATTGCGAAATTCTCTAAGACTTCGCCTCTAGGAGTTAATGAAAATATTAACTTATATAAAAATTAGTTTTCTAAGACTGAAGCGGGGTGACGTCATCACGCCCTTAGTTTTCTAAGACTGAAGCGCAGTGACGTCATCACGCCCCCTCCATGAGTGTCAAAGGTCGTTTGAAGAAGAAGAGCTCGGAGTTGGACTGGACTGTGGTGTGGACACGAGGCGCAGCGTGGCAGCGGACGCCATTTGAAGAGCTGAGAGGACTCAGTCGTGATAGGGTGAGCCTGAGTGAGTATATCAAGACAAGAACAAGATCTAGAAGGAGGTATGTACGGTGCGATTCATATAATATATTGTTTAGCTATCGTCGATGAGGAATTTGGGGTTCGGAATGGGTGATCGGCCTGGGTGACCTGGTCTCGACTAGATGCTAGGCCGCACCTCATTTTGTTAAATAAAGTGGTCACAAAATACTCGGATCTTAATTCTGTTTTCAGATTTTTCAGTCGCTAGACTAGCTTAACACTCAATAGAATGGGGCCCGCGAAATTTCGGGGATTTTTGGTGGAATTACCTCGGGGTAAAGTTACATAGGAAAGCCCCATGTTAAATTTTCGTTGCCGAAGGACTTTATTTTTTGCGAATTTCATCCTGACTTCGCCTCTAGGAGGATACAGGGGTATCTGTGGATAACGGGAACCTTAATTTGGCGAAATTCGGACTGATATTGACCGAGTTATTCAAAATATTAACTTATATCAAATAAATCTTTTGTGATTTTGTATTTTGCGCACCTGTATCGTTGGAGGTATTGGCTTATATAGGATTGGTTTTCTAAAGCTTATATCAGAATATTAACTTATATCAAATGGGTCTTTTGAGGTGAAAGTGTGATGACGTCACCACGTCACGCGGCACGAATGCGCGCCTGTGTCGTGGGAGATACTGACTTCTATAGGGAGGCCCCATCACCCTCCCCCATCACCCTCCCCCATCACCCTGCCATCACCCTCCCATCACCCTGCCATCACCCTCCCCCATCACCCTGCCATCACCCTCCCATCACCCTCCCCCGTCACCCTCCCCCGTCACCCTCCCCCGTCACCCTCTGCCATCACCCTCTGCCATCACCCTCTGCCATCATCCTGCCATCACCCTGCCCCATCACCCTGCCATCACCCTGCCCCATCACCTTGCCATCACCCTCCCACCACCCTGCCATCACCCTCCCACCACCCTCCCATCACCCTGCCATCACCCTCCCATCACCCTCCAATCACCCTCCCATCACCCTGCCACCACCCTCCCACCACCCTCCCATCACCCTGCCATCACCCTCCCATCACCTTGCCATCACCCTCCCACCACCCTGCAATCACCCTCCCATCACCCTCCCATCACCCTGCCATCACCCTCCCATCACCCTTTATTGGACCATTTGACTTCTGTAGGGTTGGTTTTCTAAGGCTTGTATCAAATAATCAATTTATATCAAATCTTTTAAGGTGAAAGCGCGATGACGTCACCACGTCACGCGGCACGAATGCGCACCTGTGTCGTTGGAAGTATTGGCTTATATAGGGTTGGTTTTCTAAGGCTGTAGGCCGCACCTCATTTTGTCGAATAAAGTGGTATGCGGGTGGTTCCGGTATTTGGGACCGCAGGGACGGAAAGTGCAGCCGGCCCGCTCTGAAGGTTCGGATCGGGACACCGGGATTCATTCCGGTCGCCCGGTCGGCCCGGAGGTGGGGGTGCGGGGCCTGTCACGGAACGTCAACACAAACGGCCTGCCGGGGCCGCCCAAAAGTCGGGCGTGAGGGGCGCGTCCACTAATGGAACGCCTCTCGCTTCCCAGATCGAGGGCCACGTGGTCAGGAGAACCTCGTCCCTTCTGGTTGCCCTGCCGTCCCGCCGTGGGCGCTGGCAGGGTGTACTTCAAAATAAGCTTAAGTGTCAAGTGTTAGGTTCCTCCTTGCCCTCGCAAGGGAAAGGCTAGGGTCAAGCTCTTCCAAATTTCCAAACACTAGGAATCGGACATCTCAAATTAATTAATTAATTTGTTAACACATCTCAGTCGCCCGCGACCTCTCTAGCGCGGGCGTCGAACCAGTTCATTCCCGGTGCGACCGGGCCGAGTATCGGCCCGGCCGTGGCCGAAGCCGTTGATTCCGCCGTAGCACGCTAACGTGTAGGCTCGCGCGCCCCTGGTCCGCCGGGGCTCCGCGGGTGTCCTACCGTGCCTGGCTTGCCGGTGCCCGGGGACGGATCTCGCTGTCTAAACATGGTAGCGCTAGGCCAGTGGGACCGCCGGGACCCACGTGCACTCACATGGTGTTGTGCGCGTGGGCGGCAGTATCAGACCGGGGCGCCCAAAGGCGCCACGCACCCAAACGCTCCCCGGCTAAAGTTCATCCTGAAAGCGCCCACATTGTGCGGACAAACCAAGTCAAGGGCCACGTGGTCAGGAGAACCACACTGTGCCTATCGGCCGGCCTCAAAGACCGAAATTGTGACGGTGTCACCCTTAATCATGCAGCGAAAATGAATGAACTCATTCATTTCGTCATCTAAACAGTGACGCGCATGAAGGGATGAACGAGATCCTCACTGTCCCTATCTACTATCCAGCGATCCCACAGCCAAGGGAACGGGCTTGGCGGAATCAGTGGGGAAAGAAAACCCCTTTTGAGCTTGACTCTAGCCCGACTCTGTGAAGGGTCTTGAGAGGCCGCAGGCACTCAATAGGGCTGGACCCGTGAAATTTCGGGGATTTTTTGGTAAAACTACCTCAGGATAAGGTTACATAGGAAAACACCGTGTTAAATTTCCGTCGCCGAAGGACTCTATTTCTTATTGCGAAATTCTCTAAGACTTCGCCTCTAGGAGTTAATGAAAATATTAACTTATATAAAAATTAGTTTTCTAAGACTGAAGCGGGGTGACGTCATCACGCCCTTAGTTTTCTAAGACTGAAGCGCAGTGACGTCATCACGCCCCCTCCATGAGTGTCAAAGGTCGTTTGAAGAAGAAGAGCTCGGAGTTGGACTGGACTGTGGTGTGGACACGAGGCGCAGCGTGGCAGCGGACGCCATTTGAAGAGCTGAGAGGACTCAGTCGTGATAGGGTGAGCCTGAGTGAGTATATCAAGACAAGAACAAGATCTAGAAGGAGGTATGTACGGTGCGATTCATATAATATATTGTTTAGCTATCGTCGATGAGGAATTTGGGGTTCGGAATGGGTGATCGGCCTGGGTGACCTGGTCTCGACTAGATGCTAGGCCGCACCTCATTTTGTTAAATAAAGTGGTCACAAAATACTCGGATCTTAATTCTGTTTTCAGATTTTTCAGTCGCTAGACTAGCTTAACACTCAATAGAATGGGGCCCGCGAAATTTCGGGGATTTTTGGTGGAATTACCTCGGGGTAAAGTTACATAGGAAAGCCCCATGTTAAATTTTCGTTGCCGAAGGACTTTATTTTTTGCGAATTTCATCCTGACTTCGCCTCTAGGAGGATACAGGGGTATCTGTGGATAACGGGAACCTTAATTTGGCGAAATTCGGACTGATATTGACCGAGTTATTCAAAATATTAACTTATATCAAATAAATCTTTTGTGATTTTGTATTTTGCGCACCTGTATCGTTGGAGGTATTGGCTTATATAGGATTGGTTTTCTAAAGCTTATATCAGAATATTAACTTATATCAAATGGGTCTTTTGAGGTGAAAGTGTGATGACGTCACCACGTCACGCGGCACGAATGCGCGCCTGTGTCGTGGGAGATACTGACTTCTATAGGGAGGCCCCATCACCCTCCCCCATCACCCTCCCCCATCACCCTGCCATCACCCTCCCATCACCCTCCCCCATCACCCTGCCATCACCCTCCCATCACCCTGCCATCACCCTCCCCCATCACCCTGCCATCACCCTCCCATCACCCTCCCCCGTCACCCTCCCCCGTCACCTTCCCCCGTCACCCTCCCCCGTCACCCTCTGCCATCACCCTCTGCCATCACCCTCTGCCATCACCCTCTGCCATCACCCTGCCATCACCCTGCCCCATCACCTTGCCATCACCCTCCCACCACCCTGCCATCACCCTCCCACCACCCTGCCATCACCCTCCCATCACCCTGCCATCACCCTCCCATCACCCTCCAATCACCCTCCCATCACCCTGCCACCACCCTCCCACCACCCTCCCATCACCCTGCCATCACCCTCCCATCACCTTGCCATCACCCTCCCACCACCCTGCAATCACCCTCCCATCACCCTCCCATCACCCTGCCATCACCCTCCCATCACCCTTTATTGGACCATTTGACTTCTGTAGGGTTGGTTTTCTAAGGCTTGTATCAAATAATCAATTTATATCAAATCTTTTAAGGTGAAAGCGCGATGACGTCACCACGTCACGCGGCACGAATGCGCACCTGTGTCGTTGGAAGTATTGGCTTATATAGGGTTGGTTTTCTAAGGCTGTAGGCCGCACCTCATTTTGTCGAATAAAGTGGTATGCGGGTGGTTCCGGTATTTGGGACCGCAGGGACGGAAAGTGCAGCCGGCCCGCTCTGAAGGTTCGGATCGGGACACCGGGATTCATTCCGGTCGCCCGGTCGGCCCGGAGGTGGGGGTGCGGGGCCTGTCACGGAACGTCAACACAAACGGCCTGCCGGGGCCGCCCAAAAGTCGGGCGTGAGGGGCGCGTCCACTAATGGAACGCCTCTCGCTTCCCAGATCGAGGGCCACGTGGTCAGGAGAACCTCGTCCCTTCTGGTTGCCCTGCCGTCCCGCCGTGGGCGCTGGCAGGGTGTACTTCAAAATAAGCTTAAGTGTCAAGTGTTAGGTTCCTCCTTGCCCTCGCAAGGGAAAGGCTAGGGTCAAGCTCTTCCAAATTTCCAAACACTAGGAATCGGACATCTCAAATTAATTAATTAATTTGTTAACACATCTCAGTCGCCCGCGACCTCTCTAGCGCGGGCGTCGAACCAGTTCATTCCCGGTGCGACCGGGCCGAGTATCGGCCCGGCCGTGGCCGAAGCCGTTGATTCCGCCGTAGCACGCTAACGTGTAGGCTCGCGCGCCCCTGGTCCGCCGGGGCTCCGCGGGTGTCCTACCGTGCCTGGCTTGCCGGTGCCCGGGGACGGATCTCGCTGTCTAAACATGGTAGCGCTAGGCCAGTGGGACCGCCGGGACCCACGTGCACTCACATGGTGTTGTGCGCGTGGGCGGCAGTATCAGACCGGGGCGCCCAAAGGCGCCACGCACCCAAACGCTCCCCGGCTAAAGTTCATCCTGAAAGCGCCCACATTGTGCGGACAAACCAAGTCAAGGGCCACGTGGTCAGGAGAACCACACTGTGCCTATCGGCCGGCCTCAAAGACCGAAATTGTGACGGTGTCACCCTTAATCATGCAGCGAAAATGAATGAACTCATTCATTTCGTCATCTAAACAGTGACGCGCATGAAGGGATGAACGAGATCCTCACTGTCCCTATCTACTATCCAGCGATCCCACAGCCAAGGGAACGGGCTTGGCGGAATCAGTGGGGAAAGAAAACCCCTTTTGAGCTTGACTCTAGCCCGACTCTGTGAAGGGTCTTGAGAGGCCGCAGGCACTCAATAGGGCTGGACCCGTGAAATTTCGGGGATTTTTTGGTAAAACTACCTCAGGATAAGGTTACATAGGAAAACACCGTGTTAAATTTCCGTCGCCGAAGGACTCTATTTCTTATTGCGAAATTCTCTAAGACTTCGCCTCTAGGAGTTAATGAAAATATTAACTTATATAAAAATTAGTTTTCTAAGACTGAAGCGGGGTGACGTCATCACGCCCTTAGTTTTCTAAGACTGAAGCGCAGTGACGTCATCACGCCCCCTCCATGAGTGTCAAAGGTCGTTTGAAGAAGAAGAGCTCGGAGTTGGACTGGACTGTGGTGTGGACACGAGGCGCAGCGTGGCAGCGGACGCCATTTGAAGAGCTGAGAGGACTCAGTCGTGATAGGGTGAGCCTGAGTGAGTATATCAAGACAAGAACAAGATCTAGAAGGAGGTATGTACGGTGCGATTCATATAATATATTGTTTAGCTATCGTCGATGAGGAATTTGGGGTTCGGAATGGGTGATCGGCCTGGGTGACCTGGTCTCGACTATATGCTAGGCCGCACCTCATTTTGTTAAATAAAGTGGTCACAAAATACTCGGATCTTAATTCTGTTTTCAGATTTTTCAGTCGCTAGACTAGCTTAACACTCAATAGAATGGGGCCCGCGAAATTTCGGGGATTTTTGGTGGAATTACCTCGGGGTAAAGTTACATAGGAAAGCCCCATGTTAAATTTTCGTTGCCGAAGGACTTTATTTTTTGCGAATTTCATCCTGACTTCGCCTCTAGGAGGATACAGGGGTATCTGTGGATAACGGGAACCTTAATTTGGCGAAATTCGGACTGATATTGACCGAGTTATTCAAAATATTAACTTATATCAAATAAATCTTTTGTGATTTTGTATTTTGCGCACCTGTATCGTTGGAGGTATTGGCTTATATAGGATTGGTTTTCTAAAGCTTATATCAGAATATTAACTTATATCAAATGGGTCTTTTGAGGTGAAAGTGTGATGACGTCACCACGTCACGCGGCACGAATGCGCGCCTGTGTCGTGGGAGATACTGACTTCTATAGGGAGGCCCCATCACCCTCCCCCATCACCCTCCCCCATCACCCTGCCATCACCCTCCCATCACCCTCCCCCATCACCCTGCCATCACCCTCCCATCACCCTCCCCCGTCACCCTCCCCCGTCACCCTCCCCCGTCACCCTCTGCCATCACCCTCTGCCATCACCCTCTGCCATCACCCTCTGCCATCACCCTGCCCCATCACCCTGCCATCACCCTGCCCCATCACCTTGCCATCACCCTCCCACCACCCTGCCATCACCCTCCCACCACCCTCCCATCACCCTGCCATCACCCTCCCATCACCCTCCAATCACCCTCCCATCACCCTGCCACCACCCTCCCACCACCCTCCCATCACCCTGCCATCACCCTCCCATCACCTTGCCATCACCCTCCCACCACCCTGCAATCACCCTCCCATCACCCTCCCATCACCCTGCCATCACCCTCCCATCACCCTTTATTGGACCATTTGACTTCTGTAGGGTTGGTTTTCTAAGGCTTGTATCAAATAATCAATTTATATCAAATCTTTTAAGGTGAAAGCGCGATGACGTCACCACGTCACGCGGCACGAATGCGCACCTGTGTCGTTGGAAGTATTGGCTTATATAGGGTTGGTTTTCTAAGGCTGTAGGCCGCACCTCATTTTGTCGAATAAAGTGGTATGCGGGTGGTTCCGGTATTTGGGACCGCAGGGACGGAAAGTGCAGCCGGCCCGCTCTGAAGGTTCGGATCGGGACACCGGGATTCATTCCGGTCGCCCGGTCGGCCCGGAGGTGGGGGTGCGGGGCCTGTCACGGAACGTCAACACAAACGGCCTGCCGGGGCCGCCCAAAAGTCGGGCGTGAGGGGCGCGTCCACTAATGGAACGCCTCTCGCTTCCCAGATCGAGGGCCACGTGGTCAGGAGAACCTCGTCCCTTCTGGTTGCCCTGCCGTCCCGCCGTGGGCGCTGGCAGGGTGTACTTCAAAATAAGCTTAAGTGTCAAGTGTTAGGTTCCTCCTTGCCCTCGCAAGGGAAAGGCTAGGGTCAAGCTCTTCCAAATTTCCAAACACTAGGAATCGGACATCTCAAATTAATTAATTAATTTGTTAACACATCTCAGTCGCCCGCGACCTCTCTAGCGCGGGCGTCGAACCAGTTCATTCCCGGTGCGACCGGGCCGAGTATCGGCCCGGCCGTGGCCGAAGCCGTTGATTCCGCCGTAGCACGCTAACGTGTAGGCTCGCGCGCCCCTGGTCCGCCGGGGCTCCGCGGGTGTCCTACCGTGCCTGGCTTGCCGGTGCCCGGGGACGGATCTCGCTGTCTAAACATGGTAGCGCTAGGCCAGTGGGACCGCCGGGACCCACGTGCACTCACATGGTGTTGTGCGCGTGGGCGGCAGTATCAGACCGGGGCGCCCAAAGGCGCCACGCACCCAAACGCTCCCCGGCTAAAGTTCATCCTGAAAGCGCCCACATTGTGCGGACAAACCAAGTCAAGGGCCACGTGGTCAGGAGAACCACACTGTGCCTATCGGCCGGCCTCAAAGACCGAAATTGTGACGGTGTCACCCTTAATCATGCAGCGAAAATGAATGAACTCATTCATTTCGTCATCTAAACAGTGACGCGCATGAAGGGATGAACGAGATCCTCACTGTCCCTATCTACTATCCAGCGATCCCACAGCCAAGGGAACGGGCTTGGCGGAATCAGTGGGGAAAGAAAACCCCTTTTGAGCTTGACTCTAGCCCGACTCTGTGAAGGGTCTTGAGAGGCCGCAGGCACTCAATAGGGCTGGACCCGTGAAATTTCGGGGATTTTTTGGTAAAACTACCTCAGGATAAGGTTACATAGGAAAACACCGTGTTAAATTTCCGTCGCCGAAGGACTCTATTTCTTATTGCGAAATTCTCTAAGACTTCGCCTCTAGGAGTTAATGAAAATATTAACTTATATAAAAATTAGTTTTCTAAGACTGAAGCGGGGTGACGTCATCACGCCCTTAGTTTTCTAAGACTGAAGCGCAGTGACGTCATCACGCCCCCTCCATGAGTGTCAAAGGTCGTTTGAAGAAGAAGAGCTCGGAGTTGGACTGGACTGTGGTGTGGACACGAGGCGCAGCGTGGCAGCGGACGCCATTTGAAGAGCTGAGAGGACTCAGTCGTGATAGGGTGAGCCTGAGTGAGTATATCAAGACAAGAACAAGATCTAGAAGGAGGTATGTACGGTGCGATTCATATAATATATTGTTTAGCTATCGTCGATGAGGAATTTGGGGTTCGGAATGGGTGATCGGCCTGGGTGACCTGGTCTCGACTAGATGCTAGGCCGCACCTCATTTTGTTAAATAAAGTGGTCACAAAATACTCGGATCTTAATTCTGTTTTCAGATTTTTCAGTCGCTAGACTAGCTTAACACTCAATAGAATGGGGCCCGCGAAATTTCGGGGATTTTTGGTGGAATTACCTCGGGGTAAAGTTACATAGGAAAGCCCCATGTTAAATTTTCGTTGCCGAAGGACTTTATTTTTTGCGAATTTCATCCTGACTTCGCCTCTAGGAGGATACAGGGGTATCTGTGGATAACGGGAACCTTAATTTGGCGAAATTCGGACTGATATTGACCGAGTTATTCAAAATATTAACTTATATCAAATAAATCTTTTGTGATTTTGTATTTTGCGCACCTGTATCGTTGGAGGTATTGGCTTATATAGGATTGGTTTTCTAAAGCTTATATCAGAATATTAACTTATATCAAATGGGTCTTTTGAGGTGAAAGTGTGATGACGTCACCACGTCACGCGGCACGAATGCGCGCCTGTGTCGTGGGAGATACTGACTTCTATAGGGAGGCCCCATCACCCTCCCCCATCACCCTCCCCCATCACCCTGCCATCACCCTCCCATCACCCTGCCATCACCCTCCCCCATCACCCTGCCATCACCCTCCCATCACCCTCCCCCGTCACCCTCCCCCGTCACCCTCCCCCGTCACCCTCTGCCATCACCCTCTGCCATCACCCTCTGCCATCACCCTGCCATCACCCTGCCATCACCCTGCCCCATCACCTTGCCATCACCCTCCCACCACCCTGCCATCACCCTCCCACCACCCTCCCATCACCCTGCCATCACCCTCCCATCACCCTCCAATCACCCTCCCATCACCCTCCCATCACCCTGCCATCACCCTCCCATCACCTTGCCATCACCCTCCCACCACCCTGCAATCACCCTCCCATCACCCTCCCATCACCCTGCCATCACCCTCCCATCACCCTTTATTGGACCATTTGACTTCTGTAGGGTTGGTTTTCTAAGGCTTGTATCAAATAATCAATTTATATCAAATCTTTTAAGGTGAAAGCGCGATGACGTCACCACGTCACGCGGCACGAATGCGCACCTGTGTCGTTGGAAGTATTGGCTTATATAGGGTTGGTTTTCTAAGGCTGTAGGCCGCACCTCATTTTGTCGAATAAAGTGGTATGCGGGTGGTTCCGGTATTTGGGACCGCAGGGACGGAAAGTGCAGCCGGCCCGCTCTGAAGGTTCGGATCGGGACACCGGGATTCATTCCGGTCGCCCGGTCGGCCCGGAGGTGGGGGTGCGGGGCCTGTCACGGAACGTCAACACAAACGGCCTGCCGGGGCCGCCCAAAAGTCGGGCGTGAGGGGCGCGTCCACTAATGGAACGCCTCTCGCTTCCCAGATCGAGGGCCACGTGGTCAGGAGAACCTCGTCCCTTCTGGTTGCCCTGCCGTCCCGCCGTGGGCGCTGGCAGGGTGTACTTCAAAATAAGCTTAAGTGTCAAGTGTTAGGTTCCTCCTTGCCCTCGCAAGGGAAAGGCTAGGGTCAAGCTCTTCCAAATTTCCAAACACTAGGAATCGGACATCTCAAATTAATTAATTAATTTGTTAACACATCTCAGTCGCCCGCGACCTCTCTAGCGCGGGCGTCGAACCAGTTCATTCCCGGTGCGACCGGGCCGAGTATCGGCCCGGCCGTGGCCGAAGCCGTTGATTCCGCCGTAGCACGCTAACGTGTAGGCTCGCGCGCCCCTGGTCCGCCGGGGCTCCGCGGGTGTCCTACCGTGCCTGGCTTGCCGGTGCCCGGGGACGGATCTCGCTGTCTAAACATGGTAGCGCTAGGCCAGTGGGACCGCCGGGACCCACGTGCACTCACATGGTGTTGTGCGCGTGGGCGGCAGTATCAGACCGGGGCGCCCAAAGGCGCCACGCACCCAAACGCTCCCCGGCTAAAGTTCATCCTGAAAGCGCCCACATTGTGCGGACAAACCAAGTCAAGGGCCACGTGGTCAGGAGAACCACACTGTGCCTATCGGCCGGCCTCAAAGACCGAAATTGTGACGGTGTCACCCTTAATCATGCAGCGAAAATGAATGAACTCATTCATTTCGTCATCTAAACAGTGACGCGCATGAAGGGATGAACGAGATCCTCACTGTCCCTATCTACTATCCAGCGATCCCACAGCCAAGGGAACGGGCTTGGCGGAATCAGTGGGGAAAGAAAACCCCTTTTGAGCTTGACTCTAGCCCGACTCTGTGAAGGGTCTTGAGAGGCCGCAGGCACTCAATAGGGCTGGACCCGTGAAATTTCGGGGATTTTTTGGTAAAACTACCTCAGGATAAGGTTACATAGGAAAACACCGTGTTAAATTTCCGTCGCCGAAGGACTCTATTTCTTATTGCGAAATTCTCTAAGACTTCGCCTCTAGGAGTTAATGAAAATATTAACTTATATAAAAATTAGTTTTCTAAGACTGAAGCGGGGTGACGTCATCACGCCCTTAGTTTTCTAAGACTGAAGCGCAGTGACGTCATCACGCCCCCTCCATGAGTGTCAAAGGTCGTTTGAAGAAGAAGAGCTCGGAGTTGGACTGGACTGTGGTGTGGACACGAGGCGCAGCGTGGCAGCGGACGCCATTTGAAGAGCTGAGAGGACTCAGTCGTGATAGGGTGAGCCTGAGTGAGTATATCAAGACAAGAACAAGATCTAGAAGGAGGTATGTACGGTGCGATTCATATAATATATTGTTTAGCTATCGTCGATGAGGAATTTGGGGTTCGGAATGGGTGATCGGCCTGGGTGACCTGGTCTCGACTAGATGCTAGGCCGCACCTCATTTTGTTAAATAAAGTGGTCACAAAATACTCGGATCTTAATTCTGTTTTCAGATTTTTCAGTCGCTAGACTAGCTTAACACTCAATAGAATGGGGCCCGCGAAATTTCGGGGATTTTTGGTGGAATTACCTCGGGGTAAAGTTACATAGGAAAGCCCCATGTTAAATTTTCGTTGCCGAAGGACTTTATTTTTTGCGAATTTCATCCTGACTTCGCCTCTAGGAGGATACAGGGGTATCTGTGGATAACGGGAACCTTAATTTGGCGAAATTCGGACTGATATTGACCGAGTTATTCAAAATATTAACTTATATCAAATAAATCTTTTGTGATTTTGTATTTTGCGCACCTGTATCGTTGGAGGTATTGGCTTATATAGGATTGGTTTTCTAAAGCTTATATCAGAATAT
Organism: Myxine glutinosa; assembly: GCF_964187855.1. Lineage (NCBI taxonomy): Eukaryota > Metazoa > Chordata > Myxini > Myxiniformes > Myxinidae > Myxine > Myxine glutinosa. The sequence continues at coordinate 192,123,263 of NC_136261.1, forward strand.
TAACTTATATCAAATGGGTCTTTTGAGGTGAAAGTGTGATGACGTCACCACGTCACGCGGCACGAATGCGCGCCTGTGTCGTGGGAGATACTGACTTCTATAGGGAGGCCCCATCACCCTCCCCCATCACCCTCCCCCATCACCCTGCCATCACCCTCCCATCACCCTGCCATCACCCTCCCCCATCACCCTGCCATCACCCTCCCATCACCCTCCCCCGTCACCCTCCCCCGTCACCCTCCCCCGTCACCCTCTGCCATCACCCTCTGCCATCACCCTCTGCCATCACCCTGCCATCACCCTGCCATCACCCTGCCCCATCACCTTGCCATCACCCTCCCACCACCCTGCCATCACCCTCCCACCACCCTCCCATCACCCTGCCATCACCCTCCCATCACCCTCCAATCACCCTCCCATCACCCTGCCATCACCCTCCCATCACCTTGCCATCACCCTCCCACCACCCTGCAATCACCCTCCCATCACCCTCCCATCACCCTGCCATCACCCTCCCATCACCCTTTATTGGACCATTTGACTTCTGTAGGGTTGGTTTTCTAAGGCTTGTATCAAATAATCAATTTATATCAAATCTTTTAAGGTGAAAGCGCGATGACGTCACCACGTCACGCGGCACGAATGCGCACCTGTGTCGTTGGAAGTATTGGCTTATATAGGGTTGGTTTTCTAAGGCTGTAGGCCGCACCTCATTTTGTCGAATAAAGTGGTATGCGGGTGGTTCCGGTATTTGGGACCGCAGGGACGGAAAGTGCAGCCGGCCCGCTCTGAAGGTTCGGATCGGGACACCGGGATTCATTCCGGTCGCCCGGTCGGCCCGGAGGTGGGGGTGCGGGGCCTGTCACGGAACGTCAACACAAACGGCCTGCCGGGGCCGCCCAAAAGTCGGGCGCGAGGGGCGCGTCCACTAATGGAACGCCTCTCGCTTCCCAGATCGAGGGCCACGTGGTCAGGAGAACCTCGTCCCTTCTGGTTGCCCTGCCGTCCCGCCGTGGGCGCTGGCAGGGTGTACTTCAAAATAAGCTTAAGTGTCAAGTGTTAGGTTCCTCCTTGCCCTCGCAAGGGAAAGGCTAGGGTCAAGCTCTTCCAAATTTCCAAACACTAGGAATCGGACATCTCAAATTAATTAATTAATTTGTTAACACATCTCAGTCGCCCGCGACCTCTCTAGCGCGGGCGTCGAACCAGTTCATTCCCGGTGCGACCGGGCCGAGTATCGGCCCGGCCGTGGCCGAAGCCGTTGATTCCGCCGTAGCACGCTAACGTGTAGGCTCGCGCGCCCCTGGTCCGCCGGGGCTCCGCGGGTGTCCTACCGTGCCTGGCTTGCCGGTGCCCGGGGACGGATCTCGCTGTCTAAACATGGTAGCGCTAGGCCAGTGGGACCGCCGGGACCCACGTGCACTCACATGGTGTTGTGCGCGTGGGCGGCAGTATCAGACCGGGGCGCCCAAAGGCGCCACGCACCCAAACGCTCCCCGGCTAAAGTTCATCCTGAAAGCGCCCACATTGTGCGGACAAACCAAGTCAAGGGCCACGTGGTCAGGAGAACCACACTGTGCCTATCGGCCGGCCTCAAAGACCGAAATTGTGACGGTGTCACCCTTAATCATGCAGCGAAAATGAATGAACTCATTCATTTCGTCATCTAAACAGTGACGCGCATGAAGGGATGAACGAGATCCTCACTGTCCCTATCTACTATCCAGCGATCCCACAGCCAAGGGAACGGGCTTGGCGGAATCAGTGGGGAAAGAAAACCCCTTTTGAGCTTGACTCTAGCCCGACTCTGTGAAGGGTCTTGAGAGGCCGCAGGCACTCAATAGGGCTGGACCCGTGAAATTTCGGGGATTTTTTGGTAAAACTACCTCAGGATAAGGTTACATAGGAAAACACCGTGTTAAATTTCCGTCGCCGAAAGACTCTATTTCTTATTGCGAAATTCTCTAAGACTTCGCCTCTAGGAGTTAATGAAAATATTAACTTATATAAAAATTAGTTTTCTAAGACTGAAGCGGGGTGACGTCATCACGCCCTTAGTTTTCTAAGACTGAAGCGCAGTGACGTCATCACGCCCCCTCCATGAGTGTCAAAGGTCGTTTGAAGAAGAAGAGCTCGGAGTTGGACTGGACTGTGGTGTGGACACGAGGCGCAGCGTGGCAGCGGACGCCATTTGAAGAGCTGAGAGGACTCAGTCGTGATAGGGTGAGCCTGAGTGAGTATATCAAGACAAGAACAAGATCTAGAAGGAGGTATGTACGGTGCGATTCATATAATATATTGTTTAGCTATCGTCGATGAGGAATTTGGGGTTCGGAATGGGTGATCGGCCTGGGTGACCTGGTCTCGACTAGATGCTAGGCCGCACCTCATTTTGTTAAATAAAGTGGTCACAAAATACTCGGATCTTAATTCTGTTTTCAGATTTTTCAGTCGCTAGACTAGCTTAACACTCAATAGAATGGGGCCCGCGAAATTTCGGGGATTTTTGGTGGAATTACCTCGGGGTAAAGTTACATAGGAAAGCCCCATGTTAAATTTTCGTTGCCGAAGGACTTTATTTTTTGCGAATTTCATCCTGACTTCGCCTCTAGGAGGATACAGGGGTATCTGTGGATAACGGGAACCTTAATTTGGCGAAATTCGGACTGATATTGACCGAGTTATTCAAAATATTAACTTATATCAAATAAATCTTTTGTGATTTTGTATTTTGCGCACCTGTATCGTTGGAGGTATTGGCTTATATAGGATTGGTTTTCTAAAGCTTATATCAGAATATTAACTTATATCAAATGGGTCTTTTGAGGTGAAAGTGTGATGACGTCACCACGTCACGCGGCACGAATGCGCGCCTGTGTCGTGGGAGATACTGACTTCTATAGGGAGGCCCCATCACCCTCCCCCATCACCCTCCCCCATCACCCTGCCATCACCCTCCCATCACCCTGCCATCACCCTCCCCCATCACCCTCCCATCACCCTCCCCCGTCACCCTCCCCCGTCACCCTCCCCCGTCACCCTCTGCCATCACCCTCTGCCATCACCCTCTGCCATCATCCTGCCATCACCCTGCCCCATCACCCTGCCATCACCCTGCCCCATCACCTTGCCATCACCCTCCCACCACCCTGCCATCACCCTCCCACCACCCTCCCATCACCCTGCCATCACCCTCCCATCACCCTCCAATCACCCTCCCATCACCCTGCCACCACCCTCCCACCACCCTCCCATCACCCTGCCATCACCCTCCCATCACCTTGCCATCACCCTCCCACCACCCTGCAATCACCCTCCCATCACCCTCCCATCACCCTGCCATCACCCTCCCATCACCCTTTATTGGACCATTTGACTTCTGTAGGGTTGGTTTTCTAAGGCTTGTATCAAATAATCAATTTATATCAAATCTTTTAAGGTGAAAGCGCGATGACGTCACCACGTCACGCGGCACGAATGCGCACCTGTGTCGTTGGAAGTATTGGCTTATATAGGGTTGGTTTTCTAAGGCTGTAGGCCGCACCTCATTTTGTCGAATAAAGTGGTATGCGGGTGGTTCCGGTATTTGGGACCGCAGGGACGGAAAGTGCAGCCGGCCCGCTCTGAAGGTTCGGATCGGGACACCGGGATTCATTCCGGTCGCCCGGTCGGCCCGGAGGTGGGGGTGCGGGGCCTGTCACGGAACGTCAACACAAACGGCCTGCCGGGGCCGCCCAAAAGTCGGGCGTGAGGGGCGCGTCCACTAATGGAACGCCTCTCGCTTCCCAGATCGAGGGCCACGTGGTCAGGAGAACCTCGTCCCTTCTGGTTGCCCTGCCGTCCCGCCGTGGGCGCTGGCAGGGTGTACTTCAAAATAAGCTTAAGTGTCAAGTGTTAGGTTCCTCCTTGCCCTCGCAAGGGAAAGGCTAGGGTCAAGCTCTTCCAAATTTCCAAACACTAGGAATCGGACATCTCAAATTAATTAATTAATTTGTTAACACATCTCAGTCGCCCGCGACCTCTCTAGCGCGGGCGTCGAACCAGTTCATTCCCGGTGCGACCGGGCCGAGTATCGGCCCGGCCGTGGCCGAAGCCGTTGATTCCGCCGTAGCACGCTAACGTGTAGGCTCGCGCGCCCCTGGTCCGCCGGGGCTCCGCGGGTGTCCTACCGTGCCTGGCTTGCCGGTGCCCGGGGACGGATCTCGCTGTCTAAACATGGTAGCGCTAGGCCAGTGGGACCGCCGGGACCCACGTGCACTCACATGGTGTTGTGCGCGTGGGCGGCAGTATCAGACCGGGGCGCCCAAAGGCGCCACGCACCCAAACGCTCCCCGGCTAAAGTTCATCCTGAAAGCGCCCACATTGTGCGGACAAACCAAGTCAAGGGCCACGTGGTCAGGAGAACCACACTGTGCCTATCGGCCGGCCTCAAAGACCGAAATTGTGACGGTGTCACCCTTAATCATGCAGCGAAAATGAATGAACTCATTCATTTCGTCATCTAAACAGTGACGCGCATGAAGGGATGAACGAGATCCTCACTGTCCCTATCTACTATCCAGCGATCCCACAGCCAAGGGAACGGGCTTGGCGGAATCAGTGGGGAAAGAAAACCCCTTTTGAGCTTGACTCTAGCCCGACTCTGTGAAGGGTCTTGAGAGGCCGCAGGCACTCAATAGGGCTGGACCCGTGAAATTTCGGGGATTTTTTGGTAAAACTACCTCAGGATAAGGTTACATAGGAAAACACCGTGTTAAATTTCCGTCGCCGAAGGACTCTATTTCTTATTGCGAAATTCTCTAAGACTTCGCCTCTAGGAGTTAATGAAAATATTAACTTATATAAAAATTAGTTTTCTAAGACTGAAGCGGGGTGACGTCATCACGCCCTTAGTTTTCTAAGACTGAAGCGCAGTGACGTCATCACGCCCCCTCCATGAGTGTCAAAGGTCGTTTGAAGAAGAAGAGCTCGGAGTTGGACTGGACTGTGGTGTGGACACGAGGCGCAGCGTGGCAGCGGACGCCATTTGAAGAGCTGAGAGGACTCAGTCGTGATAGGGTGAGCCTGAGTGAGTATATCAAGACAAGAACAAGATCTAGAAGGAGGTATGTACGGTGCGATTCATATAATATATTGTTTAGCTATCGTCGATGAGGAATTTGGGGTTCGGAATGGGTGATCGGCCTGGGTGACCTGGTCTCGACTAGATGCTAGGCCGCACCTCATTTTGTTAAATAAAGTGGTCACAAAATACTCGGATCTTAATTCTGTTTTCAGATTTTTCAGTCGCTAGACTAGCTTAACACTCAATAGAATGGGGCCCGCGAAATTTCGGGGATTTTTGGTGGAATTACCTCGGGGTAAAGTTACATAGGAAAGCCCCATGTTAAATTTTCGTTGCCGAAGGACTTTATTTTTTGCGAATTTCATCCTGACTTCGCCTCTAGGAGGATACAGGGGTATCTGTGGATAACGGGAACCTTAATTTGGCGAAATTCGGACTGATATTGACCGAGTTATTCAAAATATTAACTTATATCAAATAAATCTTTTGTGATTTTGTATTTTGCGCACCTGTATCGTTGGAGGTATTGGCTTATATAGGATTGGTTTTCTAAAGCTTATATCAGAATATTAACTTATATCAAATGGGTCTTTTGAGGTGAAAGTGTGATGACGTCACCACGTCACGCGGCACGAATGCGCGCCTGTGTCGTGGGAGATACTGACTTCTATAGGGAGGCCCCATCACCCTCCCCCATCACCCTCCCCCATCACCCTGCCATCACCCTCCCATCACCCTGCCATCACCCTCCCCCATCACCCTGCCATCACCCTCCCATCACCCTCCCCCGTCACCCTCCCCCGTCACCCTCCCCCGTCACCCTCTGCCATCACCCTCTGCCATCACCCTCTGCCATCACCCTGCCATCACCCTGCCCCATCACCCTGCCATCACCCTGCCCCATCACCTTGCCATCACCCTCCCACCACCCTGCCATCACCCTCCCACCACCCTCCCATCACCCTGCCATCACCCTCCCATCACCCTCCAATCACCCTCCCATCACCCTGCCACCACCCTCCCACCACCCTCCCATCACCCTGCCATCACCCTCCCATCACCTTGCCATCACCCTCCCACCACCCTGCAATCACCCTCCCATCACCCTCCCATCACCCTGCCATCACCCTCCCATCACCCTTTATTGGACCATTTGACTTCTGTAGGGTTGGTTTTCTAAGGCTTGTATCAAATAATCAATTTATATCAAATCTTTTAAGGTGAAAGCGCGATGACGTCACCACGTCACGCGGCACGAATGCGCACCTGTGTCGTTGGAAGTATTGGCTTATATAGGGTTGGTTTTCTAAGGCTGTAGGCCGCACCTCATTTTGTCGAATAAAGTGGTATGCGGGTGGTTCCGGTATTTGGGACCGCAGGGACGGAAAGTGCAGCCGGCCCGCTCTGAAGGTTCGGATCGGGACACCGGGATTCATTCCGGTCGCCCGGTCGGCCCGGAGGTGGGGGTGCGGGGCCTGTCACGGAACGTCAACACAAACGGCCTGCCGGGGCCGCCCAAAAGTCGGGCGTGAGGGGCGCGTCCACTAATGGAACGCCTCTCGCTTCCCAGATCGAGGGCCACGTGGTCAGGAGAACCTCGTCCCTTCTGGTTGCCCTGCCGTCCCGCCGTGGGCGCTGGCAGGGTGTACTTCAAAATAAGCTTAAGTGTCAAGTGTTAGGTTCCTCCTTGCCCTCGCAAGGGAAAGGCTAGGGTCAAGCTCTTCCAAATTTCCAAACACTAGGAATCGGACATCTCAAATTAATTAATTAATTTGTTAACACATCTCAGTCGCCCGCGACCTCTCTAGCGCGGGCGTCGAACCAGTTCATTCCCGGTGCGACCGGGCCGAGTATCGGCCCGGCCGTGGCCGAAGCCGTTGATTCCGCCGTAGCACGCTAACGTGTAGGCTCGCGCGCCCCTGGTCCGCCGGGGCTCCGCGGGTGTCCTACCGTGCCTGGCTTGCCGGTGCCCGGGGACGGATCTCGCTGTCTAAACATGGTAGCGCTAGGCCAGTGGGACCGCCGGGACCCACGTGCACTCACATGGTGTTGTGCGCGTGGGCGGCAGTATCAGACCGGGGCGCCCAAAGGCGCCACGCACCCAAACGCTCCCCGGCTAAAGTTCATCCTGAAAGCGCCCACATTGTGCGGACAAACCAAGTCAAGGGCCACGTGGTCAGGAGAACCACACTGTGCCTATCGGCCGGCCTCAAAGACCGAAATTGTGATGGTGTCACCCTTAATCATGCAGCGAAAATGAATGAACTCATTCATTTCGTCATCTAAACAGTGACGCGCATGAAGGGATGAACGAGATCCTCACTGTCCCTATCTACTATCCAGCGATCCCACAGCCAAGGGAACGGGCTTGGCGGAATCAGTGGGGAAAGAAAACCCCTTTTGAGCTTGACTCTAGCCCGACTCTGTGAAGGGTCTTGAGAGGCCGCAGGCACTCAATAGGGCTGGACCCGTGAAATTTCGGGGATTTTTTGGTAAAACTACCTCAGGATAAGGTTACATAGGAAAACACCGTGTTAAATTTCCGTCGCCGAAGGACTCTATTTCTTATTGCGAAATTCTCTAAGACTTCGCCTCTAGGAGTTAATGAAAATATTAACTTATATAAAAATTAGTTTTCTAAGACTGAAGCGGGGTGACGTCATCACGCCCTTAGTTTTCTAAGACTGAAGCGCAGTGACGTCATCACGCCCCCTCCATGAGTGTCAAAGGTCGTTTGAAGAAGAAGAGCTCGGAGTTGGACTGGACTGTGGTGTGGACACGAGGCGCAGCGTGGCAGCGGACGCCATTTGAAGAGCTGAGAGGACTCAGTCGTGATAGGGTGAGCCTGAGTGAGTATATCAAGACAAGAACAAGATCTAGAAGGAGGTATGTACGGTGCGATTCATATAATATATTGTTTAGCTATCGTCGATGAGGAATTTGGGGTTCGGAATGGGTGATCGGCCTGGGTGACCTGGTCTCGACTAGATGCTAGGCCGCACCTCATTTTGTTAAATAAAGTGGTCACAAAATACTCGGATCTTAATTCTGTTTTCAGATTTTTCAGTCGCTAGACTAGCTTAACACTCAATAGAATGGGGCCCGCGAAATTTCGGGGATTTTTGGTGGAATTACCTCGGGGTAAAGTTACATAGGAAAGCCCCATGTTAAATTTTCGTTGCCGAAGGACTTTATTTTTTGCGAATTTCATCCTGACTTCGCCTCTAGGAGGATACAGGGGTATCTGTGGATAACGGGAACCTTAATTTGGCGAAATTCGGACTGATATTGACCGAGTTATTCAAAATATTAACTTATATCAAATAAATCTTTTGTGATTTTGTATTTTGCGCACCTGTATCGTTGGAGGTATTGGCTTATATAGGATTGGTTTTCTAAAGCTTATATCAGAATATTAACTTATATCAAATGGGTCTTTTGAGGTGAAAGTGTGATGACGTCACCACGTCACGCGGCACGAATGCGCGCCTGTGTCGTGGGAGATACTGACTTCTATAGGGAGGCCCCATCACCCTCCCCCATCACCCTCCCCCATCACCCTGCCATCACCCTCCCATCACCCTCCCCCATCACCCTGCCATCACCCTCCCATCACCCTCCCCCGTCACCCTCCCCCGTCACCCTCCCCCGTCACCCTCTGCCATCACCCTCTGCCATCACCCTCTGCCATCACCCTCTGCCATCACCCTGCCCCATCACCCTGCCATCACCCTGCCCCATCACCTTGCCATCACCCTCCCACCACCCTGCCATCACCCTCCCACCACCCTCCCATCACCCTGCCATCACCCTCCCATCACCCTCCAATCACCCTCCCATCACCCTGCCACCACCCTCCCACCACCCTCCCATCACCCTGCCATCACCCTCCCATCACCTTGCCATCACCCTCCCACCACCCTGCAATCACCCTCCCATCACCCTCCCATCACCCTGCCATCACCCTCCCATCACCCTTTATTGGACCATTTGACTTCTGTAGGGTTGGTTTTCTAAGGCTTGTATCAAATAATCAATTTATATCAAATCTTTTAAGGTGAAAGCGCGATGACGTCACCACGTCACGCGGCACGAATGCGCACCTGTGTCGTTGGAAGTATTGGCTTATATAGGGTTGGTTTTCTAAGGCTGTAGGCCGCACCTCATTTTGTCGAATAAAGTGGTATGCGGGTGGTTCCGGTATTTGGGACCGCAGGGACGGAAAGTGCAGCCGGCCCGCTCTGAAGGTTCGGATCGGGACACCGGGATTCATTCCGGTCGCCCGGTCGGCCCGGAGGTGGGGGTGCGGGGCCTGTCACGGAACGTCAACACAAACGGCCTGCCGGGGCCGCCCAAAAGTCGGGCGTGAGGGGCGCGTCCACTAATGGAACGCCTCTCGCTTCCCAGATCGAGGGCCACGTGGTCAGGAGAACCTCGTCCCTTCTGGTTGCCCTGCCGTCCCGCCGTGGGCGCTGGCAGGGTGTACTTCAAAATAAGCTTAAGTGTCAAGTGTTAGGTTCCTCCTTGCCCTCGCAAGGGAAAGGCTAGGGTCAAGCTCTTCCAAATTTCCAAACACTAGGAATCGGACATCTCAAATTAATTAATTAATTTGTTAACACATCTCAGTCGCCCGCGACCTCTCTAGCGCGGGCGTCGAACCAGTTCATTCCCGGTGCGACCGGGCCGAGTATCGGCCCGGCCGTGGCCAAAGCCGTTGATTCCGCCGTAGCACGCTAACGTGTAGGCTCGCGCGCCCCTGGTCCGCCGGGGCTCCGCGGGTGTCCTACCGTGCCTGGCTTGCCGGTGCCCGGGGACGGATCTCGCTGTCTAAACATGGTAGCGCTAGGCCAGTGGGACCGCCGGGACCCACGTGCACTCACATGGTGTTGTGCGCGTGGGCGGCAGTATCAGACCGGGGCGCCCAAAGGCGCCACGCACCCAAACGCTCCCCGGCTAAAGTTCATCCTGAAAGCGCCCACATTGTGCGGACAAACCAAGTCAAGGGCCACGTGGTCAGGAGAACCACACTGTGCCTATCGGCCGGCCTCAAAGACCGAAATTGTGACGGTGTCACCCTTAATCATGCAGCGAAAATGAATGAACTCATTCATTTCGTCATCTAAACAGTGACGCGCATGAAGGGATGAACGAGATCCTCACTGTCCCTATCTACTATCCAGCGATCCCACAGCCAAGGGAACGGGCTTGGCGGAATCAGTGGGGAAAGAAAACCCCTTTTGAGCTTGACTCTAGCCCGACTCTGTGAAGGGTCTTGAGAGGCCGCAGGCACTCAATAGGGCTGGACCCGTGAAATTTCGGGGATTTTTTGGTAAAACTACCTCAGGATAAGGTTACATAGGAAAACACCGTGTTAAATTTCCGTCGCCGAAGGACTCTATTTCTTATTGCGAAATTCTCTAAGACTTCGCCTCTAGGAGTTAATGAAAATATTAACTTATATAAAAATTAGTTTTCTAAGACTGAAGCGGGGTGACGTCATCACGCCCTTAGTTTTCTAAGACTGAAGCGCAGTGACGTCATCACGCCCCCTCCATGAGTGTCAAAGGTCGTTTGAAGAAGAAGAGCTCGGAGTTGGACTGGACTGTGGTGTGGACACGAGGCGCAGCGTGGCAGCGGACGCCATTTGAAGAGCTGAGAGGACTCAGTCGTGATAGGGTGAGCCTGAGTGAGTATATCAAGACAAGAACAAGATCTAGAAGGAGGTATGTACGGTGCGATTCATATAATATATTGTTTAGCTATCGTCGATGAGGAATTTGGGGTTCGGAATGGGTGATCGGCCTGGGTGACCTGGTCTCGACTAGATGCTAGGCCGCACCTCATTTTGTTAAATAAAGTGGTCACAAAATACGCGGATCTTAATTCTGTTTTCAGATTTTTCAGTCGCTAGACTAGCTTAACACTCAATAGAATGGGGCCCGCGAAATTTCGGGGATTTTTGGTGGAATTACCTCGGGGTAAAGTTACATAGGAAAGCCCCATGTTAAATTTTCGTTGCCGAAGGACTTTATTTTTTGCGAATTTCATCCTGACTTCGCCTCTAGGAGGATACAGGGGTATCTGTGGATAACGGGAACCTTAATTTGGCGAAATTCGGACTGATATTGACCGAGTTATTCAAAATATTAACTTATATCAAATAAATCTTTTGTGATTTTGTATTTTGCGCACCTGTATCGTTGGAGGTATTGGCTTATATAGGATTGGTTTTCTAAAGCTTATATCAGAATATTAACTTATATCAAATGGGTCTTTTGAGGTGAAAGTGTGATGACGTCACCACGTCACGCGGCACGAATGCGCGCCTGTGTCATGGGAGATACTGACTTCTATAGGGAGGCCCCATCACCCTCCCCCATCACCCTCCCCCATCACCCTGCCATCACCCTCCCATCACCCTGCCATCACCCTCCCCCATCACCCTGCCATCACCCTCCCATCACCCTCCCCCGTCACCCTCCCCCGTCACCTTCCCCCGTCACCCTCCCCCGTCACCCTCTGCCATCACCCTCTGCCATCACCCTCTGCCATCACCCTCTGCCATCACCCTGCCATCACCCTGCCCCATCACCTTGCCATCACCCTCCCACCACCCTGCCATCACCCTCCCACCACCCTGCCATCACCCTCCCATCACCCTGCCATCACCCTCCCATCACCCTCCAATCACCCTCCCATCACCCTGCCACCACCCTCCCACCACCCTCCCATCACCCTGCCATCACCCTCCCATCACCTTGCCATCACCCTCCCACCACCCTGCAATCACCCTCCCATCACCCTCCCATCACCCTGCCATCACCCTCCCATCACCCTTTATTGGACCATTTGACTTCTGTAGGGTTGGTTTTCTAAGGCTTGTATCAAATAATCAATTTATATCAAATCTTTTAAGGTGAAAGCGCGATGACGTCACCACGTCACGCGGCACGAATGCGCACCTGTGTCGTTGGAAGTATTGGCTTATATAGGGTTGGTTTTCTAAGGCTGTAGGCCGCACCTCATTTTGTCGAATAAAGTGGTATGCGGGTGGTTCCGGTATTTGGGACCGCAGGGACGGAAAGTGCAGCCGGCCCGCTCTGAAGGTTCGGATCGGGACACCGGGATTCATTCCGGTCGCCCGGTCGGCCCGGAGGTGGGGGTGCGGGGCCTGTCACGGAACGTCAACACAAACGGCCTGCCGGGGCCGCCCAAAAGTCGGGCGTGAGGGGCGCGTCCACTAATGGAACGCCTCTCGCTTCCCAGATCGAGGGCCACGTGGTCAGGAGAACCTCGTCCCTTCTGGTTGCCCTGCCGTCCCGCCGTGGGCGCTGGCAGGGTGTACTTCAAAATAAGCTTAAGTGTCAAGTGTTAGGTTCCTCCTTGCCCTCGCAAGGGAAAGGCTAGGGTCAAGCTCTTCCAAATTTCCAAACACTAGGAATCGGACATCTCAAATTAATTAATTAATTTGTTAACACATCTCAGTCGCCCGCGACCTCTCTAGCGCGGGCGTCGAACCAGTTCATTCCCGGTGCGACCGGGCCGAGTATCGGCCCGGCCGTGGCCGAAGCCGTTGATTCCGCCGTAGCACGCTAACGTGTAGGCTCGCGCGCCCCTGGTCCGCCGGGGCTCCGCGGGTGTCCTACCGTGCCTGGCTTGCCGGTGCCCGGGGACGGATCTCGCTGTCTAAACATGGTAGCGCTAGGCCAGTGGGACCGCCGGGACCCACGTGCACTCACATGGTGTTGTGCGCGTGGGCGGCAGTATCAGACCGGGGCGCCCAAAGGCGCCACGCACCCAAACGCTCCCCGGCTAAAGTTCATCCTGAAAGCGCCCACATTGTGCGGACAAACCAAGTCAAGGGCCACGTGGTCAGGAGAACCACACTGTGCCTATCGGCCGGCCTCAAAGACCGAAATTGTGACGGTGTCACCCTTAATCATGCAGCGAAAATGAATGAACTCATTCATTTCGTCATCTAAACAGTGACGCGCATGAAGGGATGAACGAGATCCTCACTGTCCCTATCTACTATCCAGCGATCCCACAGCCAAGGGAACGGGCTTGGCGGAATCAGTGGGGAAAGAAAACCCCTTTTGAGCTTGACTCTAGCCCGACTCTGTGAAGGGTCTTGAGAGGCCGCAGGCACTCAATAGGGCTGGACCCGTGAAATTTCGGGGATTTTTTGGTAAAACTACCTCAGGATAAGGTTACATAGGAAAACACCGTGTTAAATTTCCGTCGCCGAAGGACTCTATTTCTTATTGCGAAATTCTCTAAGACTTCGCCTCTAGGAGTTAATGAAAATATTAACTTATATAAAAATTAGTTTTCTAAGACTGAAGCGGGGTGACGTCATCACGCCCTTAGTTTTCTAAGACTGAAGCGCAGTGACGTCATCACGCCCCCTCCATGAGTGTCAAAGGTCGTTTGAAGAAGAAGAGCTCGGAGTTGGACTGGACTGTGGTGTGGACACGAGGCGCAGCGTGGCAGCGGACGCCATTTGAAGAGCTGAGAGGACTCAGTCGTGATAGGGTGAGCCTGAGTGAGTATATCAAGACAAGAACAAGATCTAGAAGGAGGTATGTACGGTGCGATTCATATAATATATTGTTTAGCTATCGTCGATGAGGAATTTGGGGTTCGGAATGGGTGATCGGCCTGGGTGACCTGGTCTCGACTAGATGCTAGGCCGCACCTCATTTTGTTAAATAAAGTGGTCACAAAATACTCGGATCTTAATTCTGTTTTCAGATTTTTCAGTCGCTAGACTAGCTTAACACTCAATAGAATGGGGCCCGCGAAATTTCGGGGATTTTTGGTGGAATTACCTCGGGGTAAAGTTACATAGGAAAGCCCCATGTTAAATTTTCGTTGCCGAAGGACTTTATTTTTTGCGAATTTCATCCTGACTTCGCCTCTAGGAGGATACAGGGGTATCTGTGGATAACGGGAACCTTAATTTGGCGAAATTCGGACTGATATTGACCGAGTTATTCAAAATATTAACTTATATCAAATAAATCTTTTGTGATTTTGTATTTTGCGCACCTGTATCGTTGGAGGTATTGGCTTATATAGGATTGGTTTTCTAAAGCTTATATCAGAATATTAACTTATATCAAATGGGTCTTTTGAGGTGAAAGTGTGATGACGTCACCACGTCACGCGGCACGAATGCGCGCCTGTGTCGTGGGAGATACTGACTTCTATAGGGAGGCCCCATCACCCTCCCCCATCACCCTCCCCCATCACCCTGCCATCACCCTCCCATCACCCTGCCATCACCCTCCCCCATCACCCTGCCATCACCCTCCCATCACCCTCCCCCGTCACCCTCCCCCGTCACCCTCCCCCGTCACCCTCTGCCATCACCCTCTGCCATCACCCTCTGCCATCATCCTGCCATCACCCTGCCCCATCACCCTGCCATCACCCTGCCCCATCACCTTGCCATCACCCTCCCACCACCCTGCCATCACCCTCCCACCACCCTCCCATCACCCTGCCATCACCCTCCCATCACCCTCCAATCACCCTCCCATCACCCTGCCACCACCCTCCCACCACCCTCCCATCACCCTGCCATCACCCTCCCATCACCTTGCCATCACCCTCCCACCACCCTGCAATCACCCTCCCATCACCCTCCCATCACCCTGCCATCACCCTCCCATCACCCTTTATTGGACCATTTGACTTCTGTAGGGTTGGTTTTCTAAGGCTTGTATCAAATAATCAATTTATATCAAATCTTTTAAGGTGAAAGCGCGATGACGTCACCACGTCACGCGGCACGAATGCGCACCTGTGTCGTTGGAAGTATTGGCTTATATAGGGTTGGTTTTCTAAGGCTGTAGGCCGCACCTCATTTTGTCGAATAAAGTGGTATGCGGGTGGTTCCGGTATTTGGGACCGCAGGGACGGAAAGTGCAGCCGGCCCGCTCTGAAGGTTCGGATCGGGACACCGGGATTCATTCCGGTCGCCCGGTCGGCCCGGAGGTGGGGGTGCGGGGCCTGTCACGGAACGTCAACACAAACGGCCTGCCGGGGCCGCCCAAAAGTCGGGCGTGAGGGGCGCGTCCACTAATGGAACGCCTCTCGCTTCCCAGATCGAGGGCCACGTGGTCAGGAGAACCTCGTCCCTTCTGGTTGCCCTGCCGTCCCGCCGTGGGCGCTGGCAGGGTGTACTTCAAAATAAGCTTAAGTGTCAAGTGTTAGGTTCCTCCTTGCCCTCGCAAGGGAAAGGCTAGGGTCAAGCTCTTCCAAATTTCCAAACACTAGGAATCGGACATCTCAAATTAATTAATTAATTTGTTAACACATCTCAGTCGCCCGCGACCTCTCTAGCGCGGGCGTCGAACCAGTTCATTCCCGGTGCGACCGGGCCGAGTATCGGCCCGGCCGTGGCCGAAGCCGTTGATTCCGCCGTAGCACGCTAACGTGTAGGCTCGCGCGCCCCTGGTCCGCCGGGGCTCCGCGGGTGTCCTACCGTGCCTGGCTTGCCGGTGCCCGGGGACGGATCTCGCTGTCTAAACATGGTAGCGCTAGGCCAGTGGGACCGCCGGGACCCACGTGCACTCACATGGTGTTGTGCGCGTGGGCGGCAGTATCAGACCGGGGCGCCCAAAGGCGCCACGCACCCAAACGCTCCCCGGCTAAAGTTCATCCTGAAAGCGCCCACATTGTGCGGACAAACCAAGTCAAGGGCCACGTGGTCAGGAGAACCACACTGTGCCTATCGGCCGGCCTCAAAGACCGAAATTGTGACGGTGTCACCCTTAATCATGCAGCGAAAATGAATGAACTCATTCATTTCGTCATCTAAACAGTGACGCGCATGAAGGGATGAACGAGATCCTCACTGTCCCTATCTACTATCCAGCGATCCCACAGCCAAGGGAACGGGCTTGGCGGAATCAGTGGGGAAAGAAAACCCCTTTTGAGCTTGACTCTAGCCCGACTCTGTGAAGGGTCTTGAGAGGCCGCAGGCACTCAATAGGGCTGGACCCGTGAAATTTCGGGGATTTTTTGGTAAAACTACCTCAGGATAAGGTTACATAGGAAAACACCGTGTTAAATTTCCGTCGCCGAAGGACTCTATTTCTTATTGCGAAATTCTCTAAGACTTCGCCTCTAGGAGTTAATGAAAATATTAACTTATATAAAAATTAGTTTTCTAAGACTGAAGCGGGGTGACGTCATCACGCCCTTAGTTTTCTAAGACTGAAGCGCAGTGACGTCATCACGCCCCCTCCATGAGTGTCAAAGGTCGTTTGAAGAAGAAGAGCTCGGAGTTGGACTGGACTGTGGTGTGGACACGAGGCGCAGCGTGGCAGCGGACGCCATTTGAAGAGCTGAGAGGACTCAGTCGTGATAGGGTGAGCCTGAGTGAGTATATCAAGACAAGAACAAGATCTAGAAGGAGGTATGTACGGTGCGATTCATATAATATATTGTTTAGCTATCGTCGATGAGGAATTTGGGGTTCGGAATGGGTGATCGGCCTGGGTGACCTGGTCTCGACTAGATGCTAGGCCGCACCTCATTTTGTTAAATAAAGTGGTCACAAAATACTCGGATCTTAATTCTGTTTTCAGATTTTTCAGTCGCTAGACTAGCTTAACACTCAATAGAATGGGGCCCGCGAAATTTCGGGGATTTTTGGTGGAATTACCTCGGGGTAAAGTTACATAGGAAAGCCCCATGTTAAATTTTCGTTGCCGAAGGACTTTATTTTTTGCGAATTTCATCCTGACTTCGCCTCTAGGAGGATACAGGGGTATCTGTGGATAACGGGAACCTTAATTTGGCGAAATTCGGACTGATATTGACCGAGTTATTCAAAATATTAACTTATATCAAATAAATCTTTTGTGATTTTGTATTTTGCGCACCTGTATCGTTGGAGGTATTGGCTTATATAGGATTGGTTTTCTAAAGCTTATATCAGAATATTAACTTATATCAAATGGGTCTTTTGAGGTGAAAGTGTGATGACGTCACCACGTCACGCGGCACGAATGCGCGCCTGTGTCGTGGGAGATACTGACTTCTATAGGGAGGCCCCATCACCCTCCCCCATCACCCTCCCCCATCACCCTGCCATCACCCTCCCATCACCCTCCCCCATCACCCTGCCATCACCCTCCCATCACCCTCCCCCGTCACCCTCCCCCGTCACCCTCCCCCGTCACCCTCTGCCATCACCCTCTGCCATCACCCTCTGCCATCACCCTCTGCCATCACCCTGCCCCATCACCCTGCCATCACCCTGCCCCATCACCTTGCCATCACCCTCCCACCACCCTGCCATCACCCTCCCACCACCCTCCCATCACCCTGCCATCACCCTCCCATCACCCTCCAATCACCCTCCCATCACCCTGCCACCACCCTCCCACCACCCTCCCATCACCCTGCCATCACCCTCCCATCACCTTGCCATCACCCTCCCACCACCCTGCAATCACCCTCCCATCACCCTCCCATCACCCTGCCATCACCCTCCCATCACCCTTTATTGGACCATTTGACTTCTGTAGGGTTGGTTTTCTAAGGCTTGTATCAAATAATCAATTTATATCAAATCTTTTAAGGTGAAAGCGCGATGACGTCACCACGTCACGCGGCACGAATGCGCACCTGTGTCGTTGGAAGTATTGGCTTATATAGGGTTGGTTTTCTAAGGCTGTAGGCCGCACCTCATTTTGTCGAATAAAGTGGTATGCGGGTGGTTCCGGTATTTGGGACCGCAGGGACGGAAAGTGCAGCCGGCCCGCTCTGAAGGTTCGGATCGGGACACCGGGATTCATTCCGGTCGCCCGGTCGGCCCGGAGGTGGGGGTGCGGGGCCTGTCACGGAACGTCAACACAAACGGCCTGCCGGGGCCGCCCAAAAGTCGGGCGTGAGGGGCGCGTCCACTAATGGAACGCCTCTCGCTTCCCAGATCGAGGGCCACGTGGTCAGGAGAACCTCGTCCCTTCTGGTTGCCCTGCCGTCCCGCCGTGGGCGCTGGCAGGGTGTACTTCAAAATAAGCTTAAGTGTCAAGTGTTAGGTTCCTCCTTGCCCTCGCAAGGGAAAGGCTAGGGTCAAGCTCTTCCAAATTTCCAAACACTAGGAATCGGACATCTCAAATTAATTAATTAATTTGTTAACACATCTCAGTCGCCCGCGACCTCTCTAGCGCGGGCGTCGAACCAGTTCATTCCCGGTGCGACCGGGCCGAGTATCGGCCCGGCCGTGGCCGAAGCCGTTGATTCCGCCGTAGCACGCTAACGTGTAGGCTCGCGCGCCCCTGGTCCGCCGGGGCTCCGCGGGTGTCCTACCGTGCCTGGCTTGCCGGTGCCCGGGGACGGATCTCGCTGTCTAAACATGGTAGCGCTAGGCCAGTGGGACCGCCGGGACCCACGTGCACTCACATGGTGTTGTGCGCGTGGGCGGCAGTATCAGACCGGGGCGCCCAAAGGCGCCACGCACCCAAACGCTCCCCGGCTAAAGTTCATCCTGAAAGCGCCCACATTGTGCGGACAAACCAAGTCAAGGGCCACGTGGTCAGGAGAACCACACTGTGCCTATCGGCCGGCCTCAAAGACCGAAATTGTGACGGTGTCACCCTTAATCATGCAGCGAAAATGAATGAACTCATTCATTTCGTCATCTAAACAGTGACGCGCATGAAGGGATGAACGAGATCCTCACTGTCCCTATCTACTATCCAGCGATCCCACAGCCAAGGGAACGGGCTTGGCGGAATCAGTGGGGAAAGAAAACCCCTTTTGAGCTTGACTCTAGCCCGACTCTGTGAAGGGTCTTGAGAGGCCGCAGGCACTCAATAGGGCTGGACCCGTGAAATTTCGGGGATTTTTTGGTAAAACTACCTCAGGATAAGGTTACATAGGAAAACACCGTGTTAAATTTCCGTCGCCGAAAGACTCTATTTCTTATTGCGAAATTCTCTAAGACTTCGCCTCTAGGAGTTAATGAAAATATTAACTTATATAAAAATTAGTTTTCTAAGACTGAAGCGGGGTGACGTCATCACGCCCTTAGTTTTCTAAGACTGAAGCGCAGTGACGTCATCACGCCCCCTCCATGAGTGTCAAAGGTCGTTTGAAGAAGAAGAGCTCGGAGTTGGACTGGACTGTGGTGTGGACACGAGGCGCAGCGTGGCAGCGGACGCCATTTGAAGAGCTGAGAGGACTCAGTCGTGATAGGGTGAGCCTGAGTGAGTATATCAAGACAAGAACAAGATCTAGAAGGAGGTATGTACGGTGCGATTCATATAATATATTGTTTAGCTATCGTCGATGAGGAATTTGGGGTTCGGAATGGGTGATCGGCCTGGGTGACCTGGTCTCGACTAGATGCTAGGCCGCACCTCATTTTGTTAAATAAAGTGGTCACAAAATACTCGGATCTTAATTCTGTTTTCAGATTTTTCAGTCGCTAGACTAGCTTAACACTCAATAGAATGGGGCCCGCGAAATTTCGGGGATTTTTGGTGGAATTACCTCGGGGTAAAGTTACATAGGAAAGCCCCATGTTAAATTTTCGTTGCCGAAGGACTTTATTTTTTGCGAATTTCATCCTGACTTCGCCTCTAGGAGGATACAGGGGTATCTGTGGATAACGGGAACCTTAATTTGGCGAAATTCGGACTGATATTGACCGAGTTATTCAAAATATTAACTTATATCAAATAAATCTTTTGTGATTTTGTATTTTGCGCACCTGTATCGTTGGAGGTATTGGCTTATATAGGATTGGTTTTCTAAAGCTTATATCAGAATATTAACTTATATCAAATGGGTCTTTTGAGGTGAAAGTGTGATGACGTCACCACGTCACGCGGCACGAATGCGCGCCTGTGTCGTGGGAGATACTGACTTCTATAGGGAGGCCCCATCACCCTCCCCCATCACCCTCCCCCATCACCCTGCCATCACCCTCCCATCACCCTGCCATCACCCTCCCCCATCACCCTGCCATCACCCTCCCATCACCCTCCCCCGTCACCCTCCCCCGTCACCCTCCCCCGTCACCCTCTGCCATCACCCTCTGCCATCACCCTCTGCCATCACCCTGCCATCACCCTGCCATCACCCTGCCCCATCACCTTGCCATCACCCTCCCACCACCCTGCCATCACCCTCCCACCACCCTCCCATCACCCTGCCATCACCCTCCCATCACCCTCCAATCACCCTCCCATCACCCTCCCATCACCCTGCCATCACCCTCCCATCACCTTGCCATCACCCTCCCACCACCCTGCAATCACCCTCCCATCACCCTCCCATCACCCTGCCATCACCCTCCCATCACCCTTTATTGGACCATTTGACTTCTGTAGGGTTGGTTTTCTAAGGCTTGTATCAAATAATCAATTTATATCAAATCTTTTAAGGTGAAAGCGCGATGACGTCACCACGTCACGCGGCACGAATGCGCACCTGTGTCGTTGGAAGTATTGGCTTATATAGGGTTGGTTTTCTAAGGCTGTAGGCCGCACCTCATTTTGTCGAATAAAGTGGTATGCGGGTGGTTCCGGTATTTGGGACCGCAGGGACGGAAAGTGCAGCCGGCCCGCTCTGAAGGTTCGGATCGGGACACCGGGATTCATTCCGGTCGCCCGGTCGGCCCGGAGGTGGGGGTGCGGGGCCTGTCACGGAACGTCAACACAAACGGCCTGCCGGGGCCGCCCAAAAGTCGGGCGTGAGGGGCGCGTCCACTAATGGAACGCCTCTCGCTTCCCAGATCGAGGGCCACGTGGTCAGGAGAACCTCGTCCCTTCTGGTTGCCCTGCCGTCCCGCCGTGGGCGCTGGCAGGGTGTACTTCAAAATAAGCTTAAGTGTCAAGTGTTAGGTTCCTCCTTGCCCTCGCAAGGGAAAGGCTAGGGTCAAGCTCTTCCAAATTTCCAAACACTAGGAATCGGACATCTCAAATTAATTAATTAATTTGTTAACACATCTCAGTCGCCCGCGACCTCTCTAGCGCGGGCGTCGAACCAGTTCATTCCCGGTGCGACCGGGCCGAGTATCGGCCCGGCCGTGGCCGAAGCCGTTGATTCCGCCGTAGCACGCTAACGTGTAGGCTCGCGCGCCCCTGGTCCGCCGGGGCTCCGCGGGTGTCCTACCGTGCCTGGCTTGCCGGTGCCCGGGGACGGATCTCGCTGTCTAAACATGGTAGCGCTAGGCCAGTGGGACCGCCGGGACCCACGTGCACTCACATGGTGTTGTGCGCGTGGGCGGCAGTATCAGACCGGGGCGCCCAAAGGCGCCACGCACCCAAACGCTCCCCGGCTAAAGTTCATCCTGAAAGCGCCCACATTGTGCGGACAAACCAAGTCAAGGGCCACGTGGTCAGGAGAACCACACTGTGCCTATCGGCCGGCCTCAAAGACCGAAATTGTGACGGTGTCACCCTTAATCATGCAGCGAAAATGAATGAACTCATTCATTTCGTCATCTAAACAGTGACGCGCATGAAGGGATGAACGAGATCCTCACTGTCCCTATCTACTATCCAGCGATCCCACAGCCAAGGGAACGGGCTTGGCGGAATCAGTGGGGAAAGAAAACCCCTTTTGAGCTTGACTCTAGCCCGACTCTGTGAAGGGTCTTGAGAGGCCGCAGGCACTCAATAGGGCTGGACCCGTGAAATTTCGGGGATTTTTTGGTAAAACTACCTCAGGATAAGGTTACATAGGAAAACACCGTGTTAAATTTCCGTCGCCGAAGGACTCTATTTCTTATTGCGAAATTCTCTAAGACTTCGCCTCTAGGAGTTAATGAAAATATTAACTTATATAAAAATTAGTTTTCTAAGACTGAAGCGGGGTGACGTCATCACGCCCTTAGTTTTCTAAGACTGAAGCGCAGTGACGTCATCACGCCCCCTCCATGAGTGTCAAAGGTCGTTTGAAGAAGAAGAGCTCGGAGTTGGACTGGACTGTGGTGTGGACACGAGGCGCAGCGTGGCAGCGGACGCCATTTGAAGAGCTGAGAGGACTCAGTCGTGATAGGGTGAGCCTGAGTGAGTATATCAAGACAAGAACAAGATCTAGAAGGAGGTATGTACGGTGCGATTCATATAATATATTGTTTAGCTATCGTCGATGAGGAATTTGGGGTTCGGAATGGGTGATCGGCCTGGGTGACCTGGTCTCGACTAGATGCTAGGCCGCACCTCATTTTGTTAAATAAAGTGGTCACAAAATACTCGGATCTTAATTCTGTTTTCAGATTTTTCAGTCGCTAGACTAGCTTAACACTCAATAGAATGGGGCCCGCGAAATTTCGGGGATTTTTGGTGGAATTACCTCGGGGTAAAGTTACATAGGAAAGCCCCATGTTAAATTTTCGTTGCCGAAGGACTTTATTTTTTGCGAATTTCATCCTGACTTCGCCTCTAGGAGGATACAGGGGTATCTGTGGATAACGGGAACCTTAATTTGGCGAAATTCGGACTGATATTGACCGAGTTATTCAAAATATTAACTTATATCAAATAAATCTTTTGTGATTTTGTATTTTGCGCACCTGTATCGTTGGAGGTATTGGCTTATATAGGATTGGTTTTCTAAAGCTTATATCAGAATATTAACTTATATCAAATGGGTCTTTTGAGGTGAAAGTGTGATGACGTCACCACGTCACGCGGCACGAATGCGCGCCTGTGTCGTGGGAGATACTGACTTCTATAGGGAGGCCCCATCACCCTCCCCCATCACCCTCCCCCATCACCCTGCCATCACCCTCCCATCACCCTCCCCCATCACCCTGCCATCACCCTCCCATCACCCTCCCCCGTCACCCTCCCCCGTCACCCTCCCCCGTCACCCTCTGCCATCACCCTCTGCCATCACCCTCTGCCATCACCCTCTGCCATCACCCTGCCCCATCACCCTGCCATCACCCTGCCCCATCACCTTGCCATCACCCTCCCACCACCCTGCCATCACCCTCCCACCACCCTCCCATCACCCTGCCATCACCCTCCCATCACCCTCCAATCACCCTCCCATCACCCTGCCACCACCCTCCCACCACCCTCCCATCACCCTGCCATCACCCTCCCATCACCTTGCCATCACCCTCCCACCACCCTGCAATCACCCTCCCATCACCCTCCCATCACCCTGCCATCACCCTCCCATCACCCTTTATTGGACCATTTGACTTCTGTAGGGTTGGTTTTCTAAGGCTTGTATCAAATAATCAATTTATATCAAATCTTTTAAGGTGAAAGCGCGATGACGTCACCACGTCACGCGGCACGAATGCGCACCTGTGTCGTTGGAAGTATTGGCTTATATAGGGTTGGTTTTCTAAGGCTGTAGGCCGCACCTCATTTTGTCGAATAAAGTGGTATGCGGGTGGTTCCGGTATTTGGGACCGCAGGGACGGAAAGTGCAGCCGGCCCGCTCTGAAGGTTCGGATCGGGACACCGGGATTCATTCCGGTCGCCCGGTCGGCCCGGAGGTGGGGGTGCGGGGCCTGTCACGGAACGTCAACACAAACGGCCTGCCGGGGCCGCCCAAAAGTCGGGCGTGAGGGGCGCGTCCACTAATGGAACGCCTCTCGCTTCCCAGATCGAGGGCCACGTGGTCAGGAGAACCTCGTCCCTTCTGGTTGCCCTGCCGTCCCGCCGTGGGCGCTGGCAGGGTGTACTTCAAAATAAGCTTAAGTGTCAAGTGTTAGGTTCCTCCTTGCCCTCGCAAGGGAAAGGCTAGGGTCAAGCTCTTCCAAATTTCCAAACACTAGGAATCGGACATCTCAAATTAATTAATTAATTTGTTAACACATCTCAGTCGCCCGCGACCTCTCTAGCGCGGGCGTCGAACCAGTTCATTCCCGGTGCGACCGGGCCGAGTATCGGCCCGGCCGTGGCCGAAGCCGTTGATTCCGCCGTAGCACGCTAACGTGTAGGCTCGCGCGCCCCTGGTCCGCCGGGGCTCCGCGGGTGTCCTACCGTGCCTGGCTTGCCGGTGCCCGGGGACGGATCTCGCTGTCTAAACATGGTAGCGCTAGGCCAGTGGGACCGCCGGGACCCACGTGCACTCACATGGTGTTGTGCGCGTGGGCGGCAGTATCAGACCGGGGCGCCCAAAGGCGCCACGCACCCAAACGCTCCCCGGCTAAAGTTCATCCTGAAAGCGCCCACATTGTGCGGACAAACCAAGTCAAGGGCCACGTGGTCAGGAGAACCACACTGTGCCTATCGGCCGGCCTCAAAGACCGAAATTGTGACGGTGTCACCCTTAATCATGCAGCGAAAATGAATGAACTCATTCATTTCGTCATCTAAACAGTGACGCGCATGAAGGGATGAACGAGATCCTCACTGTCCCTATCTACTATCCAGCGATCCCACAGCCAAGGGAACGGGCTTGGCGGAATCAGTGGGGAAAGAAAACCCCTTTTGAGCTTGACTCTAGCCCGACTCTGTGAAGGGTCTTGAGAGGCCGCAGGCACTCAATAGGGCTGGACCCGTGAAATTTCGGGGATTTTTTGGTAAAACTACCTCAGGATAAGGTTACATAGGAAAACACCGTGTTAAATTTCCGTCGCCGAAGGACTCTATTTCTTATTGCGAAATTCTCTAAGACTTCGCCTCTAGGAGTTAATGAAAATATTAACTTATATAAAAATTAGTTTTCTAAGACTGAAGCGGGGTGACGTCATCACGCCCTTGGTTTTCTAAGACTGAAGCGCAGTGACGTCATCACGCCCCCTCCATGAGTGTCAAAGGTCGTTTGAAGAAGAAGAGCTCGGAGTTGGACTGGACTGTGGTGTGGACACGAGGCGCAGCGTGGCAGCGGACGCCATTTGAAGAGCTGAGAGGACTCAGTCGTGATAGGGTGAGCCTGAGTGAGTATATCAAGACAAGAACAAGATCTAGAAGGAGGTATGTACGGTGCGATTCATATAATATATTGTTTAGCTATCGTCGATGAGGAATTTGGGGTTCGGAATGGGTGATCGGCCTGGGTGACCTGGTCTCGACTAGATGCTAGGCCGCACCTCATTTTGTTAAATAAAGTGGTCACAAAATACTCGGATCTTAATTCTGTTTTCAGATTTTTCAGTCGCTAGACTAGCTTAACACTCAATAGAATGGGGCCCGCGAAATTTCGGGGATTTTTGGTGGAATTACCTCGGGGTAAAGTTACATAGGAAAGCCCCATGTTAAATTTTCGTTGCCGAAGGACTTTATTTTTTGCGAATTTCATCCTGACTTCGCCTCTAGGAGGATACAGGGGTATCTGTGGATAACGGGAACCTTAATTTGGCGAAATTCGGACTGATATTGACCGAGTTATTCAAAATATTAACTTATATCAAATAAATCTTTTGTGATTTTGTATTTTGCGCACCTGTATCGTTGGAGGTATTGGCTTATATAGGATTGGTTTTCTAAAGCTTATATCAGAATATTAACTTATATCAAATGGGTCTTTTGAGGTGAAAGTGTGATGACGTCACCACGTCACGCGGCACGAATGCGCGCCTGTGTCGTGGGAGATACTGACTTCTATAGGGAGGCCCCATCACCCTCCCCCATCACCCTCCCCCATCACCCTGCCATCACCCTCCCATCACCCTCCCCCATCACCCTGCCATCACCCTCCCATCACCCTCCCCCGTCACCCTCCCCCGTCACCCTCCCCCGTCACCCTCTGCCATCACCCTCTGCCATCACCCTCTGCCATCACCCTCTGCCATCACCCTGCCCCATCACCCTGCCATCACCCTGCCCCATCACCTTGCCATCACCCTCCCACCACCCTGCCATCACCCTCCCACCACCCTCCCATCACCCTGCCATCACCCTCCCATCACCCTCCAATCACCCTCCCATCACCCTGCCACCACCCTCCCACCACCCTCCCATCACCCTGCCATCACCCTCCCATCACCTTGCCATCACCCTCCCACCACCCTGCAATCACCCTCCCATCACCCTCCCATCACCCTGCCATCACCCTCCCATCACCCTTTATTGGACCATTTGACTTCTGTAGGGTTGGTTTTCTAAGGCTTGTATCAAATAATCAATTTATATCAAATCTTTTAAGGTGAAAGCGCGATGACGTCACCACGTCACGCGGCACGAATGCGCGCCTGTGTCATGGGAGATACTGACTTCTATAGGGAGGCCCCATCACCCTCCCCCATCACCCTCCCCCATCACCCTGCCATCACCCTCCCATCACCCTGCCATCACCCTCCCCCATCACCCTGCCATCACCCTCCCATCACCCTCCCCCGTCACCCTCCCCCGTCACCTTCCCCCGTCACCCTCCCCCGTCACCCTCTGCCATCACCCTCTGCCATCACCCTCTGCCATCACCCTCTGCCATCACCCTGCCATCACCCTGCCCCATCACCTTGCCATCACCCTCCCACCACCCTGCCATCACCCTCCCACCACCCTGCCATCACCCTCCCATCACCCTGCCATCACCCTCCCATCACCCTCCAATCACCCTCCCATCACCCTGCCACCACCCTCCCACCACCCTCCCATCACCCTGCCATCACCCTCCCATCACCTTGCCATCACCCTCCCACCACCCTGCAATCACCCTCCCATCACCCTCCCATCACCCTGCCATCACCCTCCCATCACCCTTTATTGGACCATTTGACTTCTGTAGGGTTGGTTTTCTAAGGCTTGTATCAAATAATCAATTTATATCAAATCTTTTAAGGTGAAAGCGCGATGACGTCACCACGTCACGCGGCACGAATGCGCACCTGTGTCGTTGGAAGTATTGGCTTATATAGGGTTGGTTTTCTAAGGCTGTAGGCCGCACCTCATTTTGTCGAATAAAGTGGTATGCGGGTGGTTCCGGTATTTGGGACCGCAGGGACGGAAAGTGCAGCCGGCCCGCTCTGAAGGTTCGGATCGGGACACCGGGATTCATTCCGGTCGCCCGGTCGGCCCGGAGGTGGGGGTGCGGGGCCTGTCACGGAACGTCAACACAAACGGCCTGCCGGGGCCGCCCAAAAGTCGGGCGTGAGGGGCGCGTCCACTAATGGAACGCCTCTCGCTTCCCAGATCGAGGGCCACGTGGTCAGGAGAACCTCGTCCCTTCTGGTTGCCCTGCCGTCCCGCCGTGGGCGCTGGCAGGGTGTACTTCAAAATAAGCTTAAGTGTCAAGTGTTAGGTTCCTCCTTGCCCTCGCAAGGGAAAGGCTAGGGTCAAGCTCTTCCAAATTTCCAAACACTAGGAATCGGACATCTCAAATTAATTAATTAATTTGTTAACACATCTCAGTCGCCCGCGACCTCTCTAGCGCGGGCGTCGAACCAGTTCATTCCCGGTGCGACCGGGCCGAGTATCGGCCCGGCCGTGGCCGAAGCCGTTGATTCCGCCGTAGCACGCTAACGTGTAGGCTCGCGCGCCCCTGGTCCGCCGGGGCTCCGCGGGTGTCCTACCGTGCCTGGCTTGCCGGTGCCCGGGGACGGATCTCGCTGTCTAAACATGGTAGCGCTAGGCCAGTGGGACCGCCGGGACCCACGTGCACTCACATGGTGTTGTGCGCGTGGGCGGCAGTATCAGACCGGGGCGCCCAAAGGCGCCACGCACCCAAACGCTCCCCGGCTAAAGTTCATCCTGAAAGCGCCCACATTGTGCGGACAAACCAAGTCAAGGGCCACGTGGTCAGGAGAACCACACTGTGCCTATCGGCCGGCCTCAAAGACCGAAATTGTGACGGTGTCACCCTTAATCATGCAGCGAAAATGAATGAACTCATTCATTTCGTCATCTAAACAGTGACGCGCATGAAGGGATGAACGAGATCCTCACTGTCCCTATCTACTATCCAGCGATCCCACAGCCAAGGGAACGGGCTTGGCGGAATCAGTGGGGAAAGAAAACCCCTTTTGAGCTTGACTCTAGCCCGACTCTGTGAAGGGTCTTGAGAGGCCGCAGGCACTCAATAGGGCTGGACCCGTGAAATTTCGGGGATTTTTTGGTAAAACTACCTCAGGATAAGGTTACATAGGAAAACACCGTGTTAAATTTCCGTCGCCGAAGGACTCTATTTCTTATTGCGAAATTCTCTAAGACTTCGCCTCTAGGAGTTAATGAAAATATTAACTTATATAAAAATTAGTTTTCTAAGACTGAAGCGGGGTGACGTCATCACGCCCTTAGTTTTCTAAGACTGAAGCGCAGTGACGTCATCACGCCCCCTCCATGAGTGTCAAAGGTCGTTTGAAGAAGAAGAGCTCGGAGTTGGACTGGACTGTGGTGTGGACACGAGGCGCAGCGTGGCAGCGGACGCCATTTGAAGAGCTGAGAGGACTCAGTCGTGATAGGGTGAGCCTGAGTGAGTATATCAAGACAAGAACAAGATCTAGAAGGAGGTATGTACGGTGCGATTCATATAATATATTGTTTAGCTATCGTCGATGAGGAATTTGGGGTTCGGAATGGGTGATCGGCCTGGGTGACCTGGTCTCGACTAGATGCTAGGCCGCACCTCATTTTGTTAAATAAAGTGGTCACAAAATACTCGGATCTTAATTCTGTTTTCAGATTTTTCAGTCGCTAGACTAGCTTAACACTCAATAGAATGGGGCCCGCGAAATTTCGGGGATTTTTGGTGGAATTACCTCGGGGTAAAGTTACATAGGAAAGCCCCATGTTAAATTTTCGTTGCCGAAGGACTTTATTTTTTGCGAATTTCATCCTGACTTCGCCTCTAGGAGGATACAGGGGTATCTGTGGATAACGGGAACCTTAATTTGGCGAAATTCGGACTGATATTGACCGAGTTATTCAAAATATTAACTTATATCAAATAAATCTTTTGTGATTTTGTATTTTGCGCACCTGTATCGTTGGAGGTATTGGCTTATATAGGATTGGTTTTCTAAAGCTTATATCAGAATATTAACTTATATCAAATGGGTCTTTTGAGGTGAAAGTGTGATGACGTCACCACGTCACGCGGCACGAATGCGCGCCTGTGTCGTGGGAGATACTGACTTCTATAGGGAGGCCCCATCACCCTCCCCCATCACCCTCCCCCATCACCCTGCCATCACCCTCCCATCACCCTGCCATCACCCTCCCCCATCACCCTGCCATCACCCTCCCATCACCCTCCCCCGTCACCCTCCCCCGTCACCCTCCCCCGTCACCCTCTGCCATCACCCTCTGCCATCACCCTCTGCCATCATCCTGCCATCACCCTGCCCCATCACCCTGCCATCACCCTGCCCCATCACCTTGCCATCACCCTCCCACCACCCTGCCATCACCCTCCCACCACCCTCCCATCACCCTGCCATCACCCTCCCATCACCCTCCAATCACCCTCCCATCACCCTGCCACCACCCTCCCACCACCCTCCCATCACCCTGCCATCACCCTCCCATCACCTTGCCATCACCCTCCCACCACCCTGCAATCACCCTCCCATCACCCTCCCATCACCCTGCCATCACCCTCCCATCACCCTTTATTGGACCATTTGACTTCTGTAGGGTTGGTTTTCTAAGGCTTGTATCAAATAATCAATTTATATCAAATCTTTTAAGGTGAAAGCGCGATGACGTCACCACGTCACGCGGCACGAATGCGCACCTGTGTCGTTGGAAGTATTGGCTTATATAGGGTTGGTTTTCTAAGGCTGTAGGCCGCACCTCATTTTGTCGAATAAAGTGGTATGCGGGTGGTTCCGGTATTTGGGACCGCAGGGACGGAAAGTGCAGCCGGCCCGCTCTGAAGGTTCGGATCGGGACACCGGGATTCATTCCGGTCGCCCGGTCGGCCCGGAGGTGGGGGTGCGGGGCCTGTCACGGAACGTCAACACAAACGGCCTGCCGGGGCCGCCCAAAAGTCGGGCGTGAGGGGCGCGTCCACTAATGGAACGCCTCTCGCTTCCCAGATCGAGGGCCACGTGGTCAGGAGAACCTCGTCCCTTCTGGTTGCCCTGCCGTCCCGCCGTGGGCGCTGGCAGGGTGTACTTCAAAATAAGCTTAAGTGTCAAGTGTTAGGTTCCTCCTTGCCCTCGCAAGGGAAAGGCTAGGGTCAAGCTCTTCCAAATTTCCAAACACTAGGAATCGGACATCTCAAATTAATTAATTAATTTGTTAACACATCTCAGTCGCCCGCGACCTCTCTAGCGCGGGCGTCGAACCAGTTCATTCCCGGTGCGACCGGGCCGAGTATCGGCCCGGCCGTGGCCGAAGCCGTTGATTCCGCCGTAGCACGCTAACGTGTAGGCTCGCGCGCCCCTGGTCCGCCGGGGCTCCGCGGGTGTCCTACCGTGCCTGGCTTGCCGGTGCCCGGGGACGGATCTCGCTGTCTAAACATGGTAGCGCTAGGCCAGTGGGACCGCCGGGACCCACGTGCACTCACATGGTGTTGTGCGCGTGGGCGGCAGTATCAGACCGGGGCGCCCAAAGGCGCCACGCACCCAAACGCTCCCCGGCTAAAGTTCATCCTGAAAGCGCCCACATTGTGCGGACAAACCAAGTCAAGGGCCACGTGGTCAGGAGAACCACACTGTGCCTATCGGCCGGCCTCAAAGACCGAAATTGTGACGGTGTCACCCTTAATCATGCAGCGAAAATGAATGAACTCATTCATTTCGTCATCTAAACAGTGACGCGCATGAAGGGATGAACGAGATCCTCACTGTCCCTATCTACTATCCAGCGATCCCACAGCCAAGGGAACGGGCTTGGCGGAATCAGTGGGGAAAGAAAACCCCTTTTGAGCTTGACTCTAGCCCGACTCTGTGAAGGGTCTTGAGAGGCCGCAGGCACTCAATAGGGCTGGACCCGTGAAATTTCGGGGATTTTTTGGTAAAACTACCTCAGGATAAGGTTACATAGGAAAACACCGTGTTAAATTTCCGTCGCCGAAGGACTCTATTTCTTATTGCGAAATTCTCTAAGACTTCGCCTCTAGGAGTTAATGAAAATATTAACTTATATAAAAATTAGTTTTCTAAGACTGAAGCGGGGTGACGTCATCACGCCCTTAGTTTTCTAAGACTGAAGCGCAGTGACGTCATCACGCCCCCTCCATGAGTGTCAAAGGTCGTTTGAAGAAGAAGAGCTCGGAGTTGGACTGGACTGTGGTGTGGACACGAGGCGCAGCGTGGCAGCGGACGCCATTTGAAGAGCTGAGAGGACTCAGTCGTGATAGGGTGAGCCTGAGTGAGTATATCAAGACAAGAACAAGATCTAGAAGGAGGTATGTACGGTGCGATTCATATAATATATTGTTTAGCTATCGTCGATGAGGAATTTGGGGTTCGGAATGGGTGATCGGCCTGGGTGACCTGGTCTCGACTAGATGCTAGGCCGCACCTCATTTTGTTAAATAAAGTGGTCACAAAATACTCGGATCTTAATTCTGTTTTCAGATTTTTCAGTCGCTAGACTAGCTTAACACTCAATAGAATGGGGCCCGCGAAATTTCGGGGATTTTTGGTGGAATTACCTCGGGGTAAAGTTACATAGGAAAGCCCCATGTTAAATTTTCGTTGCCGAAGGACTTTATTTTTTGCGAATTTCATCCTGACTTCGCCTCTAGGAGGATACAGGGGTATCTGTGGATAACGGGAACCTTAATTTGGCGAAATTCGGACTGATATTGACCGAGTTATTCAAAATATTAACTTATATCAAATAAATCTTTTGTGATTTTGTATTTTGCGCACCTGTATCGTTGGAGGTATTGGCTTATATAGGATTGGTTTTCTAAAGCTTATATCAGAATATTAACTTATATCAAATGGGTCTTTTGAGGTGAAAGTGTGATGACGTCACCACGTCACGCGGCACGAATGCGCGCCTGTGTCGTGGGAGATACTGACTTCTATAGGGAGGCCCCATCACCCTCCCCCATCACCCTCCCCCATCACCCTGCCATCACCCTCCCATCACCCTGCCATCACCCTCCCCCATCACCCTGCCATCACCCTCCCATCACCCTCCCCCGTCACCCTCCCCCGTCACCCTCCCCCGTCACCCTCTGCCATCACCCTCTGCCATCACCCTCTGCCATCACCCTGCCCCATCACCCTGCCATCACCCTGCCCCATCACCTTGCCATCACCCTCCCACCACCCTGCCATCACCCTCCCCCATCACCCTGCCATCACCCTCCCATCACCCTCCCCCGTCACCCTCCCCCGTCACCCTCCCCCGTCACCCTCCCCCGTCACCCTCTGCCATCACCCTCTGCCATCACCCTCTGCCATCACCCTCTGCCATCACCCTCTGCCATCACCCTGCCATCACCCTGCCCCATCACCTTGCCATCACCCTCCCACCACCCTGCCATCACCCTCCCACCACCCTCCCATCACCCTGCCATCACCCTCCCATCACCCTCCAATCACCCTCCCATCACCCTCCCATCACCCTGCCACCACCCTCCCACCACCCTCCCATCACCCTGCCATCACCCTCCCATCACCTTGCCATCACCCTCCCACCACCCTGCAATCACCCTCCCATCACCCTCCCATCACCCTGCCATCACCCTCCCATCACCCTTTATTGGACCATTTGACTTCTGTAGGGTTGGTTTTCTAAGGCTTGTATCAAATAATCAATTTATATCAAATCTTTTAAGGTGAAAGCGCGATGACGTCACCACGTCACGCGGCACGAATGCGCACCTGTGTCGTTGGAAGTATTGGCTTATATAGGGTTGGTTTTCTAAGGCTGTAGGCCGCACCTCATTTTGTCGAATAAAGTGGTATGCGGGTGGTTCCGGTATTTGGGACCGCAGGGACGGAAAGTGCAGCCGGCCCGCTCTGAAGGTTCGGATCGGGACACCGGGATTCATTCCGGTCGCCCGGTCGGCCCGGAGGTGGGGGTGCGGGGCCTGTCACGGAACGTCAACACAAACGGCCTGCCGGGGCCGCCCAAAAGTCGGGCGTGAGGGGCGCGTCCACTAATGGAACGCCTCTCGCTTCCCAGATCGAGGGCCACGTGGTCAGGAGAACCTCGTCCCTTCTGGTTGCCCTGCCGTCCCGCCGTGGGCGCTGGCAGGGTGTACTTCAAAATAAGCTTAAGTGTCAAGTGTTAGGTTCCTCCTTGCCCTCGCAAGGGAAAGGCTAGGGTCAAGCTCTTCCAAATTTCCAAACACTAGGAATCGGACATCTCAAATTAATTAATTAATTTGTTAACACATCTCAGTCGCCCGCGACCTCTCTAGCGCGGGCGTCGAACCAGTTCATTCCCGGTGCGACCGGGCCGAGTATCGGCCCGGCCGTGGCCGAAGCCGTTGATTCCGCCGTAGCACGCTAACGTGTAGGCTCGCGCGCCCCTGGTCCGCCGGGGCTCCGCGGGTGTCCTACCGTGCCTGGCTTGCCGGTGCCCGGGGACGGATCTCGCTGTCTAAACATGGTAGCGCTAGGCCAGTGGGACCGCCGGGACCCACGTGCACTCACATGGTGTTGTGCGCGTGGGCGGCAGTATCAGACCGGGGCGCCCAAAGGCGCCACGCACCCAAACGCTCCCCGGCTAAAGTTCATCCTGAAAGCGCCCACATTGTGCGGACAAACCAAGTCAAGGGCCACGTGGTCAGGAGAACCACACTGTGCCTATCGGCCGGCCTCAAAGACCGAAATTGTGACGGTGTCACCCTTAATCATGCAGCGAAAATGAATGAACTCATTCATTTCGTCATCTAAACAGTGACGCGCATGAAGGGATGAACGAGATCCTCACTGTCCCTATCTACTATCCAGCGATCCCACAGCCAAGGGAACGGGCTTGGCGGAATCAGTGGGGAAAGAAAACCCCTTTTGAGCTTGACTCTAGCCCGACTCTGTGAAGGGTCTTGAGAGGCCGCAGGCACTCAATAGGGCTGGACCCGTGAAATTTCGGGGATTTTTTGGTAAAACTACCTCAGGATAAGGTTACATAGGAAAACACCGTGTTAAATTTCCGTCGCCGAAGGACTCTATTTCTTATTGCGAAATTCTCTAAGACTTCGCCTCTAGGAGTTAATGAAAATATTAACTTATATAAAAATTAGTTTTCTAAGACTGAAGCGGGGTGACGTCATCACGCCCTTAGTTTTCTAAGACTGAAGCGCAGTGACGTCATCACGCCCCCTCCATGAGTGTCAAAGGTCGTTTGAAGAAGAAGAGCTCGGAGTTGGACTGGACTGTGGTGTGGACACGAGGCGCAGCGTGGCAGCGGACGCCATTTGAAGAGCTGAGAGGACTCAGTCGTGATAGGGTGAGCCTGAGTGAGTATATCAAGACAAGAACAAGATCTAGAAGGAGGTATGTACGGTGCGATTCATATAATATATTGTTTAGCTATCGTCGATGAGGAATTTGGGGTTCGGAATGGGTGATCGGCCTGGGTGACCTGGTCTCGACTAGATGCTAGGCCGCACCTCATTTTGTTAAATAAAGTGGTCACAAAATACGCGGATCTTAATTCTGTTTTCAGATTTTTCAGTCGCTAGACTAGCTTAACACTCAATAGAATGGGGCCCGCGAAATTTCGGGGATTTTTGGTGGAATTACCTCGGGGTAAAGTTACATAGGAAAGCCCCATGTTAAATTTTCGTTGCCGAAGGACTTTATTTTTTGCGAATTTCATCCTGACTTCGCCTCTAGGAGGATACAGGGGTATCTGTGGATAACGGGAACCTTAATTTGGCGAAATTCGGACTGATATTGACCGAGTTATTCAAAATATTAACTTATATCAAATAAATCTTTTGTGATTTTGTATTTTGCGCACCTGTATCGTTGGAGGTATTGGCTTATATAGGATTGGTTTTCTAAAGCTTATATCAGAATATTAACTTATATCAAATGGGTCTTTTGAGGTGAAAGTGTGATGACGTCACCACGTCACGCGGCACGAATGCGCGCCTGTGTCATGGGAGATACTGACTTCTATAGGGAGGCCCCATCACCCTCCCCCATCACCCTCCCCCATCACCCTGCCATCACCCTCCCATCACCCTGCCATCACCCTCCCCCATCACCCTGCCATCACCCTCCCATCACCCTCCCCCGTCACCCTCCCCCGTCACCTTCCCCCGTCACCCTCCCCCGTCACCCTCTGCCATCACCCTCTGCCATCACCCTCTGCCATCACCCTCTGCCATCACCCTGCCATCACCCTGCCCCATCACCTTGCCATCACCCTCCCACCACCCTGCCATCACCCTCCCACCACCCTGCCATCACCCTCCCATCACCCTGCCATCACCCTCCCATCACCCTCCAATCACCCTCCCATCACCCTGCCACCACCCTCCCACCACCCTCCCATCACCCTGCCATCACCCTCCCATCACCTTGCCATCACCCTCCCACCACCCTGCAATCACCCTCCCATCACCCTCCCATCACCCTGCCATCACCCTCCCATCACCCTTTATTGGACCATTTGACTTCTGTAGGGTTGGTTTTCTAAGGCTTGTATCAAATAATCAATTTATATCAAATCTTTTAAGGTGAAAGCGCGATGACGTCACCACGTCACGCGGCACGAATGCGCACCTGTGTCGTTGGAAGTATTGGCTTATATAGGGTTGGTTTTCTAAGGCTGTAGGCCGCACCTCATTTTGTCGAATAAAGTGGTATGCGGGTGGTTCCGGTATTTGGGACCGCAGGGACGGAAAGTGCAGCCGGCCCGCTCTGAAGGTTCGGATCGGGACACCGGGATTCATTCCGGTCGCCCGGTCGGCCCGGAGGTGGGGGTGCGGGGCCTGTCACGGAACGTCAACACAAACGGCCTGCCGGGGCCGCCCAAAAGTCGGGCGTGAGGGGCGCGTCCACTAATGGAACGCCTCTCGCTTCCCAGATCGAGGGCCACGTGGTCAGGAGAACCTCGTCCCTTCTGGTTGCCCTGCCGTCCCGCCGTGGGCGCTGGCAGGGTGTACTTCAAAATAAGCTTAAGTGTCAAGTGTTAGGTTCCTCCTTGCCCTCGCAAGGGAAAGGCTAGGGTCAAGCTCTTCCAAATTTCCAAACACTAGGAATCGGACATCTCAAATTAATTAATTAATTTGTTAACACATCTCAGTCGCCCGCGACCTCTCTAGCGCGGGCGTCGAACCAGTTCATTCCCGGTGCGACCGGGCCGAGTATCGGCCCGGCCGTGGCCGAAGCCGTTGATTCCGCCGTAGCACGCTAACGTGTAGGCTCGCGCGCCCCTGGTCCGCCGGGGCTCCGCGGGTGTCCTACCGTGCCTGGCTTGCCGGTGCCCGGGGACGGATCTCGCTGTCTAAACATGGTAGCGCTAGGCCAGTGGGACCGCCGGGACCCACGTGCACTCACATGGTGTTGTGCGCGTGGGCGGCAGTATCAGACCGGGGCGCCCAAAGGCGCCACGCACCCAAACGCTCCCCGGCTAAAGTTCATCCTGAAAGCGCCCACATTGTGCGGACAAACCAAGTCAAGGGCCACGTGGTCAGGAGAACCACACTGTGCCTATCGGCCGGCCTCAAAGACCGAAATTGTGACGGTGTCACCCTTAATCATGCAGCGAAAATGAATGAACTCATTCATTTCGTCATCTAAACAGTGACGCGCATGAAGGGATGAACGAGATCCTCACTGTCCCTATCTACTATCCAGCGATCCCACAGCCAAGGGAACGGGCTTGGCGGAATCAGTGGGGAAAGAAAACCCCTTTTGAGCTTGACTCTAGCCCGACTCTGTGAAGGGTCTTGAGAGGCCGCAGGCACTCAATAGGGCTGGACCCGTGAAATTTCGGGGATTTTTTGGTAAAACTACCTCAGGATAAGGTTACATAGGAAAACACCGTGTTAAATTTCCGTCGCCGAAGGACTCTATTTCTTATTGCGAAATTCTCTAAGACTTCGCCTCTAGGAGTTAATGAAAATATTAACTTATATAAAAATTAGTTTTCTAAGACTGAAGCGGGGTGACGTCATCACGCCCTTAGTTTTCTAAGACTGAAGCGCAGTGACGTCATCACGCCCCCTCCATGAGTGTCAAAGGTCGTTTGAAGAAGAAGAGCTCGGAGTTGGACTGGACTGTGGTGTGGACACGAGGCGCAGCGTGGCAGCGGACGCCATTTGAAGAGCTGAGAGGACTCAGTCGTGATAGGGTGAGCCTGAGTGAGTATATCAAGACAAGAACAAGATCTAGAAGGAGGTATGTACGGTGCGATTCATATAATATATTGTTTAGCTATCGTCGATGAGGAATTTGGGGTTCGGAATGGGTGATCGGCCTGGGTGACCTGGTCTCGACTAGATGCTAGGCCGCACCTCATTTTGTTAAATAAAGTGGTCACAAAATACTCGGATCTTAATTCTGTTTTCAGATTTTTCAGTCGCTAGACTAGCTTAACACTCAATAGAATGGGGCCCGCGAAATTTCGGGGATTTTTGGTGGAATTACCTCGGGGTAAAGTTACATAGGAAAGCCCCATGTTAAATTTTCGTTGCCGAAGGACTTTATTTTTTGCGAATTTCATCCTGACTTCGCCTCTAGGAGGATACAGGGGTATCTGTGGATAACGGGAACCTTAATTTGGCGAAATTCGGACTGATATTGACCGAGTTATTCAAAATATTAACTTATATCAAATAAATCTTTTGTGATTTTGTATTTTGCGCACCTGTATCGTTGGAGGTATTGGCTTATATAGGATTGGTTTTCTAAAGCTTATATCAGAATATTAACTTATATCAAATGGGTCTTTTGAGGTGAAAGTGTGATGACGTCACCACGTCACGCGGCACGAATGCGCGCCTGTGTCGTGGGAGATACTGACTTCTATAGGGAGGCCCCATCACCCTCCCCCATCACCCTCCCCCATCACCCTGCCATCACCCTCCCATCACCCTGCCATCACCCTCCCCCATCACCCTGCCATCACCCTCCCATCACCCTCCCCCGTCACCCTCCCCCGTCACCCTCCCCCGTCACCCTCTGCCATCACCCTCTGCCATCACCCTCTGCCATCATCCTGCCATCACCCTGCCCCATCACCCTGCCATCACCCTGCCCCATCACCTTGCCATCACCCTCCCACCACCCTGCCATCACCCTCCCACCACCCTCCCATCACCCTGCCATCACCCTCCCATCACCCTCCAATCACCCTCCCATCACCCTGCCACCACCCTCCCACCACCCTCCCATCACCCTGCCATCACCCTCCCATCACCTTGCCATCACCCTCCCACCACCCTGCAATCACCCTCCCATCACCCTCCCATCACCCTGCCATCACCCTCCCATCACCCTTTATTGGACCATTTGACTTCTGTAGGGTTGGTTTTCTAAGGCTTGTATCAAATAATCAATTTATATCAAATCTTTTAAGGTGAAAGCGCGATGACGTCACCACGTCACGCGGCACGAATGCGCACCTGTGTCGTTGGAAGTATTGGCTTATATAGGGTTGGTTTTCTAAGGCTGTAGGCCGCACCTCATTTTGTCGAATAAAGTGGTATGCGGGTGGTTCCGGTATTTGGGACCGCAGGGACGGAAAGTGCAGCCGGCCCGCTCTGAAGGTTCGGATCGGGACACCGGGATTCATTCCGGTCGCCCGGTCGGCCCGGAGGTGGGGGTGCGGGGCCTGTCACGGAACGTCAACACAAACGGCCTGCCGGGGCCGCCCAAAAGTCGGGCGTGAGGGGCGCGTCCACTAATGGAACGCCTCTCGCTTCCCAGATCGAGGGCCACGTGGTCAGGAGAACCTCGTCCCTTCTGGTTGCCCTGCCGTCCCGCCGTGGGCGCTGGCAGGGTGTACTTCAAAATAAGCTTAAGTGTCAAGTGTTAGGTTCCTCCTTGCCCTCGCAAGGGAAAGGCTAGGGTCAAGCTCTTCCAAATTTCCAAACACTAGGAATCGGACATCTCAAATTAATTAATTAATTTGTTAACACATCTCAGTCGCCCGCGACCTCTCTAGCGCGGGCGTCGAACCAGTTCATTCCCGGTGCGACCGGGCCGAGTATCGGCCCGGCCGTGGCCGAAGCCGTTGATTCCGCCGTAGCACGCTAACGTGTAGGCTCGCGCGCCCCTGGTCCGCCGGGGCTCCGCGGGTGTCCTACCGTGCCTGGCTTGCCGGTGCCCGGGGACGGATCTCGCTGTCTAAACATGGTAGCGCTAGGCCAGTGGGACCGCCGGGACCCACGTGCACTCACATGGTGTTGTGCGCGTGGGCGGCAGTATCAGACCGGGGCGCCCAAAGGCGCCACGCACCCAAACGCTCCCCGGCTAAAGTTCATCCTGAAAGCGCCCACATTGTGCGGACAAACCAAGTCAAGGGCCACGTGGTCAGGAGAACCACACTGTGCCTATCGGCCGGCCTCAAAGACCGAAATTGTGACGGTGTCACCCTTAATCATGCAGCGAAAATGAATGAACTCATTCATTTCGTCATCTAAACAGTGACGCGCATGAAGGGATGAACGAGATCCTCACTGTCCCTATCTACTATCCAGCGATCCCACAGCCAAGGGAACGGGCTTGGCGGAATCAGTGGGGAAAGAAAACCCCTTTTGAGCTTGACTCTAGCCCGACTCTGTGAAGGGTCTTGAGAGGCCGCAGGCACTCAATAGGGCTGGACCCGTGAAATTTCGGGGATTTTTTGGTAAAACTACCTCAGGATAAGGTTACATAGGAAAACACCGTGTTAAATTTCCGTCGCCGAAGGACTCTATTTCTTATTGCGAAATTCTCTAAGACTTCGCCTCTAGGAGTTAATGAAAATATTAACTTATATAAAAATTAGTTTTCTAAGACTGAAGCGGGGTGACGTCATCACGCCCTTAGTTTTCTAAGACTGAAGCGCAGTGACGTCATCACGCCCCCTCCCTGAGTGTCAAAGGTCGTTTGAAGAAGAAGAGCTCGGAGTTGGACTGGACTGTGGTGTGGACACGAGGCGCAGCGTGGCAGCGGACGCCATTTGAAGAGCTGAGAGGACTCAGTCGTGATAGGGTGAGCCTGAGTGAGTATATCAAGACAAGAACAAGATCTAGAAGGAGGTATGTACGGTGCGATTCATATAATATATTGTTTAGCTATCGTCGATGAGGAATTTGGGGTTCGGAATGGGTGATCGGCCTGGGTGACCTGGTCTCGACTAGATGCTAGGCCGCACCTCATTTTGTTAAATAAAGTGGTCACAAAATACTCGGATCTTAATTCTGTTTTCAGATTTTTCAGTCGCTAGACTAGCTTAACACTCAATAGAATGGGGCCCGCGAAATTTCGGGGATTTTTGGTGGAATTACCTCGGGGTAAAGTTACATAGGAAAGCCCCATGTTAAATTTTCGTTGCCGAAGGACTTTATTTTTTGCGAATTTCATCCTGACTTCGCCTCTAGGAGGATACAGGGGTATCTGTGGATAACGGGAACCTTAATTTGGCGAAATTCGGACTGATATTGACCGAGTTATTCAAAATATTAACTTATATCAAATAAATCTTTTGTGATTTTGTATTTTGCGCACCTGTATCGTTGGAGGTATTGGCTTATATAGGATTGGTTTTCTAAAGCTTATATCAGAATATTAACTTATATCAAATGGGTCTTTTGAGGTGAAAGTGTGATGACGTCACCACGTCACGCGGCACGAATGCGCGCCTGTGTCGTGGGAGATACTGACTTCTATAGGGAGGCCCCATCACCCTCCCCCATCACCCTCCCCCATCACCCTGCCATCACCCTCCCATCACCCTGCCATCACCCTCCCCCATCACCCTGCCATCACCCTCCCATCACCCTCCCCCGTCACCCTCCCCCGTCACCCTCCCCCGTCACCCTCTGCCATCACCCTCTGCCATCACCCTCTGCCATCACCCTGCCATCACCCTGCCCCATCACCCTGCCATCACCCTGCCCCATCACCTTGCCATCACCCTCCCACCACCCTGCCATCACCCTCCCACCACCCTCCCATCACCCTGCCATCACCCTCCCATCACCCTCCAATCACCCTCCCATCACCCTGCCACCACCCTCCCACCACCCTCCCATCACCCTGCCATCACCCTCCCATCACCTTGCCATCACCCTCCCACCACCCTGCAATCACCCTCCCATCACCCTCCCATCACCCTGCCATCACCCTCCCATCACCCTTTATTGGACCATTTGACTTCTGTAGGGTTGGTTTTCTAAGGCTTGTATCAAATAATCAATTTATATCAAATCTTTTAAGGTGAAAGCGCGATGACGTCACCACGTCACGCGGCACGAATGCGCACCTGTGTCGTTGGAAGTATTGGCTTATATAGGGTTGGTTTTCTAAGGCTGTAGGCCGCACCTCATTTTGTCGAATAAAGTGGTATGCGGGTGGTTCCGGTATTTGGGACCGCAGGGACGGAAAGTGCAGCCGGCCCGCTCTGAAGGTTCGGATCGGGACACCGGGATTCATTCCGGTCGCCCGGTCGGCCCGGAGGTGGGGGTGCGGGGCCTGTCACGGAACGTCAACACAAACGGCCTGCCGGGGCCGCCCAAAAGTCGGGCGTGAGGGGCGCGTCCACTAATGGAACGCCTCTCGCTTCCCAGATCGAGGGCCACGTGGTCAGGAGAACCTCGTCCCTTCTGGTTGCCCTGCCGTCCCGCCGTGGGCGCTGGCAGGGTGTACTTCAAAATAAGCTTAAGTGTCAAGTGTTAGGTTCCTCCTTGCCCTCGCAAGGGAAAGGCTAGGGTCAAGCTCTTCCAAATTTCCAAACACTAGGAATCGGACATCTCAAATTAATTAATTAATTTGTTAACACATCTC
Organism: Myxine glutinosa; assembly: GCF_964187855.1. NCBI lineage: Eukaryota > Metazoa > Chordata > Myxini > Myxiniformes > Myxinidae > Myxine > Myxine glutinosa. The sequence goes on from NC_136261.1 coordinate 192,165,067, forward strand.
AGTCGCCCGCGACCTCTCTAGCGCGGGCGTCGAACCAGTTCATTCCCGGTGCGACCGGGCCGAGTATCGGCCCGGCCGTGGCCGAAGCCGTTGATTCCGCCGTAGCACGCTAACGTGTAGGCTCGCGCGCCCCTGGTCCGCCGGGGCTCCGCGGGTGTCCTACCGTGCCTGGCTTGCCGGTGCCCGGGGACGGATCTCGCTGTCTAAACATGGTAGCGCTAGGCCAGTGGGACCGCCGGGACCCACGTGCACTCACATGGTGTTGTGCGCGTGGGCGGCAGTATCAGACCGGGGCGCCCAAAGGCGCCACGCACCCAAACGCTCCCCGGCTAAAGTTCATCCTGAAAGCGCCCACATTGTGCGGACAAACCAAGTCAAGGGCCACGTGGTCAGGAGAACCACACTGTGCCTATCGGCCGGCCTCAAAGACCGAAATTGTGACGGTGTCACCCTTAATCATGCAGCGAAAATGAATGAACTCATTCATTTCGTCATCTAAACAGTGACGCGCATGAAGGGATGAACGAGATCCTCACTGTCCCTATCTACTATCCAGCGATCCCACAGCCAAGGGAACGGGCTTGGCGGAATCAGTGGGGAAAGAAAACCCCTTTTGAGCTTGACTCTAGCCCGACTCTGTGAAGGGTCTTGAGAGGCCGCAGGCACTCAATAGGGCTGGACCCGTGAAATTTCGGGGATTTTTTGGTAAAACTACCTCAGGATAAGGTTACATAGGAAAACACCGTGTTAAATTTCCGTCGCCGAAGGACTCTATTTCTTATTGCGAAATTCTCTAAGACTTCGCCTCTAGGAGTTAATGAAAATATTAACTTATATAAAAATTAGTTTTCTAAGACTGAAGCGGGGTGACGTCATCACGCCCTTAGTTTTCTAAGACTGAAGCGCAGTGACGTCATCACGCCCCCTCCATGAGTGTCAAAGGTCGTTTGAAGAAGAAGAGCTCGGAGTTGGACTGGACTGTGGTGTGGACACGAGGCGCAGCGTGGCAGCGGACGCCATTTGAAGAGCTGAGAGGACTCAGTCGTGATAGGGTGAGCCTGAGTGAGTATATCAAGACAAGAACAAGATCTAGAAGGAGGTATGTACGGTGCGATTCATATAATATATTGTTTAGCTATCGTCGATGAGGAATTTGGGGTTCGGAATGGGTGATCGGCCTGGGTGACCTGGTCTCGACTAGATGCTAGGCCGCACCTCATTTTGTTAAATAAAGTGGTCACAAAATACTCGGATCTTAATTCTGTTTTCAGATTTTTCAGTCGCTAGACTAGCTTAACACTCAATAGAATGGGGCCCGCGAAATTTCGGGGATTTTTGGTGGAATTACCTCGGGGTAAAGTTACATAGGAAAGCCCCATGTTAAATTTTCGTTGCCGAAGGACTTTATTTTTTGCGAATTTCATCCTGACTTCGCCTCTAGGAGGATACAGGGGTATCTGTGGATAACGGGAACCTTAATTTGGCGAAATTCGGACTGATATTGACCGAGTTATTCAAAATATTAACTTATATCAAATAAATCTTTTGTGATTTTGTATTTTGCGCACCTGTATCGTTGGAGGTATTGGCTTATATAGGATTGGTTTTCTAAAGCTTATATCAGAATATTAACTTATATCAAATGGGTCTTTTGAGGTGAAAGTGTGATGACGTCACCACGTCACGCGGCACGAATGCGCGCCTGTGTCGTGGGAGATACTGACTTCTATAGGGAGGCCCCATCACCCTCCCCCATCACCCTCCCCCATCACCCTGCCATCACCCTCCCATCACCCTCCCCCATCACCCTGCCATCACCCTCCCATCACCCTCCCCCGTCACCCTCCCCCGTCACCCTCCCCCGTCACCCTCTGCCATCACCCTCTGCCATCACCCTCTGCCATCACCCTCTGCCATCACCCTCTGCCATCACCCTCTGCCATCACCCTCTGCCATCACCCTCCCCCATCACCCTGCCATCACCCTCCCATCACCCTGCCATCACCCTCCCCCATCACCCTGCCATCACCCTCCCATCACCCTCCCCCGTCACCCTCCCCCGTCACCCTCCCCCGTCACCCTCTGCCATCACCCTCTGCCATCACCCTCTGCCATCACCCTGCCATCACCCTGCCATCACCCTGCCCCATCACCTTGCCATCACCCTCCCACCACCCTGCCATCACCCTCCCACCACCCTCCCATCACCCTGCCATCACCCTCCCATCACCCTCCAATCACCCTCCCATCACCCTCCCATCACCCTGCCATCACCCTCCCATCACCTTGCCATCACCCTCCCACCACCCTGCAATCACCCTCCCATCACCCTCCCATCACCCTGCCATCACCCTTTATTGGACCATTTGACTTCTGTAGGGTTGGTTTTCTAAGGCTTGTATCAAATAATCAATTTATATCAAATCTTTTAAGGTGAAAGCGCGATGACGTCACCACGTCACGCGGCACGAATGCGCACCTGTGTCGTTGGAAGTATTGGCTTATATAGGGTTGGTTTTCTAAGGCTGTAGGCCGCACCTCATTTTGTCGAATAAAGTGGTATGCGGGTGGTTCCGGTATTTGGGACCGCAGGGACGGAAAGTGCAGCCGGCCCGCTCTGAAGGTTCGGATCGGGACACCGGGATTCATTCCGGTCGCCCGGTCGGCCCGGAGGTGGGGGTGCGGGGCCTGTCACGGAACGTCAACACAAACGGCCTGCCGGGGCCGCCCAAAAGTCGGGCGTGAGGGGCGCGTCCACTAATGGAACGCCTCTCGCTTCCCAGATCGAGGGCCACGTGGTCAGGAGAACCTCGTCCCTTCTGGTTGCCCTGCCGTCCCGCCGTGGGCGCTGGCAGGGTGTACTTCAAAATAAGCTTAAGTGTCATGTGTTAGGTTCCTCCTTGCCCTCGCAAGGGAAAGGCTAGGGTCAAGCTCTTCCAAATTTCCAAACACTAGGAATCGGACATCTCAAATTAATTAATTAATTTGTTAACACATCTCAGTCGCCCGCGACCTCTCTAGCGCGGGCGTCGAACCAGTTCATTCCCGGTGCGACCGGGCCGAGTATCGGCCCGGCCGTGGCCGAAGCCGTTGATTCCGCCGTAGCACGCTAACGTGTAGGCTCGCGCGCCCCTGGTCCGCCGGGGCTCCGCGGGTGTCCTACCGTGCCTGGCTTGCCGGTGCCCGGGGACGGATCTCGCTGTCTAAACATGGTAGCGCTAGGCCAGTGGGACCGCCGGGACCCACGTGCACTCACATGGTGTTGTGCGCGTGGGCGGCAGTATCAGACCGGGGCGCCCAAAGGCGCCACGCACCCAAACGCTCCCCGGCTAAAGTTCATCCTGAAAGCGCCCACATTGTGCGGACAAACCAAGTCAAGGGCCACGTGGTCAGGAGAACCACACTGTGCCTATCGGCCGGCCTCAAAGACCGAAATTGTGACGGTGTCACCCTTAATCATGCAGCGAAAATGAATGAACTCATTCATTTCGTCATCTAAACAGTGACGCGCATGAAGGGATGAACGAGATCCTCACTGTCCCTATCTACTATCCAGCGATCCCACAGCCAAGGGAACGGGCTTGGCGGAATCAGTGGGGAAAGAAAACCCCTTTTGAGCTTGACTCTAGCCCGACTCTGTGAAGGGTCTTGAGAGGCCGCAGGCACTCAATAGGGCTGGACCCGTGAAATTTCGGGGATTTTTTGGTAAAACTACCTCAGGATAAGGTTACATAGGAAAACACCGTGTTAAATTTCCGTCGCCGAAGGACTCTATTTCTTATTGCGAAATTCTCTAAGACTTCGCCTCTAGGAGTTAATGAAAATATTAACTTATATAAAAATTAGTTTTCTAAGACTGAAGCGGGGTGACATCATCACGCCCTTAGTTTTCTAAGACTGAAGCGCAGTGACGTCATCACGCCCCCTCCATGAGTGTCAAAGGTCGTTTGAAGAAGAAGAGCTCGGAGTTGGACTGGACTGTGGTGTGGACACGAGGCGCAGCGTGGCAGCGGACGCCATTTGAAGAGCTGAGAGGACTCAGTCGTGATAGGGTGAGCCTGAGTGAGTATATCAAGACAAGAACAAGATCTAGAAGGAGGTATGTACGGTGCGATTCATATAATATATTGTTTAGCTATCGTCGATGAGGAATTTGGGGTTCGGAATGGGTGATCGGCCTGGGTGACCTGGTCTCGACTAGATGCTAGGCCGCACCTCATTTTGTTAAATAAAGTGGTCACAAAATACTCGGATCTTAATTCTGTTTTCAGATTTTTCAGTCGCTAGACTAGCTTAACACTCAATAGAATGGGGCCCGCGAAATTTCGGGGATTTTTGGTGGAATTACCTCGGGGTAAAGTTACATAGGAAAGCCCCATGTTAAATTTTCGTTGCCGAAGGACTTTATTTTTTGCGAATTTCATCCTGACTTCGCCTCTAGGAGGATACAGGGGTATCTGTGGATAACGGGAACCTTAATTTGGCGAAATTCGGACTGATATTGACCGAGTTATTCAAAATATTAACTTATATCAAATAAATCTTTTGTGATTTTGTATTTTGCGCACCTGTATCGTTGGAGGTATTGGCTTATATAGGATTGGTTTTCTAAAGCTTATATCAGAATATTAACTTATATCAAATGGGTCTTTTGAGGTGAAAGTGTGATGACGTCACCACGTCACGCGGCACGAATGCGCGCCTGTGTCGTGGGAGATACTGACTTCTATAGGGAGGCCCCATCACCCTCCCCCATCACCCTCCCCCATCACCCTGCCATCACCCTCCCATCACCCTGCCATCACCCTCCCCCATCACCCTGCCATCACCCTCCCATCACCCTCCCCCGTCACCCTCCCCCGTCACCCTCCCCCGTCACCCTCTGCCATCACCCTCTGCCATCACCCTCTGCCATCACCCTCTGCCATCACCCTGCCATCACCCTGCCCCATCACCCTGCCATCACCCTGCCCCATCACCTTGCCATCACCCTCCCACCACCCTGCCATCACCCTCCCACCACCCTCCCATCACCCTGCCATCACCCTCCCATCACCCTCCAATCACCCTCCCATCACCCTGCCACCACCCTCCCACCACCCTCCCATCACCCTGCCATCACCCTCCCATCACCTTGCCATCACCCTCCCACCACCCTGCAATCACCCTCCCATCACCCTCCCATCACCCTGCCATCACCCTCCCATCACCCTTTATTGGACCATTTGACTTCTGTAGGGTTGGTTTTCTAAGGCTTGTATCAAATAATCAATTTATATCAAATCTTTTAAGGTGAAAGCGCGATGACGTCACCACGTCACGCGGCACGAATGCGCACCTGTGTCGTTGGAAGTATTGGCTTATATAGGGTTGGTTTTCTAAGGCTGTAGGCCGCACCTCATTTTGTCGAATAAAGTGGTATGCGGGTGGTTCCGGTATTTGGGACCGCAGGGACGGAAAGTGCAGCCGGCCCGCTCTGAAGGTTCGGATCGGGACACCGGGATTCATTCCGGTCGCCCGGTCGGCCCGGAGGTGGGGGTGCGGGGCCTGTCACGGAACGTCAACACAAACGGCCTGCCGGGGCCGCCCAAAAGTCGGGCGTGAGGGGCGCGTCCACTAATGGAACGCCTCTCGCTTCCCAGATCGAGGGCCACGTGGTCAGGAGAACCTCGTCCCTTCTGGTTGCCCTGCCGTCCCGCCGTGGGCGCTGGCAGGGTGTACTTCAAAATAAGCTTAAGTGTCAAGTGTTAGGTTCCTCCTTGCCCTCGCAAGGGAAAGGCTAGGGTCAAGCTCTTCCAAATTTCCAAACACTAGGAATCGGACATCTCAAATTAATTAATTAATTTGTTAACACATCTCAGTCGCCCGCGACCTCTCTAGCGCGGGCGTCGAACCAGTTCATTCCTGGTGCGACCGGGCCGAGTATCGGCCCGGCCGTGGCCGAAGCCGTTGATTCCGCCGTAGCACGCTAACGTGTAGGCTCGCGCGCCCCTGGTCCGCCGGGGCTCCGCGGGTGTCCTACCGTGCCTGGCTTGCCGGTGCCCGGGGACGGATCTCGCTGTCTAAACATGGTAGCGCTAGGCCAGTGGGACCGCCGGGACCCACGTGCACTCACATGGTGTTGTGCGCGTGGGCGGCAGTATCAGACCGGGGCGCCCAAAGGCGCCACGCACCCAAACGCTCCCCGGCTAAAGTTCATCCTGAAAGCGCCCACATTGTGCGGACAAACCAAGTCAAGGGCCACGTGGTCAGGAGAACCACACTGTGCCTATCGGCCGGCCTCAAAGACCGAAATTGTGACGGTGTCACCCTTAATCATGCAGCGAAAATGAATGAACTCATTCATTTCGTCATCTAAACAGTGACGCGCATGAAGGGATGAACGAGATCCTCACTGTCCCTATCTACTATCCAGCGATCCCACAGCCAAGGGAACGGGCTTGGCGGAATCAGTGGGGAAAGAAAACCCCTTTTGAGCTTGACTCTAGCCCGACTCTGTGAAGGGTCTTGAGAGGCCGCAGGCACTCAATAGGGCTGGACCCGTGAAATTTCGGGGATTTTTTGGTAAAACTACCTCAGGATAAGGTTACATAGGAAAACACCGTGTTAAATTTCCGTCGCCGAAGGACTCTATTTCTTATTGCGAAATTCTCTAAGACTTCGCCTCTAGGAGTTAATGAAAATATTAACTTATATAAAAATTAGTTTTCTAAGACTGAAGCGGGGTGACGTCATCACGCCCTTAGTTTTCTAAGACTGAAGCGCAGTGACGTCATCACGCCCCCTCCATGAGTGTCAAAGGTCGTTTGAAGAAGAAGAGCTCGGAGTTGGACTGGACTGTGGTGTGGACACGAGGCGCAGCGTGGCAGCGGACGCCATTTGAAGAGCTGAGAGGACTCAGTCGTGATAGGGTGAGCCTGAGTGAGTATATCAAGACAAGAACAAGATCTAGAAGGAGGTATGTACGGTGCGATTCATATAATATATTGTTTAGCTATCGTCGATGAGGAATTTGGGGTTCGGAATGGGTGATCGGCCTGGGTGACCTGGTCTCGACTAGATGCTAGGCCGCACCTCATTTTGTTAAATAAAGTGGTCACAAAATACTCGGATCTTAATTCTGTTTTCAGATTTTTCAGTCGCTAGACTAGCTTAACACTCAATAGAATGGGGCCCGCGAAATTTCGGGGATTTTTGGTGGAATTACCTCGGGGTAAAGTTACATAGGAAAGCCCCATGTTAAATTTTCGTTGCCGAAGGACTTTATTTTTTGCGAATTTCATCCTGACTTCGCCTCTAGGAGGATACAGGGGTATCTGTGGATAACGGGAACCTTAATTTGGCGAAATTCGGACTGATATTGACCGAGTTATTCAAAATATTAACTTATATCAAATAAATCTTTTGTGATTTTGTATTTTGCGCACCTGTATCGTTGGAGGTATTGGCTTATATAGGATTGGTTTTCTAAAGCTTATATCAGAATATTAACTTATATCAAATGGGTCTTTTGAGGTGAAAGTGTGATGACGTCACCACGTCACGCGGCACGAATGCGCGCCTGTGTCGTGGGAGATACTGACTTCTATAGGGAGGCCCCATCACCCTCCCCCATCACCCTCCCCCATCACCCTGCCATCACCCTCCCATCACCCTGCCATCACCCTCCCCCATCACCCTGCCATCACCCTCCCATCACCCTCCCCCGTCACCCTCCCCCGTCACCCTCCCCCGTCACCCTCTGCCATCACCCTCTGCCATCACCCTCTGCCATCACCCTGCCCCATCACCCTGCCATCACCCTCCCACCACCCTGCCATCACCCTCCCACCACCCTCCCATCACCCTGCCATCACCCTCCCATCACCCTCCAATCACCCTCCCATCACCCTGCCACCACCCTCCCACCACCCTCCCATCACCCTGCCATCACCCTCCCATCACCTTGCCATCACCCTCCCACCACCCTGCAATCACCCTCCCATCACCCTCCCATCACCCTGCCATCACCCTCCCATCACCCTTTATTGGACCATTTGACTTCTGTAGGGTTGGTTTTCTAAGGCTTGTATCAAATAATCAATTTATATCAAATCTTTTAAGGTGAAAGCGCGATGACGTCACCACGTCACGCGGCACGAATGCGCACCTGTGTCGTTGGAAGTATTGGCTTATATAGGGTTGGTTTTCTAAGGCTGTAGGCCGCACCTCATTTTGTCGAATAAAGTGGTATGCGGGTGGTTCCGGTATTTGGGACCGCAGGGACGGAAAGTGCAGCCGGCCCGCTCTGAAGGTTCGGATCGGGACACCGGGATTCATTCCGGTCGCCCGGTCGGCCCGGAGGTGGGGGTGCGGGGCCTGTCACGGAACGTCAACACAAACGGCCTGCCGGGGCCGCCCAAAAGTCGGGCGTGAGGGGCGCGTCCACTAATGGAACGCCTCTCGCTTCCCAGATCGAGGGCCACGTGGTCAGGAGAACCTCGTCCCTTCTGGTTGCCCTGCCGTCCCGCCGTGGGCGCTGGCAGGGTGTACTTCAAAATAAGCTTAAGTGTCAAGTGTTAGGTTCCTCCTTGCCCTCGCAAGGGAAAGGCTAGGGTCAAGCTCTTCCAAATTTCCAAACACTAGGAATCGGACATCTCAAATTAATTAATTAATTTGTTAACACATCTCAGTCGCCCGCGACCTCTCTAGCGCGGGCGTCGAACCAGTTCATTCCCGGTGCGACCGGGCCGAGTATCGGCCCGGCCGTGGCCGAAGCCGTTGATTCCGCCGTAGCACGCTAACGTGTAGGCTCGCGCGCCCCTGGTCCGCCGGGGCTCCGCGGGTGTCCTACCGTGCCTGGCTTGCCGGTGCCCGGGGATGGATCTCGCTGTCTAAACATGGTAGCGCTAGGCCAGTGGGACCGCCGGGACCCACGTGCACTCACATGGTGTTGTGCGCGTGGGCGGCAGTATCAGACCGGGGCGCCCAAAGGCGCCACGCACCCAAACGCTCCCCGGCTAAAGTTCATCCTGAAAGCGCCCACATTGTGCGGACAAACCAAGTCAAGGGCCACGTGGTCAGGAGAACCACACTGTGCCTATCGGCCGGCCTCAAAGACCGAAATTGTGACGGTGTCACCCTTAATCATGCAGCGAAAATGAATGAACTCATTCATTTCGTCATCTAAACAGTGACGCGCATGAAGGGATGAACGAGATCCTCACTGTCCCTATCTACTATCCAGCGATCCCACAGCCAAGGGAACGGGCTTGGCGGAATCAGTGGGGAAAGAAAACCCCTTTTGAGCTTGACTCTAGCCCGACTCTGTGAAGGGTCTTGAGAGGCCGCAGGCACTCAATAGGGCTGGACCCGTGAAATTTCGGGGATTTTTTGGTAAAACTACCTCAGGATAAGGTTACATAGGAAAACACCGTGTTAAATTTCCGTCGCCGAAGGACTCTATTTCTTATTGCGAAATTCTCTAAGACTTCGCCTCTAGGAGTTAATGAAAATATTAACTTATATAAAAATTAGTTTTCTAAGACTGAAGCGGGGTGACGTCATCACGCCCTTAGTTTTCTAAGACTGAAGCGCAGTGACGTCATCACGCCCCCTCCATGAGTGTCAAAGGTCGTTTGAAGAAGAAGAGCTCGGAGTTGGACTGGACTGTGGTGTGGACACGAGGCGCAGCGTGGCAGCGGACGCCATTTGAAGAGCTGAGAGGACTCAGTCGTGATAGGGTGAGCCTGAGTGAGTATATCAAGACAAGAACAAGATCTAGAAGGAGGTATGTACGGTGCGATTCATATAATATATTGTTTAGCTATCGTCGATGAGGAATTTGGGGTTCGGAATGGGTGATCGGCCTGGGTGACCTGGTCTCGACTAGATGCTAGGCCGCACCTCATTTTGTTAAATAAAGTGGTCACAAAATACTCGGATCTTAATTCTGTTTTCAGATTTTTCAGTCGCTAGACTAGCTTAACACTCAATAGAATGGGGCCCGCGAAATTTCGGGGATTTTTGGTGGAATTACCTCGGGGTAAAGTTACATAGGAAAGCCCCATGTTAAATTTTCGTTGCCGAAGGACTTTATTTTTTGCGAATTTCATCCTGACTTCGCCTCTAGGAGGATACAGGGGTATCTGTGGATAACGGGAACCTTAATTTGGCGAAATTCGGACTGATATTGACCGAGTTATTCAAAATATTAACTTATATCAAATAAATCTTTTGTGATTTTGTATTTTGCGCACCTGTATCGTTGGAGGTATTGGCTTATATAGGATTGGTTTTCTAAAGCTTATATCAGAATATTAACTTATATCAAATGGGTCTTTTGAGGTGAAAGTGTGATGACGTCACCACGTCACGCGGCACGAATGCGCGCCTGTGTCGTGGGAGATACTGACTTCTATAGGGAGGCCCCATCACCCTCCCCCATCACCCTCCCCCATCACCCTGCCATCACCCTCCCATCACCCTGCCATCACCCTCCCCCATCACCCTGCCATCACCCTCCCATCACCCTCCCCCGTCACCCTCCCCCGTCACCCTCCCCCGTCACCCTCTGCCATCACCCTCTGCCATCACCCTCTGCCATCACCCTGCCCCATCACCCTGCCATCACCCTGCCCCATCACCTTGCCATCACCCTCCCACCACCCTGCCATCACCCTCCCACCACCCTCCCATCACCCTGCCATCACCCTCCCATCACCCTCCAATCACCCTCCCATCACCCTGCCACCACCCTCCCACCACCCTCCCATCACCCTGCCATCACCCTCCCATCACCTTGCCATCACCCTCCCACCACCCTGCAATCACCCTCCCATCACCCTCCCATCACCCTGCCATCACCCTCCCATCACCCTTTATTGGACCATTTGACTTCTGTAGGGTTGGTTTTCTAAGGCTTGTATCAAATAATCAATTTATATCAAATCTTTTAAGGTGAAAGCGCGATGACGTCACCACGTCACGCGGCACGAATGCGCACCTGTGTCGTTGGAAGTATTGGCTTATATAGGGTTGGTTTTCTAAGGCTGTAGGCCGCACCTCATTTTGTCGAATAAAGTGGTATGCGGGTGGTTCCGGTATTTGGGACCGCAGGGACGGAAAGTGCAGCCGGCCCGCTCTGAAGGTTCGGATCGGGACACCGGGATTCATTCCGGTCGCCCGGTCGGCCCGGAGGTGGGGGTGCGGGGCCTGTCACGGAACGTCAACACAAACGGCCTGCCGGGGCCGCCCAAAAGTCGGGCGTGAGGGGCGCGTCCACTAATGGAACGCCTCTCGCTTCCCAGATCGAGGGCCACGTGGTCAGGAGAACCTCGTCCCTTCTGGTTGCCCTGCCGTCCCGCCGTGGGCGCTGGCAGGGTGTACTTCAAAATAAGCTTAAGTGTCAAGTGTTAGGTTCCTCCTTGCCCTCGCAAGGGAAAGGCTAGGGTCAAGCTCTTCCAAATTTCCAAACACTAGGAATCGGACATCTCAAATTAATTAATTAATTTGTTAACACATCTCAGTCGCCCGCGACCTCTCTAGCGCGGGCGTCGAACCAGTTCATTCCCGGTGCGACCGGGCCGAGTATCGGCCCGGCCGTGGCCGAAGCCGTTGATTCCGCCGTAGCACGCTAACGTGTAGGCTCGCGCGCCCCTGGTCCGCCGGGGCTCCGCGGGTGTCCTACCGTGCCTGGCTTGCCGGTGCCCGGGGACGGATCTCGCTGTCTAAACATGGTAGCGCTAGGCCAGTGGGACCGCCGGGACCCACGTGCACTCACATGGTGTTGTGCGCGTGGGCGGCAGTATCAGACCGGGGCGCCCAAAGGCGCCACGCACCCAAACGCTCCCCGGCTAAAGTTCATCCTGAAAGCGCCCACATTGTGCGGACAAACCAAGTCAAGGGCCACGTGGTCAGGAGAACCACACTGTGCCTATCGGCCGGCCTCAAAGACCGAAATTGTGACGGTGTCACCCTTGTTTGTTTGTTTTCTTGTTGTACACCGCTCCTTTCCTATGCCATATCCAGGCCATGCATGACGTCATTGTCGGGCAGTGAAGGGGGCCTGGCAATGATGCACGCTGAAAGGGAGTACTCAGTTTTCACTCCAGAAGTTTGTTTGTTTTCTTGTTGTACACCGCTCCTTTCCTATGCCATCTCCAGGCGTTGCATGACGTCATTGTCGGGCACCGAAGGGGGCTCGGCAATGACGCACGCTGAAAGGGAGTACTCAGTTTTCACTCTCGTTGTTTGTTTATTGTACAACGCTCCTTTCCTATGCCACCTCCAGGCGCTGCATAACGTCATTGCTGGGCACCGAAGGGGGCCCGACAATGATGCACGCTGAAAGGGAGTACTCAGTTTTCACTCTGGTTGTTTGTTGTACACCTCTCCTTTCCTATGCCATCTCCAGGCGCTGCATAACGTCATTGTCGGGCACTGAAGGGAGCTCGGCCCGAGCTCTTTTCTCCAAACTGAATCTACAGTAAATATATAGGATTCTTCTTAAAAATACTTTAAGAATGCATTTCAACCCTTTTATCTCCTTCATAGATGGTACACGTGTTCTCCTTCTCCACCACAATATACAGTCATGGCCAAAAATATTGGCACCCTTGCACTTTTTCAAATAATGCATCATTTCTTCCAGAAAATTGTCGAAAGTAAAAAATCTTTTGGTATCCACACATGTATTTCTTTGGTTTGCAATGGAACAAAACAAAAAAAAACTGAACAAATCACTCAATCTGAGCTTATTCCACACAGAAATCCTAAAATGGCCCAGACTATTATTGGCACCTTTTAAAGTTGTAAGAAATAATTTGATATCAAGCAGGTGATTCTCCTTTACTTTGAAATTGAACTCACCTGTGGTGAGATACAGGTGCCTGCAATATAAAAATCACACATTCAACCAGTTTGAATAGAGAAAAGGAGTCATTCTGCTGTTTTGTATCACTGTGTGTACCACAATGAGCATGGAGAAAAGAAAGAAAACCAGAGAATTGTCTCAGGAGGTCAGACACAAGATTGTTTGAAACATCCCTGCGAGCATGGACCATCTCAAGGCTACAAGTCCATCTCCAGAGACCTTGATGTTCCTGTGTCCACCCGTACGCAATGTCATCGGATAGTTTAAGGCCCATGGCACTGCAGCCAACCTCCCTGGACATGGCCGCAAGCGAAAACTGGATCAAAGATTGCAGCGAAGGATTGTTCGAATGGTGGAGAAAGCACCTCAATCAACTGCCAAACAGATTCAAGTTGACCTTCAGACACAAGGTACAACAGTTTCAACTCGCACCATCCATTGCCAACTCAATGAAAGGGGGTTCCATGGAGGACCCCACTGCTGAGAGAGAGACATAAGAAAGCCTGACTGGAGTTTGCCAAAACACACATGAACAAGCTAAAATCCTTCTGGGAGAATGTCCTGTGGACAGATGAGACCAAATTAGATATTTTTGGTAAAGCACATCATCTCTATGTTTACAGAAAACAAAATGAAGCCATCAAACAAAAGAACACCTTCCCTACAGTCAAACATGGAGGAGGTTCAGTGATGTTTTGGGGTTGCTGTGCTGCCTCTGGCACTGGGTGCCTTGAATGTGTGCATAGCATCATGAAATCAGGAGATTACCAAGGCATTTTGGAGCGCAATGTTCAACTAAGTGTCAGAAAGCTGGGTCTCTGTCGAAGGTCGTGTGTCTTGTATCAGGACAATGATCCCAAACACACTTCAAAAAGTACCCAGGAACGGTTCAAGACAAAACACTGGACTGATTGCCAGCAACGAGTCCAGATCTAAATCCCATTGAACACCTGTGGGGAGATCTGAAAACAGCATTTGGGAGAAGGCACCCTTCAAATCTGGGAGAACTGGGGCAGTTTGCACAAACAGAGTGGGCCAAACTGCCAGTAGAGAGGTGTAGGAAGAAGCTCATTCATGGCTATAGCAAGCGCTTGGCTGCAGCCATTTTGTCCAAAGGCTGTGCTACCAAATATTAAGTCTTGGGTGTGTTACGGACTCGTCACTTCCGTTGTGGTGGTTTTCGTCCACTGTAAACATTTTTGATTCCATGTACTATGATTGTTTTTAAAAGGTTTATTGTTTATGAACTGTTTTCAAAAGGTGAAAAGTTAGAGTTAAAAGAAACCGGAAACCGGATCGGGAACCGGACGACGACGAAGAGAAGGAGGAGAAAAAGAAGGCGGAGCGAGTGGAGTCGGACAAGAAGCATAGTTGCTTTGCGGTCTGGAGCGAACGTTGGCGAGCAAGAGTCACGAGTGAACTTTGGGTTTCCCAGGAAAGGGATTCCTGCGACAGAGTTGTTATCGCTGTGACAGATCAACCTGCGTGTCAGGTTTTGCGGTCGATTCCGAAGAGAATCGTTGGACTGCCATTACGTCTCGAGTATGGGCAGTCGGACATTTTGACTTGCGCGCTTTGCGCGTCGCGCAAGGTTTCTTTGCTTCACTTCAGCCGTTTTCACCGCATTCAGACGTATCTGGTGTGTGTGTGTGCAACGTGGCATTTGAAGGTTAATTTGCGGTTTGCTGACTGTGAGCCGTGGAACGTCCATACCCGAGGGTGTGATTCCCCAGTCGCCTGGAGGGCGCCTTTGGATTTCCCAGTCGCCTGGAGGGCGCCTTTGCACAGCTTTGGCAGCAGGACTGTAACTGCCAACCCAACGGGATTCTGGTCTCGATTGGACATTGATCTGACGATCGCTGGAGCGGATCGACTTTGGCTTGAAGCCAGGAATTAGAGACATTGGGAATGTTCTTCTTTCGGCTCACTTGGAGCACAGTGAGTTATATTGTACGAACCTGATGGTACCATCATAGGATATATATTGATTGTACTTTTGATTAATATTATTGTTGTACTGTTATTCTTGTGTGATCTTAATACAACATTTGTTTGTTGGTAACAATTGGTGTGGCTTTCACCATTGATCTTTGACATACAGAATAACACATTTTTCTGCCGTGACTCCTCTTGGGGCTCGGAGGTACACCGTGACCAGGGGGTTGGGGAGGAGCACGTAACAGAAATTGGGGGCTTGTCCGAGAAATTGGGATCTCGTCCAAAATTGGCCCAAATTGAAATTGGGGGCTCGTCTTAGCGGATTAAATTCCCTAATAACATTCGTCTGGGATAGAATTCCCTAACATTCCCAAAATTCCAAAATTTGGAATTTTCTAACATTCCCCAATTTTTTTTTTTTTTAATTGGAAAATTTTTGTGTGAAGGTCAACAGGTGTTAACTGATAGTCACCATGGTGTTTGACGCAGAACAGTTTGCGGCGTCCCCTAATGAGGCACAGTTCCAAGCGTTAAAAAGATCGGAACTCTTGATATTGGCCAAACATTTTAACTTGGAGCTCCGAGCTCATATGAAGAAAGCAGAGATGCAGACATTGGTGGTAGAATCTCTGGTGGGACAAGGAACATGGACAGAGGTAGCCTTAGATTGGTTAACCGAGGAAAAAGAAAATGTGGAGCTCCGGAAAATGGAGATGCAACTGCAGAGCCAGGAAAGGTTAAAAGAGTTGGAATGGAAAGCCGAGGAGAGAAGAGCAGAGGAAAGGAGAGCTGAAAGAGAACTCGAGGAAAGAAGAGTAGAACAGGAACGAGAACTCAAGGAGAGAAGAACAGAGGAAAGGAGAACTGAAAGGGAACTCGAAGAAAGAAGAGCAAAGGAAAGAGCAGAGGAAAGGAGAGCCGAAAGGGAGTTAAAGGAACGTGACATGGAGTATCAGAAGGAACGTAAACTTAAGGAGCTGGAATTAATGGGAGAACAGAGAGAAGTCGTATCCATGCCGGCTGGTTCGACAACTAGTCAGAACACTTGGGATGTTGTGAGGCATGTGAGGCTGGTTCCACCCTTCAATGAAAAGGAGGTAGCCAAGTTTTTTTTACACTTTGAGAAAGTGGCTCAAATGCTAAAATGGCCTGTGGGGTCCTGGACTATGTTAGTGCAAAGTGTTCTGGCGGGTAAAGCTCAAGATATCTATTCGGCTTTACCGATTGACCAATGTGCAGATTATGAGATAGTGAAGAAAACCATGCTCAAAGCCTATGAATTCGTCTCTGAAGCTTACCGGCAAAAATTCCGGAATGCCAGGAAGAGGGAGAGTGAGAGCCATGTGGAGTTTGCCAGAATGAAGGAAACCATGTTTGATCGGTGGTGTGATTCGAAGGGGATTGGGAAAGACTTCAAACTGTTGCGACAATTGATCTTGGCGGAGGAATTCAAACAGTGTGTCCACGCGGACATTAAAGTACATCTGGATGAAAAGAAAGTACCAGAGTTGTATGAGGCAGCAACCATGGCAGATGACTATGCCTTGACACACAGGATGGGGATCCACAAACTAAACTTCCCGCCTAGAGTTAGCCAGGGGAGTTATGGTAAATCAGGGGCGGAGAACAAATATTCGTGGAGGCGGCCTAGAGATGACTATGGGGACAAATCTGATACCGCGACTTTTAGGGATCAGAAGACTACAGTTCCAAGACAGACTTATCTTCCGGGCGGCTCGAGGCAGACCACGAGTTTTTCCTCCGGGCCTATTTGCGCTTTTTGCAAGAAACCTGGGCATTTGATGTCCCAATGTTACGCCCTGAAAAGGAAAAATCAGGAGCGGAGTCAGACTAGTACAACTCCGAATGCATTGGCAAATGCGAGAAATCGTCCTTGGAGGACAGTGCCTTGTGAAGGTTCCCATGCCAAAGTTACAGCATCACAGATTGACCTTGTTCAAGAGGGTTACAAACCTTTTATTTCAGAGGGGTTTGTGTCACTGGATGGAGACTTGACTAACCAGAGACCTGGTAGGGTATTGAGGGACAAAGGAGCACATCAATCTTTGATGCTTGAAGGCATTTTGCCATTGTCAGAGAAGACGGCAACTGGTGTTAGTGTTCTTTTACAGGGGGTTGGTGGCTATGTTAAAGCTCCACTTCATGTCATCCATTTGAAGTCTGATTTGGTGTCAGGACTGGTCACCGTAGGTTTACAAGCCACTCTTCCTGTAGAGGGAATCTCTTTTGTTATCGGGAATGATTTGGCCGGTGGTCGAGTTTCTGGTCATGCGATGTTTGTTGAAAAGCCGAGTATGGAAAATAACACCACACAGTTGGAGCGGGAGATTTCAGGTATCTTTCCATCCTGTGCCGTGACTCGTGCTATGGGTAGGAAGCGCTCTGAAGAGAAAGAGAAGGTACTGACGTCACCCTTTGCACAGACACTTCTTGTCAAGTACCCTGAAACTAAGTGTCAGCACACACAAGTCATGGATGGAGGCAATGTTGGCAAGCTCTTTGTAGGTGGACTGAACTTCAACACAAGGGAAGATGTTCTGGACTCTGTCTTCGGCAAATATGGACCACTCTTGGAAGTGCTGCTGATAAAAGACAGGGAGACGCAAAAGTCGAGAGGGTTTGGCTTTGTCACGTTTGAAAACACAAAGGACGCCAAAGATGCAGAAAAGGATTTGAATGGCAAGGATTTGGATGGTCGGACCATAACAGTAGAGAAGGCAGGCCCTGGGCATCGAAGGGGCTACAGAGGAGGAAAACGTGGAGGTAGTTTCAGGGGTGGCTATGGCTCCCGGGGTGGGAGTAGTAGTTTTGGTGGTGACCGCAGTCGAGATTACTATGGAGGTTCCCAGAGTTACGGCAGCTCCCGAAGGGATGATTTATCAGGGTAGTGGCCGAGAAGGAGACTGCTATTCACGTGACTACAGCGACAAGCGCTCCAACTGTGATTATTATGAAAGTTAGGAAGAGTTTGAAGCACTGAATGCTGCAGAGTAGCTGAGTCAAGATTTCTACATGAATTATCCTGTGAACGCAACATTCCTAAATGCGTCCACACAGCGAATACTTCCAGGCCTCACCAACTACCATGAAACATGGCTCCCAGCTCAGCCTCCTTCTAAAAGTGCTATAGATTTGCTTTGCTTTGGATTTTTGATCACAACCCTTAACCTTCATTCAAAAAAATGAAAAATAAAAATCAGAGGTTGATGATATGGAGTTTGGCTTTGCAGGAGTTCAACTTGGAAATTGAGCATGTAAAGGGCAGGGACAATGTCGTTGCTGATGCTTTGTCCAGAGTGAACTAACTTTGGAAATTTCTGTAGGTTGTTTGGAAGTTTTGTTGCTTTATTTTAGGGAAATATTAATTATTGTTGCTCACGGGAATTGATGATTTGGGTGTGAGTTTTACTTTTGTTTGTTAAAAGAGTTTTTGCCTGCAAAGAAAGTTTTCACGATGTTCAAACTTTCTTTCTTGAGGGGGGGAAGTGTTACGGACTCGTCACTTCCGTTGTGTTGGTTTTCATCCACTGTAAACATTTTTGATTCCATGTACTATTATTGTTTTCAATAGGTTTATTGTTTATGAATTGTTTTCAAAAGGTGAAACGTTAGAGTTCATAGAAACCGGAAACCAGATCGGGAACCGGACGACAACGACGAAGAGAAGGAGGAGAAATAGAAGGCGGAGCGAGTGGAGTCGGACAAGAAGCAAAGTTGCTTTGCGGTCTGGAGCGAACGTTGGCGAGCAAGAGTCACAAGTGAACTTTGGGTTTCCCAGGAAAGGGATTCCTGCGACAGAGTTGTTATCGCTGTGACAGATCAACCTGCGTGTCAGGTTTTGCGGTCGATTCCGAAGAGAATCGTTGGACTGCCGTTACGTCTCGAGTACGGGCCGTCGGCCATTTTGACTCGCGCGCTTTGCGCGTCGCGCAAGGTTTCTTTGCTTCACTTCAGCTGTTTTCACCGCATTCAGACGTATCTGGTGTGTGTGTGTGCAACATGGCTTTTGAACGTTAATTTGCGGTTTGCTGACTGTGAGCCGTGTAACGTCCATACCCGAGGGTGTGATTTCCCAGTCGCCTGGAGGGCGCCTTTGCACAGCTTTGGCAGCAGGACTGTAACTGCCAACCCAATGGGATTCTAGTCTCCA
Organism: Myxine glutinosa; assembly: GCF_964187855.1. Lineage (NCBI taxonomy): Eukaryota > Metazoa > Chordata > Myxini > Myxiniformes > Myxinidae > Myxine > Myxine glutinosa. Next base: position 192,184,029 of record NC_136261.1, read on the forward strand.
TTGGACATTGATCTGATGATCGCTGGAGCGGATCGACTTTGGCTTGAAGCCGGAACCAACTTTGGCTTGAAGCCGGAATCAACTTTGGCTTGAAGCCGGGAATTAGAGACATTGGGAATCTTCTTCTTACCGCTCACTTGGAGCACATTGAGTTATATTGTACAAACCTGATGGTACCATCATAGGATATACAGTATATTGATTGTACTTTTGATTAATATTATTGTTGTACTGTTATTCTTGTGTGATCTTAATACAATATTTGTTTGTTGGTAACAATTGGTGTGGCTTCACCATTGATCTTTGACATACAGAATAACACATTTTTCTGCCGTGACTCCTCTCGGGGCTCGGAGGTACACCGTGACCAGGAGCTTGGGGAGGAGCATGTAGCAGGTGTCAATAATTTTTTCAATGCCATTTCTTTTTATTTACTGATTTAAAAGGATATATTAAGTTCTGAATCAAAAACAAAGTTTCTGTTCTATTAACAGTGAAATAAAGAATTGTGGAGACCAATTACTGTTGTCAATTTCAACTTCTTTTTAGAGAAAATTGTGAGTTATTTGAAAAAAGTGCAAGTGTGCCAATATTTTTGGCGACGACTGTGTCTTTTCTTCTTCACAAGCATTATTTTTGAGAGCTGAATGTCAGCATGGCACTTGGTCCAACAGTCTCCTCCCATATCCCTCCCTCCCCCTTGCATTCACACAGCACCACATTTATCTGTGCCTTTAACAAGCGATCTTATCTCCCATCCTGTGGTCTTCATCTCCATTTGTCAAAGTTGGGAATTTGGAATCTAGGTAGGCACACAGCGCCCCTCCCTTTATATGGGATCGTTTCTCTGTATGCAACTTTAGCATAGGGACTGAAGGTTCATTTCTCAGCTTCTACTGGAAGAAATTGGCTGCAAATTTCAGAAGAAAATGCATTGTACGTCGAGGTAATATGTTCCAAATTTCACCAACGTCCGTTTCTGCATTCTTTAGTTTTATTAAGAAAACCCTCAAATTCCTGTTTGTGTCTGTCCGTCCATCCGTCCGCCCGCCCAAAATGTGGTGGCGCTCATATCTCTAAGTCTATACATTAAAACTAGCCGGAACTTAGTGTGTGTGTGAATATATATATATATTTGTATATATATATATTTGTGTATATTCTGTATATATATATGTGTACATATATTTGTATGTATATATTTGATATATATGGTTTGGATATAATCATGGTTTGGATATACGTATATATATATTTGTATGTGTGTATATATATATATATTTGATGCTCAGTTTATATATATATATATATATATATATATATATATATATATATATATATATATATATATATACATACAGTCACGTGAAAAAGTAAGTACACCCCATGTAAAGTTTTGACTTTTTCAACATATTTCAACATACTGATATTTCATCTTCATTTCAACAATATTGATACGTAAAGGTGATATAATATAACAAATATCATGAAACATTTACATTTTGTAGTCCATTGTATAATTTAAATATAAATGCAAATTTCGCATGTGGAAAAAGTATGTACACCCCTACATTTATCACTACTTCAAATACCGAAAATTAGAATCAGGTGCACCAGCTCAGGTGCAAATGATTAGAACATGGTTAGAGAGGATCTTGGAGGTACCTGTCTTATTTAAACCTCAGACATTTTGTTTGGTTTGCTCTTTGTTGTTGAAGTGTGCAGCGTCACCATGCCTTGATCAAAAGAGCTCTCTGAGGCCTTCAGAAAGAAGGTTATAGATGCCTACGAGTCTGGGAAGGGATTTAAAAAGATCTCCAAACAATTTGAAATCAATCATTCGACTGTCCGCAACATCATCTACAAGTGGAGAAGATTCCAAACAACTGCCAACTTATTCAGGCCAGGCCGCCCCAGCAAGTTCTGCCCGAGAACAGACTGCAAGATGCTGAAAGAAGTCTTGAAGAACCCCAGAATGTCATCACGGGACCTACAGGTAGCTCTTGCCACTGTTGATGTCAAAGTGCACGAGTCCACCATTAAAAAGAGGCTGCACAAATTTGATCTACATGGGAGGTGTGCCAGGAGGAAACCTTTGCTGTAAAGAAAGAACATCAGGGAAAGACTAAAGTTTGCCAATGAACACCGAGGCAAAGACCAGCACTTCTGGAACAAAGTGCTCTGGACAGATGAGTCAAAGGCAATGCTATTTGGCCACAATTCCAGAAGACATGTTTGGCAAAAACCAAAGACAGCATTTGACCACAAGAACCTGATACCAAATGTAAAGCATGGTGGTGGAAATATTATGGTTTGGGGCAGCTTTGCTGCATCAGGGCCTGGGCAGCTCACCATCATAGAATCCACTATGAATTCTTCATTGTACCAGAGGCTGCTTGAGGATAATGTGAGGCCATCTGTCAGAAAGTTGAAGCTCAACCGAAGGTTGACCTTGCAACATGACAATGACCCTAAACATACCAGTAAATCCACCAAGGAATGGCTGAAAAGAGAGAAATGGAGGGTTCTGGAATGGCCAAGTCAAAGCCCGGATCTAAATCACATCGAGATGTTGTGGGGGGGTTTGAAACTACCTGTGCATGCAAGAAACCCCTCAAACATCGCACAGCTGAAGGAATTCTGCATGGAGGAGAGGGCGAAAATTTCTCCCAGTCAATTTCAGAGACTGGTAGAAAGTTATAAGAAACGTCTACTTGAGGTTGTTTCTGCCAAAAGGGGCAATACCACTTGTTAGAGCCAAGGGTGTACTTACTTTTTTCACATGCGAAATTTGCATTTATGTTTATTTAAATTATACAATGGACTACAAAATGTAAATGTTTCATGATATTTGTTATATGATATCACCTTTATCTATCAATATTGTTGAAATGAAGATCAAATAGCTGTATGTTGAAATATGTTGAAAAAGTCAAAACTTTACATGGGGTGTACTTACTTTTTCACGTGACTGTATGTATATATATATATATATTTGTGTGTCACGCTACCAGATTCTTGTACCAGATGTGCTAAACATCTACTGCGTATAAACGCCGTTGAAAGGCGGCGCCGCGTGTTTCACCGTTTTTGCTTCCGGATTGATCGTTTATCAGCAATAAACCGCCGGAAATATACCTTTATTGGCCATCTGGTGACTCTGCTGCTGTTGGTGGCAAGCGTGCCAGGCCAACCTGCTCTCACTGTAAGCCGGCCGGCCATCGCAGAAGCAACAGGGGTGTTGTGACCTGTCCACTACTTATATGACAATCTGATTCATTTTGTTGACTCATGACTGAAAATGATTGAGACAGTCATTATAGTTTGTGCAATTGATAAGACCTGTGCATGCTGCTCAGTGCTGTGCATCCAGTGTGCATGATATTTTATTCATATACTAGACAAAGAATATCGTTTACTGAACAATGCTGTACTTGTATGTACTTTGTGAATTAGGCTCACAAGACAATGACTTGACCTTTGAATCACACTTCTGGCGGCCAACTTAATATCCCGTGGGATTTTCAAGTGTAAGTAGTATGATGCCACATGCATTTATTGTCCTTCATGGATAAGTCAAGCCTTGTGTACATACTTCTTGTAAATGGTGCTTCACCAAACATGTGTGTGAAAATTCTATACATGTAGCCCTACTCGTCATTTTGCCTTGGTATTTCGGCATGACAGCTTGGGCTAGCGTACAGATGGGGGGGGGGGAGGGGGGGGGGCGATGATTTACAGTATTTGTGCACAGTTGCAATGCAGATTATGCTTGAAGATTCAATGCAGATTATGCTGCACATAATAAATACAGCAGTAGTAGAAGAAACATGAGCGTGTTTGTTTCCCATAAATTCCAATTAAAATCAGTGCTGGTCACAACTTATTTGCTAGGAAAAAGTGAAAAATACAGAATATAGGCAAGGTGCCAAAAAAAATTGGCACTCGGCCAATAACTCTTATGGTACTTTTATTTACTTTACTTGTCCAACATCATGCTTGAAAAAAACCTTTAGAACCCTAGAAATTGATTCTGATTGTAAATTACTGGTTGGTATTTTTTGCGAAATTTTCTAGATTTCCTGGCATGAAAAGTTGAAAAACTTGACATTTTGGGTAACACATGAATATTTACATTTTTGTTTTCATGCATTTGTAATTGCCCAATTTGACCAACCCTGCTATTTTATGGAGGTACAGGGTTGGTACTTTAATGCTGCAGGTATAACTCTAAATCCATAATTTGAGCATCTGGTACAAGAATCTGGTAGCGTGACACACACACACACACACACATATATATTGTTGCGGATATGGGATTTGCATCCATCCATATCGCTTGTAAATATTCCCCTATTTCCTCAATACTTCCCAACTATCCCCAATCCCCCATTCCCTAGTCCCATTTTCTGTAAACAACACTCTGTAGACCCGACCTCCCCCTATTTCCCCCATTAAATGTCGCATCCAGGTCCACCCGCATCTCACGTAGACAACTATAGGACATCTTGCTAGTTATTCTTAGTCTATGTCAGTTAAGGGATTCGTTTCCATTAATTCTGACCCTTCGTTGCACCAGAATGTGATTGTATGGCACCGTTAGGAAGTTTAGGACCTCCCAATACCTCCCCGCAGCTCTTCCTCATGGTTCAGAAACAACAACAACAACAACAACAACAACAACAACAACAGCAGCGGCGGGCGCGGGGAGTGCGTGTCCTCACTCCGGCTTGGGGGTAGGGGGTGTTGGGAGGGCACGAGGCCTTCCCCACGAGCCGCCATCAAACATGTGCTCGACGGGGTTACCAACTAGGGGCTCCCCGTCAGCTCCTCGTCAAGGGCGGAGCCCGTTAACCCCCGCACCCAATGGGAGCGGCGGACCGGTCCCATCTGGGGCGGAGCCAACCAGCCGAGGGCGTGTGACTCCCCGTTGAGCATGCGCAGCCGAGGGGGAGGTGACGTCAGATGCGCGCTGAGCTTGGAAAAAGAAAGACGCCACCTCCGAGCGCTGTGAGGCCTCCCTGCATCTTTTGGACCGTGCTTGATCCTGTCCCCGAGCCAAGGTGCACCTTGTGCTATCAACCGACCTGTCCTTCCCTGCCATCAATCCCTGTGTAAGTCAGCCTTGTTCCGTTTGTCTGTGATCTGTCTGGGTTAGATAAGATTGTATCTAAGTGCCTATCTCTTCTGTGTCTTTTACCTCACTCTACCTTGTAATCTACCCCTTTTCTCCACCACTAATTATATCCTCCTCCGGAGGTCTTGAGAACTGTACCCCTTGCGTCGTTTCATTTATCCCAGTCGTTGTGTCCTTTCCAATCATTGATTTAGCGTAGCGCGATTTGGCCAACGTCTGGGTGAATCGGGTGAGTTGGAGAAGAATCGGGGGAACTGTTAGGTCGCGGTGGACCATCCGCTCGGCCCATCATAACATCTAAACCGCGATCCGTAACAATTGGTGTCGAGGAGTGAGATACGAGGCCCGAAGCGCGCTTAACGCGCTCAAAATTACAAGCAGTTGGAAATTGTTTTGTTTTACAAAAAAAAACCGAATTTTGAAGGTCGCGCTATGGCAGATCAAGACGGCTGGGTTCCGGTAGAGGAGAGTGAGGCAGGGTCGATCCAGGACCAAATTGAGGGACAAGAGGAGAGCGAAGCAGTGAGGGCGGCAGGTTCGCAAAATGGCGTCCTCGCGCACGAGGCTTCAGGCGCGCAAAATGGCGTCCTCGCGCACGTGGGTGTAGCGGCACCAAATTTTGCCGTGCCCGTGACCGTAGCAGCGGCCGCAGCACCAATGAACTGGGGCCTATTCATGCAGCAGATGCAGGCCTTCATGGTCAAGGCGGATGAGGAGAGGGAAGAGAACAGGGGGATGAGAAACCAAATTTTAAGAATGGGGAACCGGATGGATGCTCAGAGTGAGCAATTGGGGGTAATGAGGGACGAAGCGAGGGTTACCGGTGAGGGATTAGACAAGAAATTAGAGGGGTTAGACAATGGGATAGATGGGGTGAAACATGGGTTAATGGGGGTAGAAAACAGAATGGCCGCTCAAGAGAATCAAATGGAAGGGATGCAAAAGGGGTTAGAGGGGTTAGAAAACAGTATGGAAGGCAAATTGAGGGACATGAGGGACCAAGCGGAAAGGGAAGTTTAAAAAATGGGGCAGCAGATAGAGGGGGTCAGAATGGGGGTAGAAACTAAATTGGATGCTCACAGGGAGGAAATGGAGCAGATGAAGGTGGCATCTGGGCAGGAGATGCAAGTGATGGGAGAAGAGATCAGAAGAGGTGTGAGTGAGGAGGTCGGAGGAGTGCGCGAGGAGGTGAGGCACTGTAAGGAGCGCATGGAGAAGGAGGTGAGAAAGGGGACTGTAAAATTGCAAGGTGGTATAGAGGAGTTGACGCTGGGAGTAGAACAACTGACAGTGGGACGAAAGGAGTTGGGGGACCAGGTAAAGAAGAACACAGCGGTAATAGAGGGTTTAAAATCGACACAGAAGGAGATGAAAAAGGACGTAGGGGTAATTAAAAAAGAGTGTCAGACGGTACATGAGGACCTGACGAGGAAAATGAACAAGGTGGTAGAGGTGATGGAGGTTAAAGAGCGGGAGGTGCGGGAGCACATAGAAAAAAATAAGGTGGAGTTAGAGGAAGAACTTAAGGGGGCGCACGAGGAGATGAAGGAGGTGAAGCAGAAATTAGAAGAAGTGGAAGAAGGGGTGAGCGAAATTAAGAAGCGACGGAGAGAGGATAAGAAAGAGATAAAGGAGGAAGTAAAAGAATTGGTCCAAAGTCTGTGTTCGGATCGTGATGATGTGCTCATTAACCGGATGAGGGATTCGCAGGTGATGGAGGAGAAGCGAAGAGAAAGATGACCCGGTGTAAGTGGTGACCAATATGGTCGTGCGTATGATGCGCCAGGTGATTTAATAAGCTTGGGGGTCGAGATAGACCCGGATGTTCGTGAGAGGCCAAGAGTGAGGTGTATGGCTGGTCCGGAGGGTATGGAACGAGGGTGCGAGCGAGAGGGTCCGGTGATGGGAGAGGTGCGAGGTGTGAGTGAGCAAGGTTGTGGTGGTATGGAATGGGTAGCGGGTTGCGGAAGTGTGACCCATGCATCGACACCAACAGGGGTAGTTTTTAGAGGGACAGGGGAGGCACGGGAGCCCCTTGGGGGTAATGTACTGTGGGGGCCCGGCCGGTTCGGCCCCGCGCTGACCCCGCAAGGGGCGACGCACGGGGTCCGGCAGGCGGGCAACGACTCGCATACGAGGTGGTCCCACAAGGTCCCACTCGCGCCGTATGACGGCAAGAGTGATCTACGCGCGTACCTGGCGCAGTTTGACTGTGTGTGTAAGGGCAACGGTTGGGGTGAGGACGAAGGTGGAGTACACCTGGTGGCCGCATTGCGCGGCGCGGCGGCGGAGGTGCTGACGGCATTACCACCGGGTGCTCTCACCCTGCCAGCCCTCCGCGACGCCCTAATTAATCGATTCGGCATTGAACAGCAGAGCGAGCTTGTTAAAGCTCAGCTCGCGCTGCGAAAACGCAAGCCCCAGGAAGCCATCGGGGAACTTGCCCACGACATTCGCCGCGCAATGGGGATCGCACATGCTAACATGGCAGCGGATTCCCGGGAAAGCCTGGCGCTGGACCATTTTATCCAGGCCCTCCCGGATATTGAGCTCCGGCAACAGCTCGCCATGTGGCGCCCGCAGACTCTGAGCCAGGCGGCTGACGCTGCAGCCCGTTGGGAAGCAGCGAGGCCCCTGGCCCGGGGGAGCGAGCGTCACGCAATGGCGGTCCGCCAGGTGGGACCCCCGATGGAGGGCGGACCCCTTAGGGGGCCTGCCCCCGACGTGAGTCCTGACCTGGCGGGCATGGTCCGGAGGCTGGTGGACCAGCGCCTGGCGGGACCTGGACCATGGCAGGCGGCCCCGGAGGTGGCCCGCGGTGGACCACGAGCGGGTAATCCAATTCGGACCTTCAGGGGGGGAAATTTGGAATTCCGGAGACAAGCACCTTATCAGGTGAGGTGCTATACTTGCAACCGTCTGGGTCACCTGGCGCGGCACTGTCGAGCCACGCGCCGGGATGATCCCCGGCCGTTGAGGTCCTTAACTCCGCCCAGGGGGGAGCGGGTTAGCCGACCCCAGACACCCCCCCGCCAGACCCCGGGAAACTAGAAGGCCTTACACCGGCGAGCAGGCGCCCCCGTGGATTGCCTCGGCTTTAGATGCCGAGGCGGGACCCAGTACCTCTGAATAAGGGGGGCTTATTAGTGCCAGAGGACTGGGGGATTGATGAGCGATGGGCCCGGTGGGTAAGGGTGGCATCCCTGCCACCCTTCCCATGAATGGGGGCAAAGGAGCACTAGGTTTATGGGGTGTATGGCAGTGAAAACTAGCCCGGGTGGGTTAGGATATTGTGTGTAGGGATCTAGCGAAGATGACGTTAGGTAACGTTAAGGTTAGTTAGTGACAAGGATACCTGTAGAGGGGACGCAGGTAGATTAGAGTGGATGATAATGACGAGGGAGCGCAATAGTTTAAAGGGACGACTGGGAAGCGCAAGTTTCAGAGGGGAGTAGTTAGATGAGATGATGCTGTGTGAGAACTGGACAGGTGTGTGGAGCAGTGTATGAGTAGTGAGTGTTGTGGATCAGCGTGAATGCGCTTGGGGGAGAGAAGGGTGCAGGCGGCACCAAGTATGAGAGCACAGGTGTGCAAGTACAGGTGTGTGGAATACATGGAGTAAGTGGTACGGAGTGGTGTGCATGGTGCAAAGGTGTGGATGGGGGAAGAGTGGACCCCTTTTCACGAGTACCCGGGGAGGGTAGTTTAAAGAATAGTTAGAAGGTATAGGTAAATTGTGGTTGGATATTGGCATTTGTGGTGCGGATGCAGAATGGTATTGTGGATGGGTGTATTGGTGTGGTGAAGTTGGCTGGTCGTGTGGCCTGTTAGTATGAGTGTGAATGGTTGGGCACTCCGCCACTGTTAGATGTCGGCCAGGTGAGGCCGCAGGTGGGCTCTGGGAGCCGTTAGTGTCAGTGGGTGCCTGAGGATCCCGGGTGTGGATCGGGCAGCCCGTGCCAGAGAGGGCACTGAGGGGGTGAGAGTGCGAGAGGGCCTTCCCCAGTTAGTTAGGTTAGGGTGAGGAGCAGGTGAGCTCGGTAGGCAACAACAGTGGTGAAGGTGTGCAGGTGGGCGGACCAGCTGGGAGCGTCACACGACCCAGCCACCGAAATTGTGCGGGGGCACCGAGTGATGAATCGGGGGAGTGAGACCCCAACTTGAGAAGCACCACAGTTTGGTCAATGGGAATTGGTTTTTAGAACCCATAGTGTAAGTTGGCCAATGGATTGGCAGGGAAAGACCCCGGGTAATGTAAAGTTGTTAAAGTCATTTAGGAAATAGTTAGGATTGATGAACCTGTCGCACCATACGCAGCCACTTACCTGAGGTGATGATGATGACTCCACACCTGTGTTCCTTTGTTCTGTGTTGCAGGAAAGGAGAATTGCTGTTTGGATTTGTGAGACGCATCACGACGTGGATAAGACATTGGGGTGATTCCATCTCTCCCTCCTTAGGAGGGACTGATGATGAATTGGTGATGGCAAATTTTGATGTTGAGTTGGAGATGGCAAATTTTGATGAGAGTTGGAAATGGCAAATTTGTTTGGTTAGGAGGGAGAGAAGACGAATTTGGTTTATGGGAGGAACGGGGAAGACAGTAGGGACGTTTGTTGATGTGTAAAGTAGATGTTTATGGGTAGTGTTGTGTTTTGTGGATACAGTAAGGGGTAAGGGAGGGGCAATGTAGGTTACCTGGTGGGGGGGGGGGGGGGCATACGGTAGGAACGTACCTGTCTCACCTGGTTCCCATGTGCCCCCAGTGTGCATTACCTTATATTGCATGCACTTTTGCGCCCTTACCACCTTACTCACTTGTCTTCTTTTGTCTCCCACCTCCGAGGATCTGGCTTTGGGGCAGAGAGAGAGGAGAGAGAGGTGCTGGCTCCGCAGTTGTGGGCCTGTACTTCCGCTGCTTGCTGCCTGGATCGATACACCATATGGACCGCAATTTTTGTGGCCGCCCACCATGGACCGCAGTTCTTTTGCGGGCAAGCACCACCCGTGGATGGACCTGGGTCAACGTGGCACCTATGCCATACAGGTGAACCACTTTTAGTTGGCCCCCTGACGGCCACAATTTAGAAATGGACGCGGTTGGCGCCTTTCTTTATTTCTAAAGAAGCCAGAAGGCCAAGTGCACTCCATGAAGGCAAGACCAGCGGCAGAACATCAGCCGGCTGCGACACCACCGGTGACCATGGACACTTGATTGTGTTTTTTTTTTATTGAACACTTTATTGGTGCACCGGATGGTGCTGACTGTACATAATGGGGTGGTGCTTTTGGTGCTTGGATGGGGTGCTCTGCACATTATTAAAGGCCGTAGGGCCACAGGGCACTCGTGGGTTGGTGTATCGATGCTGGCATGCGTGCTCTCCCTATGCATAACATCTGCATGTGTTCCTCAAAGAACAGGTCCTGGATCGTAGTGTAAATATCAGTGTAGTCTTGTTTCAATGATGCTCCCTACCGGCTGTATGTTTAGTTTGAGGATGCTTTCCGCGATTCGGTTATCCTGTGGGTGTGTTTCTGTTAGGAGAAGGGTGCAACGTCGCAGGGGGACATATTTACTCATTTGTGAACATCTGTAAAACTGTCGCACTCAGGGTTGAGTTAATAGTAGAGGGAACTACATCTGAGTGCCACACTAAAGTAGGTAAAAATTTATCGGGTCGGGATGCCCCGAGGTAGAGAAGGGTGCAATGTTGCAGATATGGGATTTGCATCCATCCATATCCGCTTGTAAATATTCCCCTATTTCCTCAATACTTCCCAACTATCCCCAATCCCCCATTCCCTAGTCCCATTTTCTGTAAACAACACTCTGTAGACCCGACCTCCCCCTATTTCCCCCATTAAATGTCGCATCCAGGTCCACCGCATCTCAGGTAGACAACTATAGGACATCTTGCTAGTTATTCTTAGTCTATGTCAGTTAAGGATTCGGTGAGGGGGGAGGGGAGGGGGGAGGGGAGGGGGGAAGGGAGTGGGAGGGTGGAGTGGAGGGAGAGGGGGGAGGGGAGGGGGAAGGGGAGGGGGAGGGGGGAGGGGAGGGGGAGTGGGAGGGGGAGGGGGGAACGGCTAGCTTGGCAAGCGATAGCAGGATTTTTGCTTTTATTTTTACCTCAATGAGGGCGAAACATATAGTCCGTGCTTGGAGCCTTCAAGTTCAACATAAAGTTTTTTTATGAAAAATAATGCAGATGTATAACAATCCACCAATGCAAGTTCAGAAATGAATGCAGATCCTTTACTTTGAGATACAAACGCAATTCCTGCCATTTCCACTCACGATCGAGGCCTCCACAGTGACCGCGCCTCTTCTTCCTCCTACAACTATGTCTCACTTCTTTCACTCAAAATGCACGAAATTCTGCCGCATGAAATTATGTAGAGGCCTCGTCGGGGAGATATAAGGTAGATAAGGAAGGCGTTGTAACAGAAGAATCAAAATAAAAGTGGAAGAACATAAAGAAATGGGAGCTATTCTGGACCCACAGCCAAACCCGACAAACCACTGCAATACACCCCGAACGTCTAGCGCCGCCACAAACTACACCATGGAATTGCAGCTGGCGCGGTTTTTTTAAACCATTGATATTAAAATAAAACGTAGCCTAAAACCACCGGGATTTTATGCTGATTCCGAATGTGTCTAAAACCTTTCTCCGATGTGTAGTTCTTGAGTTATAAGCGGACATCCAGACAGACACACACATACACACACACACAGACACTCCTCCTTATATATATATATATATATATATATATATATATATATATATATATATATATATATATACATATACATACATATACTATATAAACTGAGCATCAAAATAAACTTATCACTTTCATTTTTTGAAATGTGGACCTTCACAAGCACGTTTCTTCCATTGTAATGGCTCAGTATGCAACGGGAACTTCACTTCAATCACCTGGTTGATCAACAATGGCATGCTTGGGTGGTTCTGTGTCGGGATCTTTCCCTTTAAATAATAACCCTCATAATGAAATCCTTCAGTTCTCATGGTTCGACATTCATTTACTGCTGTCTATAGTCACTCTTGAGGCTTCTGACAGGGAAAACAACAAGAAAATTCAGATGCCACGCCTGACATGTGAACAACGTTTAAGGGCATTTGGGATGCTTGAGGCTGGTGTAAGCCAGCGCACAATTGCCCAACGTCTTGGTTGCTCACAGCCTGCAATTTCCAACCTGGCCAGGTATTACGGTGAAACTGGAACTGTGAATGATGGTCCACGAAGAGGAAGACCATGGGTAACCATCCCAAACCAAGACCGCTAGATTGTGCTGCAGCATCTTCGTGATCGTTTCCGCCCTGCGACGCAAACAACTGCCGTGACAAAAGGTCGCCACAACAACCACATCAGTGTCTCTACTGTGCGGAGGCGCTTGAGAAGTCGGGGCCTGGTGGCAAGATGTCCTTGCAGAGGTCCAGTGTTGAATGCAGTGCATCGGCGGAACAGACTAAGACGGTGTCTGCAGCATCGCCGCTGGACACAGCAACAGTGGAGTGCAGTCTTGTCCAGCGATGAGTCCAGATTTTGCCTCCATGCTGCTGATGGGCATCAACAGGTATGGCGCAGAGGTGAGGAAAGGTATGCATAATGCTGTATTCGCCAGCTCAATCGTTGGGGAGGACCCAGTGTGATGGTATGGGCCCGGATTTCCACCTGCTTCAGGACACCTCTGGTCGTCATCGAAGGCAATCTCTCTAGTCAGCGTTATGTCAATGAAGTTTTGAGACCTCATCTGCGGACATTTCTCCAGGCTCATCCTGACATCGCAGTTTTCCAGCAGGACAATGCTCGACCTCATGCTGCTCGCCTGACCACCAACTTTCTCCAGGAACAGGGTGTTGAAGTGATGCCTTGGATGCCTTATTCCCCTGACCTCAATCCCGTTGAGCATTTATGGGATGAGCATGGTCGACGTCTTGCATCGAGGAGATAAACGGCTGTCAATCGGCAAATGCTCATTCAAGGCTTGCAGGAGGAGTGGGACAGACTTCCCCAGGACCGCATCATACGCCTGGTACAGAGCAGGCGTCGGAGGTGTATAGCCTGCATCACAACTCAGGGAGGACACACACGATATTGAGGACTGCTGTCATTCTGTCCTTGACTGTTTGGAGTGTTGTGTCCATTCCAGTCATTTTGTTTTGACTGTATTCAGGTGCGTGCCTTTGTGTTGCAGTGCTGTGACATTTGTTGCAGTGCTGTGACATTTGTTGCACCACCTCTTGTGATGTTTATGATTTTTGTTTTTTGTGATCGAGGCAAATTGACATGTTTTGCGCCCCCCCCCCCCCCTCCCCCCGTAGATTTTTTACTACATTCATTGACAGTTGGGTAGGCAATGCTTTGTTTTATTTATTTGTAAGTGTAAAAAAAAAGCTTGTAAAAAAAAAAGACCAGGCTTATGGAAGAGCGTAACTCATGGATGGAGTTGTATCAAAGTTCTCCACCATACTATCCTGTTGCAAATACACCGATAATGTCACAAAACGTTTGGAAAACTGCAGATTAAAAACTGCTTCCATAGCTGAACTTTACCTCTGTGTTCAAATGTTTTTCATTTTTGCGTGGAGGATTTCAATGAATGGCCTTCTAAAGATTTGATAAGTTTATTTTGATGTTGAGTATATATATGTCGGATTCGAATCCTCTGAAACCGTTGATCCGCTCGCCGGAGTCGGAGATCGGAGTCCAGGCAAAATGCAGTTCTCAGGAAACGTAGTTTATTCGACAATCAGGTCAGTTCATGGCCATGGAGCAGTTTAACAGGACAAGGTGGACAGCCCGAGGCCCTGCCGTGAAAACTCTAAAAAGAATCTGCTGCGCACGTATTTGTACATTGCAACATCAGATAACACGATCGTAAAATCTTACATGTGCCAGATGGCAGGGTGAAGCAGAGAGGAAGACAAAGGGAGTTCTAGCTGTTTATGACCTTGCAAGGTTTGAGATCTGGCCGTTTGCCCTAGAAAAGGGCTCCCACGAGTTTGTCGCACCAAACGCTCGTGTGAATCTTAGAGATAACGCGGAGCCCAGCAGAATTAATTGTTTTTCTCAGCAGGCGGTTCTGCACGAGTCAAGACGGGTGAGAAATCAAAGAGAATTATCCTTTTGTCGAGAGGGAGAAAGAGAGAGGTCACCCTGGTTCGAATACCATGTGTCTGGAAAGAGCCCCTTACCAAGTTGACTATAGAAGTTATACTAACTGCTACATTACCCGTTACATTATTTTAAAAGGTCCGTACAAATTACGATTACAAAGGGATTTATAGCAGGTTTAACGAATGGTAATACGAGTAACTATTATGCAAATGAATATCAAAAGGATTCGTTTAAGAGTTAATATGGGTGAGGCGGACATGCATGTATATATATATATATTGGTACGGTTCTCCGCCGCCCTTCTTACCCTTACCAAGGGGGGATTAATCCCCTTGTTCTTTCTGGGCTTGGAGGAACCGAGAGACTTGAAATGCCTCTTCCGGACAAACGCAAGGTAGGGTTTCGGGACCAAGTCTCGTTCGTACCGAAATCCCTGCGCCGCCACGGAAGCGGTGAAGCAAGCCTCGCATGAGCCACGTGTGATTTGGGTACACCGAGCGGATTGTGTATCACGTGGTCCGTGCTGTTTTTAGTAGTGGAACCCGATTTGAGCGGTTTTATTCATATCATGCTTAGTCAATGAGGAAATCACAGGAACGATCGAATGGAAAGGAAGAACACAGGTTTAATTATTATTCCCACACGTATGTACAATGATCGGTAGATGCAGAGACACAGAGCAGCACTTAAACAGTCTTATCCTTAATTCCCAGACTCGGGCCCATCACACTCACACAGGGAATTGCAGGCAGGTTGATTTCCAAGCCAAACACGCGACGTGATCGTCCAGGAATGGCCCCGTCCGGCTCCCCATGGTCCCAGCACGTCCCGCGAAGGCGGCAAGCAGGCGGTGGAAGACACGTCTCCCGAACAAAAAGCAGCCGATGAGGTAGGAAGGAAAATTACGCATCTCTCAGCGCGGCTGGCGGTTACACAGCGCGTTATCACAAGCGCAACTCAATGCACTGTACGCGGCTCGGCTTCAAGCTCAACCGAGCGTTACTTTCATATGAGCGCGTATCCAGTTTCATGCGCGTCTTCCTCCACTCAATGCCAACTCAGTGCTCTTACTGCTCTCTTCAATCCAGCTGCTCGCGAGTCCTCTGCTCACACGCTCTTCACTTTGCTCGCGAGTCCTCCTGGGGGCTTTGCGCAACCGCTTATATTGATACTTTTCGAACTTTCTCAAACCTTCTCGAACCTTCCAACCACGCCCTGTGACGCAGTGCTGCCGCCACACCCTCTGAGCCCTGATTGGCGGCTCATGCTTACCGTCAGCTCCTCTGCCGCCCTCATTTGGTCCCACCCCGACCCTCCTAGGCCTGCCTCGTGTTAATTCGCGCCAAAAGAACCAAAGGCAGCACAAAGAGGCATGAGGCATTGGAGGTGGGATCAGGCAATAGAAGTAGGAGTAGGACCTGTTCTCCTTACTCTACTCAATGCAGAACTAACATCGGAAAAGGACTATTCTCACAAATACTAAGAGATAACTACACTATCGTGAGGCTACATGTTGTTGGTGTGACAAACTATGAGGGGGAAATTTAACCTTTATTATACAAACTCAAAACCGCAACACTACCCCTCTCCCTCGTCAGACTTGTCCCCGAGTCGAACCTACAAAAATTGGAACGACCGGTTTTGAGAATGATCTGGGAATTAACTTTTACTTTTACATGTGACATATAGATGTGGTTCCCCCTAACATTTACTCTAATCCATGGGTGTGACAGTTTTAAAACACTAAATATGTCCCACCTATTGTGTTGAGTAGCTACTCTAACAGAATCACGCCCACAATTAACCAAATCCGGAATTGGTCAAACTACACATAAAGCCGGTGGGCAGCATTTTTATATACAAGCACAAAACCCTACTCTTATTTACAGTTCTTTGACCCAGGACCTGTCCTTTTTTGAAAAGAAGATTGGAGGAGAGAGAAAGCACAGCAAAGTACAAAAACACACTCAAATTCACATTTCATTTGCTGCTTGCTTCTTGCATCTTGCTTCTTGCATCTTCTGTGTGCATACATCAAACCGGCAAGCCCACGGACCGGCATACAGGCCATTCCTGCTCTTCAGGGCTAAATAAACTTACAACTCTTCTCGTCCCTAGCACACCATAATAAAAACACACACAGAATTATTTTTATTTCATTGCCAAACAGGGCCAACTGTAGGTGGTCCGACTGCGTGACATTGATGCCACTCAAAACAAGTGGTCCGGAGATGCAAGGTGAATTTGCAGCAAGGTACTGCACAGTAGAGGTGTAAGGCCACAAACCCTGTGGTCCATAAGTGTAATATGTGCAGCAAAGTGTTTGTGGCAGCAAGGTGCTGCACAGGTGTAGCAAGGTGCAGCAGAGAATGCTGCACAGGTCGATGGTGCTGCACAGTTCCACCTCCAAAATGGTCCTGGGGTGGGGGGAGAGACAAAGCACGACCAGCAAAGCGGAAAGGGCACAAAGGTACACAGCAATACAAAGTAATGCAGCATTAGGGGCGCGGAAGAGCGAGCAGAGCAGCTCGTCCCTAACCGTCCGTACCCCCCAACGTCAGCTTACATTACCCTAGCCCTTCCTGGTATTTACAAATTCGTCTCTACATCTTGTCTCCCATATCCCCCTCTTAGCCAAATTCGTCTCCCAATCCCTCCCATGAAGGAAGGAATGGAACAAACACAATGCCCCATTACGTCGAAATGCGTCTTACTTACTCAAATCAGTTCACTTGGCCTTGGTGCGGAGCTTCGTCCTCCTCGGTGAATAGCTGTGGATGGTGCGAAGGGATTTCTCTTCCTAACTACACTACTGACATTTACTTTTACACTACCCGGGGTTGTACCCTGCCAATCGGCCTATTTAAACTATGTGGTTCTAAAAACCGAATCCCCATTGACCACCCTGTGGTGCCATCCGAATTTGGGTCTCACTCCCCAATTTTTGCCAGTTGGCTGGGTGTGGGTACCTCTCTCACCAGCCATGGCTCTTCAGCAAAGGACTTCTGTGACTCACTGGGACTGACACAATCTGTCAATTTCCCGACCCGGATTTCAGTCAACGGAGCATCTTCTCTTCTGGACTTGGTTATGACTAACTTCCCTGAAAATGTCTGCTGCTCTTCTTCTGCTCCAATCGGCTCTTCTGATCATGTGCTTGTTAAAGTGGACATCTCTCTGACCATTCTCAGAGAGCCTCCTCAGCGTCGACGAGTCTGGCATTTCACTCAGGCCAACTGGCACGGTCTTCAAGCAGCCATCAATCATCTGGACTGGTCTCCCATCTCCACTGCCTCTGACATAAATTCTTCCTGGGAATTCTTCCAAAGCAAACTGCACTCTCTCTTATGCACAGATTTATCCCATCTCGTCTTTTGTTGTCATACCCTTCCTCCCGTCCATGGTACACGGAATCTTGTGGTGAGGCTATTGCCCAGAAACAACTTGCTTTCGTCTCCTGGAAAGCAAATCCAACAGAAGAAAATCTCATTTCCTTTCACAAAGCCCGAAACAAGTGTGTGTCCACCCTCAGGAGAGCCAGGAAACAATATCTCTCCGTTCTCAGGACCGAACTCTCTGATCTGTCTCCCTCTTCCAAATCCTGATGGCGTCTGGTCAAATCTGTTTCTGGTGTTTGTTCCCCCCCTCCATCCCCTCCCTCACCTCAAATGGCCACACGGCTGACTCCTCATGTGAAAAAGCTGAATGCCTCAACTCTGTGTTTGCCTCTAAATCTTGTGTCCCAAACCCATCCCTCTCTGTACCCACCATACCCAGTCGTACCCAGCTGCTCCTGGACTCTGTGTCCTTTCCTCCTGACAAGGTGGAAAAGTTTCTGTCAACCCTCGACTCGGATTCTGCAACTGGACCTGACGGCATCAGCCCACGGGTCCTAAAATCCTGTTCTTCCGCTCTTTCACTCCCTCTCTCTGTTCTCTTCACCCTCTCTTTTGCTCAAGGTCATCTTCCATCTGCTTGGAAATCTGCCAACATCACCGCTTTGCACAAAAAAGGTGCAAAAACAGATCCCAGCAACGACAGACCAATCAGCCTTCTCCCAATTATCAGCAAAGTCATGGTTACCATCATTGCTTCAGATATGAAATCTTTCCTCTTCTCCAATGGCTTGATCTCTGATCATCAATTTGGTTTCAGACCTGGACACTCTACTCTGGACATGCTGCTTCTGCTTTCTCAACAATGGATGGAGGTCCTCAATGCCAAACAGGAAATTAGAGCAGTCTCCCTTGACATATCACGTGCCTTCGATACGGTCTGGCACCCCACTCTGCTCACCAAACTCTCCTCTTTTGGTATCCATGGAAATCTCCACGCATGGCTGGTGGACTTCCTCTCTAGTCGTAGTCAACGTGTGGCCCTGAATGGGTTTCTCTCATCTCCTCTTCCTGTTCAGGCTGGAGTTCCACAAGGCAGTGTTCTGGGCCCTGTGCTTTTTCTGGTCTTCATCAATGATCTATCTGACTCTCTTGAAAATCCTCTGTATCTCTTTGCTGATGACTCTACTCTCTGTCGCTCCATTCTTCATCCCTCAGATCGGCAGTCTGCAGCCTCCTCACTCTCTGCAGACCTGGACAAAATCACAGACTGGGCAAACAAGTGGACCATGTCTTTCAATCCTGACAAATCTCACACTCTTACGATGTCTCTCTGAAAAGACCGACTGGACAACCCTCCCATCCACTTTCTGAATAATCCTCTCCAAGAAGTTCTGTCACTCAAGCTTTTGGGTCTCACTATCTGCCATGATCTTTCCTGGGAAAACCACATTTCAAATCTGGCCTCCAAAGCCAGTCGCCGACTGGGCATCCTCCGTCGTGCGAAGTCCTTCCTTGGCACACCTGAGCTCCTCACCACATACAAGGCTTTCATCCGCAGCTCAATGGAATACTGCTCTCCCCTCTGGGCTGGTGCTCCTGCCTCACACCTAGCTCGTCTTCACGCTGTTGAAACCAAAGCATTCAGAATCATTGGAATCTCCCGCGATGAAGCTAACTCCAAGGGCCTCTCACTCACTCACCGCAGGCAGGTTGGTGGTCTTTCCGTCTTCTACCGACTCCTCTCTGGCCTTGCCCCCCCAGCTCTCTCTGGGCTCTGTCCCGGAAATATTCCTACAGGTCGCACAAGATCTGCCTGCAACCCTCTTATGGTCAAACTGCCAAAATCAAGACTCTCTGCTCACCTTCACTCCTTCATTCCTCTTTTCTCCCGCCTCTGGAACAAACTCCCTCACTCTCTTCAATCCCACTCCACCCTCCAGGTCTTTAAAACAGCTGTTCACCACCATCTCTTATCTTCCCCCATCCAAAACCTTGATCTTTTCTACCCCCGCTAATTTCACCCCAATTCCACTTTTTGAAATACCAACTTCCGTCCTGGAAGTCCTTGGTGTCCTTGTGTTTTATACTTATCCCTCCCCCCCCCTTCCCACGCCTCCTCCCCCCAAGCCCTCTCCCTTCCACACATCTCCCTGCTCTCAAATGTTGTGTTTGTGTGCTCCCCCTTCTCTCCCCATCTTGTTTTCTGCTCCCTCTTTTTATATATTTTGTTTGTCTGGTTGATTTGTTTGTGAAGTAAATGTTAGCTCTTTCACGAGCCTCGATTCAGTATACAAAAAAAAACAAAAAAAAACCTGTGCCCTTGCACAATTTCGGGGCTGGGTCGTGTGGCTCCACTAACAGGTCCAACTACCTGCGCACCTCCGCCACTGAAGTCGCAACCCGAGCTTACCTGCTCCTGCGACTACCTAACTGGGGAAGGCCATCCCTGGCTCTTACCCCCTCTGTGCCCACTTTGGCATCAGGCAACCCGGGTCCTTCCTTTGGATCCTCGGGCCCCACTGAACAACTCACAACTACTCTAACTGGCTCCCAGAGCCTACCTGTGGCCTCACCTGGCTGACAAACTACCTGTGGCGGGGTGCCCCAATAACCATACGCACCAATTAAGTCACACGCCCAGCCATTCCATATACTCATGCACCCAACCAAAGCACTACTTTGCCACTACCTGCACCACAGGTGTCAATATCCAAACAAATTTACCCGAGCCCTCTACCTGACTTTACACTACCCACCCTGGGCATTCGTGTATGGGTCCATCTCCCCGCATTCACTCCTTCGCACCATGCATTCCACACCTTTTATTCCACACCAAGCATTCCACACCACTTATCTTGCACACCACTAAGTTCTCACACACCTGTTATTTCGCACACCACTTTTCTCACACACCGTTTGTGCTCACACACCTTTTTCCTCCATTCACTAACCCGAGCTATCCCGATTGTGATGGGTGTCCGCTCTCACAAATTTTCACTCTCCCGATTGTGATGGGTGTCTGCTCTCACAAATTTTCACTCTCCCGATTGTTATGGGTGTCCGCTCTCACAAATTTTCACTCTCCTGATTGTGATGGGTGTCCGCTCTCACAAATTTTCACTCTCCCAATTGTGATGGGTGTCTGCTCTCACAAATTTTCACTCTCCCGATTGTGATGGGTGTCCACTCTCACACCACTACTTCCACACACCAATTACTTCCACACCTTTCGTCTTGCACACCTTTTTCCTTGCACACCATGCAAGTCAATTCATACTACTTTCCACACCACAAATATCTTGCACACCTTTTGTCTCGATACAATTCCTCACACAATTCCACAAACACTACTACACACACACACAGCATCATCTAACTAACTGCTTTTCCCCTAAAACTCGTGCTTCCCGGTCACCCCATTAAACTATGCACTCCCTTTGTCATTAACAACCATCTAATCTCTCTACGTCCCCACTACAGTACAAATGTCTCTACTTAAATCTCAGGTCTCTACAGTCTGCCTTCTAATTCCCTAACAATTATCCCAGCCCTCCCTCGGCTAGCTTCGGTGCCCCATGGAGGTAACCATCGATGGCACCCCCATGTGCCGAACACTGCCACCCCCCTAATCTAATGCTCATGGGCCCGGAGCGAGGAATGGTAAAACCACCATTCCTCCACGTAGGGTACATTATTTCCATTCGTCCACTGCACTTGAGCCTCTCCGTGTGGAAATACATCGTCATCACGGCTCGGCTTTGAAAGGCCGAGCGATCCATGCCGGTGGTTTGTCTCCTGTAGGTTGGGTCCATCCGGCATTTTCAATCCAGGGGAGGAGGCATGGATGGGCCGAGGTTCAGAGCTCCATCTCTGTGTGGGGCCTTGCGGTCCCACGCACGATGGCCCAACCGCCCACGGTCGGAGCATCGCACCCGCAAAGGTGCGCGGCTCCGAACTCTCCCACCTCCCCTTGAACCTCGCCGATTGTCTTTGCCACCATGGCGCGGCACCAACCATACAGGGCGGGGGCCGGCACGAATCATGCACGTCGGTCCTTGTGACACGGCCGTGGCATCGATCCCCGCCGGTCCCTGCCACGCACAACTCACCGAGGGCTCACGTCGGCTATCCGTCGCGCTAAACGCTACCCCGGTCTGTGTCGATGCTTGAGCCGCGTCCTCACTACTCGCAACCCACTCCACACTTGCAAACCGAGGCGTCCCTGCGCCTCCCATACATTCTGTTACCGCACACTCTCCTCTCACGTCCTCTGGTGTGCATTCTCCCTCGCACACCGTACTCGCACCTGCGCACCTAGGCGCACTCATACCTTCCACACACTCCATGACACACTTTTCTGTTACATACTCTGTAACACCTACGGGTGTGCACTCTCCTGTTGCACACCCAATCCTCGCACACCCTCGTGCACACCCTGGCGCACACTCTTCCATTACACACTCTCTCGTTACATACTCCGTAATGCCCATGGGTGTGCACTCTCCTGGTACACACCCAATCATCGTACACTCTTTTTCCCCACTCTCGGGTGTGCACTCCTTTGCACACTCTGTAACACACTCTCCTGTTATACACTCTTTCCGCACACAGTCCGGTGTGCATTCTCCCTCACACTCTGTAACACACTTTTCTGTTACACACTCTTCCCGCACACATTCCGTCATACACTTTTCTCACTCACACTCACGCTCCGGTGCACACTTTTCTCTCACACGTGCGCCAGTCGCCCTCGTACAACACACAATGGACCTTCCACAACCGCCCGGGTTTCGCTTCTTCCCCAAGCGCGCCAAAAACCCATTCGCACCATAAATTCCACTCACGCCATTATATCTCACCTTGGGGACCTTCTTTTCCGCCAGCAGCACCTGCAAACTTTTCATTTTGTTAGCAAGCACGACATCACGAAGCAAATACCAACTTTGTGTGCATCCCATTTCTTCCCTCTGTGATTTATTTACTTTCTCTGCCGTCTCTTCGGCCCCAATCATTTCTATTCAAATTATTTCTTTTTCTACCTCGACGACCGTCGGCACCAATAAAGTTTTCTTTTCCAATTCGGCGACCGTCGGCTTTTTTACACCCAGTGTCACGATTTCTATACTCCCGGTCAACTTAGCTGTGCTCTGCTCTAGCTCACTCCCCACGCGATCTTCACACCGCGTCACCTCGTCGTGTCCCAATGCGACCTCCTCGCTCAACCTGCGCCCAATGTCCTCCCCCATTTCTTTTATTTCCCGGATGTATTTGTCACTTCGGGCATCCATTTTGCGTTCCAACCCTAATAACCGATCTTTCATCTCCTTGGTGGATTTGTCACTCTGGGTATCCATCTTTCCATTTATTTTATTTATGTCATTCTTTTGGGCGTCCATTTTCGCATTCAGTTCGCTCTTCATTTCTTTCATGTCCTCACCCGACTTGACCATGTAGGCCCTCATTTGTGCCATAAATAGGTCCCAATTCCCTTGCACCGCGGGCTCGGCTCTCGTCGCCACGTGCGAGGTGCCGCCATTTTCTACCCCTGCTGCCGGCCCCTCATCAATGTCTTCCTCTTCTACCAACCCTTCATGTGGGTCCTGGGTCATTAATTCCTCCTCATCATCATCTACCCCCACCGGCATTCGACCGTCTTGACTAGCCATGGTACGAATTAAATTTGTTTTTAATACTAAATTTCGTCCGCTCGCAATTTTGGGGCCAATTCGTCCAAAAGAAATTTGTTATGGTTCCAAATCCCACACCTGGACACCAATTGTTAGGGCCAATATGTACAATTGGTGTCCAAAATTTTTTCCAGGGTCCCAAATCCTAATCCTGACACCAATTGTTACGGTTCTCCGCCGCCCTTCTTACCCTTACCAAGGGGGGGGATTAATCCCCCTGTTCTTTCTGGGCTTGGCGGAACCAAGAGACTTGAAACGCCTCTTCCGGACAAACGCAAGGTAGGGTTTCGGGACCAAGTCTCGCTCGTACCTAAATCCCTGCACCGCCACGGAAGCGGGGAAGCAAGCCTCGCACGAGCCACGTGTGATTTGGGTACACCGAGCGGATTGAGTACCACATGGTCCGTGCAGTTTTTAGTAGTGGAACCCGATTCAAGTGGTTTTTATTCGTACCACGCGTAGTCAATGAGGAAATCACAGGAACGAACGAATGGAAAGGAAGAACACAGGTTTAATTATTATTCCCACACGTATGTACAATGATCGGTAGACACAGAGACACAGAGCAGCACTTAAACAGTCTTATCCTTAATACCCAGACTCGGGCCCATCACACTCACACAGAGAATTGCAGGCAGATTGATTTCCAAGCCAAACGCACCGACGTGTTCGTCCAGGAACGGCCCCGTCCGGCTCTCCACGGTCCCAGTACGTCCCGTGAAGAAGGCAAGCAGGCGGTGGAAGGATCCTCGTAGCGCGTCTCCCGAACAAAAGGCAGCCGATGAGGTAGGAAGGAAAATACGCGTCTCTCAGCGCGGCTGGTGGGTACACAGCGCGTTATCACTCGCGTAACTCAATGCACTGTACGCGGCTCGGCTTCAAGCTCAACCGAGCGTTACTTTCATATGAGCGCGTATCCTGGTTCATGCGCATCTTCCTTCTCTCAATGCCAACTCAGTCCTCTTACTGCTCTCTTCAATCCAGCTGCTCGCGAGACCTCTGCTCACGCACTCTTCACTTTGCTCGCGAGTCCTCCTGGGGGCTTTGCGCAACCGCTTATATTGATACGCCCCGAACCTTCTCGAACCTTCTCGAACCTTCCAACCACGCCCTGTGATGCAGTGCTGCAGCCACGCCCTCTGAGCCCTGATTGGTGGCTCGCGCTTACCGTCAGCTCCTCTGCCGCCCTCATTCGGTCCCACCCCGACCCTCCTAGGCTTGCCTCGTGTTAATTCGCGCCAAAAGAACCAAAGGCAGCACAAAGAGGCATGAGGCATCGGAGGTGGGATCAGGCAATAGAAGTAGTAGGACCTGTTCTCCTTACTCTACTCTACGCAGAACTAACATAGGAAAAGGACTATTCTCACAAATACTAAGAGATAACTACACTATCGCGAGGCTACATGTTCTTTGTGTGACTAACTATGAGGGGGAAATTTAACCTTTATTATACAAACTGTTACCAAACCTCAAAACCGCAACAATATATATATATATATATATATATATATATATATATATTGTTACAGACGCGGCTTTAGATGTTATATTGACCGAGCGGTGGTGTATTTAACCGCGTCCGAACATTTACTCCCCGATTAAAACCCGATTCCACCCGACGTTGACCAGATCGCCCCACAGATATTCAATCGGGAAATCTCTAAAGCAACCGAAAGAGAATGAAAAAGAAGAAGAAGAAGAATACGGAGGAAGAACAGATTTTATTATACACACACAAGCAATGGATGGAAGAAGCAGTAACACAGCGAATCGTTAACTTACACTATTCATTTTTACTTAGCCCCAAGACAACGAGCAGGACAGGACGTTCACACTTACACAGGGGATAATGCGGGCAGGTAAGGCTTGAGATGGATTGCTTGAGAGGGAGGCAAGGTCGGGAGGCCGCAGTTCGCAATTCCTCGCGGTTTTGGCGGGAAACCCTCCGTCGTGTATCCACTGCGGTAGACGTCACGCGCTGGTTCGGCACACCTGCTCCCCTTCTTGGGGTGGAGCCGTCTCCCTCCTTTCAGCGCGTCTCTCCAAAGCTGGTTTCCTTGCCGAGTACCTCTCCTCTTTGGCTTGGAACGTTTCGCATCTCACCTCTTCTCTTGGTGCAGCCTCTTTGCTCATCTCCCAGGGTCATCTCATAAAGCAGTCCCTTACAGTCGCTTTTATCACCTCGGGCGAAATCAAGCCGCCGGCTCCGAGGGCACGCCTACCGGGTCGCTCACCGCGGTGTTGATTGGCTGTTAGGGCTGGTTCACTCCTTCCCTCTTATGACGAGGTGGAGACGCGCCTTTCTTCCCCAACCCTACCTCGTGGCCAATGGTGGTTTGAAGAAAACCGCCCAAAATGCGGAAGGCAATTGGAAGGGAGGTTTTGGGGAAATTGGAAGGGCCTACGCTTATTTTGTTTGATACAATGCAAAGTCAATCTAGTGGGAAAACACATATTTAGCCTACATGGAATAAGGAAATACACTATTTAAAAGATATATCGTGACCTGCGACCTGCGTGTAAGTTTCATGCAATTAACTACGACGCCGACTGCGACCATTATTTACATTAACAGGGTGTTACCGTACTTTTGTAACGTTCACATTGTAACGTTTCCACATTCGTTACAATATATAAGCTGGATCAGCACGTTGCTGCGTTCTTGGACGACTCCTCTGCACCATCCCGGCACACACCACTGTGTTTTTGTGACAGCAGGTGTGCAAATCTTGCCACCAACCTCCTTGAGAGAGGACCCAATACCCTGGTGCTCATTTCATCGACCTCGGAAGGATGACAAGCTGAGTCAACCCCACCCCCCCCTCCCCCCAAAAGGTATTTGCTCTTTTCTCGAAACTCCCCACACAATTTTGATGAAACTTGGCTGGAAGCTTCACATCTGATCCCTCACGAAGGTGTATTGATCACATCAAAATCTGAGCACATTAAAAGGGTTTATGGGGGAGAGGTGGGTTGACCCCCCAAAATAGGCATTTGCTCTCTTCTCCAAAACAATAAACACAATTCCAATGAAACTTGATCACAGCCTTCGTCGCCCGTGATGTACCAACGTTTGTTCATGGCATTAAAATATCAGGGTCTGAGGGAGTCTCTGGGGGGTTTGAGTGACTGTTACTCCTGATCCAGGTGAGCTTCAAGACCCATGGTCCTATTTTTGCTTGACTCATAGGGGCGATTCCCAAAAAGTTGGACATCAAAATTTTTTGACCCTGGTAGGAATTATTGGAAAAATGCCAGAGGCATATAAAAGGCCCCTTTATATGGTATCTGCCATGTGGCAAACTATAGAAAAGAAGGGACAACAACAACAGGCATTTTTAGGCCATTTTCCCTGCTAGAGCAGGGGTTAGCCTTGCGGGCCCCATGACAATCTTCTCCATTTTGCCCTATTTTATACATCTCCCCTTGTTAACCACCTAGCCCACATTTCTTCTTCCACCAGCTTTAGCCAAGTCTTTCTCGGCATATATACCTAACCAAGGTAGAAAAGAAGGGACATTCTTGGGAAAATGCCAGGGCCATAGAAAAGTCCCTTTATATGGCATGTGCCATGTGGCAAAGTATAGCAAAGAAGGGAATTTCCACAGATTGAAGAAAATGCCAAACAATAGAAAAGAAGGGACATTCAAAAAATATTGTGTGCATGTTGGTCTACCCTTGTGTTCTTAGGAGGAACCAAGTAATGCTCAAGAAACGTTTATATAAATGGGGGCCAAATCGATTCATACAGTTCAAAAAACTTTACTTACTGACAGGTTTTAACCTATATATGGAGTGATTTCAGTAGATATCGGATTTATGGTCCACAGTTTTTTGAAGATCAGGATACTGAGGAAAGGGTGGCTGTGAATGTGGAACGTAAGGTAGACATGTTGAACACATTTTCCTGGAGTCATGTGAGAAACATTCTGGGTGCTCGGTTTCAACAAGACCGAGCAACTGTACATACCTCGATTGTCCATGCAGTGTCTCAATAATCACTTTCCTGACAGATTTATTTCCCACCAATCTGGATTCCCTTGACCTCCAAGATCTGCTGACCTCTCACCTTTAGACTTTTCTATGTGAGAGTTTGTTGAGGAAAATGTTTTGAAAGAGAACCCAATGAACATTTTTGAGCGACTCAAAGATGCTGTAATGAGCGTTATTTCAGAATTTCACATAAAATATTTCAGTCTGTAGGGTCAGACACTCTTCCATAAGTATCCATAAGTGTGCAGAACTTAGAGGAGGACATTTCGAACATTTGTTATCGTCAAAAAATTTTTTACGAGTACCTTTATGTATTACATAAATTATATGGTCTTGCATTATAAATAACAGATTTCATAAAGAATTAAAATGAGGTGCATTTTTGTAATTAACATTGCATAACAAGCCATAGATGTCAAAAAAGTGGGGGAATTGGCCCATCCATAAGGACGAGTTATTGGCTAGTGAGTGGTATTTATTTGTTCCAGTACCCGTAGATTTTTTTTACTACATTCATTGACAGTTGGGTAGGCAATGCTTTGTTTTATTTATTTGTAAGTGTAAAAAAAAAGCGTGTAAAAAAAAACAACCAGGCTTATGGCAGAGCGCGACTCATGGATGGAGTTGTATCAAAGTTCTCCACCATACTATCCTGTTGCAAATACACCGATAATGTCACAAAACGTTTGGAAAACTGCAGTTTAAAAGTTACTTTCCTGATCTGAATGAAGCTTGAGGGAAATGTCAAAACATGTCAAAAACATCCTTTAACTAGAGTTTCTCAATTTATCCAAAACATTTTTTTTTTTTTGCACTGAAATGGCCCAGTTTCGACAGCTCAAAGATGTCTAAGCTGTCTCCTTTAATCCCAGTTGCCAAGCTAATTTTGGTAATTCCCCTAGGATTGTTCAATGCTGGACCCGCACAAAGGAATTTTAGCAAGCATTATCAATTTTTTAAATGTAAATTGATAGATATTTGCAAATTGTGTACAATAAAAAAACATTTGCATTCAATTCAGTGAAACAGCACAAGTAACAAAGCTATAATTCACATTCTTCTTGCTCTGGCCACTGCCTGACAGTGGTAGTGTGGATCAAATAAGTTTCCCCAGCATTATATATACAGCCACCTACGTCCTGTCATTATCCTGCTATTCTTTCTTGTCTGTATAGTCCTTGTTATTTTCTTTTTGGGGGGAAAGAGGAAGGGTGAGGGTATTTTTGTTAGCAATTTAATTGAAAAAGATGCTGAAATGTCCTGTTGTTCAATTCTCTGGAAAGAGGTTAGTGGGGCATACTGTGTACACACTAATCTGAAAAGGAAGTGTGTGCTGTTTGTAGGTGTGAAACGAGCAAAATTCACGTACGCATCAGCATCCTTTCGGATAGTGATATTGAAACAGCTTGCATGTTAACAACAACAAAACAGCAACAATTATAAAATAAATTTTAAAAATTGAAAAATAAAAATTAAAAAAAATTAAAAAAATCAGCAACAATTATGAAAGAATATAAATGAGGTCATAACTGTGATAGACTAAAATGTTTGCCTCTTCCATGCTACGCTTTCCCTGCGACCCATCCAGAGTGCAAGAGGTAGTTATCATGACCTGATCTACTCTGTATTGACCCCAATCAGGGCACATTGTGAGGTAAGGTATAATGGCCTAGCCCCATTCAACCACAACGCAGGGATGTACAGTAGCAATTTTTGATGTTGGGAATTTTTTTGTTTTGGCATTCTTATACCTTGAATAGCAGAATTCAGATTAGTTCCATTTTTTTAAAAAACCCTATGGGGGCTATCTTGAGAAACACGGGTCGGGTTTGAATTGGCAAAGAGCTTACCTTTGGATTGGGGTGAGCTTAACAATCAAACACCCAGCTGAGGGGGTGTGTAGCATTGCGATTCTCATGTATGTGCTACTTATGAATGTCTGCAGCTGTAGAAGAACCCGGGTAGGGTTTGGAACAGCAGAGGGCTTAACTTGTGCGGCTTTTCTTGGTTGCTTTATACAGTTTTATTTGGCTAGACAGCAGGTGGTTAATATATACATATATATTGTTGTGTTTATGGGGGAGGTGAGAGAATACCATAGGAAAGGTACGATTACATAGTATTACTATTAGTATTAGTATGGACCATGTGAGGTGTAGTAGCATATCGATGTACATAAGCAGGGAAATTGTAGCTTAAGGTTGTGTTTAAATGTGCACAATACAGAGGGTTGTGTCATGTTAATCAGTATTAGGGCTTAAGATTAACTTCCCCTGTTTTGTAATACCTCCTGTAGCCATCCCCATCAATTATAACATCAACCGGCCACTGGTAATCATCCCTGGCCAATTGTCCCACCAGCCGGCCAATTGTGGCATCAACTGGCCAAGTGCAGCATCGGCTGGCCAATCCTGACACTCCACCGAGACACCACAGAGCAAAGACGCGAAAGGGAGGCAGAGCAAGCCATACCCCAAGTGACGTGGCCCGATGACATGTGTGTTGCGCGGGGCAATGACTAGCGGAAACGGAAAGTTCGAGAGTCGGTGGGCTTTTGGTGTGAAGAGTCGTCTTTGTGCTGGCTTGGTTGTGCTGGTTACCCGAAGGAAGTGATTCGTGTCTCTTCCCCCGAGAGAAAGCATTTATTTGTCACAATGTGGATTGACGAACATTAGACGCAGGGAAGAGAAGGCAGGCCGTCTTGCCTGTTCCCCGCAATCCAGGGTGCCCTCACCATTTTCCGGGCTTTGTGTTCATTTCTTCGACGATTAACTGACCACCTGTGGCATCCATTGGGCCAGCTGAGTGCCGGAGCTGTTTTACTTTATTATTCAGCCCTGTGTGTGTGTGTTTTTGTGTCTGTGAGAGATTTCTCGAGATAGATTTTATTACCTCAGTATTTACTTTCATTATTATATTTTCCTGCCTTGCTGCCTTGTAAATAATAATTGTTGTTACATTATAGTTTTGTTGTTTATTCGTGGGTTCGGAATTAAACCCGCGTTCTGTCAGAATAAGTCATTTGTGGTTCTTTGATCCCGCATGCGCTATAACCGCCACATTGGATATTGCCTCAGAGTTAACAGCCTGTTCAATTATTTTTGGTTTGCCAGAGGTCTTTACCCCACCAAGCATGACAATATATATGTATGGTTGTGTATATATATATATTATATATATATATATATATATATATATATATATATATATATATATATATATATATATATATATATATATATATATATATATAGTTACGGATCTCGGTTTCGGCACTCCACTTACCGAGGGGGGTTTAATCCCCTCGTCTTTTAAGCTGGCCGCCCGAGTCCTGGAACTATCTCGCCACTTCCGGTCAGCGCTGAATAGGGTAGTAGGCCAATTATTCCTATGACCTAAGTACCAGCGCCTTCCGGTAAGCGAGGAAATGAGCCCCGCCTGAGCCGCGACTGTAATGGACACACCGAGCGAAGCGAGCCACGACTCAGGCCGTTAACAAGAGACTAAACCCGATTATAAAGCGTTGGCCAAATCGTGCCACAGGTATTCAATCGAAAGAAAAGACTAAAGCGATCGGGGAAGAATGAAACCAAAAGGGTAAGAAATAACAGACATTTATTAATTATTTACAAAACCAAAGAAACCAAAGTATAAACGAAAGCAATATACAGAAGAAGAAGAAGAAGACACATGGCAAGCCTTAAAACAGTCTTAACTATCAACGCCCAGACAGAACAAACACAGACTTACACGAAAGGGGAATAGCAGGCAGGAATCACTGGAAGAAGGAGAAAGTCCAGGTGGGACAACAGGGCTGGAAGGTTCGGCAGGGTACAGCAAGGAGGTCCGCTCCAGGTCCACGCTCCGGGCTGGGAGCGAGCAGCCAGCGGCAGGTACACGTAGTCGTTGGACGCGGTAGGGCTTTTTGAAGCAGCTTGTCACAGAGCTCCACGCAGCTTCCTCTCTCTCTGCCTTCCTCATCCAACTCCCTTCCAACTCATCCAACTCGTACCTTCTCACCGACTCCCAAGCAGTCCCTTGAAGTCGCTTTTATTGCTCGTGGCCGTATCAAGCCGCGGGCTCCGAGGGCACGCCTACCGGTTGGCTCACCACGGTGCTGGTTGGCCGGTAAGGGCTTACTGACTCCACCTCCGATGACGAGTCGACGTTCCACGCCCGTGATCTGGCGGCTCCGCCCCCTTCTTCCTCCGCTGGACCGCATGGCTAATGGCGGCTGGGGGGTTAGAAAACCAATCGCACCGCTCTTGAATGGAAAATGGGCCTACTCTTATTTGATTAATGCAACGCAGATTCAACTACTGGGAACAGATCCTTAACTGAAACACATAATAATGAGATAACTACAGAGGTCCTATGGTTCGCTACGTGTTGTTCATGGACTAACTAGGGTGTGATTTTTAACAAGCCAATTGATGGGAATATTTACAGGGGGATATTTATAAGGGATACATTTACTAAAATTTACTAGTGAAGGTTCTAAAAACCGTAACACAGCACCCATTTTTCCTCTAGGGTCGTCTCGACCCGAACTAACTTTACTTAATGTGACACTCAGGTGCAATAGCCCTCTACTATTAACCTTACCATTGAGTGCGACAGTTTTAAAACAACAACATATGTCCCGCCTGCTACGTTGCATCCTACCTAAGACTCACACCCACAGGTTAACCGAATCACGGAATGGTTTTCAACTACACATATACGGTGGGGAGCATTATTTACAAAACACTAATTTGTATTTACACGGCAAACCCAGGACCTGTCATTTTGGGAGACAAAAAGGAAAAATCTGCAAAAGAGGAAGAGCATGCACTGCACTGCACCGATACACCATACTCAAATGCCCGGGGATGCACAATTGATATTGCCGTGCACCCCCGAGCAAAAGAGCACCACAAAGCACCAAAGCACCATCCGCACCAATAAAACACACAAAGCACCATCCAGTGCTCATTGCGCACACATTTCAAATAAAAAGCAAACAAACGGTTGTCTGGTTCTTCTTGCTGCTCCTGCTCTGCTGGTCCGATGTTTCTTCCAGGTGTTGTCCTTCTTGTTCTTGTGGCTTGCTGCCTATTTGCAATAATAAAAAGGCACAAAACGCGTCCATTTTTATTTAGGCCCCACAGGGGCCAACTATGGGTGGTCCACCTGTAGGGCAAAAGGAGCCACCTCACCGTGGTCCGCAAGCCAACTCTTCTCTGGCCACCATGGCCGGTCCCAGCAGAGGGGCCAGGCCCCAATACATGGGGTCCATAAGGGTGTGGTGCTCAGCCACAGAAGTGTGTGGTCCATATGGTGGTGCTAGGCCGCAAGTCGTGCGGTCCATAAGGTGGTGTACCGATTCAGGCAGGCTGTGCAGCGGCGGCTCGGGCACACAAATGCGGCTCCTGCATGCTTTCCCCTCAGTGCCCAGAGAGCACGGTCCATATGTGGGGAAGGAGGACAAAGCAGAGTTGGCGAGGTGCAAGGGCGCAAGGGTACACATCAATACAAGGCAATGCAGAGGTGAGGTGCGCATGGGAGCGAGCGGAGAAAGCTCATCCCTATCGTACGTCACCCCCCCTGTCACCTAATCTACCCTTGCCCCTTACCCAATATTTACAACAATTTACAATTCGTCTCTACGTCCTGTCTTCCCCATATCTCCCCTAATTCCAAATTCATCAACAATCCCTCTACCAAATTTGCCATCAAGCCCAATTTCTCATCAATTCCTCATAAGGAGGAAGAGATGGAACAACAAGCACAATGTCACCCCCACGTCATGATGCGTCTCACCATTCCAAAACATTTGCACAAAAAAACAAAAAACAACCATGGTGTGGAGTCATGTCATCACCTCAGGTGTCATCACCTTCTAATTTTTCGTACATGTATACACAATCGTCGGTTAATGGTATCGAGTATTCTGCGGCCTAGTACTCGTAGGCTTAGACTACCGTACCGTGTCCGACCTTGTGGTTTCGTTTTTCTCTCAGCGATTCGTCGAATGCGCTGAAATTATTTTTCGTTCTCTGTTTCGTACCAGTCGTTCACCCCGTACCTCCTTGTTTAATATCTGTACTCACAAAAAAAAAAAAAAAACCCCCAAAAAAATATTTCCTTCCCAGGTCTTATTCGTTTATTTGTTGTTCTTTTTGTTCGTTCGTTCTTCGTTCGCGATCACGCGGTTAGAAATGTATAATCTCTCCCCTGAACAACTATTTTCTCTCATATATTATAACACCCTTTTCTTCTTTTCCTACAAAAGGATGCTTTCGTCTTGCTCACCAAATCTATTCATTCCAAAAAATATATATAATACCATCTCTTACAGTTCCTCCTTTCTACATTCCCTAAACTATCCAGAACTCCACCCCTCCTCCAGTGTCCTCAAACGTATTTTTGACTCGAAGGTCTCAAACTCATTTTGCAAAAAATATTCGTTTCCCATGAATCGTACACTTTTCAAAATCCAATCTCACCCCTCCCCTCCAAATCCTCCCCATCACCCATCCCTTTCAAATCTCCCCCCTTGCCCCTTCCCTCCCCTCCCTCCTAAACTCCCCCCACACCCCTCCCCTCCGAGACTCTCCCTCGCTCCTCCCCTCCTAGACTCCCCTCACCCCTCCTCCTCAAAGCATCCTCCCTGCTTCTTCCCCCTTCCAACTTTCACCTTCATCTCCCCAAACCTTCTGCCTCGCTCTTCCCCCTCCTCAAATAACACCTCACTGTGCCTCACCCAATCTCCATCAAACCTTTTGTCCGCCCCATTCTTCCCTTTCTCCAAGCTATTCTGAAATCTCTGAAATCTCTGACACACCTTCAACAGCTCTCCCTACCTCTTCCTCCTCTTCCACATCTTACCCTACCCTCCCCCCCCCCCCCCTGTTCTGGACCCGATGCTCCCCCTTCCTCTTCATTAACGGTATGGACCTCAAACATCCGGGGCCTTCGCTCAAACTTGACTGACCTCTCCATACAGGTTGCTTCTGACAAACCAGATGTGATCTGCTTAACAGAAACTTTCCTCCTTCATGATGTCTCTGATGCCTTGGTATCTCTCCCAGGTTACTCCCTCCTCCAGTATGATAGACCTGAGCCTCGTCCTGGAGGTGGGGTTGCTATCTTTATAAAAAACTCTCTTCCTCACTCGCCCTCCACTGCCCTCTCTCCACCTCACCCCCAGGAATACCTTTGGCTATGGCTTCCCCTTCTCTCCCACCTTTTGTTCATATGTGTGTTGTACCGTCCACCAAACAGCGATGACTCCATCTACATCTCACTGTCTGATAATATGGACCAACTTCTATCTACCCATCCCAACTCTCTCTTCCTCATATGTGGTGATTTCAATTGTCACCATGCCAGTTGGCTGGGTGTGGGTACCTCTCTCACCAGCCATGGCTATTCAGCAAAGGACTTCTGCGACTCACTGGGACTGACACAATCTGTCAATTTCCCGACCCGGATCTCAGTCAACGGAGCATCTTCTCTTCTGGATTTGGTTATGACAAACTTCCCTGAAAATGTCTGCTGCTCTTCTTCTGCTCCAATCGGCTCATCTGATCATGTGCTTGTCAAAGTGGACATCCCTCTGACCATTCTCAGAGAGCCTCCTCAGCGTCGACGAGTCTGGCATTTCACTCAGGCCAACTGGCACGGTCTTCAAGCAGCCATCAATCATCTGGACTGGTCTCCCATCTCTACCGCCTCTGACATCAACTCATCCTGGGAATTCTTTCAAAGTAAATTGCTCTCTCTCATGCACAGATTGATACCATCTCGTCTTCAGTTGTCATACCCTTCCTCCCGTCCATGGTACACGGAATCTTGTGGTGAGGCTGTTGCCCTGAAACAACTTGCTTTCGTCTCCTGGAAAGCAAATCCAACGGAAGGAAATCTCATTTCCTTTCACAAAGCCCGAAACAAGTGTGTGTCCACCCTCAGGGGAGCCAGGAAACAATATCTCACCATTCTCAAGACCGAACTCTCTTATCTGTCTCCCTCTTCCAAATCCTGGTGGCGTCTGGTCAAATCTGTTTCTGGTGTTTGTTCCCCCTCCATCCCCTCCCTCACCTCAAACGGCTTAACGGCTGACTCCGCACGTGAAAAAGCTGAATGCCTCAACTCTGTGTTTGCCTCTAAATCTTGTGTCCCAAACCCATCCCTCTCTGTACCCACCGTACCCAGTCGTACCCAGCTGCTCCTGGACTCTGTGTCCTTTCCTCCTGACAAGGTGGAAAAGTTTCTGTCAACCCTCGACTCTGATTCTGCAACTGGTCCTGACGGCATCAGCCCATGGGTCCTAAAATCATGTTCTTCTGCTCTTTCACTCCCTCTTTCTGTTCTCTTCACCCTCTCTTTTGCTCAAGGTCATCTGCCATCTGCTTGGAAATCAGCCAACATCACCGGTTTGCACAAAAAAGGTGCAAAAACAGATCCCAGCAACTACAGACCAATCAGCCTTCTCCCAATTATCAGCAAAGTCATGGAATCCATCATTGCTTCAGATATTAAATCTTTCCTCTTCTCCAATGGCTTGATCTCTGATCATCAATTTGGTTTCAGACCTGGTCACTCTACTCTGGACATGCTGCTTCTGCTTTCTCAACAATGGATGGAGGTCCTCAACGCCAAACAGGAAATTAGAGCTGTCTCCCTTGACATTTCACGTGCCTTCGATACGGTCTGGCACCCTGCTCTGCTCACCAAACTCTCCTCCTTTGGTATCCATGGAAATCTCCACGCATGGCTGGCGGACTTCCTCTCTGGTCGTAGTCAACGTGTGGCCCTGAATGGGTTTCTCTCATCTCCTCTTCCTGTTCAGGCTGGAGTTCCCCAAGGTAGTGTTCTGGGCCCTGTGCTTTTTCTGGTCTTCATCAATGATCTCTCTGACTCCCTTGAAAATCCTCTCTATCTCTTTGCTGACGACTCTACTCTCTGTCGCTCCATTCCTCATCCCTCAGATCGGCAGTCTGCAGCCTCCTCACTCTCTGCAGACCTGGACAAAATCACAGACTGGTCAAACAAGTGGAACATGTCTTTCAATCCTGACAAATCTCACACTCTTACAATGTCTCTCCGAAAGAACCGACTGGACAACCCTCCCATCTACTTTCTCAACAATCCTCTCCAAGAAGTTCTGTCGCTCAAGCTTTTGGGTCTCACTATCTGCCATGATCTTTCTTGGGAAAACCACATTTCCAAGCTGGCCTCCAAAGCCAGTCGCCGACTGGGCATCCTCCGTCGTGCGAAGTCCTTCCTTGGCACACCTGAGCTCCTCACCACATACAATGCTTTCATCCGCAGCTCAATGGAATACTGTTCCCCCCTCTGGGCTGGTGCTCCTGCCTCACAGCTTGCTCGGCTTCACGCTGTTGAGGCCAAAGCTTTCAGAATCATTGGAATCTCCTGCGATGTAATCAACACCGAGGGCCCTTCACTCACTCACCGCAGGCAGGTTGGTGGTCTTTCTGTCTTCTACCGACTCCTATCCGGCCTTGCTCCCCCAGCTCTCTCTGTGCTCTGTCCCCCCAATATTCCTTCAGGTCGCACAAGATCTGCCTGCAACCCTCTTATGGTTAAACTGCCAAAGTCTAGGCTCTCTGCTCACCTTCACTCTTTCATTCCCCTTTTCTCCCGCCTCTGGAACAAACTCCCCCACTCCCTTCAATCCCACTCCTCCCTCCAGGTCTTTAAAACAGCTGTTCACCACCATCTCTTATCTTCCCCCATCGAAAACCTTGATCTTTTCTACCCCCGGTAATTCACCCCAGAGTCCTTGCAGTGTTCATATGTTTTATTCCTCTCCCACCTCCCCCCAAGTCCTCCCGATGTCCCTGCTCTCAAATGTTGTGTTTGTGTCCTTCCCCCTCTTCCCCCTCTCTTTTGTGTCCTTCCCCCTCTCTCCCCATCTTGTCTGCCGCTCCCCTTGTTTTTTGTGTTTTGTGTGTCGGTTTGTCTTTTTGTGTGATTAATGTTAGCTCTTTCACGAGCCTCGATCTTGTATACAAAAAAAAAAAAAAAAAAAAAAAAAAGGTGAGTGGCTGCAGATGGAGTGAAGGGAAGTCAATCCTAACTATCCTCTAAATGACTTTAACACTTTTACTCTACCCGGGGTCTTTCCCTGCCAAACCATTGGCCACCTTACTCTATGCAGTTCTAAAAACCAATTCCCACTGACCATCTGTGGCGCTCACCAATTTGGGGTCTCACTCCCCCGATTCAACTCCCTGTGCCTTCGCACAATTTCCGGGCTGGGTCGTGTGGCTCACCAGCAGGTCTACTCACCTGCACACCTCCGCCACTGTAGTTGCCTCCGAGCTTACCTGCTCCTTACCCTAACCTACCTACCTGGGGAAGGCCCTCTGGAGCTCTCCCCACTCGGTGCCCTCTCTGGCACTGGGCTACTGGGGTCCGTCCTCTGGATC
This sequence comes from Myxine glutinosa, assembly GCF_964187855.1. Lineage (NCBI taxonomy): Eukaryota > Metazoa > Chordata > Myxini > Myxiniformes > Myxinidae > Myxine > Myxine glutinosa. The sequence continues at coordinate 192,221,770 of NC_136261.1, forward strand.
CTCGGGCCCCACTGAACAACTCTACTAGCTCCCAGAGCCCACCTGCGGCCTCACCTGGCCGACATCCTGACAGTGGCGGAGTGCCCATTCAACTACATTCACTAACAGGCCACACGCCCAGCCATTTCCACTTCACTAATGCACCCATCCAAACACCATTTTACCACACGCACCACAGATGCCAATATCCACCACAATTTACCTATACCCTCTACCTACTCTTAAACTACCCTCCCCGGGTACTCGTGAAAGGGGTCCATCCTCCCCATCCACTCCTTCCGCACCAACCACTCCACTCCACATATTCCACACTACTCACTCCACACCATCCATTCCATACTCCATTCCATCCATACTCCATACCAGCTATTTGACACAACCATTCTCCATACACTCCATGCTCTATGCTCCATTCACTCCAGACCATCTATTCCATTCAACCATTCTCCATACACCTGTGCCCACACACCTGGTGTCACCTGTACACCTGGTGGCACGTGCACCTGTCTTCCCTCCAGGACCATTCGCTCAATACAACTCACAATCGCACTTTTCACCATACGCTGCTCAATCACCTCCTTCACACACACTGCATCGTCTAAACTGACTACCCCCCTTCTGAAACTCGCGCTTCCCAGTCGCCCCTTATACTACTGCGCTCCCTCGTCGTTATCATCCATCTAACCTAGTCTACATCCCCACTACAGGTACAATGTCGCTACTTAACCCTACAGTTACCTATGGTCATCTTTCTAACTCCTATCAATAACCTAACCCTCCCTGGCTAGGTTTTCACCGCCATAACCCCATAATCTATAGCTCATGTGCCCGGGCTGGATGGGAGGGATGGCAGAGTTGCCATCCCTCCACATCGGGCGTCTCCCATTATCAATCTTGCCCATCCAATTTTTTGCCAATCCAATTTGCCAATCCCATTCACTATTCCCAATATCGAATCACTACACTATCAATTTCACTGCTACCATCAATCGTCCATTGAACTATGAGCCTCTCGGTACATCAATGCTTTTTCAAAGCTCGGCTTTGCAAAGCCGCGCAATGCATACAGGTGGTTTGGTCGCCTGCAGGTTGGGTCCGTCCGGCATTCGGTTCAGGGGAGGAGGTTTGGTTGGGCCCAGGTTCAAAGCACCATCCCGGCGCGGGGCCTTTCGCTCCCATGCGCGGTGGGCCAACCTTGCCCGGGTAGAACGCCGCGACCACAAGGGGCTGCGCCGTTCCGATCCCTCCTACCTTCCCTCGAACCGGACCGGTCTCCTTGCCCGGCAAGGCGCGGACTCGACCGTGCGGGGCGGGGCTCGGCCCGGATCGTGCGCGGCACTCCGAACAGGAGCCACACGGCACCGATCCCCGCCGGCTCCCGCAATACACACAGCCCGGCATGGACCGAGAGTTCGCGTCGGCTTAACGTCGGTGTAACCGCTATCCCGTTTAACGTCGATGCTCCCCGTACATGCTCCCGCCACTCGTTCCGTTCGTTGCTCATACATCCCATACTCTCCGTCAATTCCATCACCGCACTCTCTGTTACACACCACTCGCTGTCCGCACACTCCATAACACACCTTGGTGCACACTCGGCGTTCGCACACTTCTCGCGTGCACTCTCCCCCATTATGTACTCCGTAACCACCATGGGCGTGCACTCTTCCGTTACATCCCCTGTAACACTCCCCATCATGCGCTCCACCACCAACTCAAGTGTGCCTCATCGCACACGCTCAACCATTCCAAGTGTGCATTCTCGCACCCACTCCTCATCCATCTCACTCTCCGTATCACTCTCATCACACATACACTCCGACGTGCATTCTCGCTCACACTCGGTTTCACTCCCACACTTTGTAACACACTCACTCTTCGACGCACACTTTTTCCTCACACGCGTGCCATTTTCTCTCACACAGCGCACCACGGACCTCCCACAAACGCCCGCGGTATGCTGGGATCCCAAGCGCGCGAAAATTCTTTTCGCCCCAAACCTTCTCCCGCAAAACCTCTTAGCACCATATACCATCTTTCTCACCTTTGGGATCCTCCTCTCCACACGCACCTGTAAATCTTTATAAGGATTAGCAAGTACGGCATCAGGATGTGAATTCAAACTTTGTGCATTTTCCTTTTCTCCCTGCCGAGAGTGCTTTTCTACCTCTGCGGTCTCTCCAATTCCAATTTACACTACTGCTTCGATTGATTTGGACTTAATTTCTTTTTTCTTTCCCTCGACGACCGCTGGTCCGAATAAAATTTTCTTTTCTACCTCAGCGGTCGCCAGCTTCCCCATACCCCGGGTCGTGATCTCTATACCCGTCATTTTGGCCGCGCTCTGCTCCACCTCGCTCAACCCGCGCTTCTCAAATCGCGTTACCTCGTCGCGTACCCCCACGAACTCTTCCACCACTCCGCGGTCTCTCTCTGTCTCCACCTGCTTTATCTCATACCTGGCCTGCCCCCTCGCTAACCCCTCATTAATTTCTTTGGCTTGGCCAATTATGCCCCCCAATTTGCCCCCTAATCCTTCCAATCTGTTTTCTAACCCCTCACATTTGTTGTCTAAACCCTCCAATTTGCTGTCTAATTTCCCAATTTGGTCACTGGTACCCCTTGCTTCGTCCCTCATTGCTCCAATTTGGCCTCCCAATCGCTCACCCTGAGCCCTCGTCTCTTCCTTTTGGGTGTCTAATTTACTTTCCAATCGCTCACCCATCTTGACCATAAGGGCCTCCATTTGTACCATGAAGAGGTTCAAATCCACCGGTGCCGCGGGCGCGGCTGCCGCAACCATGTGCACGGCGCCATCTTGTGCCCCTCCTGTAACCTCATGCGAGGCGCCGCCATCTTGTGCGCCTGCAACCCCTTCTACCGCATCCTCATTGCTCTCCTCCTCCCTGGGGTCCTGGGTTGCCTCGAACCCCTCTTTTATCTCCCCAACCGGCATCCGATCGCCTTGACCATCCATGGCATGACTCAATTGGGATATTAAACAAATTTTCAGCCCCTCATAATTTTGACCAAATGTTTCAAGGTGGATTAAAAAATTTGGTTCGGGTTTAATCCCACTCCTCGACACCAATTGTTACGGATCTCAGTTTCGGCACTCCCCTTACTGAGGGGGGTTTAATCCCCTCGTCTTTTAAGCTGGCCGTCCGAGTCCTGGAACTATCTCGCCACTTCCGGTCAGCGCTGAATAGGGTAGTAGGCCAATTATTCCTATGACCGAAGTACCAGCGCCTTCCGGTAAGCGAGGAAATGAGCCCCGCCAGAGCCGCGACTGTAATGGACATGTCGAGCGAAGTGAGCCATGACCCAGGCCGTTAACAGGAGACTAAACCCGATTATAAAGCGTTGGCCAAATCGTGCCACAGGTATTCAATCGAAAGAAAAGACTAAAGCGATCGGGGAAGAATGAAACCAAAAGTGTAAGAAATAACAGACATTTATTAATTATTTACAAAACCAAAGAAACCAAAGGGGAAACGAAAGCAATATACAGAAGAAGAAGAAGAAGAAGACACAGGGCAAGCCTTAAAACAGTCTTAATTATCAACGCCCAGACAGAACAAACACAGACTTACACGAAAGGGGAATAGCAGGCAGGAATCACTGGAAGAAGGAGAAGGTCCAGGTGGGACAACAGAGCTGGAAGGTTTGGCAGGGTACAGCAAGGAGGTCCGCTCCAGGTCCACGCTCCGGGCTGGGAGCGAGCAGCCGGCGGCAGGTACACGTAGTCGTTGCACGCTGTAGGGCTTTTTGAAGCAGCTCGTCACAGAGCTCCGCGCAGCTTCCTCTCTCTCTGCCTTCCTCGTCTAACTCCCTTCCAACTCATCCAACTCATACCTTCTGACCGACTCCCAAGCAGTCCCTTGCAGTCGTTTTTATTGCTCGTGGCCGTATCAAGACGCGGGCACCGAGGGCACGCATACCGGTTGGCTCACTGCGGGACTGGTTGGCCGGTAAGGTCTTACTGACCCCACCTCCGATGACGAGTCGACGTGCCCACGCCCGTGATCTGGCGGCTCCGCCCCCTTCTTCCTCGGCTGGACCGCATGGCTAATGGCGGCTGGTGGGGTTAGAAAACCAATCGCACCGCTCTTGAAGGGAAAATGGGCCTACTTTTATTTGATTAATGCAACGCAGATTCAACTACTGGGAACAGATCCTTAACTGAAACACATAATAATGAGATAACTACGGAGGTCCTATGGTTCGCTACGTGTTGTTCATGGACTAACTAGGGTGCGATTTTTAACAAGCCAATTGATGGGAATATTTACAGGGGGATATTTATAAGGGATACATCTATCTATAATTCCAGTAATCTCTGTGTGTTTGTTTGTTTGTCTGTGACCGCTGTTTCTCGACAACCACGGGTCCGATATACTTTAAACTTGCCAGGTATATTGCTGGGGACCCGAGGATGTGCCTTTTCAAGGTTTCATATTAATCGGACAATTACTTACCGAGCTATGTCCAAAAAACGATTCAACCAATCAGAGAGCAGCGAGCTATCGCGTGTGCCGAACGTGGCGAACACACTCTGCCTCGGATGGCACATTTGAGAGCGTATTCATTTATTTCCCGTCGGCAAACTATGTTGGCGCTATGTTGGCGTTAAACGATGTTTTAAAACTAATTAAAACCCCGGGGGGATTGTCACTGTACTCGCAAGCCGTTCGCCGTTCGCTTTGGCGTTGCGAATGGACCAAAACATTTCATGAACCAAACCATTTCATGTAAAGCGTTCGCCGTTCGCTTTGGCGTTGCGAATGGACCAAAACATTTCATGCACCAAACCATTTCATGTAAATAGAGGGGGGGATATAATTTTAGATATAGATATAGTACGGGCATGCCCTAGTTTACTAAAATTTACTAGTGAAGGTTCTAAAAACCGTAACAATATATATATATATATACATACAAATAGAATGTATATATACACAAAGAATTAAGTTAAGCACCCCTACACAACGAATTAAGGTAAGCACCCCCTAAT
>NC_136261.1:192226983-192294483 GCF_964187855.1 Myxine glutinosa
GCACAATTTCTGGGCTGGGTCGTGCAGCTCTCCCAGCAGGTCTACCCACCTGCACACCTCCACCACTGTAGTTGCCACCCGAGCTTATCTGCTCCTTAACCTAACCTATCTACTGGGGAAGGCCCCTCCTGGCTCTGTCACCCCTCGGTGCCCTCTGGCACTGGGCTACCCGGGTCCGTCCTCCGGATCCTCGGGCCCCATCCACAGCAACTCTACCGGCTCCCAGAGCCCACCTGCGGCCTCACCTGGCCGACATCCTCACAGTGGTAGAGTGCCCAAACCAACTACACACACTAACAGGCTACACGCCCAGCCATTTCCACAACACTAATGCACCCATCCAATCACCATTCTTCCACCCGCACCACAGATGCCAATATCCAACCACAATTTACCTATACCCTCTACCTAACACTTACACTACCCGCCCCGGGTATTCGTGATGGGGGTCCACTCTTCCCCCATTCACACCTTCGCACCATCAACCAACTCCACTCCATAGTTTCCACCATACTCACTCCACGACCATCCATTCCAATACTCCATATACTCCACACTACCATTTATTCCATACACCTGTTCCTCATACCTGTTGTTGCACACCTGTGCACTCACCCCTGGTGCCACCTGCACCCTCCTCCTCTTCCTGGACCAGTTGGTCAACACAACACATTACTCACTCAAACACTGCTCCATACACCTGTTCAGTTGCACACCTGTGCAATCACACCTGTTCCTCACACTCATTTACTCATACCCTGCTCAATACACTTGAATACACCTCCAACACTCACACGGCATCATCTCATCTAACTACTCCCCTCTGAAACTTGCGCTTCCCCGTCGCCCCTTTAAACTAATGCGCTCCCACGTCATTATCATCCACTCTAATCTACCTGCGTCCCCACTACCGGTATCATTGTCACTAACTAACCTTAACGTTACCTAATGTCAATCTCTAGGGCCCTACACATTATCCAAACCCACCCGGGCTAGTTTTCACTGCCATAAACCCCATAACTCTAGTGCTCCTTTGCCCCCGCTGTGGGGGATGACAGAGTTGCCATCCCACCACATCGGGGACGTCCCACTATCAATTTTGCTTACCAAATTCCAACCAATCAAAAATTTTCCAATTACTGCCAATTCTATTCACTGTTCTAAATTTCGGATCAAAACACTATCAGTATCATCATCATCATCATCACAGTCCGCTATATCCTAGCCTCAGTGCGTCATGACATCATTAAACTCGGCTTCGTAAAGCCGAGCAATGAATTCGGGTGGTTTGGTCGCCTGCAGGTTGAATCCGTCCGGCTTTCGGTTCAAGGGAGGTGGTTTGGTCGGGCCGAGATTCCACGCACCATCTCGGCGCGGCACCTTGCGGTCCCGGGCCCGATGGCTCAATCTCCCCCGGTCGGAACCCCGTCCCACGAGGGGGCACCGTACCGCTTCCTCCCACTCGCCCTTGAACCGGACCGGTCGCCTCGCCCGACAAGGCCCGGACTCGACCGTGTGGGGCGGGGCCAAGCCCGAATCGGCAACGACGCTTCGAAGAGAAGCGACGCAGCATCGATCCGCGCCGGGCCTTGCATCCAACAAAGCGCACCGCGCCCCGAGTGCTCGCATCGGCTATCCGTCGCTCTAACCGCTAACCCGGTTACCGTCGATGCTTCACCTGCATGCTCACACGCATACGCTACCCCTTTCACCCCCACCGAGCTCGGTGCGTCAACGCCGTCCGTACATTCCACCAACGCACTCCCTGTTACACACCACACCTCTCGCGCACACTCACCGTTCGCACACTCTTTTAACACACCTCGCGCACCGTCTTGCGCACTCTCCCTTGGTACGTACTCCGTACCACTCACCATGGGCGTGCACTCTGGCATCCACCCACTAACGCGCTCAGATGGGCTCTCCCACACTCGCGCTACCACCAACTTAGGTGTGCTTCCTCGCACACGTTCCACCACCACCTTACTCTCCGTGTCACACTCACCCTCGCACGTACACTCCGTATTGCTCTCACTCCCTGTGTCACACTCCGTACACCCCGACGTGCATTCTCGCTCGCACTCGGTATCACACTCGCGCTGCGTAACACGCTCACCCCTTGGCGCACACTTTTTTTTCACACGCGTGCCATTTCCACTCACACGGGACCCTTCACCAACGCCCGGGTGCCATATCGATCCCAATCGCGCGAAAATTCTTTTGTCGCCGAACATCCTTCTACAAAATCTACCCGCACAATATACAGCACGACTCACCTGGGGGATCCTTTTCTCCACGCGCATCTGCAAACTTCCATTTGGGTTAAGCACAGCATCGTGATGTGAGCAGGGACTTTGCACATTTTCCATTTCTCCCTGCAATTCCCGGGCTACCTCCATCATCTCTTCAATTTTAATTCCCAGCACTGCTTTTTCTTTATCCACCTCAACGACCGCTGGCTTTAATAAAATTCCCTCTTCTACCTCAGCGGTCGCCGGCTTTTCCAAACCCCGTGTCGCGATTTCTACCCCCGTCATTGTACCCGCGCTTTTCTCCGCTTCGTTCAACCAGTGCTTCTCGACCCGCGTTACCTCGTCGTGCACCCCTGGGACCCTTTCGCCCAACCTGCAGTCTCTGTCCCTCTGCTCCCTTTCCTCCCTATCGGCCATTTCGCCCGATATTGCTTCCATTTTATCACTCAATTTTTTAAGACCGTCATTCTCCCGTTTCATTCCCGCCATGATTTGGGCCATAACAAATCGCATGTACTCCGGCATCTCTGGCTCGGCTGCCGCGACCACGGGCGCGGCTAAATTTGGTGCCGCATTAACCATGTCCGCGAGGACGCCATTTTGTGCGCCTGATACCTCCTCAACCACATTGCCAATGTTCTCCTCCTCTCTTTCATCCACATACATTTCCCAGAGGTCCTGGGTCGATTCCACCCCGTCTATCTCTCCCACCGGCATCCCGTCGCCTTGACCAGCCATGGCGCGATTTCAAAATTCGGGTTTTTCTTTAACAAAACAAATTTTGGCCGCTCCAAATTTTGACCAAATGTTTTTTTCTAAATGTTTCAAAAATTTGGTTCGGGCCCCGAATCTCACTCCCAGACACCAATTGTTACGGTCCGCGGTTAAGGATGTTGTTTGCCGAGCGGAGGCACCGCGGCCTAACAGTTTCCCCGATTCACCCGATTCACCCGACATTGGCCGTATCGCGCCACAGCTATTCAATATGGAAAAGACTAAAACGACGGATGTGAAGAAAAGGAAGAAGAAGAAGACAAAAGGTTGAAAATACTACTAAATTTATTTACTATGTACAGGCTCAAAGAAACCAAGGAGGAGGAAAGATAATAAAATAATATACAGAAGCTTTTAGAGACACAGTGAAAATACTAGCTTATACAGACTTAATTAACTACCCAGGACAGAACAAACAGAAACGGACTCACACGGGGAATGATGATAGGGATGGCAGGTGGATGGCTGGCGGGATAGGGAGGTCCAACTGGTCCTGCAGCACGATCCGCTCGTTGGGCAGCCGCCGTTCCTTCGCGGCCCTGCTCCAAACTGTCGTCCAGGCCCCAAGCGGCTGTCGAGTGTTGTTGCTGCTGTGGACGCTGCTGCTGGCGAGCAAGGCGACGAATAGCAGGCTTTGTGCTTCCCTGGATGATCTCCTTTGAACAAGAATCGCTGCTGGATGATCTTTTCTCTTTGGACAAGAATCGCTGCTGGATGATCTCCCTTCTCTCTCTTGGACCTCACAACCCAGCTCTCTCTTGGACCCTTTTACTCAGCTCTCCTCTGACGACCCAGCTCTTTTCTTTGCACCTCACCACGCAGCTCCGCTCTGGTCACTCTTGCGCTCGTGCTTTTATAGCGCCTCCGGCGATTAAGCCGCCGGCCTTCAGGACACGCCCATCGGTGTGCTCACCTCGGCCCTGGTTGGTCGCGCGACCCTCTGGCTCCGCCCTTGATGATGACGGGCGGGCACGCCTTTCTTCCCCAACCCAAGCACATGTTCAATGGCGGCAATTGTAGTTGGCAATGCGAATGGCAATTGACGAAAGGGGAAATGGAGGTTTTGGGAATGGGAATGAAGGATGAAGGGAATCTATCTCTTTCACTTGGTGCAATGGAGTGTCATTCTAATGGAAGACAAGGCCTTACCCTAAAACACATAATAAGGATATAAACTACTGAACAAGGGTATTATAGTGTCCTTCAATGGATGCTTTATGGAATTAACTACCGGGACGCCCTTTTAACCTTTACACAACACTGGAGGCAGGAGGGGCCAGACTCAAGCAATAATAATAATAAAGCACACAATAAAAAAAATACAATCCTCATATCCGCAACACTGCACCCTCCTCCTCTTAGGCACGCCCCGGGCCTACAACTTTAATTTAGTGTGACACGTAGGTGTAGTTCCCTCTACTTTTAACCTGACCCTGAGTGCGACAGTTTTAAAACATAGATAAATATGTCCCGCTGCTCCATTGCACCCTACCTAACAGACTCACGCCCACAGTTAACCGAATTGCGGAATGGTCTTCAAACTACACACTGACGGTGGGGAGCATTATTTACAGTGACGCTACTTTATTTACAAAACGCAACCCAGGACCTGTGATTGTTCTTTCTGGGGGGGGGGGGGGGGGGACAGTCTGCTCTGCATCGACGCACCATGAAAGCACCCAAAACGCACCAACACACCCTCAAGCACCAATCGGTGCAGTCACCACAGTTCATCAATGTTCAATAATAAAAAATAAAAACAACAACCCCTAACCCTGCAGGTGGTCTCTTGCTCTTCGGCTCCCTCTGCTGGCTATTATTATTTCTTCCACATGTTGTCTTTTCTTTTGCTGGCGGCCTATTTGTTACAATAAAATGCACCCAACGTGTCCATTTTTATTTATTTTATTTATGGCCCACAGGGCCGACTAGTGTGGTTCACCTGTGGGGCATCGGTGCCCTGTGGCCAAGGTCCGCCAGCAAGATTTCGGGCCTTCATGGCCGGTTCCAGCAGAGGGGCCATGCCCCAACCCATGGGGTCCATAAGTGGTGCTCGGCCACAGACATGTGGTCCATAATGTGGTGCATCGATGCAGACAGCTGTTTCTGGGAGTTCCGGCGCACAATGGCGGACTCATGCACGCTCCCCTCGGCGCCCAGTGGCGCTCAGGTCCTCATGTGGGAGACAAGGGGGGAAGACAGATGAGCGAGGGGTAAGGTCACAAGGGTACACATCAACAAAGGCAATGCAAGGCGAAGTGCGTACGGAGAGCGAAGTGAGAAAGCTCGTCCCTACCGTACGTCACCCCCCCTGTCACCTACACTACCCTTGCCCTTACCCCATATTTACAAAATCTACACATTTACAAATTCGTCGCTACGGTCACGTCTTCCCCATATTTCCCCAATACCAAATTTGTCTCCACAATCCCTCTACTTCAAAATTTGCCATCACCCAATTCATCATCAATCCTCATTAGGAGGGAGAGATGGAACAACAAAGCACAATGTCACACCCACATCATGATGCGTCTCACATTCCAAACATTTGCATCAAAAATAATTAAACATGGCATGGTGTGGAGGTACGTCATCTCAGGTGAGTGGATGCAGATGGTGCGAGGAGACTTCAATCCTAACTATCCTCTAAATGACTTTAACACACTTTACACTACCCGGGGTCTTTCCCTGCCAATCTATTGGCCAACTTACACTATGGGTTCTAAAAGCCAGTTCCCATTGACCAAACTGTGGTGCTTCTCAATTTGGGGTCTCACTCCCCCGATTCATCTCCCGGTGCCCTTGCACAATTTCTGGGCTGGGTCGTGCAGCTCTCCCAGCAGGTCTACCCACCTGCACACCTCCACCACTGTAGTTGCCACCCGAGCTTATCTGCTCCTTAACCTAACCTATCTACTGGGGAAGGCCCCTCCTGGCTCTGTCACCCCTCGGTGCCCTCTGGCACTGGGCTACCCGGGTCCGTCCTCCGGATCCTCGGGCCCCATCCACAGCAACTCTACCGGCTCCCAGAGCCCACCTGCGGCCTCACCTGGCCGACATCCTCACAGTGGTAGAGTGCCCAAACCAACTACACACACTAACAGGCTACACGCCCAGCCATTTCCACAACACTAATGCACCCATCCAATCACCATTCTTCCACCCGCACCACAGATGCCAATATCCAACCACAATTTACCTATACCCTCTACCTAACACTTACACTACCCGCCCCGGGTATTCGTGATGGGGGTCCACTCTTCCCCCATTCACACCTTCGCACCATCCACTCCACTCCATAGTTTCCACCATACTCACTCCACGACCATCCATTCCAATACTCCATATACTCCACACTACCATTTATTCCATACACCTGTTCCTCATACCTGTTGTTGCACACCTGTGCACTCACCCCTGGTGCCACCTGCACCCTCCTCCTCTTCCTGGACCAGTTGGTCAACACAACACATTACTCACTCAAACACTGCTCCATACACCTGTTCAGTTGCACACCTGTGCAATCACACCTGTTCCTCACACTCATTTACTCATACCCTGCTCAATACACTTGAATACACCTCCAACACTCACACGGCATCATCTCATCTAACTACTCCCCTCTGAAACTTGCGCTTCCCCGTCGCCCCTTTAAACTAATGCGCTCCCACGTCATTATCATCCACTCTAATCTACCTGCGTCCCCACTACCGGTATCATTGTCACTAACTAACCTTAACGTTACCTAATGTCAATCTCTAGGGCCCTACACATTATCCAAACCCACCCGGGCTAGTTTTCACTGCCATAAACCCCATAACTCTAGTGCTCCTTTGCCCCCGCTGTGGGGGATGACAGAGTTGCCATCCCACCACATCGGGGACGTCCCACTATCAATTTTGCTTACCAAATTCCAACCAATCAAAAATTTTCCAATTACTGCCAATTCTATTCACTGTTCTAAATTTCGGATCAAAACACTATCAGTATCATCATCATCATCATCACAGTCCGCTATATCCTAGCCTCAGTGCGTCATGACATCATTAAACTCGGCTTCGTAAAGCCGAGCAATGAATTCGGGTGGTTTGGTCGCCTGCAGGTTGAATCCGTCCGGCTTTCGGTTCAAGGGAGGTGGTTTGGTCGGGCCGAGATTCCACGCACCATCTCGGCGCGGCACCTTGCGGTCCCGGGCCCGATGGCTCAATCTCCCCCGGTCGGAACCCCGTCCCACGAGGGGGCACCATACCGCTTCCTCCCACTCGCCCTTGAACCGGACCGGTCGCCTCGCCCGACAAGGCCCGGACTCGACCGTGTGGGGCGGGGCCAAGCCCGAATCGGCAACGACGCTTCGAAGAGAAGCGACGCAGCATCGATCCGCGCCGGGCCTTGCATCCAACAAAGCGCACCGCGCCCCGAGTGCTCGCATCGGCTATCCGTCGCTCTAACCGCTAACCCGGTTACCGTCGATGCTTCACCTGCATGCTCACACGCATACGCTACCCCTTTCACCCCCACCGAGCTCGGTGCGTCAACGCCGTCCGTACATTCCACCAACGCACTCCCTGTTACACACCACACCTCTCGCGCACACTCACCGTTCGCACACTCTTTTAACACACCTCGCGCACCGTCTTGCGCACTCTCCCTTGGTACGTACTCCGTACCACTCACCATGGGCGTGCACTCTGGCATCCACCCACTAACGCGCTCAGATGGGCTCTCCCACACTCGCGCTACCACCAACTTAGGTGTGCTTCCTCGCACACGTTCCACCACCACCTTACTCTCCGTGTCACACTCACCCTCGCACGTACACTCCGTATTGCTCTCACTCCCTGTGTCACACTCCGTACACCCCGACGTGCATTCTCGCTCGCACTCGGTATCACACTCGCGCTGCGTAACACGCTCACCCCTTGGCGCACACTTTTTTTTCACACGCGTGCCATTTCCACTCACACGGGACCCTTCACCAACGCCCGGGTGCCATATCGATCCCAATCGCGCGAAAATTCTTTTGTCGCCGAACATCCTTCTACAAAATCTACCCGCACAATATACAGCACGACTCACCTGGGGGATCCTTTTCTCCACGCGCATCTGCAAACTTCCATTTGGGTTAAGCACAGCATCGTGATGTGAGCAGGGACTTTGCACATTTTCCATTTCTCCCTGCAATTCCCGGGCTACCTCCATCATCTCTTCAATTTTAATTCCCAGCACTGCTTTTTCTTTATCCACCTCAACGACCGTTGGCTTTAATAAAATTCCCTCTTCTACCTCAGCGGTCGCCGGCTTTTCCAAACCCCGTGTCGCGATTTCTACCCCCGTCATTGTACCCGCGCTTTTCTCCGCTTCGTTCAACCAGTGCTTCTCGACCCGCGTTACCTCGTCGTGCACCCCTGGGACCCTTTCGCCCAACCTGCAGTCTCTGTCCCTCTGCTCCCTTTCCTCCCTATCGGCCATTTCGCCCGATATTGCTTCCATTTTATCACTCAATTTTTTAAGACCGTCATTCTCCCGTTTCATTCCCGCCATGATTTGGGCCATAACAAATCGCATGTACTCCGGCATCTCTGGCTCGGCTGCCGCGACCACGGGCGCGGCTAAATTTGGTGCCGCATTAAACATGTCCGCGAGGACGCCATTTTGTGCGCCTGATACCTCCTCAACCACATTGCCAATGTTCTCCTCCTCTCTTTCATCCACATACATTTCCCAGAGGTCCTGGGTCGATTCCACCCCGTCTATCTCTCCTACCGGCATCCCGTCGCCTTGACCAGCCATGGCGCGATTTCAAAATTCGGGTTTTTCTTTAACAAAACAAATTTTGGCCGCTCCAAATTTTGACCAAATGTTTTTTTCTAAATGTTTCAAAAATTTGGTTCGGGCCCCGAATCTCACTCCCAGACACCAATTGTTACGGTCCGCGGTTAAGGATGTTGTTTGCCGAGCGGAGGCACCGCGGCCTAACAGTTTCCCCGATTCACCCGATTCACCCGACATTGGCCGTATCGCGCCACAGCTATTCAATAGGGAAAAGACTAAAACGACGGATGTGAAGAAAAGGAAGAAGAAGAAGACAAAAGGTTGAAAATACTACTAAATTTATTTACTATGTACAGGCTCAAAGAAACCAAGGAGGAGGAAAGATAATAAAATAATATACAGAAGCTTTTAGAGACACAGTGAAAATACTAGCTTATACAGACTTAATTAACTACCCAGGACAGAACAAACAGAAACGGACTCACACGGGGAATGATGATAGGGATGGCAGGTGGATGGCTGGCGGGATAGGGAGGTCCAACTGGTCCTGCAGCACGATCCGCTCGTTGGGCAGCCGCCGTTCCTTCGCGGCCCTGCTCCAAACTGTCGTCCAGGCCCCAAGCGGCTGTCGAGTGTTGTTGCTGCTGTGGACGCTGCTGCTGGCGAGCAAGGCGACGAATAGCAGGCTTTGTGCTTCCCTGGATGATCTCCTTTGAACAAGAATCGCTGCTGGATGATCTTTTCTCTTTGGACAAGAATCGCTGCTGGATGATCTCCCTTCTCTCTCTTGGACCTCACAACCCAGCTCTCTCTTGGACCCTTTTACTCAGCTCTCCTCTGACGACCCAGCTCTTTTCTTTGCACCTCACCACGCAGCTCCGCTCTGGTCACTCTTGCGCTCGTGCTTTTATAGCGCCTCCGGCGATTAAGCCGCCGGCCTTCAGGACACGCCCATCGGTGTGCTCACCTCGGCCCTGGTTGGTCGCGCGACCCTCTGGCTCCGCCCTTGATGATGACGGGCGGGCACGCCTTTCTTCCCCAACCCAAGCACATGTTCAATGGCGGCAATTGTAGTTGGCAATGCGAATGGCAATTGACGAAAGGGGAAATGGAGGTTTTGGGAATGGGAATGAAGGATGAAGGGAATCTATCTCTTTCACTTGGTGCAATGGAGTGTCATTCTAATGGAAGACAAGGCCTTACCCTAAAACACATAATAAGGATATAAACTACTGAACAAGGGTATTATAGTGTCCTTCAATGGATGCTTTATGGAATTAACTACCGGGACGCCCTTTTAACCTTTACACAACACTGGAGGCAGGAGGGGCCAGACTCAAGCAATAATAATAATAAAGCACACAATAAAAAAAATACAATCCTCATATCCGCAACACTGCACCCTCCTCCTCTTAGGCACGTCCCGGGCCTACAACTTTAATTTAGTGTGACACGTAGGTGTAGTTCCCTCTACTTTTAACCTGACCCTGAGTGCGACAGTTTTAAAACATAGATAAATATGTCCCGCTGCTCCATTGCACCCTACCTAACAGACTCACGCCCACAGTTAACCGAATTGCGGAATGGTCTTCAAACTACACACTGACGGTGGGGAGCATTATTTACAGTGACGCTACTTTATTTACAAAACGCAACCCAGGACCTGTGATTGTTCTTTCTGGGGGGGGGGGGGGGGGGGGACAGTCTGCTCTGCATCGACGCACCATGAAAGCACCCAAAACGCACCAACACACCCTCAAGCACCAATCGGTGCAGTCACCACAGTTCATCAATGTTCAATAATAAAAAATAAAAACAACAACCCCTAACCCTGCAGGTGGTCTCTTGCTCTTCGGCTCCCTCTGCTGGCTATTATTATTTCTTCCACATGTTGTCTTTTCTTTTGCTGGCGGCCTATTTGTTACAATAAAATGCACCCAACGTGTCCATTTTTATTTATTTTATTTATGGCCCACAGGGCCGACTAGTGTGGTTCACCTGTGGGGCATCGGTGCCCTGTGGCCAAGGTCCGCCAGCAAGATTTCGGGCCTTCATGGCCGGTTCCAGCAGAGGGGCCATGCCCCAACCCATGGGGTCCATAAGTGGTGCTCGGCCACAGACATGTGGTCCATAATGTGGTGCATCGATGCAGACAGCTGTTTCTGGGAGTTCCGGCGCACAATGGCGGACTCATGCACGCTCCCCTCGGCGCCCAGTGGCGCTCAGGTCCTCATGTGGGAGACAAGGGGGGAAGACAGATGAGCGAGGGGTAAGGTCACAAGGGTACACATCAACAAAGGCAATGCAAGGCGAAGTGCGTACGGAGAGCGAAGTGAGAAAGCTCGTCCCTACCGTACGTCACCCCCCCTGTCACCTACACTACCCTTGCCCTTACCCCATATTTACAAAATCTACACATTTACAAATTCGTCGCTACGGTCACGTCTTCCCCATATTTCCCCAATACCAAATTTGTCTCCACAATCCCTCTACTTCAAAATTTGCCATCACCCAATTCATCATCAATCCTCATTAGGAGGGAGAGATGGAACAACAAAGCACAATGTCACACCCACATCATGATGCGTCTCACATTCCAAACATTTGCATCAAAAATAATTAAACATGGCATGGTGTGGAGGTACGTCATCTCAGGTGAGTGGATGCAGATGGTGCGAGGAGACTTCAATCCTAACTATCCTCTAAATGACTTTAACACACTTTACACTACCCGGGGTCTTTCCCTGCCAATCTATTGGCCAACTTACACTATGGGTTCTAAAAGCCAGTTCCCATTGACCAAACTGTGGTGCTTCTCAATTTGGGGTCTCACTCCCCCGATTCATCTCCCGGTGCCCTTGCACAATTTCTGGGCTGGGTCGTGCAGCTCTCCCAGCAGGTCTACCCACCTGCACACCTCCACCACTGTAGTTGCCACCCGAGCTTATCTGCTCCTTAACCTAACCTATCTACTGGGGAAGGCCCCTCCTGGCTCTGTCACCCCTCGGTGCCCTCTGGCACTGGGCTACCCGGGTCCGTCCTCCGGATCCTCGGGCCCCATCCACAGCAACTCTACCGGCTCCCAGAGCCCACCTGCGGCCTCACCTGGCCGACATCCTCACAGTGGTAGAGTGCCCAAACCAACTACACACACTAACAGGCTACACGCCCAGCCATTTCCACAACACTAATGCACCCATCCAATCACCATTCTTCCACCCGCACCACAGATGCCAATATCCAACCACAATTTACCTATACCCTCTACCTAACACTTACACTACCCGCCCCGGGTATTCGTGATGGGGGTCCACTCTTCCCCCATTCACACCTTCGCACCATCCACTCCACTCCATAGTTTCCACCATACTCACTCCACGACCATCCATTCCAATACTCCATATACTCCACACTACCATTTATTCCATACACCTGTTCCTCATACCTGTTGTTGCACACCTGTGCACTCACCCCTGGTGCCACCTGCACCCTCCTCCTCTTCCTGGACCAGTTGGTCAACACAACACATTACTCACTCAAACACTGCTCCATACACCTGTTCAGTTGCACACCTGTGCAATCACACCTGTTCCTCACACTCATTTACTCATACCCTGCTCAATACACTTGAATACACCTCCAACACTCACACGGCATCATCTCATCTAACTACTCCCCTCTGAAACTTGCGCTTCCCCGTCGCCCCTTTAAACTAATGCGCTCCCACGTCATTATCATCCACTCTAATCTACCTGCGTCCCCACTACCGGTATCATTGTCACTAACTAACCTTAACGTTACCTAATGTCAATCTCTAGGGCCCTACACATTATCCAAACCCACCCGGGCTAGTTTTCACTGCCATAAACCCCATAACTCTAGTGCTCCTTTGCCCCCGCTGTGGGGGATGACAGAGTTGCCATCCCACCACATCGGGGACGTCCCACTATCAATTTTGCTTACCAAATTCCAACCAATCAAAAATTTTCCAATTACTGCCAATTCTATTCACTGTTCTAAATTTCGGATCAAAACACTATCAGTATCATCATCATCATCATCACAGTCCGCTATATCCTAGCCTCAGTGCGTCATGACATCATTAAACTCGGCTTCGTAAAGCCGAGCAATGAATTCGGGTGGTTTGGTCGCCTGCAGGTTGAATCCGTCCGGCTTTCGGTTCAAGGGAGGTGGTTTGGTCGGGCCGAGATTCCACGCACCATCTCGGCGCGGCACCTTGCGGTCCCGGGCCCGATGGCTCAATCTCCCCCGGTCGGAACCCCGTCCCACGAGGGGGCACCGTACCGCTTCCTCCCACTCGCCCTTGAACCGGACCGGTCGCCTCGCCCGACAAGGCCCGGACTCGACCGTGTGGGGCGGGGCCAAGCCCGAATCGGCAACGACGCTTCGAAGAGAAGCGACGCAGCATCGATCCGCGCCGGGCCTTGCATCCAACAAAGCGCACCGCGCCCCGAGTGCTCGCATCGGCTATCCGTCGCTCTAACCGCTAACCCGGTTACCGTCGATGCTTCACCTGCATGCTCACACGCATACGCTACCCCTTTCACCCCCACCGAGCTCGGTGCGTCAACGCCGTCCGTACATTCCACCAACGCACTCCCTGTTACACACCACACCTCTCGCGCACACTCACCGTTCGCACACTCTTTTAATACACCTCGCGCACCGTCTTGCGCACTCTCCCTTGGTACGTACTCCGTACCACTCACCATGGGCGTGCACTCTGGCATCCACCCACTAACGCGCTCAGATGGGCTCTCCCACACTCGCGCTACCACCAACTTAGGTGTGCTTCCTCGCACACGTTCCACCACCACCTTACTCTCCGTGTCACACTCACCCTCGCACGTACACTCCGTATTGCTCTCACTCCCTGTGTCACACTCCGTACACCCCGACGTGCATTCTCGCTCGCACTCGGTATCACACTCGCGCTGCGTAACACGCTCACCCCTTGGCGCACACTTTTTTTTCACACGCGTGCCATTTCCACTCACACGGGACCCTTCACCAACGCCCGGGTGCCATATCGATCCCAATCGCGCGAAAATTCTTTTGTCGCCGAACATCCTTCTACAAAATCTACCCGCACAATATACAGCACGACTCACCTGGGGGATCCTTTTCTCCACGCGCATCTGCAAACTTCCATTTGGGTTAAGCACAGCATCGTGATGTGAGCAGGGACTTTGCACATTTTCCATTTCTCCCTGCAATTCCCGGGCTACCTCCATCATCTCTTCAATTTTAATTCCCAGCACTGCTTTTTCTTTATCCACCTCAACGACCGCTGGCTTTAATAAAATTCCCTCTTCTACCTCAGCGGTCGCCGGCTTTTCCAAACCCCGTGTCGCGATTTCTACCCCCGTCATTGTACCCGCGCTTTTCTCCGCTTCGTTCAACCAGTGCTTCTCGACCCGCGTTACCTCGTCGTGCACCCCTGGGACCCTTTCGCCCAACCTGCACTCTCTGTCCCTCTGCTCCCTTTCCTCCCTATCGGCCATTTCGCCCGATATTGCTTCCATTTTATCACTCAATTTTTTAAGACCGTCATTCTCCCGTTTCATTCCCGCCATGATTTGGGCCATAACAAATCGCATGTACTCCGGCATCTCTGGCTCGGCTGCCGCGACCACGGGCGCGGCTAAATTTGGTGCCGCATTAAACATGTCCGCGAGGACGCCATTTTGTGCGCCTGATACCTCCTCAACCACATTGCCAATGTTCTCCTCCTCTCTTTCATCCACATACATTTCCCAGAGGTCCTGGGTCGATTCCACCCCGTCTATCTCTCCCACCGGCATCCCGTCGCCTTGACCAGCCATGGCGCGATTTCAAAATTCGGGTTTTTCTTTAACAAAACAAATTTTGGCCGCTCCAAATTTTGACCAAATGTTTTTTTCTAAATGTTTCAAAAATTTGGTTCGGGCCCCGAATCTCACTCCCAGACACCAATTGTTACGGTCCGCGGTTAAGGATGTTGTTTGCCGAGCGGAGGCACCGCGGCCTAACAGTTTCCCCGATTCACCCGATTCACCCGACATTGGCCGTATCGCGCCACAGCTATTCAATATGGAAAAGACTAAAACGACGGATGTGAAGAAAAGGAAGAAGAAGAAGACAAAAGGTTGAAAATACTACTAAATTTATTTACTATGTACAGGCTCAAAGAAACCAAGGAGGAGGAAAGATAATAAAATAATATACAGAAGCTTTTAGAGACACAGTGAAAATACTAGCTTATACAGACTTAATTAACTACCCAGGACAGAACAAACAGAAACGGACTCACACGGGGAATGATGATAGGGATGGCAGGTGGATGGCTGGCGGGATAGGGAGGTCCAACTGGTCCTGCAGCACGATCCGCTCGTTGGGCAGCCGCCGTTCCTTCGCGGCCCTGCTCCAAACTGTCGTCCAGGCCCCAAGCGGCTGTCGAGTGTTGTTGCTGCTGTGGACGCTGCTGCTGGCGAGCAAGGCGACGAATAGCAGGCTTTGTGCTTCCCTGGATGATCTCCTTTGAACAAGAATCGCTGCTGGATGATCTTTTCTCTTTGGACAAGAATCGCTGCTGGATGATCTCCCTTCTCTCTCTTGGACCTCACAACCCAGCTCTCTCTTGGACCCTTTTACTCAGCTCTCCTCTGACGACCCAGCTCTTTTCTTTGCACCTCACCACGCAGCTCCGCTCTGGTCACTCTTGCGCTCGTGCTTTTATAGCGCCTCCGGCGATTAAGCCGCCGGCCTTCAGGACACGCCCATCGGTGTGCTCACCTCGGCCCTGGTTGGTCGCGCGACCCTCTGGCTCCGCCCTTGATGATGACGGGCGGGCACGCCTTTCTTCCCCAACCCAAGCACATGTTCAATGGCGGCAATTGTAGTTGGCAATGCGAATGGCAATTGACGAAAGGGGAAATGGAGGTTTTGGGAATGGGAATGAAGGATGAAGGGAATCTATCTCTTTCACTTGGTGCAATGGAGTGTCATTCTAATGGAAGACAAGGCCTTACCCTAAAACACATAATAAGGATATAAACTACTGAACAAGGGTATTATAGTGTCCTTCAATGGATGCTTTATGGAATTAACTACCGGGACGCCCTTTTAACCTTTACACAACACTGGAGGCAGGAGGGGCCAGACTCAAGCAATAATAATAATAAAGCACACAATAAAAAAAATACAATCCTCATATCCGCAACACTGCACCCTCCTCCTCTTAGGCACGTCCCGGGCCTACAACTTTAATTTAGTGTGACACGTAGGTGTAGTTCCCTCTACTTTTAACCTGACCCTGAGTGCGACAGTTTTAAAACATAGATAAATATGTCCCGCTGCTCCATTGCACCCTACCTAACAGACTCACGCCCACAGTTAACCGAATTGCGGAATGGTCTTCAAACTACACACTGACGGTGGGGAGCATTATTTACAGTGACGCTACTTTATTTACAAAACGCAACCCAGGACCTGTGATTGTTCTTTCTGGGGGGGGGGGGGGGACAGTCTGCTCTGCATCGACGCACCATGAAAGCACCCAAAACGCACCAACACACCCTCAAGCACCAATCGGTGCAGTCACCACAGTTCATCAATGTTCAATAATAAAAAATAAAAACAACAACCCCTAACCCTGCAGGTGGTCTCTTGCTCTTCGGCTCCCTCTGCTGGCTATTATTATTTCTTCCACATGTTGTCTTTTCTTTTGCTGGCGGCCTATTTGTTACAATAAAATGCACCCAACGTGTCCATTTTTATTTATTTTATTTATGGCCCACAGGGCCGACTAGTGTGGTTCACCTGTGGGGCATCGGTGCCCTGTGGCCAAGGTCCGCCAGCAAGATTTCGGGCCTTCATGGCCGGTTCCAGCAGAGGGGCCATGCCCCAACCCATGGGGTCCATAAGTGGTGCTCGGCCACAGACATGTGGTCCATAATGTGGTGCATCGATGCAGACAGCTGTTTCTGGGAGTTCCGGCGCACAATGGCGGACTCATGCACGCTCCCCTCGGCGCCCAGTGGCGCTCAGGTCCTCATGTGGGAGACAAGGGGGGAAGACAGATGAGCGAGGGGTAAGGTCACAAGGGTACACATCAACAAAGGCAATGCAAGGCGAAGTGCGTACGGAGAGCGAAGTGAGAAAGCTCGTCCCTACCGTACGTCACCCCCCCTGTCACCTACACTACCCTTGCCCTTACCCCATATTTACAAAATCTACACATTTACAAATTCGTCGCTACGGTCACGTCTTCCCCATATTTCCCCAATACCAAATTTGTCTCCACAATCCCTCTACTTCAAAATTTGCCATCACCCAATTCATCATCAATCCTCATTAGGAGGGAGAGATGGAACAACAAAGCACAATGTCACACCCACATCATGATGCGTCTCACATTCCAAACATTTGCATCAAAAATAATTAAACATGGCATGGTGTGGAGGTACGTCATCTCAGGTGAGTGGATGCAGATGGTGCGAGGAGACTTCAATCCTAACTATCCTCTAAATGACTTTAACACACTTTACACTACCCGGGGTCTTTCCCTGCCAATCTATTGGCCAACTTACACTATGGGTTCTAAAAGCCAGTTCCCATTGACCAAACTGTGGTGCTTCTCAATTTGGGGTCTCACTCCCCCGATTCATCTCCCGGTGCCCTTGCACAATTTCTGGGCTGGGTCGTGCAGCTCTCCCAGCAGGTCTACCCACCTGCACACCTCCACCACTGTAGTTGCCACCCGAGCTTATCTGCTCCTTAACCTAACCTATCTACTGGGGAAGGCCCCTCCTGGCTCTGTCACCCCTCGGTGCCCTCTGGCACTGGGCTACCCGGGTCCGTCCTCCGGATCCTCGGGCCCCATCCACAGCAACTCTACCGGCTCCCAGAGCCCACCTGCGGCCTCACCTGGCCGACATCCTCACAGTGGTAGAGTGCCCAAACCAACTACACACACTAACAGGCTACACGCCCAGCCATTTCCACAACACTAATGCACCCATCCAATCACCATTCTTCCACCCGCACCACAGATGCCAATATCCAACCACAATTTACCTATACCCTCTACCTAACACTTACACTACCCGCCCCGGGTATTCGTGATGGGGGTCCACTCTTCCCCCATTCACACCTTCGCACCATCCACTCCACTCCATAGTTTCCACCATACTCACTCCACGACCATCCATTCCAATACTCCATATACTCCACACTACCATTTATTCCATACACCTGTTCCTCATACCTGTTGTTGCACACCTGTGCACTCACCCCTGGTGCCACCTGCACCCTCCTCCTCTTCCTGGACCAGTTGGTCAACACAACACATTACTCACTCAAACACTGCTCCATACACCTGTTCAGTTGCACACCTGTGCAATCACACCTGTTCCTCACACTCATTTACTCATACCCTGCTCAATACACTTGAATACACCTCCAACACTCACACGGCATCATCTCATCTAACTACTCCCCTCTGAAACTTGCGCTTCCCCGTCGCCCCTTTAAACTAATGCACTCCCACGTCATTATCATCCACTCTAATCTACCTGCGTCCCCACTACCGGTATCATTGTCACTAACTAACCTTAACGTTACCTAATGTCAATCTCTAGGGCCCTACACATTATCCAAACCCACCCGGGCTAGTTTTCACTGCCATAAACCCCATAACTCTAGTGCTCCTTTGCCCCCGCTGTGGGGGATGACAGAGTTGCCATCCCACCACATCGGGGACGTCCCACTATCAATTTTGCTTACCAAATTCCAACCAATCAAAAATTTTCCAATTACTGCCAATTCTATTCACTGTTCTAAATTTCGGATCAAAACACTATCAGTATCATCATCATCATCATCACAGTCCGCTATATCCTAGCCTCAGTGCGTCATGACATCATTAAACTCGGCTTCGTAAAGCCGAGCAATGAATTCGGGTGGTTTGGTCGCCTGCAGGTTGAATCCGTCCGGCTTTCGGTTCAAGGGAGGTGGTTTGGTCGGGCCGAGATTCCACGCACCATCTCGGCGCGGCACCTTGCGGTCCCGGGCCCGATGGCTCAATCTCCCCCGGTCGGAACCCCGTCCCACGAGGGGGCACCGTACCGCTTCCTCCCACTCGCCCTTGAACCGGACCGGTCGCCTCGCCCGACAAGGCCCGGACTCGACCGTGTGGGGCGGGGCCAAGCCCGAATCGGCAACGACGCTTCGAAGAGAAGCGACGCAGCATCGATCCGCGCCGGGCCTTGCATCCAACAAAGCGCACCGCGCCCCGAGTGCTCGCATCGGCTATCCGTCGCTCTAACCGCTAACCCGGTTACCGTCGATGCTTCACCTGCATGCTCACACGCATACGCTACCCCTTTCACCCCCACCGAGCTCGGTGCGTCAACGCCGTCCGTACATTCCACCAACGCACTCCCTGTTACACACCACACCTCTCGCGCACACTCACCGTTCGCACACTCTTTTAACACACCTCGCGCACCGTCTTGCGCACTCTCCCTTGGTACGTACTCCGTACCACTCACCATGGGCGTGCACTCTGGCATCCACCCACTAACGCGCTCAGATGGGCTCTCCCACACTCGCGCTACCACCAACTTAGGTGTGCTTCCTCGCACACGTTCCACCACCACCTTACTCTCCGTGTCACACTCACCCTCGCACGTACACTCCGTATTGCTCTCACTCCCTGTGTCACACTCCGTACACCCCGACGTGCATTCTCGCTCGCACTCGGTATCACACTCGCGCTGCGTAACACGCTCACCCCTTGGCGCACACTTTTTTTTCCACACGCGTGCCATTTCCACTCACACGGGACCCTTCACCAACGCCCGGGTGCCATATCGATCCCAATCGCGCGAAAATTCTTTTGTCGCCGAACATCCTTCTACAAAATCTACCCGCACAATATACAGCACGACTCACCTGGGGGATCCTTTTCTCCACGCGCATCTGCAAACTTCCATTTGGGTTAAGCACAGCATCGTGATGTGAGCAGGGACTTTGCACATTTTCCATTTCTCCCTGCAATTCCCGGGCTACCTCCATCATCTCTTCAATTTTAATTCCCAGCACTGCTTTTTCTTTATCCACCTCAACGACCGCTGGCTTTAATAAAATTCCCTCTTCTACCTCAGCGGTCGCCGGCTTTTCCAAACCCCGTGTCGCGATTTCTACCCCCGTCATTGTACCCGCGCTTTTCTCCGCTTCGTTCAACCAGTGCTTCTCGACCCGCGTTACCTCGTCGTGCACCCCTGGGACCCTTTCGCCCAACCTGCAGTCTCTGTCCCTCTGCTCCCTTTCCTCCCTATCGGCCATTTCGCCCGATATTGCTTCCATTTTATCACTCAATTTTTTAAGACCGTCATTCTCCCGTTTCATTCCCGCCATGATTTGGGCCATAACAAATCGCATGTACTCTGGCATCTCTGGCTCGGCTGCCGCGACCACGGGCGCGGCTAAATTTGGTGCCGCATTAACCATGTCCGTGAGGACGCCATTTTGTGCGCCTGATACGTCCTCAACCACATTGCCAATGTTCTCCTCCTCTCTTTCATCCACATACATTTCCCAGAGGTCCTGGGTCGATTCCACCCCGTCTATCTCTCCCACCGGCATCCCGTCGCCTTGACCAGCCATGGCGCGATTTCAAAATTCGGGTTTTTCTTTAACAAAACAAATTTTGGCCGCTCCAAATTTTGACCAAATGTTTTTTTCTAAATGTTTCAAAAATTTGGTTCGGGCCCCGAATCTCACTCCCAGACACCAATTGTTACGGTCCGCGGTTAAGGATGTTGTTTGCCGAGCGGAGGCACCGCGGCCTAACAGTTTCCCCGATTCACCCGATTCACCCGACGTTGGCCATATCGCGCCACAGCTATTCAATATGGAAAAGACTAAAACGACGGATTTGAAGAAAAGGAAGAAGAAGAAGACAAAAGGTTGAAAATACTACTAAATTTATTTACTATGTACAGGCTCAAAGAAACCAAGGAGGAGGAAAGATAATAAAATAATATACAGAAGCTTTTAGAGACACAGTGAAAATACTACCTTATACAGACTTAATTAACTACCCAGGACAGAACAAACAGAAACGGACTCACACGGGGAATGATGATAGGGATGGCAGGTGGATGGCTGGCGGGATAGGGAGGTCCAACTGGTCCTGCAGCACGATCGGCTCGTTGGGCAGCCGCTGTTCCTTCGCGGCCCTGCTCCAAACTGCCGTCCAGGCCCCAAGCGGCTGTCGAGTGTTGTTGCTGCTGTGGACGCTGCTGCTGGCGAGCAAGGTGACGAATAGCAGGCTTTGTGCTTCCCTGGATGATCTCCTTTGAACAAGAATCGCTGCTGGATGATCTTTTCTCTTTGGACAAGAATCGCTGCTGGATGATCTCCCTTCTCTCTCTTGGACCTCACAACCCAGCTCTCTCTTGGACCCTTTTACTCAGCTCTCCTCTGACGACCCAGCTCTTTTCTTTGCATCTCACCACGCAGCTCCGCTCTGGTCACTCTTGCGCGCGCGCTTTTATAGCGCCTCCGGCGATTAAGCCGCCGGCCTTCAGGACACGCCCATCGGTGTGCTCACCTCGGCCCTGGTTGGTCGCGCGACCCTCTGGCTCCGCCCTTGATGACGACGGGCGGGCACGCCTTTCTTCCCCAACCCAAGCACATGTTCAATGGCGGCAATTGTAGTTGGCAATGCGAATGGCAATTGACGAAAGGGGAAATGGAGGTTTTGGGAATGGGAATGAAGGATGAAGGGAATCTATCTCTTTCACTTGGTGCAATGGAGTGTCATTCTAATGGAAGACAAGGCCTTACCCTAAAACACATAATAAGGATATAAACTACTGAACAAGGGTATTATAGTGTCCTCAATGGATGCTTTATGGAATTAACTACCGGGACGCCCTTTTAACCTTTACACAACACTGGAGGCAGGAGGGGCCAGACTCAAGCAATAATAATAATAAAGCACACAATAAAAAAAATACAATCCTCATATCCGCAACAATATATATATATATATATATATTGTTGCAGATCTCAGAGACGGCACTCCCCTTAGCAAGGGGGGGTTAATCCCCTTGGCCTGTTAAGCTGGCCGTCTATAGTCCTGGTACTTATAACGCTCCTTTGCGGGGTGAAATTGGTCAGGGTTATTGTTCAAGGTGTTCTCCCGAATACCTTTACCAATCCCTCCGCAAAGCAGGGAGACAAGTACCGCTCGAACCACGGACAAGATGGTATTTGCCGAGCGGTCTAGCAATCCGCGATTCGAGCCGTTAGCAATCGACTAACCCGATTCTGAGCGTTGGCCAAATCGTGCCACAGGTACCAATGAGGAAAAGACTAAATCGACCGGATGAGAGGCAACCAAAGAACCAAAAAGGGTAAAGGAAGAACACAGGTTTATGTCTATACTAAAAGAGGAAACGAAAGAAGGGCATTTACAAGTAGGAAAAAGCAGATACACAGGGTAAACCTTAAAAGTCTTAATTTATCAACGCCCAGGACAAACACACAGACTTACACGAAAGGGGAATAGCAGGCAGGAATGACTGGAAGGAATGAGAAGGCCCAGGCAGACGGTAGGCGTCGAGGTCTGGCTCCAGGAGTCGACTAGGGTCGTGGCGGGAAAACCCTAGCAGGCAGCGAGCGCGTATCGTTGAACGTGAGCGGACGTTGCATATAGCGGTGGGACTGGGATGCTCCGTATGTAATAAATGGCTCGTGCCAACGCTCTCTCTCTTGAACAAGATGGGGGAGATGCCAGTTCGTAGCGCACTCCAGCTCCTTCTCTTCTCATCCGTACCTTCTCACTCGTCTCTCTCACTCATCTCCTCATGAACCTTCTCACTCGTCTTCTCTCAAGCAGTCCCTCGCAGCCGCTTTTATTGCCCGTGTAGGAATCAAGCCGCCGGCTCTGATTACACGCCTACCGGTTGGCTCACCGCGGCGCTGGTTGGCCGGCAAAGGGCTCGCTGACTCCACCTCTGATGATGCGTCGACGTGCCACACCCTGTTCTTGTGGCTCCGCCCCCTTATTCCTCCCGTTGACCGCATGGCTTATGGCGGCGTGGTGCCAACAAAAACAGCCCAATGCAACGGCAGCGAACGCGCTGGCAAGCGAAGTATCACAATTTGGAGAGAGCAAAATGGACAGAATGGGGCCTATCTTATTTGATTAATGCAACGCAGATTCAACTATTGGGAACAGATCCTTAACTGAAACACATAATAATGAAATAACTACGGAGAGGTCCTATGGCTCGCTACGTGTTGTACATGGACTAACTAGGGTGCGATCTTTAACAAGCCAATTGATGGGGATATTTACAGGGGAACATTTATAAGGGAAACATTTACTAAAATTTACTAGTGAAGGTTCTAAAAACCGTAACAATATATATATATATATCTTTTAATATATATATAAAGCAGTAAAGTATTTTTGTTTGTTTGTCCTCTTATAACTCGAGAACTACTCATCGCAGAGAAAAACCAAAGGCATATTCGGAATCAGTACGTCTCAGAGCAACTACAGCACACCTTAAATTTTAAAAAACTTCGGGTTTTAAAATTAGCGTATTAGCGCAGAAGCGCTAGCAGAAGAGGGAGGGAATCGAAGGGAGGGAGCGCAGCGCTCCCTCTAGCGCTTCGCAGCGCCAGTGCTTCTGTTAGCGTAATGGTGCACAGGCGGTTCTCACTCTTGCGCATGCGCAAATGCGCTGTTCCGATGCTTCATGTTCCTGCAAAGACTTTAGCGCATGCGCAAAAGACGACACATGGGCCACTGTATGTTCATTTAATACGTACGCGCTTTGATGGGCGGGGCGTATGGCGTTCATGAAATGGTCGAATGCGGAAGTGCTTGAAGCCGTTGCGAGCGACTCGCACGATCTCTTGTCATGGTCCACAAGATTATCACAGAGACGTGCAGCTTCCAGCATTATGAGATATGATCGAGACCTAACTTTTGAGACCAGTCCCAGCCTTCTAGGCCACGTGGTTGGTTCAGACGACCCCGACAAAGGACGTGTTGGATTTTATCGCGAGCCGATTCGAGCGCCGACGTGCCGGCGAACAAAACCAGTCATATCTTTTTAACGCGTGGTTCGATTTTTACAAAATAAACTTTTTCTTGAAGGGCTGCACCGTGCGCTCACAACGATACCGAGTTTGACCCTGGGAGAGCCGTTTTGCGCCGGCAAAGGCGCCTTGTTTTCCGTGATGACCATGTCGTGCTGCATAGATTACCATAAATTATAATATATTACCGGCGGCGCGTTCCGTGACGTCACGGCTCACTTAATTGCAATTATCTCTGGGATTCCTTGGCCGAATCGTACCAACTTCTATATATATAAAGCAGTAAAGTATGTTTGTTTGTCCTCTTATAACTCGAGAACTACTCATCGCAGAGAAAAACCAAAGGAATATTCGGAATCAGTACGTCTCAGAGCAACTACAGCACACATTAAATTTTAAAAAACTTCAGGTTTTAAAATTAGCGTATGAGCGCAGAAACGCTAGCAGAAGAGGGAGGGAATCGAAGGGAGGGAGTGCAGCGCTCCCTCTTGCGCTTCGCAGCGCCAGCGCTTCTGTTAGCGTAATTAGCGTATTTTGGAACGTTAATTTTTCAACTTCATTATTCGGAATCAGTACGTCCCAGAGAAACTTCGTAATGTTAATTTTTCAACTTCATCCGATTGACATGGGACCAACGGCATGTGACAGAGAGTGAAACATACATGCTACATTTATTTGACGACAATGAGTTCCGACTTCCGGGTTCGTGCCGCCAACCCTGTTAGGCGCCTCTTGCGGCACACAGGGAATTACTAGTGAACTGGTACTCAATTTGCCGACCTCGGTAGGATGACAGGCTGAGTCAACCCCCCTGGTGTTAAGGGGGAAGAGGAGGGGAGGGGGAAGAGGAGGGGAGGGGGAAGAGGAGGGGAGGGGGAAGAGGAGGGGAGGGGAGGGGAGGGGGAAGAGGAGGGGAGGGGAGGGGAATGGGGGGGGAGGGGGGAGGGGGGAGGGGGGAGGAGGGGGAGGGGGAGGGGCGAGGGGCGAGGGGGAGGGGGAGGGGCGAGGGGGAGGGGGAGGGGGAGGGGGAGGGGGAGGGGGAGGGGGAGGGGGAGGGTGAAGGGGGGAGGGGAGGTGAAGGGGGGAGGGGAGGTGAAGGGGGGAGGGGAGGTGAAGGGGGGAGGGGGAGGTGAAGGGGGGAGGGGAGGTGAAGGGGGGAGGGGAGGTGAAGGGGGGAGGGGAGGTGAAGGGGGGAGGGGAGGTGAAGGGGGGAGGGGAGGTGAAGGGGGGAGGGGAGGTGAAGGGGGGAGGGGAAGGGGGAGGGGGGGAGGGGAAGGGGGAGGGGGGAGGGGAAGGGGGAGGGGAAGGGGGAGGGGGGAGAGGCCCTTCTTCCCCCGGGCACCCCCACAACCTCCCCTCCCCCTCCTTCACCCCCCCTTCCCCCCTTTTCCCCCTCCCCTCCCCCCCTACCCCCTCCCCCCCCCCGTTCCCCTCCCCCTCCTCTTCCCCCTCCCCTCCTCCTCCCCCGCCCGGCAATGCCGGGTACTTCTGCTAGTATATATATATATATATGTATATATATATATATATATATATATATATATATATATATATATATGTGTATGTATATATATATATATATATATATATATATATATATATATATATATATATATATATATGTATATATATATATATATATATATATATATGTATATATATATATATATATATATATATATATATATATATATATATATGTGTGTATATATATATATATATATATATATATATATAATATATATATATATATATATATATATACAGTATATATATATACACAGACTTGGCATTTAATATGGAATTTTTTTTTTTGTGGGGGTGAACTTACTTTTCAAGATGACTTAGAACCAAAAGTTCATTGGAATTATGTTGAAATTATTCTAGATTTTGTTAATGTGACCTTTAAAAGAAACAAAAACCACATTTGACATTTCGAAGCAAATAAATTGATCCTTGAAAGTGATGTAAACTGATATCGAACTCAATTCACGGACAGTACTGTGTTAAACTTCTGTGCGTTTTCCAGAAGTATCTCTTTATTTTGCACATTAGCCAAAAATTTTTTTAACAAAAACAAAAATTAAATTACGACTGGGATTACGGACAATAAAATTACAGTTCAGTACTTTGTGTAACCCCCACGAGGATTCAGGAGAGCACGTACACGTTGAGGCATGCCGTTCACGAGATTTGCCAAGGTTTGGACAGAAATCGCTTGCCATGCAGTTACAATAGCCTGCTGCAATTCACGCACAGAGGCAGGCTGCTGGTCCAAGTTGTCGATTTGACGCGTTAATTCTGCCCACAAGTTCTCTCTCGGATTCATATCCGGGGACATGGCAGGCCACTCCATATGCTCTACACCACGGTCAGCAAGAAAGTGTTGGATCATGCGAGCACGATGAGGCCGTGCATTGTCATCTTGGAAGACAAAGTTTCCTCGAAAGGCTGCACGAACAAATGGAGACAATGTTTCTTCCAGAATGGCCCTGTGCTTGAACTGGTTCAGGTTTCCATTCAGAACAACCAGGTCAGTTTTGCCCCCTGCATAAAAAGCAGCCCAAACGGTCACCCCACCACCTCCAGCTTGGACTCTTGGCACTATACAATCTTCGTTGTCGGCTTCATGCACTTGTCTGTGCACTCGGACGCGGCCATCTTGACGATAGACCAGAAATCTAGACTCGTCACTGAAGATCACGTGATTCCAGTGTCCTGGCTGCCATTGACGGTGCTCTCTGGCCCAATGCAATCGGCGCTAGCGGTGTTGTCTGGTCAGACGTGGCTTTCTCAGGGGACGCCTGGCACGATAGCCTGCTTGAACCAGTCGTTGGTTGACTAGCCTTCTGGATACAGGCACATTTGTCAGTTGCTGCCACTCAGCCCCAAGCCGATTAGCTGACTTGGTACAGCCATTGCGGACTAACCGGTGCAGCTGGTGATCATTCCTCCTTGTGGTTCTGCGGGGACGTCCTGGCCTCGGTGTTGGAGTAGGGACACCCCTCTGAGCATTTCGTTTCAGGATATTTGACACCTGACCTTGAGTGATGCCATACTGCCAAGTAATAGCATGCTGTTTCATGCCGGAATTTCGTAAAGCCACCACTAAATGACAAATAGCATTGTCGAGTTGACGGACCATCTCCAGGGGAAGCGGCAATAACTTTTGTAGACGTGCAGCAGTTGTTTTCCACTAATACAGAACGCAACAACCCTTATATACCCGATTGTGAAGCCAATCGTCAAATGTACCTGTCCGTACATTTTGTCACGCCACCTGTGATATAATCCTGTTATTGACTTCTTGCTGCGACAGACAATCAGTGACATGGTTCTTTTAACAAAGAAATCACCGAAGCGTAAAAGAAACTCACCGAGATTGATATACCGAGTCCAGAAAGTAAACCCAAGTCAAGGAAAAAAAATATTCCTTATTAAATGCCAAGTCTGTAGATATATAGATTTTGATATAGATATATAGATATATAGGGGAAGGTGGTACAAAATGGACCCCTTGGGTCATATGGACCCCTTGGTATATTCCACCAGCAGCAGCTTGTATCCTCCTACCATTTGTATCCTCCTACCTCCTACCATTTGTATCCTCCTACCTCCTATCCTCCTACCTCCTCCTTGTATCCTCCTACCTCCTACCATTCTCGGCTGCTGGTGGAATATACCAAGGGGTCCATATGACCCAAGGGGTCCATTTTGTACCACCTTCCCCTAATATATATTAAAGCAGGAAGCATCATTTGGCCCAGGATGCATGTGCTACATCAACACCACATTAATGCAATCTGCCAATTTATCTGAGGGGTGATAAGGCCAACCACAATGGGGCAGGCACAGGAACATCACATGGATACTTTTTCGTAAAAAAAAAAAAAAACTCGTATTATTTTCACAATTTATTCGAAGGGGGAGGGGGAGGTGATGAAGACGGTTGTAGGGGGATGAACGAACAAACGCTGACAGCATATTCACCTTTTGATGAGACCCTCTCACAGACATCACGATCATGACAATCGCCGATCCATTCCTAAGCGACCTACCATTCCTGCCAATATCTATTTATCTCTTTATCCCGAATGCTTCTAGATACCGATACCTACCTAATTCAAGTTTTAATCAAACTATTGTTACTACTGCCATTCATTTTTCGAGGAGAGAATTTAATGCATTAAGTACTCTCTGAGTAAAAGACCCCCTACCTTACTGCCGTCCTAAATGAAGCTTCCCTACTTTACTCTCAGGCTTGGTCCTTTCACTCAATGGTGAAAAATCACTTTTAAAATTCTCGTAGCCGGATCCGAATCCGGATCTTCACCAAAATCTAATCATTTCGTCCTTGTCACATGCGCTACATCTCTGCCAAATTTCATCCGAATCGATCCACAACTTTTTTGAGATATTTTGTTCACAATCAGACAAACAAACAGACGGACAGACAGGGGTGAAAACATACCCTCCATCCACCTTTGGTGACGGAGGTAATTACGTCACCACAGGGGTCGCGTTTTTTTTCGTCACCTCAGATAACTCCGCCTATTTTCACGGTTCTGTTGTGCGATGGAAAAACGACACAGGGATTACCGTACCATACCGAACCGTACTATACAGTGCCGTACCGTACCGTTCTGTGCAATGGAAAAGCGCCATAAGCCGAAGGTTTTGGCTTGCGGAGTAGCTGGTAGAGATGGATTGGAAACGGGATTAGTGACAGGAAGCTAAAAGTGTCAGTGAGTGGGAGGATGCCAGTCATGTGGTCTCTCAGGGAACAGTACAAGAACCGTCATTACTCCCACCAGGGAGTAACGCATTCGATCGTGTCCGTCCGTGTGTGTGTGTGTTCGTGTGTTTGTGAACAAGATATCTGGAAAGGTTCTGAACGGATTTGGATGAAAGTTGGTGGGATGATTGCCCTTGGGATAAGGAAGAATTGATTCGTTTTTGGTGAAGCTCAGGATATTATTCCGGATCCAGGAATTTTTTTGGGGAATTGTTTGGGGATTTTTTTTTTCTGTTTTACTGCATTGAGGCTTTTATTCTTATTCTTAAATGATGTTTTTCTCCTCTAATTCCGAGATATATCAAAATAAATTCCCTGACAGTTAGGGCCTACTTTCTTTTTCATTTATTGTTTTGGGGAGAGGGGATGTTAAACAAAACGTATTATTCCAACTAAACCCACGGCGGGAGTATGCGCTCTACTGAGTGCCGTTCTAGTTATTCATAATTTCCATCAACGATTTGGACAATGGGGTTAAGAGTCTGCTTTCCAAATTTGCAGAAAACACAAAACCTGGAGGTAAGGTAGCTAGCAGAGAGGGTGGTGATTAGGTTCAGGAAAAT
The DNA here is from genome assembly GCF_964187855.1 of Myxine glutinosa. Lineage (NCBI taxonomy): Eukaryota > Metazoa > Chordata > Myxini > Myxiniformes > Myxinidae > Myxine > Myxine glutinosa. Next base: position 192,256,266 of record NC_136261.1, read on the forward strand.
GTTGAGACTTTAATAGATTGCGCAAAAGATTGGCAGCTGCGGTTTAACACAAAGAAATTGTAAGGTGCTGGAGATGGGTATTAACAATGAAAGAAGAGATTACATGATGCAAGGGGCAATCTTGGAGTGTGCCACACAGGAGAACCACCTGGGGGTGGTAATATGCGTGGGTTAGGGGATGAGGGGTAAGCAGACACTACAGTGCAGGTACGTCATGATAAAGCTTAAAGTAAGGTTTAAATTGTATTAACAGAAGGATAAATTAGAAATCAATGGAAGTGTAATCCTGCTCAAAACACTTCATATTGTGGACGAATTTAGTGAGCCCTCTCCTCCATAATATGGGTTTCGTTTTGGTCACCACATCTGAAGGACATAGATTCCAGAAAGTGTTAAGTGTACAACAATGAGATAGATTCCAGGGATATACATTACAAAGGTGGTGATTATCATGGGATCTGATCGAATGTTTAAGATAATGAAGGGTATAAATAAAATAAATGCAGAAGAGTTTTTCAGCAGAATGGAGAGTTGCAGGACCATAGGGACAAAAACGATACATAGCAGGATATCTCAAAATGTTGTGGACGGATTTGGAGGAAACTTGGTGGACAGTTTGCATTTGTGACGAGGACTAATCGATTCGATTTTGGTGAAGATCTGAACGTGGATTCGGATTCGAGAATTATTTAATTTGTAAGTGATTCTTCACCATCGGGAGATGATCGGGTGAAAAGCGATATATAACATGACATTTAAAAAAAGTTGTGGACGGATTTGGACGAAACTTGGTGGACGAGTTGGTTAGATAACCAGAACAAGCCGATTAGATTTTGCTTCAGGTCCGAATCCAGATCCGGTCTACCAGTGGGATACAAAACATAAACTTTTCACCCTGGCGGAGGTGTGCGCTCTACCGAGCGCTGTCCTTGTTTCCCTAGGATTAACTATATGCTGTAGACATTCACGTACACGACATTCTGTGATTTGGCAGTATGGCCACAAACATTTATGGAGCCAGAATTATGCTTTAATTCACATCTCGAAATTCAGTCCCATGCTCCTTGATAACTAATGTCATAATATTATGCATTGTGAGAAGAATGTAAAAAAAAGTTCCATGTAAGTTAGGTCATGAACACAATATGATGGCACTTTGAGATGTCACCATGATGTTCAAAACAAGAATAATCTCGAAGGCATGAAAACTTTTTGTTGGAAGCTCACATGTATTTTCACTGTTTTTGCATAGCTAAGCAAAATGGCATCAATTAGCATGAATTGCAAGTAAAAATGTAGCATAAGGATTGAGAACACATTAAAAATAACTTATCACCACACTTCTCCGTAATATTTATGCCATTATTTCATTCTACTCCACACCCACCTCTACCCATTCCAACCTGTCCAAATTATCCATAATCCCATGCTGTCCTCGCAAATAATTATTGTACTCGTCATAACCACAGCATGTCACTATTATGCCCAATCTTCCAGGCACTGCGTACCGCAAGGCGTGCGCAACCGCTGCATCATGCTTCATTGCATCTGCGGGCTACCAGTCGTTCTGCGTGCCCGGTCGCCTGGGATCCGTGTGCATCAGCTGCTGCAGTGGACCACTGTGCAACGGGCCCCATCCGCTCCACAGTGGCTCCCAAGTGCGGGGTCTTTCCACCACCGAGTTCATGATCATCGTGCTGGGCATGCACCTTTTACTCTGATCGGCATGGGCAGAATGTTTTATTGTCGTTTTTATGGAAAATGGCAAGGCTTGGTTGTGTCAAACCCAAAAAAAAATTGCAGAGACACTAAGACAAAGCACTGTTCCCAGATACAAGATAAACATGGCACTCAAGCCTGTGAAGAAATTTAAGTGACTCCAATTCCAGCCATATATATATATATATATATATACATACACATACATATACACACAGGGTGTCTCAAAAGTTTGTTCACACATACAGTACAGTCATATTTAAGTTGTCTTGTTAGCCGGTCCCCCCCTCACAGTGTGAGACGAGGTTTTGCAATCACTTTTGTGTCTGTCTCGTCTGTGTGTCTGTATGGGTGTCTCTGCGTGTGTCTGTCCAGGCCATAACATTTTTGCCATTTGAGCCTTTGTCATCAAATTTGCAACATAGCTTTATCATGAGAATATGGAAAAGGCAAATTCATCATTTGGTCAAAAGGTCAAAGGTCACCGTCACATAAAATCGTCAACTTTCATCGAATTGAAGTGATATTTTAAGAATTTGCTTATTGGGTCACTGAATTGGGTCACAATAAAAAGCTCGATGCCGATTGTTTGTTTTTATTCGATCAAAAGGTCAAAGTTTCATAAAATCGTCAATTTTCATCCGATTGACCTGAAATTTTAAGAATTTGCTTATTGGGTCACTGAATTGGGTCACAATAAAAAGCTCGATGCCGATTGTTTGTTTTTATTCGATCAAAAGGTCAAAGTTTCATAAAATCGTCAATTTTCATCCGATTGACCTGAAATTTTAAGAATTTGCTTATTGGGTCACTGAATTGGGTCACAATAAAAAGCTCGATGCCGATTGTTTGTTTTTATTCGATCAAAAGGTCAAAGTTTCATAAAATCGTCAACTTTCATCGAATTGACGTGATATTTTAAGAATTTGCTTATTGGGTCACTGAATTGGCTCACAATAAAAAGCTCGATGCCGATTGTTTGTTTTTATTCGATCAAAAGGTCAAAGTTTCATAAAATCGTCAATTTTCATCCGATTGACCTGAAATTTTAAGAATTTGCTTATTGGGTCACTGAATTGGGTCACAATAAAAAGCTCGATGCCGATTGTTTGTTTTTATTCGATCAAAAGGTCAAAGTTTCATAAAATCGTCAACTTTCATCGAATTGACGTGATATTTTAAGAATTTGCTTATTGGGTCACTGAATTGGATCACAATAAAAAGCTCGATGCCGATTGTTTGTTTTTATTCGATCAAAAGGTCAAAGTTTCATAAAATCGTCAATTTTCATCCGATTGACCTGAAATTTAAGAATTTGCTTTTCGGGTCACTGAATTGGTTCACCAATCAAGAGCTAGAAGTTGATTGTTTTTTTTTTTAGATCAAAAGGTCAAAAGGAATAAGTGTTATTCATCCATTGAAGAAATGGGTGAACTCATGAGTAGGAGAACAACAGAAGGAAATAAACCCCAAAAAACAAACGCCGGTGACAAAGTGTCTCCATATCCTCAGTCACAGGTCACACAACGCTGCAAACACCAACCGTTCCTGTAATTTTGCCTCGTTTAAATGAACATCCATTTGGAAATCCCTCTGGCCAAACAGCAGGTTAGATCGCAAGATGGCGAATAACACAAGGGTACTTAATTTATAAAGAAGAAGAGAAAAAAACACGAAACGTCCTCAAATATTTTAATTGCAACGATTGTTTCAAGAAAAACTTTCATTTATTTGTTAAACACTTCCAAATCCCCAGAGAACACCAATGTTTCTGAGCAAGTCTGGTGTGCAACATTTGTGTATTCATAAACTCCTTTACATGTGCATACATCTTTGAAACTCCTTTTAAAATGTGCAAACATATTTTTGAGACATCCTGTATATATGCAGTATAAGCAAAAACACACACACACACACACACACACACACACACACACACACACACACACACACACACACACACACACACACACACACACACACACACACACACACACACACACACGATAATGGCCCATGTCCTCAAAAAGCCAGAAGCTGTGATGACCAAGGTGTGAACAGCCACAGTTATAAATCAAAATCACCCAGTACATACAGTGCCTTCGGAAACTTTCACACCCCTTGACTTTTTCACATTTTGTTGTATTACAGCCTGAATTGTAAATGAATTGAATTGAGATTTTTTTTTTTCTTATCACCGATGTACACATAATACCCCATAATGTCAAAGTGGAATTATTTTTTTAGAAATATTTACAAATTAATTAAAAACGAAAGACAGAAAAATCTAATTTACATAAGGATTCAACCCCCTGCGTCAATACTTCGGAGAGGCGCCTTTGGCAGTGATTACAGCTTTGAGTCTTCTTGGGTATGTCTCTATTACCTTTGCACATCTGGATTTGGGAAGTTTCTCCCATTCTTCCTTGCAGATGTGCTTCAACCTCCATCAAATTGGATGGGGAGCATCGGTGAACAGCAATCTGCAACTCTTTCCGCAATTTCTCAATGAGATTCAAGTTCTGGGCTTTGGCTGGGCTACTCAAGGACTTTCACATTCTTGTTCTGAAGCCATTCCAGTGTTGTTTTGGTTGTATGATTGGGGCCATTGTTCTGTTGAAACGTAAATCTTCGCTAGAGTCTAAGATCTTTTGCAATCTGACGCAGGTTATCCTCAATGATTTTCCTGTATTTGGCTCCACTCATTGTTCCCTCTATCCTTACAAGTCTCCCAGTCCTTGCCGCTGAAAAGCATCCCCATAGCATGATGCTGCCACCACCATGCTTCACAGTAGGGATGGTGTTAGATGGGTGACGAGCTGAGCTCTTTTCCCACCAGTAGCGCTTTGTATTCAGGTCAAGGAGTTCAATTGTCGTCTTATCAGACCACGAAATATTTTGCCTCATGCGCTCAGAGTCCTTCATGTGCCATTTACAAACTCCAGGTGTGCTGTCATGTACCTTTTCTCAGGAGTGGCTTCCGTCTGGCCACTCTCCCATAAAGCCTAGATTTGTGAGGCGCTGCAGAGACCGTTGTCCTTCCGGCAGGTTCTCCCATCTCAGCCGAGGAAATCTGTGGTATTGCCACAGAGTTGTCATTGGGTTCTTGGTCACCTCCCTGATCAAGGTCCTTCTTGCCCGGTTGCTCAGTTTCTTTGGATGGGAAAATCCAGGAAGTCTGGGTAGTTTCTAGTCTTTCAATTTCCTAATGATGGAGCTCACTGTGCTCTTGGGAACTTTTTTTGGGAACTGGGAACCTCATGATGGAGTGTGGATGCTCCCATACGGACCCATATACACACAAGGGGAAAAGTGGGACTTTATATAGAAAGGTGTGTTTCTTTCTAAATAATGTCCAATCAATTGAACTGGACACAGGTGGACTCTAATAAAGTTGTAGATACATCTCAAGGATGATCAAAGGAAATTGGATGCACCTGAGCTCAATTTGCAGTGTCACAGCAAAGGGGTTGAATACTTATTGACCTGGGCCATTTTGGCTTTTCATTTTTAATTGTTTTGTCAACATCTCTTATAAAAATCGCACTTTGACATTATGGGGTATTATGTGTAGATCAGTGACAAAAAATCTCAATTTAATCCATTTTCAATTCAGGCTGTAACACAACAAAATGTGAAAACGTCAAGGGGTGTGAATACTTTCTGAAGGCACTGTATGCTACCGTCTTGTGCTTGGAGAAGCATTATTCTTGTATGATACTATGTACATATCCTCCCTTATTTTGCTAGACTTTTACTTGCAGAGTAAGCTGTCAACGTCTCACTCGATCCATAAATTGCTCACAAGCAAGGATGAGGAAAATGCGCGTATCGTGCTCGGTGTTCCAACCATTCGCTGCTACACGTTGTAGGATAAGGAATAAGCTAATGTTTTCCCGCAATGTCACCGTGGACTTCCGAATTAACCTTGAACTATAATAATTGCTTGAGCATCTGTTTCGGCGATACGCTGGACTCACCGTCTCCCCACCAGGCGAGTTTTCAACACTTCCCAAGGGTCAATCCCACCCTTACGCCTGTCTTACAGAAGTCTTGCATCCTACAATGCTACAGTTTCAGCTACAAGTTGTACCAAGATGGCAGATGCTCACAGAACTGTCACTATATCATCATCATCATGATGTAGCATGCTCTATACAGAGTGTCGGTTATGCCAAAGCCGTTTCTCAGCAAACTCTCACTATGCTTCAGTATATTCATAGTATCATTGGTGAACAAGACAGTGTCTCAACTGTAGTGTGTAATGTACACACATACCTGATATTCCCATCAACAAAGTTGTATAATCAGTTCATGATTCACAGGGTTAATGAAGGGGGAACATCTGGGGCATAACTTAAAGTAATTGTTATCCAATCTCGATTCCATTTTCTCTCCTCACTTTCAATCCATTAAAAAAAAAATCTGCTTCTTTAAAACTTTATACTTACAAAGTTAAATTAATTATCACCGTTTCAAAAGTTAACACTGCACAGAATTGCTTTTCTATACTATGGCTGTTTTGAGGTGACTGCTCCTCATATTGTAGAAATGTTCAATACAGTGTCGTTGTTGGTATGCTGGTATGTTTCACCATCATTCTAAGATCAAACGAGTTTGCTTTTCACCTTATTGATCCATATACAGGGTGATTTTTTTTCAATTTATTTTGAGAACCCCAAATAATTCCCATACACTAAAAACGATATCGGTTGGGAACCTAATATTTTGTGTAAACATAGCCCGTTACAGAAAGACGTGACGTGATCCTGAGAGCTATCAGGTATCAGGTGATTTATCATGCGACCCGGTAGTGGCATTTATTGGTTTCAGTTCAGAGAAACAGGGTGTGTGAAAGCTACAAATCAGTGAGATGGAAACTGGTGAAGCAGTTCAGAGAAACAGGTTGCGCGAAAGTTAAAAAGCACGTGCACCAGCCAAGTGTTGTTACACCAGAGAAAGTGGATGAAGTGTGAGAAAGAATGGAAACAGGGCCGAATAAATCTCCACGACGTTTAGCCCAACAAGCTCACTGTTCATGTCATGTCTTTCTGTAACATTAGGTGTACATTTACGCAAAACATTAGGTTCCTAACTGATATCGTTTTTTAATGTATGGGAATTGTTTATGGTTTTCAAATTTAAAAAATCACCCCGTGCAACTACAATGCCATTCAGTAGAGCACATACCTCCGCTAGGTTGAACAGTTTATATTTTGTGTCCAACTGATAGGCCAGATCTGGATCTGGACCTGAACCAAAATCGAATCGGCTTGCTCTTATCAGCAACCTAACTCATCAACCTAGTTTTGTCAAAACCAGTCCACAACGTTTTTGAAATATCATGCGATATATCGTTTTGGTCCTATCACTCAATGTTCAAGAATCACTTAAAATTAAAATTTTTTATCGGATCCAGATCCAGATCTTGAGCAAAATTGAAAGAATTCTTCCTTGTCACAGTTTTGAGATATCCTGCTCACAGACAGACAGACAAACAAACAGGGGTGAAAACTCGGCCTCCATCCACCTTCTATGGCGGAGGTAAATACTGTCATGTTCCCGGGGTGAACACCCCTGCGGACGGATTATCCGATCGAGCTTTACACTCCGACGTGCTCAGTCAACAATGGCGAACCTTCTTTATACGCGCAAGGGAGGGCAGCGAAGGGTAATGAAGCTCTTACCTTCACGGACCCCACCGGACGTCTTTGAATCTGCTATTCAATGCAAACCAACATGGATTTAAAATGCAAAAATACCGGCTTTATTGAAAGAAATGCCGGCAACAAAAGAATGAAGGATAAAATATAAAATCCTAAATGGAGCGCTCCCACACGGACCCATATACACACGAGGGGAAAAATAAATGTGAAAGTAACAAAATGTCATGAGGTATGTTTGCCTCAACTCAGCTACGACCTCGATGAGCACTGTGGTGCAATCGGTCGACGAGAGGACCGCGCGTCAAAGTGCTCAACCAATGGCATCGATCAATCATGCAAGCACCGAGCTGTGCCGCAGGCAGCCAAACGTCTCAGCGCTCAATCCCGGGCCAGCCAGCACAACAGGAACTCCAGCTCCCCCGAAGAGCACCAAGTCGCACAGCCTCCCATCCTTCAATGCAGCAAAGGCTTCCCAAAGTTCCGAAAGGTTCTCCTCACAGAGGCGCACATGAACCAGGCGCCGCCGAGAGTCAGCACGAGGGAGCGAGTGCACGAACTTCCACCGCCCGTATTGAAAACCCAGCGCAAAAGGATGATATCTGCGACCGTGCACTTTCAAGGTCCCAGCTCAAGAAAGATAATGAATGCCACTGCTCTTCACCGAACCCCAAAGCCGAGAGGTATATGTGACTGCTCGTGACCAATGTCCCAATGCAAGAGGGTAATATGCGACTGTTCCCTTTCAATGTTCCTCGCGCAAGCGCGTATAAACTGTGTCTGCTCGTAATAACTGTAACCAAGCAAGAGGACAAAATGTCGGGACTCAAGTTTTTTATTCTCAAGGCCCTGACCTCATGCGACGATCCCTGTGCGTGCCCCTATCAGAGAGTGCTGCAGACCCTATCAGCAGACCTAACCAATCGTTCTTCGGGGCGTGGCCTCATGGCCATTTGCCGGCTGGATGTTGCGATGTGGCAGGTGGCGGCACCAGTGTTATTGTTCAATGTCCTGTTCCAGTAATTTTATTTAATGTTTTAATGCACAATTGCTTGGCTTGGCTGAGTGGTTACAAAGGCACTTTACATACAGGGAATTTACCATTAATCTCTAACTAATTAACATAGCCCCACCCCTCGTCATGGTCAAAAAGATACACTTACATGGCATCCGGTCGAAACGGATCCATACTTATGGTACATGGGGGGATCTTTTTTTTTTTTTTTTTTGTATACAACATCAAGGCTCGTGAAAGAGCTAACATTAATCACACAAAAAGTCAAACCGACACATAAAACACAAAAAATAAGGGAAGCGGTAGACAAGATGGGGAGAGAGGGGGAAGGACACAAACACAACATTTGAGAGCAGGGACATCGGGAGAAATGTGGGAGGGGGAGGGCTTGGGGGGAGGTGGGAGAGGTATAAAACATATGAACACTGCAAGGACTTCCGGGAAAGAAGTTGGAATTTTTTTTAAAAAGAAGAAAAAGTGTATCTGGGGTGAATTAGCGGGGGTAGAAAAGATCAAGGTTTTGGATGGGGGAAGATAAGAGATGGTGGTGAACAGCTGTTTTAAAGACCTGGAGGGAGGCGTGGGATTGAAGGGAGTGGGGGAGTTTGTTCCAGAGGCGGGAGAAAAGGGGAATGAAAGAGTGAAGGTGAGCAGAGAGCCTAGATTTTGGCAGTTTAACCATAAGAGGGTTGCAGGCAGATATTGTGCGACCTGAAAGAATATTGGGGGGACAGAGCACAGAGAGAGCTGGGGGAGCAAGGCCGGAGAGGAGTCGGTAGAAGACGGAAAGACCACCAACCTGCCTGTGGTGAGTGAGTGAAAGGCCCTCGGAGTTAACTTCATCACAGGAGATTCCAATGATTCTGAAAGCTTTGGTTTCAACAGCGTGAAGCCGAGCTAGGTGTGAGGCAGGAGCACCAGCCCAGAGGGGGGAACAGTATTCCATTGATCTTCATCTTCATCGTGACATTTGGAGCACACTACCAATACAATTCTACCTGGACTAAGGTATTTCATTGCCTACTCCCCATAAACGTAACAGTACTGTATGTGTTTATAGAAATTTTTTTGGTTCACAGATATGCCCTCATCTTCTTGTTCTAGATAATTGTAGAAGAGTGACAGATGGAGATGTAGAGGCAAGGTCTGACAATTCCTGGGTGAAATGGGGTTGCAGCTGCACTTGTTATTCTGTGTAATTCCAAGATGGCGATGAATTGTGTGTACTGTGTTAAGGACAGCAATGTTGAATGAAATTTCCAATGAAGGATAAGATCAACCGCATAGTTTGGTATATGTGTGGCTAGCTGCTAGCAGGATGGCCTACATGTACGCAAACTCACCTCCAAGCCTGGGTTTGAATCCCGACCCAGCTATAAAACGTCATGCCAGTGTTTCACAGGCAGAGTGATTCATAAATGCGTTTGTCGACTCTCGGATGGACATTAAAAGATGGCGTCCCCTCTCCCGGCATTATTTGGTGGACGTTAAAGATCCCATGGTGTTGATTATGGCCACATTACTAATCCATGCTCCAACCTGTAGGTGGCACTGCTTCAGCGACACAGCTGCACCCCCAGTAAATGCTATCCGCAGGCATCTGCTGCACATTAACGAAGAAGTAAATATACGCACCCCACAGGAGCAAGTTGAAGTGGTATCGAAGTTTTAAAATTGTCTGTGTTTCGCTAATTGATGATGAACATGCTCAACTGAAAATCTAATGTAAATTGATGATGAACATGCTCAACTGGAAATCTAATGTAATGACTCCTGCAAACACCCTTCTTCAGCTGTCCGTCACTAACGACGATGACCGTGAAGGCATATGGGTCAGCACTTGTCTGCACGACGATGGGAAGCGAGACCAGCATTGGATAAAAATCCTCTGTTGCAATGAGGGCAAAATAAATTTATTGGTTGGTTTTTATTGCCGACTTTGTGCCGCTGGAGATGACGGCGTTGATATTCATCCTCTCGTTTTTGCTCAACCATCTTAACCGAGTCGTAGACAACAGTTCTCCACTGTTTTTAAAAAAAATCTCTGGCAAGTTCTTCCCAGTTCCCAATGTTAATGTTTGCTTTCTTCAGATGTCTCTTCACAACGTCTTTGTAATGTGGGTTTTGTCCTCCAGGTACACGTTTGCCCTCCTTCAGCTCACCATAAAGTAAATTTTTTGGGAGCTGATGCTTGGCATACGAATGACGTGACCTGTCCATCTAAATTGGGCAGAGGTAATTAATGCCTCAACACTGGGTATCCCAATACCAGCTCTCCGTTGGACTGTGGTATTGGGGACTCGGTCTTGCCATTTGATTCTCAAAAGCTGCCGCAGAAGTCTTAATTGCAAGCTTGTGAGTTTCTTAATGTGACTCCTGAAGAGAGTCATAGCTTCCACTGAGTACAGAAGTGCAGTCTTCACCACAGCACGATAGACCTTGATCTTGGTTGTAGTTTGGATGCCATGCTGGGACCAGAGACGTTTGGTCAGGCTTCCGAAAGCTTTTGATGCTGCCTGCATGCGGTGTGCAACTTTGGCATCCGGTGAGTTGTCATGTGTTACTGCACTCCCAAGATATGTAATGTATAGATGTTAGCACATCTAAGGGCTTCTCCATTGACGAGTACTTTGGGTTGAATATTCGTGTCAATGTTGTCTATCGGTTGACTGAAAGAGAAGTTCAGTTTTGCTGGTGTTAATTTGGAGTCCAAATTGTTTTGCTGCAGTTGCAAAACGATTGGTGATTTCTTGGATATCCTTAAGACCTAAGTGAATGGACAAACAGGGCTGAATCGTCAGCAAACGGAAGTTCTCTAATGCATTCTACTCGCACTTTGGTGTTGGCACACAGTCTGGCGAGGTTGATTCGTTTTCCAGTACTTCTGGTACGGATATAAATTCCAGTACTGAGATTTTGTGACATGCTGGTAAGGACTCCAGTTAGGAACAAGGTAAACAGAGTGGGTGCTAACACACAACCCTGTTTCACTCCATGGCATATACCAAAAGAGTCAGTGACATTACCTGCCACAGAGACTCTGCCACCAATCATCCCATCATGGAAATCTTTCATGATATTTATGAAATGATCTGGACAGCCATAGATATTGAGTATCTTCCAGAGGGGTTCCCTTTCCACAGTGTCGAATGCTTTTGAAAAGTCGACAAATACAACATATAAGTGATGATGCGGTTCAATGGCTTTTTCCTGTAGTTGTCGAAGAATGAATATCATATCATTTGTTGATCTTCCAGCACGGAAACCACATTGACTTTCAGGGATGACACGTGCTGAGATGACTTTCAATCTATCTAGGAGGAGTTTGGCAAGAATCTTTCCTGCAATTGACAGTAAGGATATTGTCGTGTGACTCCCCCTTGGTTAATACCGGGGAAATCATGGATAGCCAATAGCGAGCTTTGAAGCTCCGAAGGGTGTTTTATTTGGGTGTTTTATTTGAAAGATAATTTTTGTAGAGTTTTTGCTTTTGCTGCAATAACTTTTGTATGCATACATCGTTATCATCAAACCAGTCGGCATCTTTGCACTTAGGGTGGTGCGCAAGAGTGGAATACGCAACATCATAAATATTTTGTTTGCGGGAATTCCACATCTAATTTATTGATTTCTCGTTTAATGGCTTTATAGTTTTTAAAGCTTGTGTGATTGTAGTTTGTAATTGAATTTGAGTCTCCAATGACTTAAGCTTCTTGACATCGAGCTTTTTAGGTACAGTTGGAGCTGTCCATCTTCTAGGTATGTCACAGGAAGTTTTTACAAGAAAGTTGTCTGTGGAGCATTCCGGGCCTCACATGGCTCTTGTGTTAAGAATATCTTGCATGTCTTTATGTCGTGTGAGAATGTAATCGAGGAGATGGTAGTGTTTGGATCTTGGGTGTTTCCAGGTATAGTAGTGATTATCAGGCTGGTAGAACTAGAAGTAGGTGTTTGTGATAGAAAGCTGCTGTTGAATGCAGAAGCCAAGTAAGAGCTCTCCATTTACATTACAGCTTCCTTTTCCGAATTTGCCCAAGGCAGGTCCATAGTTTCTGAACTCAGTACCAACCCGAGCATTCAGATCACCAAGAATGAGGATTTTATCCGCTATAGAAATTTAACTTACAACAGTGTTAAGTATCGAGTGGAATTTTTCCTTCGACTCGTCTGTTTGACATTGTTGGGGCATAGACACTAAGAAATGTAACATAGCGTTGTTTGGAAAGAGGAAATCTGACAGACACAATTCTGTCTGAATGATTCTTTGGTAATGAGGTAAGTTTGTCAGCAATAGCATGTTTAATAGCAAAAGCTACACCTGCTTCCCTTCTTTCACCAGATGCCCGACCAGACCAGAAGATGGTGTGTTTTTTCTCTCAGCTGTACCTGCTCCTCCAACCTAGATTCTTGGAGAGCAGCCACATCAATGTTATGTTGAACAAGTTCGTTTGTCACAATTGCGGTTCTTCTTTCTGGCCGTTTTGGAATCTTCATTATCTAACAATGTCAGAAAAGTCCAAGTTGCCAGAGTCATCTTTTTGCTGTTTTTATTCCTATTCTTGCCACATAAGTGAAGGTCCGTTAACTGCGGCTAGCCAACCAGGTTGATGATGATCGAGCTTTCTTTCATGTTATTGTTCTGAAGCCATTCCAGTGTTGCTTTGGCTGTATGCTTGGGGTCATTGTTCTGTTGGAATGTAAATCTTTGCCACAGTCTGAGGTCTTTTGCACTCTGAAGCAGGTTTTCCTCAAGGATTTGCCTATATTTGGATCCATTCATTGTTCCCTCGATCCTTACAAGTCTCCCAGTCCTTGCTGCTGAAAAGCATCCCCATAGCATGATGCTGCCACCACCCTGCTTCATGGAAGTGATGGTTTTAGATGGGTGATGCGCTGTGCTCTGTTTCTGCTGGACGTAGCACTTTGCATTCAGGCCAAAGACTTCAATGTTCATCACATCAGACCACGAAATCTTTTGCCCCATGCTCTCAGTCTTTCATGTGCCATTTGCAAACTCGAGGTGTGCTGCCAAGTGCCTTTTTCTCAGGAGTGGCTTCCGTCTGACCACTCTCCCATAAAGCCTAGATTTGTGAAGTGCTGCAGAGACAGCTGTCCTTCCGACAGGTTCTCCCATCTCAGCCAAGGAACTCTGTAGTGCTGTCAGAGTGGTCATTGGGTTCTTGGTCACCTCCCTGACCAAGGTCCTTCTTGCCTGGTTACTCAGTTTGGTCAGACGGCCAGCTCGGGAAAGAGTCTGTGTATTTCCAGATTATTTCCATTTCCTAATGATGGAGTTCACTGTGCTCTTGGGAACTTTCAACACTCTAGAATAGAGTCTAGAAATTGTTTTATACCCTTCCCCAGATATATGCCCTCTCACAATTCTATCTCAGAGTTATACGGAGAGTTCCTTGGACTTCATGGTAGTTTCTGCTCTGACATGCACTGTCAACTGTGGGACCTTATTTCGAAAGGTGTGTTTCTTTCTAAATCATGTCCAATCAATTGAATTGGCCACAGGTGGACTCCAATCAAGTTGGAGAGACATCTTAAAGATGATCGAAGGAAATTGGATGCACCTGAGCTCAATTTGTTTGGAGAGTCATAGCAAAGGGGTTGAATACTTATTGACTTGAGATATTTCAGCTTTTCATTTTAAACTAATTTATAAACATTTGTAAAAGAAAATAATTCCACTTTGACATTATGGGGTATTATGTGTAGATCAGTGACAAAAAATCTCAATTTGATCAATTTTAAATTAAGGCTGCAAAAACAACAAAATGTGAAAAAAGTTAAGGGGTGGGAATACTTTCTGATGGCACTGTACTGTTCTGAAGGCACGGTATCTGTACCTGCCCTAAATATTTCTATGCGTTTGACATTGAAGCGACATTCCATCAGTGATCGATCCCACTGATGGAACAAGACCATGCGTGTAGTTGGGAGATATCGAGAAAAATAAGGCAAGTTTACAGGTAAAACCCCACTCCTTTTACTTGCGAGTACTCTCTCTCTCTCTGTCGCTCTCTCTCTCTGCTCGCTCTCTCTCTCTCTCTCTGCTGCTCTCTCTCTGCTGCTCTCTGTTCTCTCTCTGCTGCTCTCTGTTCTCTCTCTGCTGCTCTCTGTTCTCTCTCTCTCTGTGTTGCTCTCTCTCTCTCTGTGTTGCTCTCTCTCTCTCTGCTGCTCTCTGTTCTCTCTCTGCTGCTCTCTGTTCTCTCTCTGCTGCTCGCTCTCTCTCTCTCTCTGCTGCTCTCTGTTCGCTCTCTCTCTCTCTCTGCTTGCTCTCTCTCTCTGCTTGCTCTCTGTCTCTCTCTGTTCACTCTCTCTGTCTCACTCTCTCTCTCTTTTTTTTTCCTGTTAATTAATTCCTTTTCTTGTTGCATCTTTCAGTATTTATATCCTCCATCACACTCTTCCATGGGCCTAGATTTTGTATACAACAAAAGTCTCATTACTTTCAATTTACTTTCAAATCTTCGAGAAAAATTGCAAGTTAACCTTGAACGGCCTTAAGAGAAGCTGATAGAAGACCCACGGCAACGTACTTCCCTGAGAAACATCGTCTGTAGTCAATATACAACAAAATAGTATCCGACTGGAAACCAACGTCATGGTAACTTAGAGTATATATCGAGGACAAGTGAATGAAGATATGCAGAGTAGATGTTAAGCCGGCAAACACATCTGTTATTACTCATGTAGACATTTAATGCAAACCCTGGCACAAAGTGATTCGTTACGATTACAAGATGTAGCCTGTCCACATTACAATTACCTTTTTGAAGGCAATGTAGCAATCCACTTCGCATATTATTTATCAAGAGGCTACTTCAGCAGCACCAAATCTCCTCTTAGGTAAATAGTGCTCTTTGGTTTAAAAAAAAAAAAAAAAAAAAAAAAAAAAGACGAGAAAACACGAGGTACCGTCTGTGCCTCAAAGCTATCGACTGCTGCAGTTGATTATCGACAATAGTGTACTCCACCTCTATAACTTTTCATTGGGCTGGTAGGATGGCCCAGAGATATGCGTACGCACATTTGCCTCCGAGTTGTCGAGCTGGGTTTGAATCCAGACCAAACTCTAAACTTGTCATCCCGGTGTTTCACAAGCTGGACGATCATCAATGTGCATACCGTCCCTCAGATGTTTGTTGTCCCCCGTCGCACCGCGGAGCGAAAGGGGGACTATGGTTTCCCCTCCGTCCGTGTGTGCGTCCGTGCGTGCGGACGTACGTGCGTACGTGAAGGACCGAATTCTAATTTGGTGTGTGGGTGCACCTAGGCATAAGGAAGAACGCTATTGAAAATTGGGTCGCTTCGTCAAAATCCAAGATGGGCGCCACTATATATATCTGAACCTTGTGAGCGGAATATCTTGAAAAACAAGTATTCTGAGTATTGCGCTGCAATACATGTCCCCCACCGGCAGTCTGTCGTCCGGAAAACTGTTGAGGAAATTACCAAGGGTTATTTATCCACAGGTTCTGAATCGTTCCCAATCGCTAATTACCTCAGGACGGGGCTCACCTGTGATTCTCACTCGGGACTTCGATTTATACACCTTGCAGACAGGTCAGCAGAAGCACGAGAAAAGAAGTTGTTGATAAAGAACCTTTCGAGTCGCTAAATATCAGTAATTTATTCTATTTTCCGGTTCACGATCAATGATCGATGTGTATATATATATATATATGTTGCTCAGCTTGGCTCCGCCCCTCCCGAAAGCGCACGCTGTGTCGCGCTGTTGACGTTCGCGAGACGAGGCTGAGGGTGCGCGGTGCGGCTTGAGGAGAGCTCTGGAATAAACAAGAGATATCCATTTTAAAAATATTTTCGTTTAATTAACGATATCTGCCAAACCACGTGCCCTATCGCAAATTCCAAAAGGCCATTTTAGTAGATTGACATGCTGAACAAATCTGTGAAGTTTCCCATTGATTGGATCAAAAATGAGGGAGGAGCTCGGTTTTAAAGGTTCATGCTTAAAAACGTCATAACTCTGAAACCATGTGATGCATGACGTCATGCTCGTTGACTTTTTTGTTCGTCATGGGTATGCTATTCTGCCTGCAAAGTTTGGCCTCGATCTGTTCAGCCGTTGCAGAGAAAAAGGGGTTTTCATGTTTTCGCGAAAAACAATATGGCGACCGAACCACGTGACCTGTGACGTCATAATTACCATTAAAATATTCTACAGACCGAGTCCCTCCTATGGTGAAAATTTGATCTCAATCGGTCCTATTATTGCAGAGAAAATCTTTTCTTAAAGGAAATTAAAACTTAAAATGGCACTGAGTTAAGGATCATCAGAATTATCAGAATTCCCAAAGTTCAAAGTGCCATAACTTAGTCAAAAATGATCGAAACGTCGTGAAGTTCGAACTTGACCTCTAACTTATCATGAGGAAACGATGTGCCAAGCTTGAAATCATTAGCATTACGCGTTTAGACAAAAAAAGTCCGGAAAACTGCTCTTTGCGTGACGGACTGACGGACTGACGGACGGAGGGACGGCGTGCAAACCTACAGTCCCCTCCGGTGTACACCGGTAGGGGACTAATAAGCGAACTACTAACGTCTGATCTGGTGTGTGGGTGTATCTACGCATAAGGGAGAACGCTATTGAAAATTGGGTCGCCACGTCAAAATCCAAGATGGCCGCCGCCATGTATGTCTGAACCTTGTGAGCGGAATATCTTGAAAAATAAGCGAAGTACCACCGTCTAATCTGGTGTGTGGGTGTATCCAGGCATAAGGAAGAACGCTATTGAAAATTGGGTCGCCATGTCAAAATACAAGATGGCCGCCGCCGTGTATGTCTGAACCTTGTGAGCGAAATATCTTGAAAAATAAACGAACTACTAACTTCTAATCTGGTGTGTTGGTGTATCTACGCATAAGGGAGAACGTTATTGAAAATTGGGTCGCCACGTCAAAATCCAAGATGGCCGCCTTGCGTCTTCCACTTTGTCAACTCCACTTCAACGACGGGGGACCTAGGCGGAACGCTTGTTTAACTGGCGTCCCGTCTGCCAACAGTTGGTGGACATTAACGATCCCATGGTGTCCTTCGCGAAGAGAACACGAGCTATCACCCGCACCCTAAACAAATTACAAAAATCCTCCTTTAACGTAAAGGAGGCACTGCATCAGAAGCACAGCTGCACCCAGCCAACTATGCTACTCGCAGCCTTTTGCTACATATGACAGGAGATGATGTTCTTTTCATCAACAAGCACACCTTCAGGCCAGCCCACTTGGCCAACATCATGTACAAATCGACTTTAAAAGTGATCAAATCGACCAGTTTAGCAGTACTTTGCTTTAGTCAGGGGGCATAATCATATAATTGTTCACATCGTTCCACAAGCACCATTTTTGGACCAGAGGGAGATATTACCATAACCTACCCATTTCTCGAGAGAGCCAAGCTGGTCTACCTCTGTGGTGGCCATATTGGACAAATCCAAGATGGCCACCATCGAAAGTAAGGCATTGCAATAACTGAAGAACCAAAAGTAGTAGACCCATAAATAACACCACTTTGTAGGGGTTTTCGAGTATGAGGAATCCATTTCTGGTGTTATTTTGCCGATTCGAGATGAAGATCATGTCATAAGGTCGCATTTAAGGACATTTTCTGACCAAAATACATGTTTTTCGTCCATATAGGATCAATGGATACAGTGCCATGCTATGTTATCCAAACTTAATCATTATCAATGCATTGCAGTAATATACATGTATATAAGATGACATAAAAATGTATTGCTAATGATAGTTTCTTCGTGTGTAGGTTGACATTCCAGATATAGAAGGTGGACCTTAATCATAACATAAGCAAGACCGATAGGTTTTCCGTTCCAGTCACCATTGTGACATCACCAGATAGCCGACAACAATCCAAAGCATTACATATAAGTTGATACATGTATATTAAATTGATTAAAGAAATATAATTTTGATTGTTGTCCTTTTCTTTTCAGGAAATGGCATATCTGGAGATAGTTTCTGTTGCGGAAACTTCATCTTCATCTTCACATTAAAGCACTGCAGAACCGTGGATAAAGTTGTGATTTTCCTAAAGTAATACTACTATCAACATGTCTTCCACTGCCACAAATGAAACTGATTGGACACTCTGCTGCCTTTGCTATTCGAAAAAAAATGAAGTATTTGTGAATCCAACAGAACAGGGATTGTCAACACTTGAGAGAGATCTGAATGATTTCGTACAGCTCAATGCTCTGCCTTCCAGTAAAGATAAGTCGGCTAAATGATGGCTCAGGAATTGCAGCAACCCTTCACTCACATGGAGCAGTGTACCATAAGTCTTGTAGGAGTTCGTGTAATAGCTATAGGGTCAAATGTGTACGTGACAAGTTGGATAAGCAGATAGAAGAGGCAACTGGGACAAGTCCAAAGAAACTCAAGTCCAGTTTTGGCCCTTGCCCTCAAACATTGCATTGTATAGTTTGCGAGGGTCAGGATCAGAATGACTTGCGCAAAGTGTCAACCGATAATGCTGATGAACACCTGAAGGACTGGGCACAACAACTAAAAACTGGCAGTTATATTCTCGCTTGACTGCATGTTCTGATATTCATGCAATGGACGCTTATTATCACGTCCAATGTTACTGGTGGCTTCGTGACAAAGCTCGTGCAGTGGAGCGCCAATCTTCATCAGATGGACCTGCTGCTAGCCCTTTCGATTCCATGGTCATGGCCCAGTTGATCACATATGTTGATGATTCTCGTACTGAAGTGTTCAAGTTGTCTGCATTACGAGACTTATACAAGACAATCATGTCAGGCAAAGGGTGTCCCTGTTCGGGTAGAGAGCCGCATGCTACTAGATTCAAAGATCATCTTCCTGAGTGGTCGGAGTTCGCTCAAGGGAGGGATGTCTTCATTAGCCACAAGAGGAAGGTGGGAGCCGAGCTAGCTCAAACCTATCATTCCTCACAGATCGACCAAGATGAAGCTCTCTTATTGATCCGGGCCGCTCTGGCACTAAGAAAGCGAATCCTTGTGAAACAAGAGCCATTCAATGGTTCCTTCTCATCCCATTGCCTCAGTTCACCTGTAGAAGAAACGGTGTTGAGTTTCATGAATGTTGTTCTTCAGGGTACAAAGGCCAACATAGATCAATCTAGCCGGGTTCAATCTGGCAGCGATGCGACACTGGGTACTAGAGCAAAGATTGCTTGCACTCTTTCCCAACTTCTGATATTTAACACTGTCAAGTATGCATCTTCCTCAGACAACACCTTAATCCGCGACAGTAAGGATCGTGAAACACCAATTCCACTCTACCATGGTATCAAACTGCATGGAGACGCCAGGCTCAAGCACCAAATAGAGAATTCCCATCACCTTGGGCTGTCTGTCTCATATGACCGTGTGATGGAAGTCAAAGTACAGGTGGCTCGTGCAGTCTGCAAGCGGCATGCTGAAGACGGGGTGGTTCTACCAACGAATCTACGACTTTCTGTCTTCACCACACATGATGTAGATAACCTGGACAGCAACAAGACAGGCAACTTGTCACGTGGCGATTTCCATGGAACATGTATCAGTTGTATCACTGCAACTAACCGCCTCTCAAAGGAGAACTCTGGTGTTCGTCGACCAGCAATCACACTTGATTACAATACCAAGTGAAAACCCAAGTTACCTGATAGCTATGTGATTGTTCCTCCTGTCGAAACACAGAGTGACGACTATTTTGTGCCCAGAAATGGTGAGGGAAAGGCCCGACCAACACACTAACAGTCTAATCCCCAGTGCTGAAGTCAAAGATGAGTCATGGGTATCGCATGTGGCAGAAGTGTTGCAGAAGGGAGAGGTGGAGAAAGGTGATGTGATCACGTGGACAGGATTCAACTCACAAGTCAGATCTGATGAATCCATCAAGCCCCAGGCAGAGATCGGTATCCTCCCTTTATTTCCTGATAAAGCTGCCTCGCAAACTATGATGAAACATACGATGGAGATAGTCAAGAAAAATACAGACTTCATCAATGCCGGTCAGACCCCGTCCTTGGCGTGAATAAATAATGAATAAATAAAATAAAAAAAGTGAATAAATAAAAAATACCATAATATTCTTCTTATTGCAGATTTCGTTTCCAAACAATGGTTAATATTATTTTTTAGCATTCGATGTACACATATTGTCATTGCTGTTTCTTGAATAAAGTTTTGTTTGTGCATCTGAATTGGATTACATTCCCAGTTGTACCAAATGAGAGGTTCCTTAAAAAATGGTGATATTCATAATATGACTATTTCATTCGTCTTTTAGTATTGAGTCCAAACATTTTAATACAAATATTAAAATCATTTGAATCATTGGCAGGATAACATATACATATATTTACATATGCTTCGCCAAACATTACCTAGCCTAAGTGATCAATACCGGATTCCTGGCAATAATTTGCTGGTTCAAAATACCCTGATTTTTGGTCCATAATTTACCTTAACTGTGACTTTATCATATGATCTTCGTCTCGAATCGGCAAAATAACACCAGAAATGGATTCCTCATTCTCGAAAACCCCATACAAAGTGGTGTTATTTATGGTTCTACTACTTTTGGTTCTCTAGTTTTTGGAACGCCTTACTTTTGATGGTGGCCATATTGGATTTGTCCAATATGGCCGCCACAGAGGGAAGCCCAGCTTGGCCCCCTCGAAAAATTGGTAGCTTATGGTCATATCTCCCTCTGGTCCAAAAATGGTGCTTGTGGAACGATTTGAACAATCAGGGTGGATTTTGAGATTATGCCCCCTGACTACTTCTGAATTTGGCAAATTGTGCAGATTGTCATCCTGATTGTGCATGCGCACAGAGTAAGGTAATTATTTTATTTGTCTGCCTGTCTGGCAGTCAAACAAAACAAGCGTTACGCCTAGGTCCCCCGTCGGGGAAGTGATGTGAGTTGACAAAGTGGAAGATGCAGAAAACATGCTATGATATGATATTTCGCTGACAAGGTTCAGACATACATGGAGGCGGCCATCTTGGATTTTGACGTGGCGACCCAATTTTCAATAGCGTTCTTCCTTATGCCTAGATACACCCACACACCAGATTAGAAGTTGGTACTTCGCTTATTTTTCAAGATTTTCCACTCACAAGGTTCAGACATACATGGCATCAGACATACATGGCGGCGGCCATCTTGGATTTTGACGTGCCTTGCACCCACACACCAAATTCTAATGCGGTCCTTCGCTTACGCACGCACGCACGGACGGCCACACGGATGGAGGGGAAAACCATAGTCCCCCTTTCGCTCCGCGGTGCGACGGGGGACAATTAAACAAAGGGGAAATACCCCTGGCGCTCACCTGGTAGAATAAACAGTATACTGCACTGACTAAAGGTATTTCAAACCAATTTCAATGGTTGCAAGAAGATAGGGCAGCATGTACAATCATAATTATTAACATAATCACAAGATTTAAGCAAACAAACAAAAAATACCTATTTTTGGGGGCACCTCCCATTCAGGCCTGATTTTTTTTTTATATATCGTGAACAAACTTTGATACATCACGGGTGATGAAGGTTGTGGTTGTTTCATCAAAATTGTGTGTGTAGTTTCTGAGAAGAAAGCAAATACGTTTTTGTGAGGTGTGGGGGGAAATCCCCCCATAGAACCCCTTCAGGCCCGATTTTCTTTAATGCCGTGAACAAACTTCGGTACATCATGGGTGTTGAAGATTGTGGTCAAGTTTCATCGAAATAGTGTTTGTAGTTTCCGAGGAAAAAGCAAATTACTATTTTTGGGGGGGAGGCGGGGGGTGGGAGGGGGGGGGGGGGGGTCAAACCCGGATCCACTTTGACCCCGTTAATCCCCTTAGACCCCGATTTTTAAAATGCCGTGAACAAACTTTAGTCACAACACAACAAATATCATTTGTGCCAAATTTGGTCGCAATCTCCCATCAGCGGTTTCGGAGAAGAAGTTTCAAGTGTTTACGGATGGACAGACGGACTGACGCGCCATCGCATTAGCTCCCCTGAACGTCGTTCCAGGTGAACTAAAAAAAACATTACAAACAGGAAACTCCCTGTTTTAACGGACATCATAAAGGACACAAACAACAGGCACGATTGAATAATTCAATGGGTTAAAGTGGTGCAAAAGATGGTGCATCAACGGCGGTAAACTTCCGAAAAAAAGTTTTTTAAATTTAAATACAATTATATACTTGAATGCTTTAGAATATAAATCGCCTTTTGGCACTTTCAAAAACACTCCCTTTAGCAGTACTTCGACAAAATAATACGCCATTTTACGTCATAATGAGCAATTAAATAATTTGCCACTCACACTCATTTGGGGAATATCGAGATTCAGATAAAATCGCAGCTCATAGGAAATCGACATTTTCGGAAACCCAAAGCAAGAGTTCAAAAGACCCTTCCCATGTCTTTTCGATGAACTCTTCTATGAAGTTTTTTCAGGATTATTTCTTTAGTACTGTATGTAATGTTGGAATATTCCAACAACAACAAAATCGATGATTTACAAAATTGCAAAACCACATCTGTGATGGCAAAGTGTAGTACCTTATACATCAAGTAATTAAATAAAAATTCGGAAGATTACGAAAATGGTGTATGTAGAAAACAATATGGCTAAAGAAATTGATTGACATTACCCCAAAAAATTATTAATTACAAAATTGTCATATGAATAGAATTCTTACATATGGAAATCATATATTCTTACATATGAATTCTTACATTTTAAAATATATATTTAGACAAAGGATCTCTCCTTTATAGCCATTTTTTATAACTCAGAAGCAAAAACAATCATCACATTTCATGTGATGAATTAAAAAAAAAAAAAAAAATGAAAAAAAAAATTTCATTGGTTAGATCTATAAATAATGACTGAGCAAAAAAAAATTTGTAGGGTTTTGGCAGAAGTGTAGTTGGCTGACCAGGCTACCGCATCGTCACTTTCAGGTTCTTCTATCTCCATCCGATTGGTAGCATGTAGTATCCTTCATAGACACTTAGACACCTCTTCTCTTTCGGTTGTGCTCCTGCCAGCTATCCCTCGTTGTTGAATTAGTATGAGGTTGAGGAACAGATACTTTGGCTATCTTGAAGGCAACAGCTGGTATAGTGGTGTACTCGTCAAGCAATTGGTGGGATTTATGAGTCAGGAGAGGTCATCCTGCTTCTCTCCCATATTGGACATAGTGTGAAATTGAAATAGACTGATGCTTGTACCATGAAATGAGCTTGAAGCGTTGTGATCCAAGTTGTCAAGTGCTCCCACAGTGAAAATAAGCCAACGTCGTAACCGAGCTGGAACTACACGTTCTTTCTTTTTAAAGTGCTCACAGACATCGGTAGCCAGCTGACTTTCAGGTTCAAGAACCCAATAATAGCTTATGCTCAGACACAAAGTTTGCAGTTGTCGAATCAACTTATTTGACCTTATCTCCGTGAGAACCTTAATTTCAATGTACAAAGGCAAAGGGGGTTCCATGTTCAGGAAATTGCGAGACTTTGTTGCAGTTGAAACTCATTTCCTACAATTAAAATGTATGATCTGGGAAATGGTGAGGCTTGACTGTGAGTCTTTTGAATCCTGATCTTTCAGGTCAGTTCCGTTCAACAACTTAAACGCCAAAGAATTAAGATTAGTGGGCAACCAACTCCTGCTGCCATCCATCCAGGAATGCCCCATTGAAGTGAAACCCATTAAACTTGAAAATATCTTTGCGCTCCATCTTGGCTGCCTTAGCAAGAATTAGTGCATCCCATTTATCGTTGAATTCCATGCCCTGCTACAGCATCTGTTGCATTCCCTCCTCAAAAACAAGTGTTTTATTTTTGCCATCACTCTGCACCAATAGAATAAAGAAAGAACCACGTTTAGAGGCCATTTCTCCCTGCAGAGCAGGGGTTGGCCTTTTTTGGGCACAGTGGTCCCGTTTTTTGAAGTAATGTTTTATGGCCGGATGCCCTTCCTGCCGCCAACCCTGTTAGTCTCCTCTTGCGACACGCAGGGAATTACCAGTGAGCTGGTACTCAATTTGCCGACCTCTGAAGGATGATGACAGGCTGAGTAAACCCCCCTGGCGTTCATTCAGCGATCGACCGGGATTCTAACCCAGGATCCCAAGCCGGCACCCTAACCGCTAAGCAAACACCAGGCTTTGCACAAACTCTGCACCAATGGCTTGGAAATTATTCAAAAACTTCTTTAAAACGAACCTTGTTTGATTTCCTTCTCAAAGCCAAGGTCACGTAGACAGTTCTCACACAGCTCATGCAATTGTGAAGATTTAAAGCAGAGGACTCCATCTCACACATGATTCGCAACATGGGCAATGAGCTCCACAATGCTCTTGCCTGGAGCTCTCTCTCTCTCTCTCTCTCCACTGCTGTCAGAGTTTTTGTGTTTGCTTTGTGGGACAAGCGATCGGTGGCGATTTGAAAGAATTGTCAAGCACTCAAGGTGGTGTTTGGCATCAAGTGCAATAAGATAAAGTGCAAACAGACCCTTACAACCTAGCAAGTGATATACACAGATCACTGGCCATTTACCTAAGGGTTATTATCAGCTCCAAGAGTTCGGAACTCATGGACGTGTCCATCTTTTTGTTGACAAAACAGACAGGAACCTTCGGGCCCGATTTTTTTTTTATGTCGTGAACAAACTTAGGTACATCACGGGTGTTGAAGGTTGTGGTGAAGTTTCATCAAAATTGTGTGTGTAGTTTTGGAGAAGAAAGCAAATACCTATTTTGGGGGGCAACCATCCCTCCCCCCTCCCATAGACCACCTTAGACCCCGATTTTTTTTAAATGCCGGGAACAAACGTTGGTACATCATGGGTGATGAACGGAACGTTGTGGTCGTTTAATTCGGAATTGTATGTGTAGTTTCAGAGAAGAAATGAAATATCTATTTTTGGGGTGGGGGGGGGGGGGGGGGTGGAGGGGGGGGGTCAAACCTTTACCCACTTTGACTTCCCCTCCCCCCACCCCCACCATAGACCCTCTTAGACTTCGATTTTCTTAGTGCCGTGAACAAACTTCGGTACGTCACGGGTGATGGAGGTTGTGGCGAAGTTTCATCGGAATCGTGTGTGTAGTTTCTGAAAAGAGAGCAAGTATCTATTTGAGGGGGGGGGGGGGGGGGGGTGGGGGGGTGTTCAAATCCGGATCGACTTTCCGGTAAACCCCCTTAGATCCCGATTTTTTTAATGCTGTGAACAAACTTTAACCACAACATAACAAATATCATTTGAGCAAAGTTTGGTCACAATTCTCTCAGCAGCTTTGGAGAAAAATTTGCAAGTGCTTACAGACGGATGGACGGACAACGGACCATCGCATAAGCTCCCCTGAACTTCGTTACAGGTGAGCTAACAAAAAAAAAATAACCACGTTGTGGATAGCAGAAAGAGAAGGAGAAAACATAAACAGCAGAGCCGAGGGAGAAAATAAACAAAGACAGGCAAAAAGGGAATGCGGATAGGAATGCAGATAAGAATGAGGTGGGGTGGACAATATGGATACATAAACAAACTCTGATGAAGGAAAAAAACTGGAAATGTTTTTTTGAGGGGTGCAGGGTGTTTAACTTGGACAGAAAATATCATCGTAGAGGTGGGATGATCTGTAATGGTGGGGCCAAGCATATTATTGCAGTGTCCCTTATATTCCAATAAAGTGTTGAAGACCTTGATGAAAGGATGACATTGAAGAGAATGTGGAAGTTGGTCCACAGGTGGCAAAAACTGGAGGTGAGCATAAAGGACCTTCTTTCTTCTACAAATAACCAAATGCACTCGAATGCTGATGACTTGATATTACATTCCTCCATGTTTTTCCGATCTGCCCCATTTTCCCTCACTCGATCTACATCTCGTTTCATCACAGCCAACTCTGTAAATTCAGCCTTGGGTAATATTTCCCAGTGGGGTAAATGCAATCACGTTAAGTTTAATGTTTCTAAAACTTAATTTATCACCTCTCTTTCTGAAACTCCTCTCAACTCTCCAATCTCCTTTGAAAGCTCCACAATTACACAATGAGATTCAATAAACCTACTAGGTATTACCCTAACATCAACTTTATCCTGGAATCCACACATTACGCAAATATCCAAGTCTGCCTCGAAGAAACTGGGAGTCCTGTTCAGATGTTGAAGATTCTTCTCCTCTCAACAGTTGCTTTAATTATATAAAGGATTGCTTCATCCATGTATAGAGTACTGCTCTCACATCTGGGGAGGTACTAGCTCCACATACTTACTGGACATAATTGAATCCAAAGTAATCTGACTTATCAACTCTCCCAATCTGACCTCAAAACTCGACCCGCTCAAATTACGCCGCAAAGTTGGCTCTCTTTCTCTTTTATACAGATATTATTTCAGTTTCTGCACACAATAACTTGTATACCTCTGCCGCCATTAATGAGACCACAGAATACTCGAAAAGCCACCACATCGCATGATTATTGTGGCCATTGGCAATGCACGCCAGACTGACGCTACTCCTGAGAAAAAAGCACATGACAGCATGCCTGGAGTATGCAAAAAGGCATGTGAAAGACTCAGACCATGAGGCAAAAGATTATGTGGTCCAATGAGATGAAAATTTAACTCTTTGGCCTGAATGCAAAGCTCTACGTTTGGCAGAAACCGAGCACAGATCACCCATCTAACACCATCCCTACCGTGAAGCATGAAGGGGGCAGCATCATGCTATGAGGATGCTTTTCAGTGGCAGTAACTGTGAGACTTTTAAGGATAGAGAGAAAATGAATTGAGCCAAATACAGGCAAAACCTTGAGGAGAACCTGCTTCAGAGTGCAAAAGACCTTAGACGACGGCAAAGATTTACGTTCCAACAGGACAATGACCCCAAGCCAAGCATACAGCCAAAGCAATACTGGAAGGCTTCAGATCAAGAACGTGAAAGTCCTCAAGTGGCCCAGCCAAAACCCAGACTTGAATCCCAATGAGAATCTGTGGAAAGACTTGAAGATTGCTGTTCACTAACTCTCCCGATCCAACTTGACAGAGTTTGAGCAAATGTGCAAGTATGAATGGGAGAAACTCCCCAAATCCAGATGTGCAAATCTGATAGACATACCCAAGACAGAAAGCTGTAATCGCTGCCAAACGCACTTATATGATGCATCGATTCAGGGGTCTGAATACTTATGTAAATTAGTTATTTTTACGTTTCATTTTCAATAAATTTGTAAAAATTTCTAAAAACATGCTTTTACTTTGTTATTATGGGGTATTTTGTGTAGATCGGTAACAATTTTTTCATATTTAATCCATTTTAAATTCAAGCTGTAACACAATAAAATGTGAAAAAAGTCAAGAAGTGTGAATACTTTCTGAAGGTACTGCAACACGGACGGCACACATATAGACGAATCACCTTGCCTGCGAAACACGAGAGTGATCGTTTATAGCTGGGCCGAGATCGTGACCCAGGCAGGCTAGACACTTCAGAGACAAGTATACAAGAATTACCATCGCACTGAAGCAATACACCACCTAACAATCGCTCACACAATTTGTGACGTCTTATGTTTCGTAAACTAAAACCCGATGATGTACTAATGCATCTTCATTCACAGAATTTGTACAATTCAGAATTTTCTCTTTTCAATCCAGGAAATGAAAATCCATCTCATCTGCTATATAAAATTCTCTCGATGGAGATTCTTAATTGGTTTGGAGTCATGTGTCAAAGTAAAAAGGAATGAAAGAGCAAAAGGTGTGCACAATCATGGGGTTTCAAAAGGTTAGATAAAAGTATAAATGAACTCTGCAACGAAGGTTAATGGAATGAGATCCCATCAAAATACCACCACGTCATCACAATGAAAGATTATTATTTTTTGATTGGAGGTGGGATTATCCATGTTTTCATGCATCCCCTAGTACTCATTGTTGTCAAGTTTGTAATTAGCATTACAACACATCCTACAGACTCTTCCATAACATTTGAACAATGCGAACCTGCAATCATTGCTCTGCAAAAGCACCATTAGGACACTCCTCTCATTCATCACACCATGCAAGGCATTCACCACCCTATAGAAAGGCCTGTGTGCAGCTGATCTTCCATGGAATCCGATTAGAGCTGTACAGGCGCATGCCTGACAACAACGACTCCACAAATTGTTTCGTCACATCATGGAGAGGTTTGATGTGACAAAAGAATAGGGCTTGTTCCATCAGGCCCAGGGTTCCCCTCAGGAGATTTTAAATGGTCTGCCTAGTCTTTGGTGGGGTTGGTATAAGTGTTGCCTATAATCTTCCACTCCAGGATGACATTCCCTTGCTGATTTGAGGACTATGACCGAGTTATCATTCTTGATGGAACTCCATCAACTCCTTCCTCTGGGACATGATGCTCTGAAACTGAACAGTTAACTTTTCGTCGAGTACAGTTTTGTTTTGCAAATTCATAGTTATACTAATAATTCATAGTTATATTCATAGTTATATAATTCATAGTTATAATAATATATTTAAGCCTGGTGTTGGCTTAGCGGTTAGGGTGCTGGCTTGGGATCCTATGATCCTTAGTTCGAATCCAGTTGAGTTAATGCCATGTGGGGTTGACTCAGCCTGTCATCCTTCCGAGGTCGGCAAATGGAGTACCAGCTTGCTGGGATGAATGATCCCGGTGTTTACCCCGATTTAGAATAGGTACACCGTATCCCTGCACATCGTAAGAGCGTGACCAAGAGTTGGTGTCAGGAAGGGCATCCGGCCATTAAAACATTGCCTCAAACAGGGAACCATGATTGTCATGGGGCCCGCAAGGCTAACCCCTGCTCTAGCGGGGAAAATGGCCTTAAAACGATCATTCATTCATTAATTTTACTAATCAGACTAATCAGGTGCATGCGTTTGATTCTCACACTAGGGGATTAGGATGTCCCATAACTTTGTCAGATCATGTGCCTTTTGCAGAAAGAACACTCCTGAAACAGGAAGTGCAGAAAGAAAGGCATTATTTATGGTGAATCAAGAGGATCGACCATTTAATGGTTTATCCTCTTGACTGCGCCAATGTTCCTAAAAAAACAATGTCAAAATGGGAAAACTAAAACGGTTTGCAGTGCTCATACCATCCACGCTCGTACAAAGTTTTATTGGGAAGATGACAATGATGACGTCACAACCTATAAACGCAAACAATGTACATGCTTCTGATGAATAAGGGAATCCCATTTTTCTCCAACATCAAAACTATTTTGATTAAAAAAGGAGTAGTTACTTGAGGTTTAAGAGTACCTTGAATAAGTATATGAACAGCC
The DNA here is from genome assembly GCF_964187855.1 of Myxine glutinosa. Classification (NCBI taxonomy): domain Eukaryota; kingdom Metazoa; phylum Chordata; class Myxini; order Myxiniformes; family Myxinidae; genus Myxine; species Myxine glutinosa. Next base: position 192,286,012 of record NC_136261.1, read on the forward strand.
TTTAGAGGCCATTTTTTCCCCGCAGAGCAGGGGTTGGCCTTTTTCGGGCACCTTGGTCCCTTTATTGAGGAAATCTTTTATAGCCGGATGCCCTTCCAGCCACCAACCCTGTTAGTCGCATCTTGTGACACACAGGGATTTACCAGTGAACTGGTACTCAATTTGCCGACCTCGGAAGAATGACAGGCTGAGTCAACCCCCCTGGTGTTAATTCAGTGATCAACCGGGATTTGAACCCAGGATCCCAAGCCAGCACCCTAATCGCTAAGCCAACACCAGGCTTACCTTGAATAAGTATGAGTAAACTAAATAGATAAAGGTTTTCCACGAGCCATGAATAAATGAATGGTCCTGGGCGATCGATCGGCATGGAGGCAAGTCATTTTCTGTTGCATATTTTTCCCAGTGATGCGTGACTTTTCCGACGTCATTGGCATAGAAGTTATTTTAATAGCTTTTTGATTTTTTCTCAGGGCAAAACATTTAGAATCTATCATAGTTCATAATAGTGCAGTACCCCATTCAAAGTGGCACGGTGCTGCACAAACAACCTCATCCCGAATCTTAAGTGTGACTGAATTCCTTGCTGCATGTCATCTTTCGGGCGAAGATCACACTGAACCTCACCGACACACTCCATCCACTCCAAGCACTCCAAGCACGTGGACACGGCAGAAAGTCCCATCAGAAACATTTATTGTGTTAACTCGTGGCCGAGCAAATGCCACGGAAGCAGTAGGTAGATCACCAGGATAACCACGGATGACACAGCAGGATTCAAACCCATGATTGTCAACAATGTGCCTCCACCCACCTAAAGCTCGTACATGCAGCCCACTGGGTCGTCGCTCAGCATTGGAAAAGGGGAAAACAGGTGAAAATCCCAATCGCTTTTTATAAGCATCCAGTGGAAGGATGGAAGGGGGAGCAAGGAATCCCTTGGACGGTGCAAATCTTCTAAAAATGACAAAGTACACATGATCAACATACATAGAGCAACGCTAACCTCCTCACCGTTCTCCCACACCTTTAAATTGGTTCTCAAAAGAGAACAAACGTTGTGTAAGAAAAAACATATAAAAATCCATAATCCGGCTGCAGCAGATCCTTGAAGACATCACATTGATCTACAAACCGGCTCTCTGCAGCCCGTTCAATCTCCGTTCTCTTTTCTTTATCGTTTTTTTTTTCCCCCTTCTCAATGTCACTCATACCCTATGGACCAGACACTTCACGCACAAACGGTGGAGGTGTCGCCTCCACGCGTACTCCTCCCCTCAAGGAAAGCTTTCAATGCGGCGCAATCACGCTCCAACCATGCTGCATTTAGCCTGATGTTCTCCATTGCTTGCTGCACCGCCCGCTCGGCTGATGGCACAGCATGCGTGTCAAAGAACGCCTTGGGTTTGGTGAAGGTTGGAATTTAAGTGGAGAGTAGGATGGTGGGGGGAGGGCATGATTGGGTGAGGAAGGTGTTGAAAAACAATATTAAACACAATTTACAATAAACGAAAAAAGTTAAAACAAGGAAATACTAAATTAAATGAGCTTTACAATTGTTGCTTTCTTGGCTAACTTTAAATAAAGTCATCGACCGAAAAGCACAATGGACCTAATGGTGAGACCGCTTCTCGTGTCACCGTGGATGCGTTATAATCTTGTCGACCGTTCCACGATTTGGGCACCTGCTTAACAGCTGTGAATTCCCATGAAGAGAGTCATAACCCATGGCTTAAAGGGTGTCAGCCTCCAAGCCGAGGTATCGCACCAGGGTATCACGTTCCTCAAATCAATCTGAGATCTATAGCTATTCAACTAGTGCATTGGTGATCCCTCACCCATTATATGCCCTGCATAGTGGCAGTTGCTGGTGAAACTTTTTTGTTTGTCCATTTTTGCAACTTAAACTAGAACTGAGATACAGTCTTTAACAAAACAGTAATCAGCTTTGCCAATCACAAACAATAGCCGAGTCTATGGGCTCCTGCTTCCATGAAACCTTGAACAATCACTTGCATCCATCCCTCTGCTTACCTATGATGTAAAGGGAACAATGCTCACCAGTGAAGCTCCTTTCATATAAACATAACTCATGGTGGTGGAACACAACATAATCCACTGTAATTAATACCCCAAAGGTTTAGGATGAGGGGAGGACCCAAATTCTCTCTATGTAAATGTGTATTGTATAGCGCCTCCTGATGGAAGCTGCAGGTATTACAAGTCGTAAGATACTGCACACTGGGGGCATTCTTTCTAGTCTACAATAATTAACAAATCTATATTCCTGTCTCTGTCAGAAGCCAAACAGTTCAATCTTGGTTTCATCAGACCAAAGAATCTTGTTTCTCACAGTCTGAGAGTCCTTTAGGTGCTTTTTTGCAAACTCCAAGCGGGCTTTCATGTGTCTTTCACTGAGGAGAGGCTTCCGTCTGGCCACTCTGCCATAAAGCCCAGATCGGTGGAGTGTTGCAGTGATGGTTGTCCTTCTGGAAGTTTCTCCCCTCTCCACACAGGATCTCTGGAGCTCAGCCAGAGTGACCATCGGGTTCTTGGTCACCTCTATTACCAAGGCCCTTCTCCCCCGATTGCTCAGTTTGGCCGGGCGGCCAGCTCTAGGAAGAGTCCTGGTTGTTCCAAACCTCTTCCATTTAAGAATTATGGAGGCCACTGTGCTCTTGGGAACCTTCAATGCAGGAGAAATTTTTTTGTAGGCTTCCCCAGATCTGTGCCTCGACACAATCCTGTCTCTGAGCTCTGCAGGCAGTTCCTTCGACCTCATGGCTTGGTTTTTGCTCTGATATGCATTGTCAGCTGTGAGACCTTATATAGACAGGTGTGTGCCTTTCCAAATCATGTCCATTCAATTGAATTTACCACAGGTGGACTCCAATCAAGGTGCAGAAACATCTCAAAGATGATCAAGAGAAATTGGAGGCACCTGAGCTAAATTTCAAGTGTCATAGCAAAGGGTATGAATACTTATGTAAATGTGATATTTCAGTTTTTTCTTTTCAATAAATTTGCAAAACTTTCTAAAATCCTGTTTTCTCTTTGTCATTATGGGGTATTGAGTGTAGATTGATGAGGGAAAAAATGAATTTAAACGATTTTTAGCATAAGGCTGCAACATAACAAAATGTGAAAAAAGTGAAGGGGTCTGACTACTTTCTGAATGCACTGTCTATCTCTATCTCTATCTCTATCTCTCTTCAAGTGGGAGGGAAATCTGCAAAGCATATATACTCAAACTGAAGATTACAGATGCATTTCCAACAGTGACAGCATTTTCTCTCCTAAAACTTTGGCGAACAACACAGAATTGGAAGCTTAGGCAAGCTGTCGTTCTTTACGTGTGATCTGCCAGAACACAGCTGCACTGTTGAAACAGCGCCATGCAAGTTTGATGAGGCTCCAACTAGCAGGTCACATATAGAGGTGTGGAATGATGTCTTGCCAACACACAGGTCTAGTCTTTCTGATGATGGAGTTGTGATGTGACAGTTTCATTGGGAATCAAGTGTCCCAATGCTAAAAAGGAAAATGCGGCATGCATGGCGTAAAAGGTACAGATGCAAACTGCATACCAAGAACGCTTTGGCTCATAAGACTGTGCTGGAGAATGTCAACAAGAGTGGTTTACACAGAAGTCTAAGCGCTAGAGGGGAACATGCAGAAGAAAAAAAAAAAACCCGACATATTGCCAGGCATAAAACAAACAAAAAACAGGTGTTGTGTGGGAGATTTGGAAATGCAATAAAGCATCATAAAAATGTCTCAAACTTCCAGAGATTGCTTGATTTGTTTTTGTTTGAAAAGTGGATTATTTTGAAGTTGAGTATTGTAAATAGGTGCTCAATACCTCCTCAACTTTCCCCACACAATACCATCCAGAGTTGTTTGTCAATTTAAAAAAAAATTGGCATGTGTGAACATGCCTTATTACTTCATTATTTTCCATTTTAGTTCAAGCCCTACTGACATGCCCGATGATGCTTAATGGAAATCTCCATCCAACGCATGATGCTCACCTTCACTTCCAGTGCTCTTTCTTCAGAAGCAAAGTTTCCAGCCGTCTGAAATAAATAAATAAAAAATCAATGCAGAGAGCAGATGGTATTAAGATGTTAAGTTTGTGCTGTTCATGAATTACATAATTGATTCAAATATTTGAGGGAGAAAGAAATTAAAGGCGAGGGAGATGAATCGGCCAAAATCATTTACCCAGACGAGATGGCCCAACATGCTGGTGCCCTGATAACGTCCATTCAGCTCCATCCAGTTCTCCCGCACAAAATCCCAGGCCATTCCCATGCCCAAGCGGCTCTGACCAGCCACACTGGCAATCACAAACACCGTGTCCTGGGGGCGGACCTCCTCCTGCAAGCATACCAAGAGATGAGCGAGAAGGATTTTCATATAATTGTTCACATAACCGACAATAGTACCACATCACATTTTCACGTGCAAGTCAGAGCTCAACAATGTGCTGGTGATGACAACTCCAAAGAGGATGATCATGATCAGATCAGGATCAGATCTAACAGATCAGATCTAACAGATCAGATCATGAACCATGCTCTATACAGAGCGTCAGTGCTGCCGAAGCAGTTTCTATGGCTCGGGTTACAATTCTTGATGGGTCGCCACTCCGACACTGGAAGTCAGGGCAGGAATTTAGACTTTGTTTAGGGTGCCGGCAATAGCTCGCCTAACTCTTAGCGAAGGACACGTTGGGATCTTTAGCGTCCACCAACTAATGCCGGCAGACGGGACGCCTATTTGGCCGAGCATGCAGAGGTTAAATGCCGAAACAAAGAAGGATGCCATCAAACTGGAGGATCAAAGAGAAGTTGGACTGAAGGAAAAGAATTAAAACAGTGTAGGTGCAGATGGCCTGGAACTAAGGAACTGTGGAAGGAATGAAGTATTTTGGAATGCCTCAAATGAAAGCCTTTCAGCCCTTTAGTGTGACAGATCGACCAAATCGTGATGTTGAATGCATTTTGGAAAAATGGCTACAATGGGCCATGCAGCAATTTTCCTTCCCGTAGGAGGTGCAGTGCAGGTTGTGCAGCATAAAAGACCTACCGACAGAGAAAAATCTAAGGCTCGCTGCAAGAGCTCACTGCTGGAAGCTGCTCCCAGCACCATTTGGATTCGATGTTTCTCCTCCAACTCATCAGTCTCTCGAAACATCTGCCAGAGAACCGTATAACAATGGTTAAAACAACCATCATACCAATGAAATGAAAACTTTGTCTTTGCGACAAACATCAACACTTACAATTACAGTCAAACCTGTACAGAAACACTGCTCAAGGGAAACGGAAAAAGTGACCTCTAAAGACAAATTGTCTTTCTGTATAGGTTTGCAGCCGCCATATCTCACTTGGTGCCATTCAGAGTTTATTATCACACGAAAAACAGAGTCGAATTTGAAGATTGAAAATGCAATCCAAATCGGAGCAGATGATTGTATGAAAGTGTACAGCACTGATGAACTATAAAATGCAAATGCAATGAAACATTGAACTCGGAAGTTCTGTTCACCGAAAATTTTTTATACGATCTATGGCTCTTAATGGAGCTTCCACTCATACATCTTACACACATGGACATACAGACGAGACCACACTGGACCATTAAACAAGACAAACACAGCCACGGCGTCTTGGGGAAGTGATTGTCACATCCCGAGATACTCGGGTACCAGCGCTGTCACAACAATGGTGCCGCTTTTCTCACCGGTTATGCTCGGTGGTTTGCCTTTTGCCATCCCAGCATTGTTTGTCTGTGCGCTATCCTTTTAAAATGCTGAGCATCAGGCAAGGGAGCAGCACGTACCATTTTAAAAGTCTTTGGTACGACTCGGTCGGTATTCAAACCGCCGACCTCCCAGATGCTCCAACCATTACAACACCCAGTCTGGTATCGATTACAGAAGATGTCGGTATGTTTTGTGTGAAAACATGCATGGAAAGGTGACCCAACTTACAGGTTTACAATGGAATCAATGACAATTGTATACAAATTTGAGCTTAAGAAGACAAAATATAACGGCTCAGTTCTCCTGATGTATACAAGACCTGTATCCACGGTCTTTAAGCTGTTGGGAAGCAAACGGGTGGCCCCTGGTTGCATTAGACAGGTGATTGTTCTGTACAGGTTATTTAACACACGTTTTCACTGCGGGGGAATTTAAGTGGCCGCTATGAGCAGGTGGTTGCTCCGTTAAGGTGGTCGCTAAGGTGTCAGCCAGAACTTTTATCAAAAATCTTATCTCACTTCAGTGATACTTTGGCTTGGCCTCATTGAGCAACTACGCCCGTTTTGCCTCCCCTGAAGGAGTGGCAATGGAAATAGAGATACGTATAATGCCAAGCAGTACAAAATGCTTCTCTGATCTTTAAAGCACACACACTAGGATCCAATAGGATGCCATTTGACACATCATGGCTGTGGCACATCCAGATGTCTTCACTCCCACGTACTGCAGGCAGTGCTAATTTAACAAGAAGAAGAATTGCTTTGTACACATGCATGTCCCCTACCGGTCCCAATATTTTGCATAGTAAAGCCATAAAAAAATTTTTTTTTTTTTTAAATTGATGAAACGCCCTTGGACTCGAACTTGTCATAACAAATCCATGTACCAAGTTTCAGTTCAATACGTCAAAGGATAAGGGGAAGAAGTCTGGAAAACTGACCCATATATAATATGCGATATCTTCCAAGTCCAAAAAGGGCATAAGTCCGTGAAAAATTGGCAAAACGCCCCAAACTGAAACTTAAACATATTAAATAATAAAATAATAAATATCAAACATAATAAAGCCATGCACCAAGTTTCAGTTGAATATGTTAAAGGGTATGGGGGAAAAAAATGTGGAAAACCACAGGTGTAATGGACAGATGGAGAGCAAACCAATAGTCCCCTCCGGTGAAATCGGTAGGGGACTAATAACTAACCCCAAGGAGGGATTTGAAGAAGGTCCTGAATGAATCACAATAGCCAAATCGGAAAAAAACCGCAGACTCTTTCATGATGACAACAAAAATTATAGATGGGACAGCCAGCTTTACTTGAGTTATGCAAGCATCCACCATATGCAGAAGCAGAGGCAGACAGCATTGATTGCAGTTGTATGGAGCTATGGTAATGTAAAAGTGAAACTAGTATAGCATTCAAAATAGAGCTAGATCAGTATATTGTTAGGCGTGGTGGTTTGGGACACCTTTTAACCGTTTCTCGAAAGGTTGATGGATCAAAAGGATACATTTTACTTCAATCTCCATTTTGCTTCTTCCTCATCTTAAGTGTTATTAAGTGCTTCTTCCTCATCCTCATCTTAAGCACAAAAGCTTCACATGTACTACAGTATCGAACCAAGCTCTCTGCCAAGTTATTTGTGGCATTTCAGGCTTCCACTTCTCCTACTTCCAATATTCTGTATTCAGGGTCTTTAAGCTGTTAGGATTAAAACTTTGGAATAAATTCAGAAATAAAACTTTGCAGCTTAACTCGATTGTTATTCATGCGCACAGCAAGCCAATGATAACATCACTATCAGGGGCCATCTACATATTAAGTGTGCAAAGAATATATTTCTCAACACTGCATCCAGCCAAATATATAATCCCGAAGATCGACCATGTAGTGGATGGAAACAAGAGATAATGTACCGTGGCAGGCGTTGCTTATCGCTCCCAGCAAGGTGCACCAATGCCTGTATGGGACACCTTTCTGGCGGTTCTCCACTCACAGTATGGTCGCATAATAACTGATAAATAAATATATATACAGGGTGAATCAAAAGTAGCGCCCGCACCCGATTTCTGTTTTTTCGGCTGTCAGATTCTTTCTGGGATGTCATGTTGTTAATAATTGTCTTGCAGATTATTAATTTTCTTAATTTATTTATTTTTGTTTTGCAGGTTATAGCTGAGAGTTTGGAAAGTTACTGAATTTGCACCAAATTGAACCATGAATTACCTTTCAATGAATCAACGCATTGTGGCCGTGAAACATTACTACAAATGTAATGAACAACCAACGATGGCGGCACGCCGTTTGGCACAGGAATTGGATATTAACCCACCCCAGGGAAGAAACATAGGATTGATTGTCGAGAAATTTGAAGCAACAGGGTCGGTAGCCAATGCAAAGAAGTCCGGTCGTCTGAAAACGGCAACGAATGTAGCTAAGGCTGAAGAAGCCATCAGGAGACTGCAACAAAGTCCGCAAAAGATAACTCGCCGTTTATCTGCAGAGTTGGAAGTGAGCCAATCAAGTGTTATCCGTATCCTTCACCAGAAAAAATGGAAACCTTACATTCCATGCTTACTGCATGCCCTTCATGATGGAGATGATGATCGGCGTCTTCAATTTTGCGAAGAGTTCTTAGCTAAACTTGACGAAGAGGACACAATGCTAGACAACATCTGGTGGTCAGATGAGGCATGTTTTAA
>NC_136261.1:192296983-192374483 GCF_964187855.1 Myxine glutinosa
CCCTCCTGCTTCCTTCACCCCCTTCTCCACTTCCTACTTACACTCAAATGCATAGTCCACACACAAAGACTCGTACTTTAGGCATGCTTATATTGGCCACAAGAGTCTTAACCTTCCAAATATGACAAATAGATACCATGGAAACACATTTCGGTTCTCCTGATGTATACAAGGACACTTAGAAAGGCTATACAAGGACATTTAGAAACAGGAAGAGGTCATTTGATCCATCAATCCTGCGCTTTATTTATACCACATACAAGTTAATACAATTGTTTATATATCTTCCATGTACCAATCCCATTCTCATCATTAACTTTATCTGACCTTTTATAGAAAGGTATAGGCTCATGGAGAAGCTAAACAACAAAGTGCAGGAGGTTTTCAGACCACAAACGGCATGGCGGAGGAGGGTGGAATGGGCATAGAGTAAATGATGAGGAAAAGAGGAAAAACACAAAAACGACCATCAATGGCCCAGAGAGGAACAGAATGGGAAAGAATCGGCATGTGCAGAAGAGATTGGTGCACGTGCATGCACGAGTGCTTGAAATAGTGATGCGCAGCACGTATGAAAGACTGAAGTCAAGAGGAAGACAGACACTACAACTATCCCACCATCTGGAGAATAAGCAGACAATGGAATTGCATATGGAGAGCCAGCCTACACTATGGGAGGGTGAGCAGGTGAAGGTTTCTTCAGGAATGCATGTGACTTGAGGTGGATAGGGAATGGTACAGGTATGAGCAAGGCCAGATGTAAGCTTGTATAAAGTAAAGAGCCCACCAACATGCCAAAGCCTAGTGTTGCCTTTACGGTTAAGGTAGCTGGCTAAGATTTTAGGTTCCCGAGTTTGAGCCCCGTTAAAGTAATACCAGGTGAGTCGATTCAGCCTGTCATTCTTCCAAAGTTGGCGAAATGATACCTGCTTACTGGGAAGAATGAGCCATTCGAGTGTGGTTGAGCCCTCTAGCCAAAGGAAACCTGCCTTGGCAGACCGAGGCGTCGGAAGATGGGAAAGGATTGGTTCTTATTATTACTATTTATCAACATACCGCCAGTGGGAAAATGACAATCCGTTAGAATCCACCTCCCATCTTGAGATTCACATATTGAGGAACTTAACATCTACATGACTTTTGTCTATATAAGTACATCCAAAGGAAATTGTTCCCAGAAAGTGTGTCCCATGCACCAAAGGGCTGCTTTACAATAAGATACACATCTGTGGCAATAAGGTCAAAAATAAATTGTGAAATACAAGAGAATCCAGCTAATTTCAACTTGTGAAAAGGTTGGAGCGACATCATTTGTTGTACACAGAATATATGGTGAGTAAATATAAAGGGCAAGCAATATAAATCATTACTTTATTAGTTGTGTGACTCGCTGAGAAAACAAAATAACTGTCCCGAGCATGGAATACAATCTTCGTTTTCAGGATTTATCCCATTTTAATCACAATTGCTTTTTTACCTCTAAATCCCAAACAACAATTTGGCATTTGAAGTCATGGCTGTAGCTTTTGGTGATTAGATACATGGGCTGACAATGATGGCCGAGAGGTATGCACACCCACCTCTAAGCTGTCTAGCCTGGATTTGAATCCCGACCCAGCTATAATCTGTCATCCTGGTGCTTCACAGGCAGGGTGATTCATTGATGTGTGAGCCATCCCTCAGATGGACGTTAAACGGACCTCCCATCTGCTGGCATTAGTTGGTGGACATTAAAGGTCCCATGGTGTCCTTCACAAAGAATAGACAGGCCACCGCTGGACAACTTGGCCAAATTCCAAATTTCTTCCATAACCAGCGGAGGGCATGAATCAACAAAGAAGAAGAAAATTCGATACATCTCCCCCCACTCCCCCATTTCCTTCCTTCCCTACCTGCACACTGCTGGCCAAAATGTAGGTAAAACTATAGTGACATCTCTTTTCATTTTAAAGGATTAAACTTTGTGTTGGTACGTCCACTGTTGAGAGTTATTGTAAGCTCCGAGTCTAATTTCCCCATTTTTAAGAAACAGTAAATTAGCATAAGCAAATTGATGCAGCAGTTAATTATCAAATGTGATACAGTAGAAGTGATAGTCTGAATACTAGTTCTTTAACACTCCCCAATTACTCTCATCATTTCGTGGGGCAGGTCTGGAAAACTTTTTGCCTCAAGTCTATCATGAAGTGGCTGGCCAGGCTTGGCGTTTGACTGAAGATGGAAGGAATTTGGAATTTGTTCAGGGTGCTGATGACAACTGACCTAATCTTCACGAATGACACCAGATCTTCAATTCCAACAACTAATGCCAGCAGGAGGGACTCATCGCTTAACGTTGATCTGAGGGACGGTGTGCTTTGTGATACAAGCATCAATCCGACTGCTGTCAGTTTAGGAATCAAACCCAGACAAGACAACTCAAAGGAAGTTGTGCTACCTCTGCACCACCCTATCAGGTATTGTGCAACCTTCTACCGAAGGCAGTTAGTTGGAGCGATTCCATAATCAAATGATTCCTTCAGTAGTCAATACCAGGCCTGTATTCAAAATGAGTGCTTTCAAATTGACAAGAATGGTCTATCGGTGGGTATGATAGGGCACTGCACATATACAGTCACGTGAAAAAGTAAGTACACCCCATGTAAAGTTTTGACTTTTTCAACATATTTCAACATACAGCTATTTGATATTCATTTCAACGATATTGATAGATAAAGGTGATATAATATAACAAATATCATGAAACATTTACATTTTGTAGTCCATTGTATAATTTAAATAAACATAAATGCAAATTTCGCATGTGGAAAAAGAAAGTACACCCTTGGCTCTAATAGGTGGTATTGCCCCCTTTGGCAGAAACAACCTCAAGTCGGCGTTTCTTATAACTGTCTACCAGTCTCCAACATCGACTGGGAGAAATTTTTGCTCACTCCTCCATGCAGAATTCTTTCAGCTGTGCGATGTTTGAGGGGTTTCTTGCATGCACAGCTCGTTTCACATCCCCCCACAACATCTCAATGGGATTTAGATCCGGGCTTTGACTTGGCCATTCCAGAACCGTCCATTTCTTTCTTTTCAGCCATTCCTTGGTGGATTTACTGGTATGTTTAGGGTCATTGCCATGTTGCAAGGTCCACCTTCGGTTGAGCTTCAACGTTCCGACAGATGGCCTCACATTATCCTGAAGCACCCTCTGGTACAAGGAAGAATTCATAGTGGATTCTATGATGGTGAGCTGCCCAGGCCCTGATGCAGTAAAGCTGCCCCAAACCATAATATTTCCACCACCATGCTTTACAGTTGGTATCAGGTTCTTGTGGTCAAATGCTGTCTTTGGTTTTCGCCAAACATGTCTTCTGGTACTGTGGTCAAATAGCTCTACCTTTGACTCATTTGTCCAGAGCACATTGTTCCAGAAGTGCTGGTCTTTGCCTAGGTGTTCATTGGTAAACTTTAGTCTTGCCCTGATGTTCTTTCTGGACAGCAAAGGTTTCCTCCTGGCACACCTCCCATGTAGATCAAATTTGTGCAGCCTCTTTCTAATGGTAGACTCGTGCACTTTGACATCAACAGTGGCAAGAGCTATCTGTAGGTCCCGTGATGGCATTCTGGGGTTCTTAGAGACTTCTTTCAGCATCTTGCGGTCTGCTCTCAGGCTTAACTTGCTGGGGCGGCCTGGCCTGAACAAGTTGGCAGTTGTTTGGAATCTTCTCCACTTGTAGATGATCTTCCGGACAGTCGAATGATTGATTTCAAATTGTTTGGAGATCTTTTTAAATCACTTCCCAGACTCGTAGGCATCTATAACCTTCTTTCTGAAGGCCTCAGAGAGCTCTTTTGATCTCGGCATGGTGATGCCGCACACTTCAACAACAAAGAGCAAACCAAACTAAATGTCTGAGGTTTAAATAAGACAGGTTCCTCCAAGATCCTCTCTAACAATGTTCTAATCATTTGCACCTGAGCTGGTGCACCAGATTCTAATTTTAGTTATTTGAAGTAGTGATAAATGTCGGGGTGTACTTACTTTTTCCACATGGGAAATTTGCATTTATGTTTATTTAAATTATACAATGGACTACAAAATGTAAATGTTTCATGATATTTGTTATATTATATCACCTTTATCTATCAATATTGTTGAAATTAAGATCAAAAGCTGTATGTTGAAATATGTTGAAAAAGTCAAAACTTTACATGGGGTGTACTTACTTTTTCACGTGACTGTACATATATTTATTACCCTTGCCAGAGGAGAGGGTATTGCATTTGGATCCGTTTGTTTGTCTGCCCATTATGTGCTAACGTAGGCCACAAAACCCACCTGGTGGTAGCCTGTATTACACATTATCTTATTTTTTGTTTTCAACCGAGTCACTATAACTATTAGTATTATTAAGTAACTAACGAGCAAGTAATGAGTAACTATAATTATTACTATAACTATTATTATTATATCTATCTATAATTCCATTAATCTCTGTGTGTATGTGTGTTTGTATGTGTGTATGTGTGTATGTGTGTATGTTTGTCTGTGACCGCTGTTTCTCGACAACCACGGGTCCGATATACTTTAAACTTGCCAGGTATATTGCTGGGGACCCGAGGATGTGCCTTTTCAAGGTTTCATATTAATCGGACAAGTACTTACCGAGCTATGGCGATTTCTTTACCAAACACTGCAAGCCGTTCGCTTTGGACCAAACCATTGCATGTAAATAGAGGGGGGGGGGGGTTCTGTGGTCGTTACTGCCACGTGGTTTCAAAGTTTTTTTTTGTTGTTGTTGTTTGCACGCATGTTTTTTTGCACCCACGTACGGGCACGCCCTAGGATGTTTACACACACACACCCCTACACAAATTTTTTTTTTTTTTTTTTTTTGGCAAGGAACGGGCACCCACGTACGGGCACGTCCTAGCTTATATATAGTACGGGCATGCCCTAGTTATTATAAAGTAACTAACCGAGTAGCTAACGAGTAACTAATGAGCAAGTTACGAGTAACAAGCAAGTAACTAATGAGTAACTAACAAGTAACTACAACTATTATTATAACGAGCAAGTAATGAGTAAATAACTAACAAGTAACTATAACTATGATTACTATGACTATTATTATTATAAAGTAACTAACCAAGTAGCTAACGAGTAACTAACAAGTAAAGAGTAAGTAACTAACGAGTAAGTAATGAGTAACTATAACTATTATAACGAGCAAGTAACTAGTAAGTCACTAACAAGTCATGGCTAACTATAACTAGTATTATTAAGTAACTAAGGAGTAACTAATGAGTAAGTAACTCATGAGTAAGTAATGAGTAACTTTAACTAAAAAAAAATTCCCCTTTTTAAGGCCATTTTCCCTGCTAGAGCAGGGGTTAGGTTTAGCGGGCCCCATGACAATCATCATGGTTCCCTTTTCGAGGCTATATTTTTATGGCCGGATACCCTTCCTGACGCCAACCCTTTAGTCGCATCTTACGACATGCAGGGATACGGTGTACGGTACCTATTCTAAACCGGGGCAACACTGGCACATTCATCCCAGCAAGCTGGTACTCAAATTGCCGACCCCGGAAGGATGAAATGAGTGACTAACTATTACTAGAACTATTATAACGAGCATTCTGAGTATTGCGCTGCAATACATGTTCCCTACCGGCAGTCTGTCGTCCAGAAAACTGTTGGGGAAATTTCGCGTATTGCACTGTGTGAATTATATAATTACCAACTCACGGTCTGAGGTAACTCGGCTAAAAATTATCCGATTTGCACCAAATAAAGTTTATGAATGGTTGCACAGACCCCTACTTCTCACTAAAAGTGGAAACAGAATGTAAATTGGAGTTAAAACAAGGAATATTAACAGCTTTGACTTACCGCACTCCAAATTATAGACCGGAAAACTGTTGGGGAAATTACCAAAGTTCAAAGTGCCATAACTTTGTCAAAAATGATCGAAACGTCGTGAAGTTCGAACTTGATCTGTAACTTATAATGAGGAAACCATGAAACCAAGTTTGAAATCATTAGCATTAAGGGTTTAGGAAAAAAGTCCAGAAAGCTGTTCTTTGCGTGACGGACTGACAGACGGACAGACGGAGGGAGGGACGGAGGGACGGCGTGCAAACCTATAGTCCCCTCCGGTGTACACCAGTAGGGGACTAATAACGAGTACCGTATTTTCTGGTGTATCAACCACGGTTTTTTACCGACGGGAAAACCCTAAAAAAAGGGGGTGCGGTTGATACACAGTAACAGAAAAATGTGTGCATTGAAAAACTGTCATATCAACGGGACATAATCTTTATATTACTTTGGGGTTGCAGGGATACAAGGATGAATGATCGTCAATTACGTTACTAAGGTAGGTTCAACGCCGATTACTGCTGCCAGTCAAAATACAAGAAAGTTTGAAGTTTGTAATATTTGATTTTTCTATGCATGTTTGTGAAAATGTGTACTTTCACTAGTCCTCTTTGAATGACAGGTCACATAGTGAATAGAGTGTGTTAAATAAAGACAGGATTAAGTCACAAAACAAAAGCGTCAATATGGTAAACAGGATGTTTTGCATGGGACATTATGACGTACCTATTGTCTAACCAACGCCGCGGTATTAAAACCTATTGAAGTCGGCTTTGATGCCGCCGCATGGGCTGGGCGAATGTATAAAACGGAGAGGTCAACGGGGAGGTTCACCATTCGTTCTATCATGTTCGAGCTATCAAGACCAAGATTCACCATTCGCTTCTATCCTGACCAAGACCAAGCTTCACCATTCGCTTCTATCCTGACCAAGACCACGAGATGGCACCACGATCATTCACAGCAGCTTTCAAGCTCCATGCCTGCAGGTTTGCAGAAGAGTTTAGTAATCGGGCGGCCGGCCGACACTTCGGAATCGACGAGTCCGTCATTAGACGCTGGCGGACGAACAAGCAGACGCTGGAGACGATGCCGAAGAAGAAGAAGGCGATGAGGGGCAAAGCAGCCCAGTGGCCGGCCTTGGAGGAGAGACTGCTAATGTGGGTGAGAGAGAAGCGAGCCGAGGGACACGCCATCGCGACACTAGCTTTGCGACTCCAGGCCCGACTCATCGCCAGGGAAACAGGGGTCGATGACTTCACGGCCAGTACGTCTTGGGCGTACAGGTTCATGGGTCGTCATGGCCTTTCCATTCGCCGGCAAACCCATATCGCACAGAGTCTCCCTGATGACATAGCAGAGAAGACTGCTAATTTTCAGAAGTTCGTGATCAAGTTCCGCAAGCAGCACGACTATCCCCTAAGCCGCATCGGCAACGCAGATCAGACGCCGCTGACCTCCGATGTGCCTCGAGGGACCACCATCTCGGCCAAAGGTGACAAGTCGGTGTCCATCACTACAACGGGTCATGAGAAAGATCGTTTTACGGTTATGCTAGCGTGCACCGCTGATAGGGGAAAGCTGCCGCCGTATATCATCTTCAAGAGGAAGACGCTACCAAAGGATAAATTTCCTCCAGGTGTAATCGTTCGTGCCCAGGCCAAGGGGTGGATGGACCAAGCGCTGGTAGATGACTGGCTCCGCGTCGTGTGGGGGAGACGAGTTGGTGGGCTTTCGCGGCGACGGAGCATGCTCGTCCTCGACGCCTTCCGTTGTCACAAGACAGAGGAGACCAAGTCAACGCTGAGGGGGCTCAACACTGATCTGGTGATGATCCCGGGTGGCATGACGGTGGGATGACGTCGCTGCTGGCGCTAGACGTTTCAGTCAACAAGCCGTTCAAAGACGGTCTGCGGCGCTGTTGGTCGGAGTGGATGCTGTCGGGGGACAAGACCTTCACCAAGACTGGGAGGATGAGGAAGGTGGATCTCCCGACAATCTGTAGCTTGATACTGAAGGTCTGGGATGAGTTGCCGGCAGCCATCATCGAGCGGGCCTTCCTCAAGTGCTGCATATCTAATGCCCTTGATGGCACTCAAGATGACATCATCTGGGAGGATGAAGTGGCAGTGACCGACGATGGAGAAGAGGATAACGATGACGATGATCTCGCCTACCCAGACTCGGATGATGATCTTCGTAATGTCTTCCCTGAAGAAACAGATGACGAGGACTTCTTCGGATTTTAGAGCCTAAACCCAACGGCCCTTTTCCGACGATGGGGCAGAGGATAACGACGACGAGGATCTCGCCTACCCCGACTCGGATTGGACTGAAGAAACGGATGACGAGGACTTCTTCGGATTTTAGAGACTAAACCCAACGGCCCTTTTCAGGGCCCCACATTGGCAAGAGCCAAAACCCAACGGCCCTTTTCAGGGCCCCACATTGGCAAGAAAGAATAATTATAATGTTTTTAAAATTCTCTTTCAACTCATTTCATGTATTTTCACTCTGTCTTCAGTTTCTCTTTCCTTTCATCATATTTCGCTTTCCATTTTATTTATTTATTCGCTTTTTTAAATTTTCCTGATTTTTTTTTCCCTCGAAAATCTGATTTTTTTTTTTTTTTGAAGTTGAAAATCGGGGGTGCGGTTGATACACCGGAAAATACGGTAACTAATGAGCAACTATAACTATTACACTGGTCAACAAGTAAAAATCATCAAGAATGTTCATATGAACTTCTAATCGACTTTTGGATGCTGATTAAAAATCTGTTCTTACTTTTTTTCTAGCACGTATACTTTTCATGATAACCGGATTTGAATATATTGTTATGTCGGTGGGTAGAGGAATATCTAGATCCAGGTAGATCTGCATAGGTAGGTGCTCGACTATCGTGAGAGGGAACCTCACCTGTAATAGGTTATGTGTGTAGCCCGAATGTCGGAGTGAGCTTGTATCTTCGTCCCTGTTATGAGGGGCGGGGCATGCTAATTAGTACAGGGATTATGGGTAAAATTCCCTTGTGTGTCGTTCCCTCTGTGAGCAACCCAGTGTCCCTTATGGCAATACATCCTAGGCACACATAGATAGGCCTATTAGCGCATCACACATTAAATAATTCCCCCTGGCCGCCACAGTGACTTTGGAAGAGCCAACAGGCAGCAGCCAAGCAGTACGCCACCATGGGCGAAAAACATCGTGCCAGGCAGGCTGGAGCCACGCCCAGGAGAACGTGTAATTGGTCAGGGAAGGGACAAAAATCTTCTCCGTGATTGGTGAAAGGAAGGTGGAAGGAAGCGGCACACTGATTGGCCACCGACTGTTGACACCTTGGCCAATCAGTGGGGAAGGCACGAACATTCGGCCAATCAGCGCAGAAGGCGCAAAACCAGTACTTAGAAGCAGGTCGCTGATTAGAGGGCAAGGGCCGGTGACGTCAGGACGTGGGAAAGACCAAAAAGAAGCGAGGGACTGGTTGATTAGAGAGGGAGAGCTGACGAAAGACGGCAAGTGACGAGATGACTCGCTCCCCGGCATTTTAGATCTATCTCTCTCGCTTGTATTGGTGTTCTGCCCTTCCCAGACCTTCCATCTGCCATTGCTTTTCATTCCGTTTGGACTTTTCTTCCTGTGCCATCTGCGAATTTGCCTGCTTGACGACGGATGTTGGAGTGCCGTCGATTCTCCTGGTGCGAGCGTACGAGCGAGGCTTGGTGCTACGAGCAAACGGGACCTCGCATGCGACCGACGAGCGGGCCAGCGAGGCGTGCCGCTGAGCAGACAAGACCGGGGCGAACGGGTGGCTCAGGGCCTAGCAAAGCGTGAACGAGGCGGACGGAGGCCTGCTTCGCGCCAACATCGGAGCCGGACGGAGCCTGACCGACATCACACACCCAGACAGATAAGACGCACCACAGAACACAACACGACGATTATTTTATTTAATTCCTTCCCCTGTGCTGTTGTTTAAGTGAGGGGTGCGGGATCCCGGTTTAGGAACCATAGTTATTTGTCGGCGCGTTTCATTGTTCTCGGGTTCCGCATAACAAATCGATTATTTTTGTATTTTACCCCCATGTTAGTTTTGAGTTCATTCCCTACAGGATCGGAGCTGCCGGTGAGATTGTTGCAGGTAAGAGATCGCCGCTTCTTCCCCTTTCTCCCATGCTTGTATAGTCAAAGTCAGTCATTGAATAAACGCCTCCATTTAAGTTCGTTTGGCCATCCGCGAACCCACGGTATTAACCGAGGGCATTCGCGCGACAATATTTATGGTGTATCGAGTTTAATCAATTAATTTTATAGAGTATATTCCTTTCTTTCTGGTACGTTATGGTGGTTTATCTAATATTTCTGACTTGTTTTGTTCACACCCATTTTCTAATAACTTTTTCTGCCTTTTCCAGGAAATTACAGAAACCAATTGGATGAGTTTTTCCAGCAATAATGCCTAGAAAGTGCAAAACTTCACCAGACAACTTTTGTTACATATGTGGCTCATTTACATCCAAGTCACAAAGCCGGGCTATCACGAAGCATCTCAAGAAAATCTATCGCTTATACTTTGGATGCCAACTGAGAGACCAAGAAAAGACGTGGACACCACATAACATCTGCACATCATGCTCGAACGGACTACGAGATTGGCTGAATAGAAGAAAAAAAAAATCAATGTAATTTGCTGTACCGATGATATGGCGCAAACAAAGAGATCATTACAGTGATTGTTACTTTTGTTTGGTTGATATTGCTGGATTCTCGAAGAAAACGAAACATAAAATTATCTACCCAAACCTAGACTCAGCAAGAAGACCCATCCCTCAACAACGCAATTCCTGTTCCAATACCCCCATGGAGGGAATTGCTTCGGTGTCTGACGATTTGGAATGCGATGAAGGTGCAGATGGTGGAAACAATGATTCGGCTGATCCAGATTGCTCTCCTGATGTTGAAACAGCTGGACCAGAGTTGTTTACCCAAGAGGAGCTCAATGATCTCATAAGAGATCTAGCCCTTCCCAAAGATAAGGCAGAATGTCTTGCCTCAATACTCCAAGAGAAAGGACTACTTGACGACAGAATCAAAGTATCTTACTATCGCAGCAGAAATAAAGCTCTGGTGAGAATGTTCACAGTTGATGGTCCCCTTTGCTATTGCAATGATATAGATGGTCTGTTTAGTAACCTATCTCAAGTACACATGTCATCTGAATGGCGTATATTCATCGATTCATCCAAAAGAAGCCTGAAAGATGTCCTACTACACAACGGGAATCAGAAACCTTGCATTCCCATTGCACACTCTGTTCACTTGAAGGAAACTCGTGAAAACATGTGCATACTTCTGGATGCCGTCAAGTACAACAGTTACAATTGGAGCATCTGTGGGGATCTTAAACTTATTGGTATGCTGATGGGATTGCAAGGAGGATTCACAAAGTACTGTTGCTTTTTATGTTTATGGGACAGCAGAGCAACAGACCATCGTTACAGCAGACGAGAATGGGGTCAGTCACATATGAGCCAGGCAGTAGCAGCGTCCAGCATGTACCATTGGTAGACCCCAGAAAGATTCTTCATCCTCCCCTCCACATAAAGCCGAGTTTGATTAAGGCATTTGTCAAACAAATAAGGAAAAAATGACTCGGAGGCTTTAGATACTTGGCAGAAAAATTTCCCAACATCACTACAGCCAAACATAAAGAAGGAATTTTTATTGGACCTCAAATTAGACAACTGATGAAAGACCAGACTTTTGAAAACTGTCTTAATGAACTTGAGCTCAAAGCCTGGAGATCCTTCACCTGGCGATGGCAATTTTTTTTGGGGAAAACAACAAGTTACCAGCTTATAAAGATGGAGTAGAGAACTTTATCATTGCTTATCGTGACCTAGATTGTCGAATGTCATTGAAGCTCCATTTTTTACACTCGCACCTAGATTTTTTTTCCCTGACAACCTTGGTGCCGTAAGTGATGAACAAGGAGAACGTTTTCATCAAGATATCCAAGAAATGGAAAACCGGCGGTACCAAGGTTTCTGGAATTAAAGTATGATGGCCGACTACTGTTGGATGCTCTGTCGTGACAACACTGAATGGATCCACAAAAGAAAGTCTCATGCACAGTGTTTCTAATCACATTCTTGATGTTTCCCACATTCTTGAAATCACATTCTTGAAAAGGTGATGTTTTTGGAAATAAATACCTTGGTGTCATATTTTACTTCTGCAGGATTCATAGTTTAATCCACTCTAGATGCATGGTGAACAGATTTAAACTTTTTTCGCACAAAAGACCTTGACAGTAACTTTTGGCTAAAACGGGTGGGTATCATATCTCGAAAACTATACGTGACAGAGAAAAAGTAAAATCATTTTCGGAAACAGCACAAAAACACTTTGGAGAAGTTTATTGAGGTTTCTGATGATTAAAAAAAGTTTAAATTTGTTGACCAGTGGTATTATTATACATACAATTTGAACATGAATCTATATAATAAAACCAAACTAGAGCTTCCGGGGAAGCAGAACTCAACTGAACTGACTGGACAACTTTAAAGTAGGTCAGTTGTCTGCAATTTCGATATATACATTTCACTTCCGTAAATGTTGTGTTCACTTTTTTCTCAGTTTCAGCATCCTAAATTCTTGTGCTTTTCTTAAGAGCTGAAAGAAATATGCCAGCCTATGGCGGCCATTTTGTGACAGATCGGGTTGACATGCGATAGCAACCTACCTTGTGTGGTAAGAGTCTACAACACCAAGTTTGATCAAAATCCATAAATATTTGTGGACGTTAGCGTCTTAACGTCGTTTCGGAGCTGAAAACAATATGGCGGCCTGTGGCGGCCATTTTGTGACGGATCGGATTGGAATGCAATAGCAACCTACCTTGTGTGGTAAGGGTTAAACATTCTAAGTTTGATCAAAATCTGTTAATATTTGTGGACGCTAGAGTGTCGACGTCGTTTTCATGACCAAAAACAAAATGGTCGCCTAAGTCCGCCATTTTTCAACGGATCGGGCTGAAATGTAATACTAACCTGGTCCTTGGGGTAAGGATGCTGCATGTCAAGTTTGATCAGAATCGGTTGATATTTGTGGACGCTGGAGTGTTAACGTCGAAAAGTTAACGGACGACGACGACAGACGACGACAGACGACGGACGCTGGAGGCTGGAGGGTTCAGTATGTGATGAACTCAACTGGACGGTAGTCCAGTTGAGTTAAAAAGCCAGTTTATCCACCATATGAACATAAACCTACATCAGCAATGCATTGTCTTACACACCACATACCACAGACACACCAGCATACATACATACATACATACATACATACATACATACATACAAACAGAACAAATGTGGGCGAGGGTCTGCAATGTGCGGTTGCTCTTTTCTAGATACACCTGTCAAAATGATTGATTTTCAGCCTCTCTGCAAACCATGGCCTCCAAATGGTGTCCTTCTTCAAATCACCTCAAGCAAGACCAAAGTTTAGCAAATGAGATGATGTGAGTTCCGTAAACAAACAAGCCTGGATATTACACTTAGTTACCTCCTGTGGGAGGTAACCAAGGTCCTTCCTGTGGGAGGTAACCAAGTTCCCGCTGTGGGAGGACAGAGGCTATATTTTCACACCTGTTTGTCTCTGTACGTTTGTTTGTCTGGTTGCAGGATATCTCAACAGTTTATGGATGGATTTGAACGAAACTTGCTGGGCAGGTTGGCTGTATGACAAGGACCAATTGATCCGATGTTGGTGAAGATACCCAGATAAGAGTATTCTTTTTTTTATTTTTGTAAGTGATTTTTTCATCATGAGGGGCGAAAAACGATATATAGCACAATATTTCAAATGGTTATGGACGGATTAGAACGAAACCTGGTGGACGAGTTGGATCGGTGACAAGAACTAGCAGATTAGATTTTGTTTCAAGGCCGGATCTGTGGGATACAAACTGTAAACTGTTCAGCCTACCGAGTGTCGTTCTAGTTTTTGCGTGCAACCATCATCATGTTTGTTAGACATGCGCATGTCAATGCGCATGTCATTCCATCCTGGTTGCCTTCATTGGAACCATCGCACTAAAGCGCAGCGTAAAGAGCCTGTTTTCTAAGAGTTAATCAATGTATGTGGTCTGCTTACAATAAGAGTATAATTACCACTTGTCAGGCTACAAACTTACTAATCAGCCTTTGTAAGTGAAGGCCAACTGTTTAATGACGATTATAAGTAATTGTAGTCGTAAAAATGTTAAAAATTATGATAATAAGATACTTGTAGCTGAGAAAATAAATTAGATAAGGAAAACTCAGTACAGGAGTGGCCAATAGGCCTATCTTACCTGTCCCACAAGCATATGCACACCCATCTCCCCTCCCCAACCTTCCCCCTCCCAAAAACATATGGGGATTATTGAGTGGGAGGGGAGGGATTGTTAGGTGAGGGTTGCATTAACACAAACAACCATGAAATGCAGTTGAAAACACCGACAACTCAGAGAATCAATATGTCAAGATACTGAGACAGCACAGCATGCACACAATGTCCACAGATCACCCAATTAAATTCCCCACATTCCATTTCGACAAAGGTCACTGTCTCACTCAAGCATTCCCATTGCTTCAAGGAAAGTACCCCCATCTTGTTTATTCTATTTCCACAATTTCACTCTCGATGATGAACCCCATGGTTGGTTTACTCCAGACAGATTCCAAAACTTGTATCAGTCTTTCCAATTGAAATGTCTGCAATAACCAAATCAATAATCATCAAAATTGTTGAGATTGTCCCAACTCCGTGATCAACAAAATATTGTCATGAAAACAGAATATAAAGAATTTGGTTCAATAATATGATTGAAGAAAAAAAATACACAAAGATTGGAAAATTTTGACATTACTAGAGCACTAACATAACCCGACTCGATAACCAACACAATATTTGGTGTTTTATTTCACAAGTCACAAGAATGATTGCTCCCATCTTCAGGCTGTAGGTTACAAAAATAACAAACAGTGCTTGTGAATTGAGAACAGGGGAGACTGTGGAGTCTTCCGTGACTGGTGCTGCTGACCTGCTGTGGCTCCAATCTTGGATAATGCTCTTGCTGTGAAGGTGCAGCTAACATAATCCCTATTAAAGAATAAGTAAATCCCCGACCACCTCAATTTTTTTTTGGCTTCATACATGTGGATAAGTATGTTAAAACTATTCCACTAAACCCCAATTTTACATTGAAAGGACTTACCTGAGCATTTGCTTTCTTTCCTGCCTTGTTCATGCGACTGTTTTTCAACCTGCCACATTGCCATGCATTTTGCTGCACAAATTGGGCTGATTAAAATTAAGTGGGACTGGTACCATTAGTTTGTAGCTCGTGGATCAGCAGGCAGTACTCGAGCCTGCTATCTTTGGCACCATACCATACAGACTAAGAAAAAGAGAGCTTATGCTTCACCCAATGTTGCCCATCCCAGGCAAACTGCTTTCAATCAAAATGGGTCGTCCTTTCGATATTAGCTGCTCAAGTTAATGCACTGCTTTCCAGACAATAAACTGCTCCGCCATATTGCATTTCACAGAGGGGCGATCACTCATCATCCTCAAATAGGTTTCCATGGTGAAGAATCAGATTAAAAGTCGTGAAATTAATGTGTTGTTGTTATGTCGGGCCTAAATCGCTGAAGTACAGAGGTTTTTTTATGGGGGGAAAAATAATCAGGTGGGGGGGGGGGGGGGGGAAAAAACCTATTGCAATCCCACAGTATATTTTCACAAACCTCCAACCTGTGAAATTGCTTGGCATACTGAGACGACTTTGTGCGCATCACCACTGCCATCGAAGGTGAGAGGAGGTTACGTTTTCACCCCTGTCTGTTAACAGGATATCTCAAAGTTATGGATGGATTCTGACAAAACGTGGTGGACAGGTTGTGTGTGTGACAAGGAAGAATTGATTAGATTTTGGTAAAGATCCGAATACGGATCCAGATCAGAGGGGAATTTTAATTGATTATTCACCATTGAGATTCACCATTGATGGGGTGAAAAACGATATATAGCACGATCTTTCAAAAAGTTATGGAAGGATTATGAAATAACGCGGTGGATAAATTGGTTAGGTGACGAGAACAAGCCGATTAGATGTTGGTTCAGGTTTAAATCCAGATCCGGCCTATCGGTGGGACACAAAACGTAAACTGTGCAGCCTGGCCGAGGTATGGTTCTACCGAGTGCCGTTATAGCTATACATGTGATGTTAATAATTCAAGACATGTGTTCGAAAAACCCAACAACTATTTTTAATCATATAATTAGTAAGAAAATATTTAGATTTACATTCTCTTATGGTCTTACAGATCAAGGGGTGTACAAACAGAATGGATATAACTTGGCTGAATAATTATCAACATAATTATTAAACAAAACAACCAAGTAAACGACACCGAGCACAATTAGCAATGAAAAGTTATCCATTTTCATTATTTCCTCACACTTCCCGAACCATTCCAATGTTTCACCATTGCCGTAAAGGTAGACTTGTGAAAAAATGAAGTATAATTTCATTGTAATCACTTAAGCAATATCCGAATATATTAATCACTTAAGCCATTTTTTTTAATGCTATAGAGGTTAGTTGCCCCCAAGTAACTAAAGATTCTCTCTCTCTCTCTCTCTCTCTGGTGGGAAACCAATGTCAGACAGTAATGTTGAAAGCAGAAAGCACTCGCAGACATGCAGCGATTAATGTGAAACAAACGTCAGGTTACGGAAATTAAAAACTACTGTCAGATTAAACCTTTAACTGTGCCTTATTATGAAAAAAAAAGTTAATTTTTTTATGAAAGCATATATCAGTAAAAAATAAATTCCCAGTTAATCAAAATAAAAACAAAGCATCTTTCCCACACAGGCTTCCCATTGAGTTCATCTGCAATTTAAACATACACTAGCTGAAGTACGCTGTGTTGCCCAGGAAAATTCAATGAAATACGTATTTAAATATTTCCTGCATGCCAATCACAAAACACATTACTTGATCACTCCCGGGAAAATCCCAGGCAGTGAAGAAGCAACATCCTCACTCGAGTCTCACAGAGGTGTTACAATAAACCTGTGTAAAGCAATCTTTTAACAAGAAAAATAGCAATCGGAGATTGCAAACCCTCGCCAAGATGTATTCTGTGTTTTTTAAGGCTTTTGTGTTAAAACAAATATGGCGGCCAAACCACGTGACCAATGACGTCATCATTTTTTTTTTTCTAAACTAATTTATTCCTAGATTATGCTCAAGAAATTTCATCTCGATCGGATTAAGTTTTGTACTTGTCGAATTATGACGTCATAATAGAGGCACCTATGACATCATCATTGACATATTTTATTCCCCATGGAGAGCTCTTTACAATGATTCATGGCTCAATTCTTTTCTATTCAGCGCTTTCAGAGATATAGAGGTGCAAAGTTTTTCGGTTTTTCCAAGATGGCGGCCGAACCACGTGACCGGACATTTTTTTTTTTCTCCACCAGTTTATGCCGACATGACGCTAAAGAAATTTCATCTCGATTGGATGAAGTTTTGTACTTGTCGAATTATGACGCCATAATGGAGGCACCTATTACATAATCATTGACATATTTTATTCCCCATGGAGAGTTCTTTACAATGAGCCATGTCTCAATTTTTTTCTATTCAGCGATTTTGGAGATAGAGGTGCAAAGTTTTTCGGTTTTTCCAAGATGGCGGCCGAACCACGTGACCTATGACGTCATAATTATCATTAAAAAATCCTACCGGTGGAGTTGCATATATGGTGAAAATTTCCTGTCAATCGGACCAACGGTTGCAGAGAAAATCATATTTATTCTGTGCGGACAAACAAACAAACAAATGAAAAATCGGTCAGAGACCAAGGAGTTGCCGGAATGTACTTTTTTATCGGCCATTTTGGACAAATATGGCAGCCGAACCACGTGACCGATGACGTCATCATTTTTCTAAACTAATTTATTCCTTGATGATGCTGAAGAAATTTCATCTTGATCGGATGAAGTTTTGTACTTGTCAAATTATGACATCATAATGGAGGCACCAATGACATTAGCATATTTTATTCCCCATGGAGAGTTCTTTACAATGAGCCATGTCTCAATTTTTTCTATTCAGCACTTTTGGAGATATAGAGGTGCAAAGTTTTTCGGTTTTTCCAAGATGGCGACCGAACCACGTGACCGATGACGTCATCATTATTATTTTTTTCTCCACCAGTTTATGCCGTCATGTCTCAAGAAATTGCATCTTGATTGGATGAAGTTTTGTACTTGTCGAATTATCGAATTATGATGTCATAATGGAGGCCTTGGGCCGAGAGTTAAAATTGGGCACAGTCTATTCCAGAGCAAGACAAATATGTGTGTAAAGTTTGGCGATTCTACGTGCAACGGTGTAGACGTAGTACTGCGAACAAACACAGACAAACAGACAGACAGACAAACAGACAGACAAACCAACTGATCAACATACTTGCCGGAATCTTTTCCGGCAAGTAACAAACAAACGGACTCAAATGCAATACCCTCTCCTCTGGCGAGGGTAATAACAGGCGCATGTGTAAACACGATAACAACTAGAAGGGCACTCAGTAGAGTGGGTAACTCCACCACGCAATGCCTGATCCAGTAGAACAGGGGTCAGGAACCTTTTTGACTGGGAGAGCCATAAAAGCCAAATATTTCTAAATATATTTCATTGAGAGCCATATAGTATTTTTAACGTATAATAAATTAAATATGTCTTACTTTTAATGCGACTTCTGGTGCTGCATGGTTTTGCTGATGGCCTTGTAGTCTGGTTCATACGTGGTGAGGTTGAGCTTCATGCAGGCATTGAGGCTTCCATCAGTTAAACGTGAGCGTAGGTTGGTCTTAATGTTCCTCATATGCGAGAATGACTGCTCACATGCATATGTAGAGCCAAACATGGTCAATACGGCAATACTCACACGCTGCATTGTGTGGTATGTCACAGGAAGCTCGTTCCAAGTTTTAAGAATCAGCTGGTCTTCAGGTTGAAGATTTTTCATTTCTGTCCACTTGTGTTCCCTCGCCAGCTCTGCTCGCTGTCGCGCAAGACTTTCCAACTCTCCATTAAGTGACTTGAACTTACTCATCCACATGTCTGATACCTTCAGGTCAGCAACTTCCAGCTCAAAGTCTCCGATAGAGACCCCGGGGATGCATGTCAGGTCGATTTTGTCCACTGCACACTCATGTGGATGAGTGATGAACTTGAAAAGACCAGTGCGCGCACGAAATTCTCCAAAACGTGCTTTGAATGACTGCAGGAGATTGGACGTAAAGCCAGCTAGCTGCTGGAGATCCAGATGTTGAGTGGAGTCACTTGCTAAGCATGCATCTCTAAATTGTTGCAGTCTTTCAAAGTGCAGAAGACGACCTGTTTCAATGTCCCTGAGAAAGACTTCCAGCTTGCTTTCAAATGCAAACACTGCTTGTTGAAGGGATGAGATTGTATTTCCAATACCTTGCATTTTCACATTGAGCTGGTTCAGATGGCCAGTTATGTCCACGAGATAGTGAAACTGCAGGAGCCAGTCAGTGTTGTCTAGCTCAGGATGCTTGACGCCTTTCATTTCAAGAAAAGTCCGGATTTCACTCAGGCAAGCTGCAAAACGGCTGAGCACCTTCCCCCTTGACAACCAACGCACGTTGCTGTGTAAAAGCAGACCGGGATAATGATTCCCAACTTCTTCTAACAGAGCTTTAAACTGGCGATCATTTAAAGCTCGGGCAACAATAAAGTTGACCACTCGAATGACCAGCGACATCACCTCACCAAGCTCCTGGCCACACGTCTGAGCGCAAAGCGCCTCCTGGTGCAGGATGCAATGAAAACTTAGGATGGCTCTCTTTTCATGTTCACGGAGAAGCGCTACAAATCCTTTGTTCTTCCCCAACATACAGGGTGCACCATCAGTACAGACAGAAATAAGTTTATCCATCGGTAGTTTTTTTTCTTTAGCAAACTCCATGAAAGACGTGAATAAATCCTCTCCTCTTGTTGTCCCTTTCATTGGCAAAACAGCCAAGCTTTCCTCACGCAGTGTGTCACCTGCAGCATACCTGGCAATTATACTGCACTGAGATAGATGGCTAACGTCTGTTGACTCATCTAACGCGAGAGAAAAGTATGTCCCGGCATTTATGTCCTTAATTTGTGTTTCCTCGATTTGATTTGCCATCATGATGCTACGATCGTGCACAGTTCTTGCTGACAGGGGCATGTCTTTTATTCGTTTGATTATCTTGTCTTTATTTGGGAAGTCATCAAACAGTTCATTGGCCACATCAAGCATGAATGTTTTGGCATACTCGCCATCTGTGAATGGCTTTCCATTCCTTACTATTGCCAAAGCACCCGCAAAGCTAGCGGAATT
This sequence comes from Myxine glutinosa, assembly GCF_964187855.1. Lineage (NCBI taxonomy): Eukaryota > Metazoa > Chordata > Myxini > Myxiniformes > Myxinidae > Myxine > Myxine glutinosa. The sequence continues at coordinate 192,317,327 of NC_136261.1, forward strand.
CCCGTCACCTTGCTTGGTCCACACACGTAGTTGCTGCTGACTCGTCTGCACTCTCCGCTGTAGCTCCTCGCATGCCCTTTTCCTGCTGTCCCCCGCTGGATATTTCGATGCAAATGAAGCATGGTGCGTATCGAAGTGACGCTTTATATTTGACCGTTTCATCGATGCAATTTTATCATTGCATATTAGACATACCGCAGATCCTGCTCTCTCACCAAATGCAAATTCCTCTGTCCACGCAGCCTGGAATGCACGGTAATCATCGTCTTTTTTTCTTTTCGCCATCTTTTCCGTTACAAGGGTTGAAGCGGATAAACTAGTTGGCTATCTGATAAAATTGATTTCTTCACCTTTACAATGACGCAGACATGCTCGCGAGCCATTGGTTCCCGACCCGACCCACGGGTGACCCGTGAAATTTATCTTCAAAACTAATTTCTGTTTACTTTAAAATGACACAGTATTATTAAGAAATATCACAAGTATTTTAAAATCAGTTCCAAACTGATTTTTTTTTTTTTTTTTTTTTTTTTTCAACTCAAAATTGTCTGGGAGCCATATGCCGTCACCGGAAGAGCCATATATGGCTCGCGAGCCATAGGTTCCCGACCGCTGCAGTAGAACATATCGGGCCCAATACATTTTTGAAATATCATGCTATATATTGTCGCGGTTTTAAGAAACCGCTCCCAGAGGCAATGGCAACCAACATACAGGATCCTCAGATAGTTATTTATGTAATGCAAGATTAGAATAGCTCTTTCTCCTTGTGTAGTGGGTTAGAGTGTAATATAATGTGTTGGTGAAGGGTAGAGAGCTTTTTCCCTGTTTTTCCTAGGGGGTCATCGTTTCATGTGTACCGTATGTTTCGTGACATATGCGTGGTTTTTGTTTTCATCTACATTCTAGAAAGTTCATGGGCCGCGAGTAATTCCCGCAGCATGCCAAAGTTTGAATGGCGTGCTAAAACTCAACCTTCACCCACCCCATTTCTCAAATCTTTCCTTTTTACATGAAGAATAAGTTTCCACAATTATCGTTTATTTAATACGGATTTTTAGTTGCACGTGTTTCCAACACACATTAAATTCCATAACATCAAGTCATTATACACGCTGTTCATTGTTCCCCTTTACAAAAAGCCTCACAACCACTCACCACAAACTCACCTCGATTATCCACGCTTTTTACCTCCTCCTTTACCTCATCCATCACCTCGCCCACTCTCATCACAGGCACCGCAGGAGGTTTGGGAGCGCAAGAGGTACGCGCACCGGCAAGAACTTATGGGAACTCATTTAATCACCTCAGAATAATCAGGCATTGATTGGCGATTGACGTCATGTGAGCCGTAAATCACTCTCTCCATTCCCACAAACAGTTACAAGCTCTCGGAGTTCGCCCCGCGCCTATAACGTGCTACGAGTCAATCCCCATGTCAAGTGCGGAGAGGTCTTCCCCGTGCTGCCCTGTCCAGACCGACTGAGAAAATCCATTGCAAAAGCAAGCGTGGGCAGCACCAAAGCGGCAATGTGCATCCCGGATTTTGCCAACGCCTCGTCTTGATCCGGCTTTAGGCCCCGCCCTTGCTATCCAGGTATAAAAGACCCGCAGGGCAGGAACCGAGCACACTGGATTTTGGCTTTGGTCTAATCGGAGGTCTGTTCGGGGACATCGTTGCAGAAAGGACACTCGGGAGGTGGTGCGGCAAGCTCGGGTCAAGGCAGTGGGACGGATGGAGCGAAGAGACCATAGAGCCAAAGCTAAGCCACACTGCACATATCTTCTAGGTCTCACACAGTAGTCTATTATCTTACACTTCTTTTCTCAGCTTTCGTAACATAAAGATCATTCTGACTGAACTCAGAGCTCAACGAAAAGGCAGAACGACACCAACTGTTCTTTTCAGAGCAACCACCCACCTCCAACTGGAGCGGCTACAGACTAATAACGCACTTTCGCACCTTCTCTCCTGCACCTAGACATGCTTACACGTACCACACCTCGCATTATCTCCAACACACACCATTAGACACCACATAAATTCCTCCCACCTTTACCTTTCCCTCTAGTGTTGTCGCGGGAGCACGACCTGGTAAGAAAGAGGCCGTAATCCTCGCACTGTCCGTCTTTCTCACCTTTTCTTACTTTACGTGGATGTCTGCCGGGTACCCTGTATTGTGTATAGCCGGTAGATAAGGCCTATGTTAAGGTTTTGCTCTCGTCCATTTTCTTTGCTCTGTACATACTCGCTTGCATTCTTCATTTGCTTGTGATGGCTCACTGTACATTTTGGTTTGCATTCCCCCTTCATTGCTTTGTTGTACATTAAAGTCTCCATTTTTTTTTGCATGATCCCACATCATCCCCTTATAAATATTTATAATAAATCTCTTGTTGATGTTCCTTTCAATCTGTCAGTGTTCGTCCTTTCCACCATTTATCCAGCAATGTTCGCACATTAGGTTAGTCTGGGTGGTTACAATTCTCCAACTGATGGGCTCATTAGTCCGGTATGCACCCCATAGTTTAACGCTCGGCCACATCAATATCTAATTAAGAGATAAGGTTGGTGCATATTGAGGGCATGTGCCCCTGGCCAGAACCCCACGCGACCTCTAGTTAAACGGTAATAGACGGCGGACACTGGAACATGTGGTTAACCGATTGGGGCTCGCAGTTGACTAGCAACCAGCTCTGGCACAAAGTTATTCATGCGCAGTAGCTTCAGGCCTGGTAAGTCCGAGGAGAACTGAGGATAAACCCCCTCTTGGTAGACCCGAAACCCAGGGCCGTAACAATATTGTTTTTGGGAACCACCTCTCAATTGTGAAGAATCGCTTTAAAATTTAAAAAATTCTCGTATCCAGATTTGAATCTTCATCAAAATAGAATCAATTAGTCCTTGTCACACACCCAACCTGTCCAACAAGTTTTGTCTGCATCCGTCCATAGCTTTTTGAGATAGGCTGCACACAGTCAGACAGGGGAAAGAACATAACCTCCGTCTACCTTTGATGAAAGTGGTAGTTGAATTTGTGACGTTGACAACAAATCACTACAACCTCAGCATATGAACTTCACAACACATATAACTCCATCGTTCCAAGGAAAAAAACTCAGGCAGTATATAAGCACAAGACCCGATCAAGACCTGAAGGCCAATTATGTGGTTTTATCTGGGGGTCAATTTTTTTTTATTCAAACATAGTTCTCAACCTTCCTCTGGATGAACGAGGAGGCCATGCAAAGTTTGGTTGCACTTGTTCCTGCAGTGTCCGAATGCATAAACAAACAGAGTTAAACAAAGAAACAAACAAACTTTCTTTATATATTAGATAAATGATGTAAGATGGCCGAGTACATATAAGCTTTATATTTTTTACTTTTCCAATTAATCTCTGGTCAGGTCAGTCTTTTGGGACTGCCACTGGTAACATGTAACCCAGTTCTACCTGCCGCATGGTTGGGTTGTCGGTGACTAAACCGACACCCCTCACTGGCTATGCCTGTGAAACCTTGCCAGGACCAAAAACAACACCTGGCAAAAGGCGGATGAGCTCCTGTAGGGAGCCAACAACCATCCAATCCAGTAAGGAGACGGTGTGTCTCCTAAACAACACCCATCCAGTTTGGACCAGTTCAAGTCATACCAAAGACTTAAATGGTACGTGCTGCTTCCTTGCTTGAAAAGGATAAAACATAGACAATCCCCATAGGTTGGCATCCATGGGGAGAAGGAAATTCCTCATGAGGAAATGTCCCGCTGAGAAAAGCGACGCCATTGTTATGACATCACTGGTACCCAGAGTATCTCCGAGAAGTGATTATAGTGACGGCACGGCACTTCCCCCATGCTCAGTGGCTGTGTTAAGTGTTTGTCGTGTGTGTGTGTGTATGTGTGTGTATGTGTGTGTATGTGTGTGTATGTGTATGTGTATGTGTGTATGTGTATGTGTATGTGTATGTGTATGTGTGTGTGTGTGTGTGTGTGTGTGTGTGTGTGTGTGTGTGTGTGTGTGTGTGTGTGTGTGTGTGTGTGTGTGTGTGTGTCAGCTCTATTACAAGCGTTAGCCCAAGTATTAAACAAAATAAATTTAAATGACATATTTCCTTTTGTGAGGGAGAATGAGTTACACTTTTGAAAATGCATAAGGGCAATACAAGTTAAATTGCAGACGAAATGCTTAACTCACCTTCAAAATTGTATCCATTACAATGGAATCTCCATGTCGGAGAACAGCGATGTAAACCTTGCAGGGAATTAAGCAAAGGATTGGGGAAAAGAGAAATAAAGATCATTGATAGTTCTTTCAGTATCCACTATTCCAAAACAATACAATGAAAGTGGAAATTTTCACGCTAAATCATTTTTCATGCATTTAGCACTAAAACAGAGAAGGGCGAATATATTTGCTTTTTAAATTTTTTATTTTAAAGAGAAATGACATTACCAGATTGCACAAAATATGCTCGCACCATATGCAGAGTTATCAGTCATGCCAAACTGAGTAGCAAGCAACGCCTCTCTCTGCCTCTCTCTCCCCTCACCACCTTCCCAAACTCCTCCTCCACCTCCTCAGTCTCATCCCTTTCTCCCCTCCTCCCTCTTATCTTCTCTTCCCCACTCCCTATTCTCCGTCTGTCTCTCTGTCTCTCCGTCCGTCTGTCTCTCTGTCTCTCCGTCCGTCTGTCTCTCTGTCTCTCCGTCCGTCTGTCTCTCTGTCTCTCCTTCCGTCTGTCTCTCTGTCTCTCCGTCCGTCTGTCTCTCTGTCCCTCCGTCCGTCTGTCTCTCCGTCCATCCGTCCGTCTGTCTCTCCGTCCGTCTGTCTCTCCGTCCGTCTGTCTCTCCGTCTGTCTCTGTCTCTCCGTCCGTCTGTCTCTGTCTCTCCGTCCGTCTGTCTCTGTCTCTCCGTCCGTCTGTCTCTGTCTCTCCGTCCGTCTGTCTCTGTCTCTCCGTCCGTCTGTCTCTCTGTCTCTCCGTCCGTCTGTCTCTCTGTCTCGCCGTCCGTCTGTCTCTCTGTCTCTCCGTCCGTCCGTCTCTCTGTCTCTCCGTCCGTCCGTCTCTCTGTCTCTCCGTCCGTCCGTCTCTCTGTCTCTCCGTCCGTCCGTCTCTGTCTCTCCGTCCGTCCGTCTCTCTGTCTCTCCGTCCGTCCGTCTCTCTGTCTCTCCGTCCGTCCGTCTCTCTGTCTCTCCGTCCGTCCGTCTCTCTGTCTCTCCGTCCGTCCGTCTCTGTCTCTCCGTCCGTCCGTCTCTGTCTCTCCGTCCGTCCGTCTCTCTGTCTCTCCGTCCGTCCGTCTCTCTGTCTCTCCGTCCGTCCGTCTCTCTGTCTCTCCGTCCGTCCGTCTCTCTGTCTCTCCGTCCGTCCGTCTCTCTGTCTCTCCGTCCGTCCGTCTCTCTGTCTCTCCGTCCGTCCGTCTCTGTCTCTCCGTCCGTCCGTCTCTCTCTCTCCGTCTCTCCGTCCGTCCGTCTCTCTGTCTCTCCGTCCGTCCGTCTCTCTGTCTCTCCGTCCGTCCGTCTCTCTGTCTCTCCGTCCGTCCGTCTCTCTGTCTCTCCGTCCGTCTGTCTCTGTCTCTCGTCCGTCTGTCTCTCCGTCCGTCTGTCTCTCCGTCCGTCTGTCTCTCCGTCCGTCTGTCTCTCCGTCCGTCTGTCTCTCCGTCCGTCTGTCTCTCCGTCCGTCTGTCTCTCCGTCCGTCTGTCTCTCCGTCCGTCTGTCTCTCCGTCCGTCTGTCTCTCCGTCCGTCTGTCTCTCCGTCCGTCTGTCTCTCCGTCCGTCTGTCTCTCCGTCCGTCTGTCTCTCCGTCCGTCTGTCTCTCCGTCCGTCTGTCTCTCCGTCCGTCTGTCTCTCCGTCCGTCTGTCTCTCCGTCCGTCTGTCTCTGTGTCCGTCTGTCTCTGTGTCCGTCTGTCTCTCCGTCTCCGTCTCTCCGTCTCCGTCTCTCCGTCTCCGTCTCTCCCTCTCTGTCGGTGGTGGAAACAGAGGATGCGAAGAAATCGGACGCAGAAAAAGAGGATCTGGAGAAAGCAGAAAAGCAGACGCGGATACTGTTGACACAAAGAAAGCAGAGACAGTGGATGCGGAGAAAGCTTTGGGAATTTTGAGAAGTCCAGTTTGCAACGGTTGTCTGCCCACGACAATTAGATCGCCAACATGTCCTTTAATGGTGTCAATCACTCCATGTCAGTACCCACCCACACATCTCCTACAAGCCTGCATCCTTCGAACCCCACCCCTTCCCTGTGTGCCCCTCTTCAGCATAATTCCATTTCATGTTCCCTCTTTATGCAATCCCCTTGCCCCCCCCCCCCCCCCCGCCCCACCCACTCACTCAAAGCTTCCCCCTCCGTCCTGCACCCTCCCAACGCCTCTTCCCCTGTCGCTGTGTGGACCCCAAACATCTGAGGCCTCCTCTCCAACCTGACAGATCTCTCAATCCAGGCCACTGCTGATAGTGGACATCATCTGTATCATCCGTTTAACAGAATCCTTCCTCCCAATGGACAACCCTTACACCTTAGTGTCTCCCCTGATTTGATAGGCCTGAACCCCACTCTGGTGGTGGAGTTGCACTTTACAACTCAATTTCTCACTGTCCATGTACCAAACTTGACCTCACAACCCCCCCCCCCCCCCCCCCCACTCCCAACTTCCACTCCACTCCCACCTCTTGTTTGGCTGTGTTGTACCATCCTACATCTATTTCTCTGTCTCTGTCTCTGTCTCTGTCTCTGTCTCTGTCTCTATCTCTGTCTCTATCTCTATCTCTATCTCTATCTCTATCTCTGTCTCTGTCTCTGTCTCTGTCTCTGTCTCTATCTCTATCTCTGTCTCTGTCTCTGTCTCTGTCTCTGTCTCTGTCTCTGTCTCTGTCTCTGTCTCTGTCTCTGTCTCTGTCTCTATCTCTGTCTCTATCTCTGTCTCTGTCTCTATCTCTATCTCTATCTCTATCTCTATCTCTATCTCTGTCTCTATCTCTGTCTCTATCTCTGTCTCTATCTCTGTCTCTATCTCTGTCTCTATCTCTGTCTCTGTCTCTGTCTCTATCTCTATCTCTATCTCTGTCTCTATCTCTGTCTCTATCTCTGTCTCTGTCTCTGTCTCTGTCTCTGTCTCTATCTCTGTCTCTATCTCTGTCTCTATCTCTGTCTCTATCTCTGTCTCTATCTCTGTCTCTATCTCTGTCTCTGTCTCTATCTCTGTCTCTGTCTCTGTCTCTGTCTCTGTCTCTATCTCTGTCTCTGTCTCTATCTCTATCTCTATCTCTGTCTCTGTCTCTGTCTCTATCTCTATCTCTGTCTCTGTCTCTATCTCTGTCTCTATCTCTGTCTCTATCTCTGTCTCTATCTCTGTCTCTGTCTCTATCTCTATCTCTATCTCTATCTCTGTCTCTATCTCTGTCTCTATCTCTGTCTCTATCTCTGTCTCTGTCTCTGTCTCTATCTCTATCTCTATCTCTATCTCTGTCTCTATCTCTGTCTCTATCTCTGTCTCTATCTCTGTCTCTATCTCTGTCTCTATCTCTGTCTCTATCTCTGTCTCTATCTCTGTCTCTATCTCTGTCTCTATCTCTGTCTCTATCTCTGTCTCTATCTCTGTCTCTGTCTCTATCTCTGTCTCTATCTCTGTCTCTATCTCTGTCTCTGTCTCTGTCTCTGTCTCTATCTCTGTCTCTATCTCTGTCTCTATCTCTGTCTCTATCTCTGTCTCTATCTCTGTCTCTATCTCTGTCTCTATCTCTGTCTCTATCTCTGTCTCTATCTCTGTCTCTATCTCTGTCTCTATCTCTATCTCTATCTCTGTCTCTATCTCTGTCTCTATCTCTATCTCTATCTCTGTCTCTATCTCTGTCTCTATCTCTGTCTCTATCTCTATCTCTGTCTCTATCTCTATCTCTGTCTCTATCTCTATCTCTGTCTCTATCTCTGTCTCTGTCTCTATCTCTGTCTCTATCTCTGTCTCTGTCTCTATCTCTGTCTCTGTCTCTATCTCTATCTCTATCTCTGTCTCTATCTCTGTCTCTGTCTCTGTCTCTATCTCTATCTCTATCTCTATCTCTGTCTCTATCTCTGTCTCTATCTCTGTCTCTATCTCTATCTCTATCTCTGTCTCTATCTCTGTCTCTATCTCTGTCTCTATCTCTGTCTCTATCTCTATCTCTATCTCTGTCTCTATCTCTATCTCTGTCTCTATCTCTGTCTCTATCTCTGTCTCTATCTCTGTCTCTATCTCTGTCTCTATCTCTGTCTCTATCTCTGTCTCTATCTCTGTCTCTATCTCTGTCTCTATCTCTGTCTCTATCTCTGTCTCTATCTCTGTCTCTATCTCTGTCTCTATCTCTGTCTCTATCTCTGTCTCTATCTCTGTCTCTATCTCTGTCTCTATCTCTATCTCTGTCTCTATCTCTGTCTCTATCTCTGTCTCTGTCTCTGTCTCTGTCTCTGTCTCTATCTCTGTCTCTATCTCTGTCTCTGTCTCTATCTCTGTCTCTATCTCTGTCTCTGTCTCTATCTCTATCTCTGTCTCTATCTCTGTCTCTGTCTCTGTCTCTATCTCTATCTCTATCTCTGTCTCTGTCTCTGTCTCTATCTCTATCTCTATCTCTGTCTCTATCTCTGTCTCTGTCTCTATCTCTGTCTCTATCTCTGTCTCTATCTCTGTCTCTATCTCTATCTCTGTCTCTGTCTCTGTCTCTGTCTCTGTCTCTGTCTCTGTCTCAACTTTTAACAAATTACCCCAACTCTCTCTTCCTCATATGTGGTGATTTCAATTGTCACTATGCCAATTGGCTGGGTGTTGGTACCTCTCTCACCAGCCATGGCACTTCTACGACTCCAAGGGACTGACTCAATCTGTAAACTTTCCAACCTGTATTTCTCCCAATGGCAAATCCTCCCTTCTGGACATGGTGACGACTAACTTTCCTGCAAATGCCTCCTGCTCTTCCTCTGCTCCAATTGGTTCATCTGATCATATGCTGTGAGTCAACATCTCTGCTATTGTCAGAGAGCCACATAAGCACCGGCGAGTCTGGCAATTTACTCAGATAGCCAGGGATTGCAAGCAGCCAGATCACTACAGGACTGGTCTTCTATATCGACTGCATCTGATGGGAATTGGGAATTCTTTCACAGAAATCTGCTCTCTCTTATGCACAGAGCCATCCCATCTCGTCTTCAGTTGGCCTACCCTTCTTCCCACCAATAGTACCCTGAACAACGTGCATTATTTTCCTGGAAAGCAAACCCGACCAACGGAAATCTCAGATCATTACACAATTATTCTCAATAGTCACTAGTCATTCTCACAATCTCACTAGTCTTATTCCTGATCATCAGCGAACTCTCTCACTCTGGAAAATCCATTTTATCGATTTGCTGAAGACCACCCTTTACCGTGACATCCCCTCATCCTTCAAATATGCATGCAGCAGCCCCTTCCCTCTCTTCAGACCTTAATATAATCAAAAGCTGGTCGGTCAAACACTTTGAATATCTTTCAATCCTGACAAATGTCACACTCTCTCTCTCTCTCTCTCTTTGAAAAGACTGTCTGGAAAACCCAACTATATTCTTTCTTAACAACCCTCTTGAGGAAGTTCAGTCACTCAAATGCTTGGGTCTCACTATCAGCCAAGATATTTCTTTGGCAAACCACATTTGTAAGTTGGCCACCAAAGCCAGTCGCCGACTGGGCATCCCCCATCATACAATGTCCTTCCTTGGCACACCTGAACCCTTAACCACCTACAAGGCCCTAATCTGCAGCTTGATGGAGTACTGTTCTCACTTCTGGGCTGGCTCCCCTGCTCACATCTTTCTCAGCTTAACAATGGAAACCAAGGCCTTCAAGATCATTGGAATCTTGTGCGATGAAGCCGAGTCTATGGTCCTAACACTTTTCTGTCACGGACAGGTCCGGTCGTTTCTCAGACGTCTACCGCCTCCTTTTTGGTCTTGCACCTTCTGTTATTTCAATGCTTTGTCCACCTCACTTTTCTGCAGGCCGCATATGCTCCACTATCGACCCCTTTTTGGTAAACGATGAAAATTTAGAATCACTGCACACCACTTATACATTCCTCCTTTTTTTCCTGCCCGTGGCACCAATTTCCATACTTTCTTCAATCTCGTTCTTCTCTCCAGGTTCTATTCTTAACAAGGATCCAACTGATGTGGGATGTTTCCTTTTGAGAATTCATGTGTTATAAAAGCTTAGCTCAATGACGTTCACAAAAAAGCATTGCCCGCTTTATTTTCCCTTACATTGCCTGCTGTGACACAGGTAATTCCCCCTATTTTAATGCTCCTACAAATGTTTTGACAAGGTAATAAAAAACCGTGTGCTTAAAGCTACAGCATTTGCCGACAAGCTAAATTACTTTAACAACGACACCCCACCAGTTGCACCACATGAACCTAATCTCTTATTACCAATCACAACTCTGCAGCCTGGCAGACTTACAGGACGTCTCGTATCGACAGGGAGTGTACGGCGACCTTCTACATGATCAGCGAAACGGCGTTTCGCCTCTGCCAGTGTTGGCCGGTGACCATATCTCCCCAAACGATCCAGCACTGTTGTGCGCAGCATGGCATCCAAGTGACCTGTTGGTGAAGAAAACAAACATCAGAAGGGTTTATTATGAAATAGACAAAACAGCGATAAAAATGGAACAGTGCTGTGGATTTAACCTTTGAATCCCATTATGGAAAGTGTGGTGGAAATACGAGGCGTACATGGGGGAACGTAGTGTGGGGGAACGTAGTGTGGAGGAATGGAGGGGGGGGGGGGGGGTGTCAGTGGGTGAAAGTACATCAAAAATTAATGTGTTTGGCAGAAAGGAATCCTACGCCATGATGAGCATTTTCTTTTCTTAAGCCAATTTGAATAAAGCTAAGGTGCCCCGATAGCATTCTCAACTGAACCCCTAGCTCATGACAGGTGAGGGACCAGGTGCGGTCAATAGGTGAGGGATAGGTGAGGTGAGCGACCACGGATCAAATCCCATATACCATATGTGTTTGTCCATTGTCTACTGATGTCCTTGTGATTCATGTGGAGGTACAATTATATGTACTACTGTATTTATCCTACTTGTTATTGTATGTATACACACTCCTCTATAAACCATGGGTCAATTTATTACCTCCGCCACCAAAGGTGGATGGAGGTTATGTTTTCACCCTTGTCTGTTTGTCTGTCTGTGAGCGATATATCTCAAAAAGTTGTGGACGGATTTGGACGAAATTTGGCAGAGAGGTAGTGTATGTAACGAGGACACAATGATTAGATTTTGGTGAAGATCCGAATTTGGATGTGGCTCGTATAATTTTTAAGTGTTTCTTCACCATTGGAAGATGGGGTCAAAAACGATATATAGCAGGATATCTCAAAAGGTTACAGACGGATTTGGACGAAACCTGGTAGAGTGCTTGTTTGTGTGAGAAGGACTCTTTTATTCGATTTTGGTGAAGATCTGAATATGTATTTGGATACAACAATTATTTAATGTCAGTGATTCTTCACCATTGAGTGATTGGGCTAAAACCGATACATAGCACAATATCTCAAAAAGTTATGGACGAATTTGGCCAAAACCTGGTGAACCGATTGGGTGTGTGACAAAGACTAATCGATTCGATTTTGGTAAAGATCTGAATATGTATTCGGATACGAGTTTTATTTAATTTTTAAGTGATTCTTCACCATTGAGGGATCGGGCAAAAAGCGATATAAAAAAGAAAAGAAAAAAAAAAGCGATATATTACATGATATTTTAAAAAGTTATGGATGAGTTATGAATAAACTAGGTGAATGAGTTGGTTAGGCGACAAGACAACAACAACAACAACGATATGCATTTTAAGGCCATTTTCCCTGCTAGAGCGGGGGTTAGCCTTGCGGTCCCCATGACAATCTTCTCCATTTTGCCCTATTTTCTACATCTCTCCTCGTTAACCCCCTTGCCCGTTAGGCGACAAGAACAAGCTGATTACATTTTGGTTCATGTACGAATCCAGATCCGGCCTATTATTGGGATACAAAACAAACTGTTCAGCCTGGCGGAGGTATGCACTCTACCGAGTACCGTTCTAGTTGAAAAGGGAATGTGTAGAAAAAGGAAGTCAAAGTCAGACCTAAAAGCAGGTATCAAACAGAACAACTGAAAATTAAAATAAAAAAGCAGCTACATATGTGCAAACACACACAAAAAAAATCATAACCGACATTATACAAAAAGTCAAAGTAATTGAATTCACCATTCATATGAAATCATCTCCACCTTCTCAAACTGCATCAGAAATTAAGCAATTGTAAGAAGTTTGGCATGTGTTCAATGTGACAAATCAAAGCAAAAATAAAAAACTATGGTGTACAAATGATCATAGAACAATAAATATTCCTTCTTTGAAAAGACAACAAAACTGGGCATATAACAATGCAGAGCTCTGCTAAGGTATATCGATTACAGTATCAAATGAACGATCCATACAAAGTAGATCTGTGTAGAGACACTCACTGGCACACAGGACAATTACAATAGCGTCTCCTGTTACTCTGGGAATATGTGATGCAAAAATATTTAATGCAGATTGTGTGCAATGATGAGTGGAAAAGCGCAAGTTATTCAGACTTGCCTTCCCCTGGTATGGCCTCCCAGCCAAGGCGCATGCCCACAGGTGTGAAAAGGTCGACAACGTAAGACTGAAAGCTGGGGAAGCAATCTGTGTTGATGAGCAGAACAGCGATGGATGAGATGTTCACATTGAGACTCATCCACACGGTGAAGTCAGGCTCATTCATATATGCTTCCATGACTTGGAGAACATCCGCGGCACTCACCACACCAGCACATGACTGCAAACCAAAGTTAAATAAAGAGAGGACACAGAAGATCACTCTTAGCACAAGCTGTCCTCACAAATTGTCTTTGGCCTTACTGCCAAGTACCTCCTATCCAAACACAAACATTTTGCAGGATGATCTGTTCAGTGAAAACCTGATGGTAGTTCAAGATTGAAGTGGAATTTATATTCTACAAGGCTGTCTCAGAAATCACGACGAAATGTAAAATAAGGAATTTTTATTTTTTTTGGTATTGAAAATATGGTCAACCAATCGCATGACTGTTGGATTATATCATTAATCATTTAATTAATATTACCTGTTTTAATAACATATCAAACACTAATAAAATATGGGTTCAAATAATCTGTTCCACAGTGAATTATGGGACACCCTGCTAGATTATCAAAAAATTACAAGAGTAGATGAAACTTCACCTATTTCTCAAGAGATTCTCTTGCTAGACATGCACAATTGTCCCATTGATAATGGTAGTGCCATGATGCTCGGTTCTCAAAAATTTCACCACTTTATCGAAATAATAAAGATTGATAAATAAAATCAGGTTCGTTCATATAGGTTTCCAAGACTATTTTAAACCCATCTTATGTGGTCATAGGATACATACGATTCCTGTAAGGTCTATAATTAAGGCTTATTTTGCATGGCTGATACCTGAAAGTAGAAACGTGTGTCATGACTTTGTGAAGTTGCCTTAGCTGTAACATTTGCAAATGGACCTCTCTACCTGGACTACATTCTACATTGTCTTGCCCTGTTCTACATAGTTATATATATATATATTATATATATATATTATATATATATTATATATATAGTTGCGGTTTTAGAACCCACACTTTTGTAAATAAATAATCACTTGTAAATATGACATTGAAGGTTAAAGGTTGCACCCCTAGTTAGTCCACAAGCAACACGTAGGCCACCATAGGATCTTAGTTATTTCATTATTATGTGTTTTAGATAAGGCCGTGTTTCCAATAGTTGAATCTGCGTTGCATCAATTAAATAAGAGGAGGTCCCCAATCCAATTCCGGCCATTTTGCCAACCTCTCTCTCCCAGCGACGCAATTACGCACCTCTGCCAGCAGCAGCCGCCTTAGCGTTCGCTCAAGCGCCGCCATTAACCATGCGGTCAGGCCCGAGGAAAAAGGGGGCGGAACGCCAAGAACAAGGTGTGGCCTGTCAACCAGCCGTCAAAGGCGTGGCCGGTAAGCCCCCACCAGCCAATCAGGGCTGAGGGAATATCACCGGTGGGCGTGGCTTTATGAAGCGCGGAGTGTTCTTGGCTCGCATGATATAAGCGCGAACGCAAAGCACCATCACGGGACTGCGCGCAAGAACTGCGCAGAGACTTCTTTTGGAGGGCTTCTTTCGGAGGACTGCGCAGAGGGACTTCTTTCAAAGGACTTACGCGGTGTTGGAGGCGCGCACATTTGCAAAGAACTTGTACGGACTTGTTGGAGGCGCGCGCATTGAAGGCACTTCTTTCACGGACTGCGCAGGTCGTGATTGAAAGGACTTGATCGGGAGAGTGCATTGCAAAAGCCTGATACGGAGCGCACATTGGCGTAAGGACTCACTCGCTGGCGCTTTTAAGAGAACCTTGGAGAGAGTGCGTTTGGCACGCTGGTGCAGTTATTACGTACGCTGAAGGAAACCAGCCTCCCCCCGCTATATGTAAGGTCCGCTCGCGTTGAACGGTACGCAGAGCTGCCTGCTGGGTTTTGCCCACGGGACCGGAGCCTGGACCCCATCGCCTGGACCATCTACCTGGACCTTCCACCCTACCAGCTACAATCCCCGTGTGTGTCTGTTTGTCTGGGGTCATAAGTTAAGACTGTTGCTAAGACTGCCCTGTGTCCTGCTTCTTCTTCTTCCTTTCTTGTCCATTCTTTCCTTTCCTCTTCTTTTTGGTTTGTAATAAATTCACCTGTTCTTTCTGGTTTCGTCTTAATCCCTTCGCTTTCGTCTTTTCTCAATTGAGTACCTGTGGCACGATTAAGAACCGCTCAGAATCGGGTTTCATCACTTTGTTAACGGATCGGATCGCGGATTGCTAACCGCTCGGCATTTTACATCTTATCCGTGGTTCGAGCGGGAGTTGTTTCCCTGCTTTACGGTCGGGTTAGTAAGTAGGTATTTGGGACTACTTTGACCAATGACCCTCGCTAATACCGACCAGAAGGAGCGTGATGGGACGGCCAGCTAAAAAGACAAGGGGATAAACCCCCCCTTGATAAGGGGAGCGCCGACCCCCTAGATCCGCAACAATTGGTGTCAGGAGTGGGATTTGGAACCTGGGACTAAATTTATTTAGACCAAATTTTGGACATCAATTGTGCTATTGGCCGTAACAATTGGTGTCTGGGAGTTGGATTAGAAGCCCGAACCCAATTTCTTTATCTGAACAAATTTGGTCAAAATTTCGGGCGGCCGAAATTTTTATTAAGATCTAAATTAAATCGTGCCATGGATAATCAAGGTGATCGGATGCCGGTGGGGGAAATAGAAGAGGAGCTAGAGGCAACCCAGGACCCCAGGGAAGAAGTGGAAGAGATGGAGGAGGAAATTAAAGAAGGTGCGGTAGTGGGGGTTGCAGGCGGACAAAATGGCGGCGCCTTGCACATGGCGATGAGGGCTGCGCCCGCGGCGCAAGTGGGAGGGATGGACATGCAGTCCCTCATTGCGCAGCTGCAGGCAGCCATGCAAATGGGGTTGGGAAACCAAATTGAGGGAATGGAAAATAGAATGAGAAATGAATTGGGAAACCAAATTGGGGGATTGAAGGGCAGGTTAAGTAATATGAAAAACCAAATTGGGGGATTAGAGAACAAATTAGGGGGTCATTTGGAGGACATGGATGACATGGATGACATGGATGACATGGATGACATGGATGACATGGATGACCAAATGAAAGAAATTAACGAGGGGTTGGCGAGGGAGCAAGCCAGGTATGAAATAAAAGCATTGGAGAGAGAAATTGACCGCGGGGCGGGCGAGGAGGTCGCATTTGTACGCGACGAGGTAACGCGGCTAGAGGAGCGTGGGTTGAGCGAAGCTGAGCAAAGCACAGCCGGGTGGATGGGTATAGAAATCGCGACCCGGGGTATAGAAAAGCCGACGACCACGGAATTGGAAAATTTGATGTTATGTGCGCCAGCGGTCGTCGAGTTTAATGAGAAAAGCGAAGCAATAGTGGAAATTGGGAGTGGAGAGACGGCAGGCATCGAGGCAATATCAGAGATTGAGATGGAATGCATGCAAAGTCTGTATTCGCATCGTGATGCCGTACTTGCAAGATTTGCAGGTGCGTGTGGAGAAGAGGCTCCCGAAGGTAAGCCGGGCTGTATATGGCGCGAAAAGATTTGGCGCGAGGGTTTTTCGCACGCTTGGGATCCCGGCGTAACCCGGGCGCTCGTAGAAGGTCCGTGGTGCGCTGTGTGAGAGGAAATGGCGCGAGTGTGAGGCAAAAGTGTGCACCGAAGAGTGAGTGTGTAACAGAGTATGGGAGTGAGAGTGAGAGTGACACAGAGGGTGAGATGGATATGGATGAAGAGCGTGTGCGAGAATGCACACCTGGGTTGGTTGAGGAGCGTGTGCGAGGATGCACACCTGAGTTGGTTGTGGCGAGTGTGCGGGAGAGCACACCAGAGCGCGTTATTGGGTGTGCAAAATAATGCACACCCGTGGGTAGGTGTGCACTGAGTGGGTGGATGCAAAAGTGCACACCCGGGAGTGTTACGGAGTGTGTAACAGAGGAGCGTGTGATGATGGGGTGTGCGAGAGAAGAGAGTGCACGGAGAGAGAGTGCGGTAAAAGAGTACACGGAATGTGTGGAGTGTATGAGAGGCGTTGGAGCGCCGCGTTTGGCGAGTGTAGAACGGGACGAGTGGTGTGAGCATGCGAGGCGAGCATCGACGTTGACCGGGGCAGCAGTTAGGCCGACGTATAGCCGATGCGAGCTCTCGGGGCGCGGTGTTCTTTGTGTGCTGCGGGGGCCGGCAGGGATCGTTGCCGCATCGCTCCGACACGGAGCGCCGTGCACGATCCGGGCCGGGCCCCGCCCTGCATGGTCGGTGCCGCGTTTTGCCAGGCAAGGCGACCGGCCCGGTTCGAGGGGAGGTAGGAGGGTTCGGAGCGGCGCCCCCTTGCGGTGGCGGCGCTCCGGCTGGGGAAGGCTGGGCAACTGCGCATGGGAGCGAAAGGCCCTGCGTAGGGATGGTGCCTGGAGTCTTGGACCGAGTATGCCTCCCCCCCAGAATCGTAACTGCCGGACGGACCCAACCTACAGGAGACAGACCACCGTATGCATTGCTCGGCTTTTCGAAGCCGAGCTGTGATGAAAAGGTATTCGCACCGAGAGGCTCAAGTTTAATGGACAAATAGTAGTGGTAGTGATAGGAATGGCAGTTGTACCATTCGATTTTTTTTGGGCACATGAGCAATAGATTATGGGGATTGGCAGTACCAAACTAGCCCGGGGGGGTTAGGATAAATGATAGGATCTAGAAAGATGACCATAGGTGACTTGAGAATTAAGTAGCGACATTGTACAGGAAGTGCGGACGTAGAGTAGAGTAGTTGGTTGATAATGACGTGGGATGTGCGTAGTATAAGGGATGACAGGGAGAGCACTAATATTAGGGGAGATAGATAGCCAGATGCTGCTGTGTGCATGAGAATCTTTGTGGTGAGCGTGATGAAATGAGGCATTGCGAATGGAAGTCCTTATAGTGCTGGTTAGCAAATGAGGCAATGCTCGAGAGGGATGTGTGTGTGTTGAGTGATTGACCTGCATGATGTGCAAGTGAAGTACAGGTGTGTGGAATGAATGGTGTGGAGTGAGTAGTGTGGAATACGTGGAGTGGAGTGTATGGTGCGAAGGAGTGGATGGGGGAAGGATGGACCCCTTCACGAATACCCGGGGAGGGTAGTTTAAAAGTAGGTAGAGGGAGTAGGTAAATTGTGGTTGGATATTGACATCTGTGGTGCGGGAGTAGCAGAGTAGTGTTTTGTTGAGTAGTGTTTTGTTGGGTGCATGAGTAGAGTGAAATGGCTGGGCGTGTGGCCTGTTAGTGAGTGTGGTTGGTTGAGCACTCCGCCACTGGTAGTCTGTCGGCCAGGTGGGGCCGCAGGTAGGCTCTGGGAGCCAAGTAGAGTTCAGTGGGGCCCGTGGATCCCGAGATAGGACCCGGGTAGCCCAATGCCAGAGGGGGCATTAGTGGGGTAAGGGAGCCAGAGGGCCTTCCACAGGTTAGGGTGAGGAGCTAGGTAAGCTCGGGTGGCAACTACAGTGGCGGAGGTGTGCAGGTGAGTGGACCTGCTGGTGAGCCACACGACCCAGCCCCGAAATTGTGCGAGGGCACAAGTTGAAAAATCGGGGGAGTGAGACCCCAAATTGGGAGGCACCACAGGGATGGTCAATGGGAATTGGTTTTTAGAACCGCATAGAGTAAAGTGGCCAATGGATTGGCAGGGCAAGACCCCGGGTTGTGTAAGTGTTAATGTCAATTAGAGTATAGATAGGAGAAAATCTCTACGCACCATCCGCATCCACTCACCTAGGTGACAGAACTCCACACCATGTTTTGGCAGATATTTGGAGAATGTAAGACGCATCATGACGGAGTGTGAAATTGTGTTGAAATTCCATCCCTTCCTTCAAGGGAGGGATTGATGACGAATTTGGATTAGGGGAGATCTGGGGGACAAGACGTTAGAGACGAAATTTGTAGATTGTGTAAATACGGGGTAGGGGCAAGGATAGAGTAGGTGACATGGGGGGTGACGAACGATAGGGACGAGCTTTCTCAGCTCGCTCTCCCGCGCCCCTCATCTTGCATTGCTTTGTATTGATGTGTACCCTTGCGCCCCTGCCCGCTGATCCGCTTGTCCTTCCTTCCCCACTCATGGACCATGTTCTTTTGTGCCCGAGGGGAGTGTGCAGGTGCCGCGGATTGTGCGCCCACACCCTTGCTGCCTCCTGCCTGCACTGATGCACACAATGGACCACACGTTCTGTGGCCTGGCACCACTTATGGACCACACGTTCTGTGGCCTTGCACCACTTATGGACCACACGTTCTGTGGCCTTGCACCACTTATGGACCACACGTTCTGTGGCGTGGCACCTCTGCTGGGACCGATCATTGTTGCCAGCGATATCTGGCTTGCGGACCACTGTTTTAAGTGGCATCTCTGCCCAGCAGTGGACCACCTGAGTTGGCCCTGCTGGCCATATAAATAATAAAAAGCGGACGCAGTGTGTGCCCTTTTTCTTAAATAACATCAAGCAAGAAGACAGCCAAGAAACAGTGGCCCAGCAGAGCAGAGAAGCAAGAAGACATCATTGATTATTTTTAAAATGTTTGCTTTTGGTGCATTTTTCATTTTTGGTGCTTTTTGTGCATTTCTTTATTATCGGTGCATATGGGTACATATGGTATGGTGTATCGGTGCAGTGCATGGCAATGGCATTTCCTCTTTTCAGAAGTTCTTCTTTTCCCACAAAAGACAGGTCCTGGGTTGTAGTGTAAATAATTAGTGTACTGTAAATAATGCTCCCCACCGGCTAAATGTTTAGGTTGAAGACCATTCCGTAATTCGGCTAATTGTGGGCGCGAGTCAGCTAGGTAGGATGCAACCTAGCAGGTGGGACATATCTAGTGTTAAAACTGTCACACTCAGGGTGAGGTTAAAAGTAGAGAGTAACCACACCTAAGTGCCACACTAATGCAACCTTCACATACACGGATTATTCTTACGAGTCCTTATGGATCGCCAACTCGTAGTCAATCACAAGCATCCGTAAATAACTCGCTGGTATCCGTAGATAACTCGTAACAACTCGCAACAACTTTTGACATGTCAAAAATCATCTTCCGTTATTTACGGATGCTTGCGATTAACTACGAGTTGGCGATCCGTAAGGACTCGTAAGAATAATCCGTGTATGTGAAGGCACCCTAAGTTAAAAGACAGTTCCTTTTGTTTCGGCTCGGAACGAGCCTGGAAAAAGGGAGGGTGCTGTGTTGCGGTTTTAGAATGCACACTTTTGTAAATAAATAATCACTTGTAAATATGACATTAAAGGTTAACGGTTGCACCCCTAGTTAGTCCACAAACAACACGTAGGCCACCATAGGAACTTAGTTATTTCATTATTATGTGTTTTAGATAAGGCAGTGTTTCCAATAGTTGAATCTGCGTTGCGTCAATTAAATAAGAGTAGGTCCCCAATCCAATTCCGGCCATTTTGCCAACCTCTCTCTCCCAGCGACGCCATTACGCGCCTCTGCCAGCAGCAGCCGCCTTAGCGTTCGCTCAAGCGCCGCTATTAACCATGCGGTCAGGCCCGAGGAAAAAGGGGGCAGAACGCCAAGAACAAGGTGTGGCCTGTCAACCAGCCGTCAAAGGCGTGGCCCGTAAGCCCCCACCAGCCAATCAGGGCTGAGGGAATATCACCGGCGGGCATGGCTTCATGAAGCGCGGAGTGATCTTGGCTCGCATGATATAAGCGCGAACGCAAAGCCCTTTCACGGGACTGCGCGCAAGGACTGCGCAAAAGACTGCGCAGAGAGACTTCTTTTGGAGGGCTTCTTTCGGAGGACTTACGCGGTGTTGGAGGCGCGCACATTTGCAAAGAACTTGTACTGACTTGTTGGAGGCGCACGCATTGAAGGGACTTCTTTCACGGACTGCGCAGGGGACTGTCGTGATTGAAAGGACTTGGTCGGGAGAGTGTATTGCAAAATCCTGATACGGAGCGCACATTGGCGTAAGGACTCACTCGCTGGCGCTTTTAAGAGAACCTTGGAGAGGGTGCGTTTGGCACGCTGGTGCAGTTATTACGTACGCTGAAGGACACCAGCCTCCCCCCGCTATATGTAAGGTCCGCTCGGGTTGAACGGTACGCAGAGCTGCCTGCCGGGCTTCACCCGCGGGACCGGAGCCTGGACCCCATTGCCTGGACCATCTACCTGGACCATCCACCCTACCAGCTACAATCCCCGTGTGTGTGTGTCTGTTTGTCTGGGGTCATCTATATAATAGCGTAAGGACTCGACTTTGTTATCCCTTTTACGCCGCACCCAGTGACCTGATGCCCACGGCACTAATGGATTTACGATCTACGAACCGCGCTCTTTGTTTATCACGTACAGCCATACTCGAAAAATCTGAATTAGCCGACGTTGGGGCCCAAAAGCATCCGATTAACTGCCGATACGACGCCATCTTACGACGCCATCGTATTGGCGTCTGCTGGGCGAAGGCGAAGCAAGCCGTCCGCTGATTGGACCGGCGAAGGCGAAAGCAAGCCGTCCGCTGATTGGACCGGCGAAGGCGAAAGCAAGCCGTCCGCTGAGTGGACAATCCAGAGCATGCATTTGTGCCGGTGTCGGCGATCGTTGTTCATATACGCACTATTCATTCCCATCTTTCTTCCTAACTCTTACTCGGACAAGCAAATCCCCTATGCCATCCATAATGGTACACTGTATCCATACACCACATCCTCCCTTCCGTGGATGTTCCACGGGTTTCGGCTAGTAAGTTAAGACTGTTGCTAAGATTGCCCTGTGTCCTGCTTCTTCTTCTTCCTTTCTTGTACATTCTTTCCTTTCCTCTTCTTTTTGGTTTGTAATAAATTCACCTGTTCTTTCCGGTTTCGTCTTAATCCCTTCGCTTTCGTCTTTTCTCAATTGAGTACCTGTGGCACGATTAGTAACCGCTCAGAATCGGGTTTAGTCACTTTGTTAACAGCTCGGGTCGCGGATTGCTAACCGCTCGGCATTTTCCATCTTATCCGTGGTTCGAGCGGGAGTTGTTTCCCTGCTTTACGGTCGGGTTAGTAAGTAGGTATTTGGGACTACTTTGACCAATGACCCTAGCTAATACCGACCGGAAGGAGCGTTATAACTTCTAAGGACTCGGGACGGCCAGCTAAAAAGACAAGGGGATTAACCCCCCCTTGATAAGGGGAGCGCCGACCCCCGAGATCGCAACAATATATATATATATATATATATATATATATATATATATAATATATATATATATACACACGAGGTGTGTTCAAAAAGTATGCGACCTTAATTTGTCGTGCGTAAACAAATGAAGCTAGGAAGGCGTTGATTGGTGCACGTATGTAGGCGATCCTAATGCACACGCGTGAATTTTTTCCCACCTGCAGAAGCTGTCATTCGACGGCAGACCGCCGATGAGTGAGGAAGTGTAAGTGAGCGCCGTCGGATTTTCGTTTTTGACAAAATGACGGAAAAACTTGAACAACGCTACTGCATCAAATTTTGTGTAAAGCTTGGCGATTCCCAAGTGGAAACGATCCGCAAGATTCAACAGGCCTTCGGGGACGAAGCAATGAGCACCACACAGATAAAAGAGTGGTACAACCGCTTCAAAGATGGCCGCACATCAGTGGAGAGTGAAGCACGTTCGGGTAGGCCCTCAACATCCTGAAATGAGATCGTCATTGACCAATTGAGGACCCTGGTGATGCAGGATCGTCGAATCACGATCAGAGAACTTGCAGACGAGGTGGGCGTCAGCATTGGATCCGTTCATTCCATTATGAAGGATTTGGGCTTCAGGAGAATCTCAGCGAAGTTCGTACCAAAGCTGCTAACGATTGAGCAGAAGCAACTCCGTTTGGAGATCGCACAGGACATGCTGGAGACTGTGAACAGCGATCCCAGCTTCCTCAACACAGTGATCACTGGCGATGAGTCCTGGGTTTATGGGTACGACCCAGAAACCAAGTTGCAGTCATCACAATGGAAGCATCCAACATCCCCGAGGCCAAAAAAAGCAAGGCAGGTCCGCAGCAATGTCAAAGTCATGCTGACCGTCTTCTTCGACTCCAGTGGCGTGGTTCATCACGAGTACGCACCACACGGCACAACCATCACCAAGGAGTATTACCAAGAGGTTTTGCGTCGCCTTCGTGACGCTGTGCGACGCAAACGGCCGGACCTGTGGGCAGCGGGCAATTGGCAGCTCCATCACGATAACGCACCCACCCATTCTTCACATTTGATAGTTTATTGGCCAAACACAACACACCTGTGCTTCGTCAGGCTCCCTACTCTCCCGACATGGCTCCGTGTGACTTCTGGCTTTTCTCCAAGCTGAAAATGCCCCTGAAAGGGACCAGATTTCAGTCCAGAGAAGACATCATGCGGAATGCGACGGACCAGCTGCGCGCCATCCCAAAAGAGGTGTTCCAGCGCTGCTTCCGACAGTGGCAGAACCGTTGGGAGAAGTGTGTGGCAGCCCAAGGGGACTACTTTGAAGGAGATTAGTGTAAGTTTGTTGTATCTGGATACGAGTATTTTTTATGAACAAAGGTCGGATACTTTTTGAACACACCTCGTATATATATGACATCCAATTGAACATCATGCTGTAGCTATGGCATTTCACACTTTCTAAAAGACGCTCCATTAACATCAATGATGATTAAAAAAAAAAAAAATCAAAGTACTCAAGCGTATAATATGCTTTATTTCATGTGCAACCATGAAATGCCAGCACCCCAACACAGAGCTATTCGAGTTCTGAAATAAAAATGAATAACTGCTTATTTCCAAAAAAAAAAAATGAACAATTATAAGAAATCTGGAATAGTGGCATTCTTATTATTAATAACTTGCTACATATCCAGATAAAATGTTATATATTGATGCAGTGATGGTCATTGCGGTCACCAGAGCAATGAGATCATCTTGGATGCTGAGCCTGTCACAAGGTGGCAAAGATTGATCTTGAATGGCAGGGATGAGGGCCTTCAGCATAGGCTGGCTGTAGCATGTGCGGTAGAACCCAACTGTGCCAGAATTCAGCTGAATGGGAAAAATTGGAAATTGATGAATAATTGCCAAAAAAAACAAACACAAAATACAAGGAAAATAAAACAACAAAAGGTGTGAGCAAGGAGACTCCAGCAGCACAGCTGCAATAGGAAATGTGGGAGAGGATGGTGCAGCAGTGGTGCAAGCAGAGCAGTAAGGAGAGAGGTAGGGCATTGCATCAACACAGTACACAAAAGATGGGGAAATAGCAGTGAAAAGACAGCATATGGAGGGAGCAGGGTAGAGCGAAAGAACACATGAAAGGGGGGTAGGGGGGGGGGGGGAAGATTGCAGTAGGGCATACAAATTAAGGAGGCCACGGCCGTGAGGGGTGAGGGGCAGAGGACATGGTGGCTGCAGTGGAGTGTGGAGTCGGTGAGAGAGGCATGGCAATGAAGGTGCAGCATGTCAGGGAGATGGGAATGACAGTGGCTCAACAGAAAGGGGTTGTAAGTGTAGTGGTAGCTGCATTGTACACAGAGGTGGCAGTACAGGATGCGACTGGGAACAGGGGCAGAGGCATGAAGTGCATTTTACCTTGACCCATTGGTTTTCCTTGAGGCCTGGGATGGTGACTGTTGTACTTTGAGTTTCGAGCAACACAGTCATTCGTACTTCACTGGGGTTGTCACCAGTACTGATAGTAATAGGAACCATCCAAGTGGGGCTACTATCACCTGGCATGTTTGGGGGTTAGTGGAAAGAGAGGTGAAAGGTTTTTCTTAAGTCTAATTTAAAATCGAGGAAAGGAAAAAAACTAAGAGAAAGAAGAATAAAAAATTTAAATCCACTAAGTGGAGGCATCTAATGCAATAAAGTGGTGTAGCTTCGGGAAAAGTGATTAAAAATTGGAAACAGTGTGAGGACAAGGCAGGTAGCTGCTGACATCTTGCCTTTAAAAGTACCGCCAGCACAGAACTTCTCTTGGGTAATGTTCAGGATACGATCTTCTCCTTGCTGGAGAGAAGGTCAAAGAGTGGATGTAGAATATCAGAACTTAGGTTTTAAAAGTTTGGTAAAGAAACAACAGGAGTCAAATCAGTGTGGCATGGCCATCGATTCTGCCCAACCACATCTCATTGTCCAATATGGATCACAAATCAGGAAAATGTAATAATGTTTTACATTGCACTACTTTGAAGGAAGCACTGAACAATTCAGTTACTTATCTTACAAGCAAACCTTGAACTTGAAACCAAACATTGCTGATGGAAGGGGGTTTGGTGGGGTATAGGGGAAGAAGGGGGTGGGGAAGAACAGTACGGAAGGGCACAAGATGCTACTTCAGAAGAGGATTAGATGCAGATATGGCAGTCTAACCTGCTCATCCGAAACATGCAAAACAGGGTAGCCAAGCTGCTTTGTCCATGTCCTCATGATAGCGGCTACTGGTTGTCCACTTGACTCCTCAAGGCAGGCCCAGAGATCCTCTGCACAAATTCAAATATCCATTAAAAAGACACCAGCATTCATGGGTTCCTTTAATAATTTGCAGGATGAACAAATTACAACAACCACACCCCACCCCTCACCATTTCTTGTGAATGCAAACATGTGGTTTTCCACATTCAGCTCCCCATACCCAACCATAAAAGGCGGCTTTATGAATTGAAATTTACAATTAGCAGGTAAAATGTGATACATTAAACATATAATGATAATTTAATAATGTTTTGATCCTGCACCATGCTCTAAACAGAGCATCAGTTCGACGCAGTTTCTTGACTGGGTTACAATACTGGATGGGTCGCCACTCCAACACAGGAAGTCAGGACACAAATTTGGAATTTCTGGAGGGTGCCGAGGATAGCTTGCCTACTCTTCAAGGAGGACACAGTGGGTTATTTAATGTTCCGATTTGAGGGACTGCACACACTCTGATGAATCACTCTGCCTGTGAAACAGAAGGATGACAGTTTGTAAATGATGGGCCAAGATTAAAGCCCAAGCTGGACAGCTTAGAGGTGAGTATGCATATGTATATAGGCCATTCTGCGACCCAAAGTTTTGATAGAATATATTTTTTAATAGAACAGTGGTGCAACCAAACTCAATAGTCCCAAATAGCAGTGTTTCTCTGATTCGTCATGTTAACAAAGTGACCTTATATTTCAGCTGATTATGAACACATGCTCTGTCTGCATCAGTCAAAAACATCCTTGCTACCGCCACAAGTGCATCTCTCAGACAGCAGCAGATATGTTGGATTATCCGGCTGCCATTCTGGCAAAAAAAATTGTTTTGCTTTTTTCCTGTACAATGTAACTTCATCTGCTGACGAATAACTTTAACTGCATCGATAACAAGCATTCTGAGTATTGCGCTGCAATACATGTCCCCTACCGGCAGTCTGTCGTCCGGAAAACTGTTGGGGAAATTACCAAAGTTCAAAGTGCCATAACTTTGTCAAAAATGATGGAAACGTCATGAAGTTCGAACTTGATCTGTAACTTATCATAAGGAAACCATGTACCAAGTTTGAAATCATTAGCATTAAGAGTTTAGAAAAAACAGTCCGGAAAACTGTTCTTTGCGTGACGGACGCACAGACGGACAGACGGACAGACTGACAGACTGACAGACTGACAGACTGACAGACTGACAGACTGACAGACGGAGGGAGGGACGGAGTGCAAACCTATAGTCCCCTCTGGTGTACACCGGTAGGGGACTAATAAAACAATAACATAGGTTTTGGTGGAAAAACAATTTGAAACATCAAGGCGACATGGATGTGCTGGGGGAATTTACACATACTCCCGAGCTGGAACTGACTTATTAGTCTCGCCCCAAAGGGAGTGCGAGACTATTGCAATGCCCGTGTGTGAGTGTGAGTGTGAGTGTGTGAGTGTGTGAGTGTGTGAGTGTGTGTCCACGTCTATATATTTTCGCTATAAAAATATAGTTTTCTCTGCACCTGCTGGCCTGGTCAATGTGAAACTTTAAACATAGGAGGGACTCCCCATGCTGAGCATTTTATTGCTAACTCTGACATCATAGGTCACATGGTATGGCAGCCATATTGGATTAAAGGAAAAATTTGGACATAATTTTCTCTGAAACTGCACAAAAAAAAAAATAATTGAAACGGGATCTTCAACTCCCCATGTGGCATATAGGGTGATAATGATGACATCATTGGTGAAGTGGTACTCAAGCCTTACTTGGTTGAATTGAATTTATTTAACCAAAAAAACTGAAACTTCATATATCTGATTTATGACCCGATGTGAGCGAATAATTACGTTTATGACGTTGATAACCCATGGCAAGAAACTATGTGACATAATAAGG
This sequence comes from Myxine glutinosa, assembly GCF_964187855.1. Classification (NCBI taxonomy): domain Eukaryota; kingdom Metazoa; phylum Chordata; class Myxini; order Myxiniformes; family Myxinidae; genus Myxine; species Myxine glutinosa. The sequence continues at coordinate 192,344,361 of NC_136261.1, forward strand.
TGCATTGATATGGGCCATAATAGTAAGTAGCATGTTCAGCTAAACACGCAAACGAGGCAAGACGATGCGATCTACGAGTGTCATTTTGTTAATAGGTTGTGATGTTATCGTCATACTTTCTTCACTTCTTCTTGGCATATGGTTCAATGAGGAAGGATCAAAAATTAAATATACTGCCACTCTTTCTATTGTAACATGGTCATTATATGTGCTACACTTAGTTGGCACACCACTTGATAAAAGGCTGTGGCATATGTTTTTATTTTCTTCTTTCTACAGGGCAGCACTCAGCAGTACTTCTTCTCATCCTCCTCTTTCCTTTATAAGGGGTGAGGTTAATAATATTGTTGCGGTTTTGAGAAAACCATTAAAAAGTAATGGCAACCACCATACAGGTCCCTTAGAAAAGTTATTTCAAAGCAGACCATAATCTTAGTCCCCTCCCCTTATTTCGGGTTATTACGTCATGCATTGGGGAAAGGTCCTCCACTTATAAGGGATAAGCTACCAGGCATTGCACCGGGCTCCAATAGACTCGACGGATTTATGGAAAAAGGCCATGTATAAGCTTCGAGGTGCGTTTTTGGGTAAAAGTTGGGAACCTCAATTTTTAACATTATTAGGGTATGCTGAATTCGATTAACCCAGTTCCCAAGCCGAATTTTGAGTTTGCTTTTTTGAGTTTTGAATAAACTGTTGAAGAACCTGGGCATTGGTGAACTCACAGAGGAGACAATCAAATCTGCAGAAGCATTCGTCTGCAGAATATATAATGTGCACAGAACAACCTCTGTTGATTCAGCACGACATATGTTGTTCTCCAAGACTGGTAAACCAGAAGCAATGTCACCGACAAGTGATGCTCTTCATTTCCATTTGATGCGAGTACACTATCAAGCCATGGTATGGAGAAATGCTCATTGTGCCATACCTGACCTTCCTGCACCGGTGGAAATGGGATGGAAACGAACGTGAGCCTATTCTGATGTCACCGAGTCCAATCCCAGAAAGTTGCATCGAGATGATTTGTTGTGCATGCCAGAAGCAATGCAAGACTCGACGCTGCAAATATTGCTATTCAGAGTTGAGGTGCACATAAATGTGTGCCTGCCAGCAACAGAGTGATGATCAGACCCCTTGTATGAATTTGATGTAGTTTGGCAAAACAACATGTGACATTCCTGAATGTTTGTGCTTCATGGCCATGTATACTTAATTTTAGAATAAATGTTTGTATGAAACATTGTCTTATTAAAACCATTTCCCATTTTATAGCGTCCAATTTCAATATCAGTTTGAATGTCTCTTTCAATATGTCGCCAACCATAATATAGACTAGACGGATTTATGAAAAAGGCCATGTATAAGCTTCTAGGTGCATTTTGGGGTAAAAGTTGTAAAGTTAAAGTAAAAGAGCTGCATGTATATACATGATATATAACTGCTCGTTCAAAGAAATTGGCCAAAAATGGCAATTTGGCAGCCATTTTATTTATGCTAATTAGAAGGTCAAAAACTCAAAATTTGGCTTGGGAACCAGGTTAATCGAATTCAGCATACCCGAATTATGTTAAAAAGTGAGGTTCCCAACTTTTACCCTAAAATGCACCTAACATTCACATTTCTCAGAAATCTGTCTAGTCTATAAAGTCTTTTATTGCGAGCTCTGTGGGCTTAAATTGTCACAAGTCAAAATGAAAGTTATAATCAAAGTGAAGAGGTAAATGTATAGGAGTGACAGCCAATCTGGTGATGGATATTTTGTCTCGGTTGTACTCATTGCTCAATATGGTCTCTCAAACTATTTGTGTCGGTGACACTTTCACAAAACAAGCATCTCAGTATAACCACCGTATCGACTAAAATAACACTTGTATAGTTCAGCAGATTATTTTGAATGCAAACTTTATAACCCCTTTATTAAATAAATGTAAATTTTATCATTGTTTTTAATCAAATAAGATTAAAAACATTGTTATCGAATTCAATTCATATATGTGGAAAAATTACATGCCCAGACCAGGAATTTAATTATTTATAATCCTGTTCATTAATGTAATTGCTTCACTACACTGTCAAGTGGTGTTTGTAATAGCAGACATGGATTTGCCCCCACATTGGAGGAAGACCCTCTCGTGTTCAGGCCCTTGGTGCTCTTCTGGTTGGCAGGAAGTGCCCCGGAACCATTGACGGAAAGAGAATGGCAATCATATGTGTGGGAAAATTGCATGCTCAGTCAGGGTCGCCCAGACAGCTCAGATGGCAGAGCACTGGTACGGTTCACCAGAGGACCTGGGCTTGATTCCTCGCCTGGGCATGTAATTTTCCCACATATATCAATTTAATTATTTATAATCCTGTTCATTAATCTAATTGTTATCGAATTACTGTTCATATAATTTTAAGCAGTAAGGTTACTTTCATATAGTTTACATATTTTACTTTACAGTAGTCAAGTTACTGTAAAGTAATTTTTTAATGCTTGGCAAGAATTACCATATCAGGCAACAGGAAAATCAGTGGGATGGATGATGCTGGTTTCTTTGACAAGTTTTATTATTGGTGGCTTGTTAGAAGTGGCACATCCGATATCGTCCTTCACATCAAGGCAGTTTCTGGATTTCGCTTTTATTTAAAGTAGGCTGGATAATCCACTCTCACAATTGCAAGTAGTTGAAAATAGCAGGGCTCCAAAGGGTCATTTTGCCACTTTGGCTCAGGAAGACAGGGCAGGAATTTTTAATTTGGTCATGGTGCCGGTGATAGCTCGCCTACTCTTCGCCAAATACACCGTGGTGTTTTTAACATCCAAACGAATTGTGGCAGATGGGAGGTTTCCTCTTTAGAGCTCGCAAATACTTAAACTCCCATCGGCTGCTCCCCCTCTACAAATCCCAAGTAAGATCGGTGATGGAATAGAGCTCCCATGGCTGGGGCAGCACCCTTCCATCAGTAATCAGTATTCTTGATCACATCAAAGCCAAGGCTGACCAACTGAATAACAATAATCCTTTGTCTAATCATCCCCAACCTTTGGCTCATCAAACAGTCTCTTCCCTATGCCTCTTCTAAAATTATTACCAGAATTAGTGCTCTTTCAAACTCCGTTTCTGTCCCTCTTCCTCTTCATTGTGTTACAGCCTAAACTTCACCGACACCCATCTAGCTTCTACGTACACTTCATCTTTTCTGCTTTACACTCCCTTCCCTCAATACCCATCGCCATGACTCTTTCTTCTTCCCCCTCACTGGTTCTCTTTGGAACAGCCTCCCCAGCAGTGTTTTCCCAACTTCTATCAACTTGCAACAATTCACGTCACTAATCGATCATCTAGATTTCATTAAATTGACCCATTTTCCATATTTTTCTTTGCCTTTCCGCCCAGGGGACTTGTCTTGGTTTTGGAGTTGACCCTTCCCCTATGGTAATATAGAAAACTGTGTGCTGCAACATCAGTGGTTTAACCAAGATACAAACGGAACATACCAAACACAGAATATTTAATTTGATGCATAAATTATTCTTTGACATCTTCAGATTTCTCATATCCTAAACTTCCCAGTACCATTTGACATAGACGACATATTCAGTTTTTCAAGACTGCAATTGCTAAGCTTAAATGACAATATCATTGCATGACGTCAGGATAGGCTCTTCAGATATATTACACGGCGTCTTAGCATGAGCGATTTGGATAGTGACATATCATAAATGGTTTCCACAGCTGAGTACACTTGCTTTTGAATAATGCCTGGCTTTCTTTGTCACTTCTCTAAATAAAAAACAATATATATATATATATATATATATATATATATATATATATATTTGTTTCCTCAAGCTGTCTGATTTTGAGATGATGCTGCAGTTGACTTGGTTTCATCAATGCGATAGCAAACTACACGTTTGCAGCAAATGACATTGGGGTTTTTCACTAACCCTATGTGATGATGCAGGCAAAACTGTACTTGATGTGTGACTCAAGATACTATCGCTCTTTAGAAGTTTTAGCAGTAGAGGTGGCCATAATTTTCAGTTCAAACAGCCAAGTGCATCGTCAATGAAGATGGCTCTGTGCATCATCACTTCATTACATATTGGATTTTTGTGGCAATTTCAGTGCTTCAATTGGTCTATGGTTAATGCACTTCTACAGCTACTGAACAACCAGACCTCAAGTGTTGACTCAGTAGCTGGGCTCACAATTAAATGAGCTGCTGAAGGTATCGACTCATAAGAATAATGGGCGGTTTTCACCGATATAATCAATCTCTATTTACATCAAAATGGCAGAAAAATGCCATTATACAATGATGTAAGCTGATGTATGGTAGTAAGCTGATGTATGCTAGTAAGCTGATGTATGCTTGTAAGCTGATGACGTCACCAGAATATAACACATTGGCTTAGGAATTATTGGATATGCAAGAGAAACACACACACACACACACACACACACACACACACACACACACACACACACACACACACACACACACACACACACACACACACACACACACACACACACACACACACACACACACACACACACACACACACAGCACCCCCACCAACTCTGGCATGTATACAGTCCATGTTTGGACTTTGGGATAACACTTACAGTGCCTTCAGAAAGTATTCACAACCCTTGACTTTTGCACATTTTGCTGTGTTGCAGCCTGAATTTAAAATGGATTAAAAAGAGATTTTGTTTGTCACTGATCTATCTACATGTAATACCACATAATGTCAAAGTGGAATTTTTTTTTAAGAAATTTTTACAAAATAATTAAAAATGAAAAGCTGAAATGTCTCGAGTCAATAAGTACTCAACCCCTTTGCTATGTACGACTCTCCAAATTGAGCTTAGGTGCATCCCATTTCCTTTGATCATCCTTGAAATATCTCTAAAACTTCATGGAGTCCACCTGTGGCCAATTCAATTGATTGGACACGATTGAGAAAGAAACACCTTTCTATACAAGGTCCCACAGATGACAGATGTCAGAGCTGAAACTCTACCATGAAGTCCAAGAAATTGTCCGTAGAAATCCGAGATAGAATTGTGAGGAGGCATAGATCTGGGGAAGGGTATAAAACAATTTCTAGTGTTGAAGATACCCAAGAGCGCAGTGAGCTCCATCATGAGGAAATGGAAAGAATATAGAAGGACCCACACTATTCCTAAAACTGGCCATATGACCAAACAGGACCTTGGTCAGGGAAGTGACCAAGAACTCAATGACCACTGACAGAACTAGAGTTCATTGGTTGGGATGGAAAAACACACCAGAATGACAACAGTCTCTGCAGCACTTCACAAATCTGGGCTTCATGGGGGAGTGGCCAGACGGGAGCCTCTCTTGAGAAACAAATAAACACATGACAGCATGCCTGGAGTTTGCAAAAATGCACTGAAGGACTCAGAGCCTGAGGAAAAATATTATGTGGTCTGATAAGACAAAAATTTAACTCTTTGGCCTGAATGCAAAGCCCTACGTCTGGCGAAAACAGAGCACAGCTCACCACCCATCTAACACCATCCCTACCATGAAGCATGATGGTGGAAGCATCTGTTCAGGTGGAAGCATGAAGCATGATGGTTCCCAACTATGGGGACACTTTTTAGCAGCAACGACTGGGAGACTTGTAAGGATAGAGGGAACAATGAATGGAGCCAAATACAGGCAAATCCTTGAGGAGAAGCTGCTTCAGAGTGCAAAAGACCTTAGACTGTGGCAAAGATTTACATTCCAACAGGACAATACAGCATACAAGCATACAGCCAAAGCAACACTGGAATGGCTTTAGAACAAGAACGTGAAAGTCCTTAAGTGGCCCAGTCAAAGCCCAGACTGTAATGCCATTGAGAATCTGTGGAATCTATGGGAGGGATCTATTGATCGCGGCCTGGGAGCGCGATCAATACGCGTGGCGGCAGGAGTTCTACAGACCTCATTAAACACCTCAGAATAAACAGACGTTTGACTGGCCAGTGACGTCCTCTGGATAATAAATCACTCTGTCCATTTCTTCAACCAGGTACGAGCTCTCAGTGTTCACCCCACGCCTGTAACATGCTACGAGTCAAGCCACATGTTAAGTGCGGAGAGGTCTTCCCCGAGCGCGGTTTCCCGACTAACTGAGAAAATCCATTGCAAAAGCTGGCGTGGTTGGGGCCAAAGTGGCAGTGTGAAAATGGACAGCCATATTTTCACCAAGAGCTCGTTTTGATCCGTCTTTAGGGCCTGCCCTTGCTATTCAGGTATAAAAGACCACAGGGCAGGATCTGTGTGTGCTGCTGGTTTTGGCTTCAGGGTGCTGCTGGTTCTGGCTTTGGTCTTGTTTGGGTTCATTGCTGGTGAAGATGCTCGGGAGGTGGTGCTTGTGTTGGCGAGGCGAGCTGGGGTTTAGGGAACTCGGACAGACGGCGCAAGCAGACCATATGTCCGAAGCCATGCCACGCTGCCTATATCTTTTAGTTCTTACACAGAAGGCTATTATCTTACACATTTTTTTTCTCAGCTTTCGTAGTATAAAAATCGTTCTGAGTGAACTCAAAAGAGCTCAACGAAGAAGCAGTATGCCATCAACTGTTCTTTTCAGAGCAACAGCCCAACTCCTCTAGAGCAGCCCCCGAATGATGATGCATTTTCGCTCCTACACTAAGACATGCTTGCACGTACCACAACCACACCTCGTATAATCTCCAACACGCACCATTAGACACCACATAAATTCCTCCCACCTTCACCTTTCCCTTTACTGTTGGGTCGCAGGAGCACGACTGCTACCGCCCGGTAAGCGAGAGGCTGTAATCCTCGCACTGTCTTTCTAAACACGTCTTACCTTCCCCCGTCACACCAGTCCACCAAGTTTCGTCTGAATCTGTCTGGAACATTTTGAGATATCCTGCTACGTTATCGTTTTTGGCCCATCTCTCAGTGGTGAAGAATCACATAAAAGATTCTAGTATCCAGAGCCAGATCTTCACCAAAAATCTAATCAATTTGTCCTTGTCACACATCCAACCTGTCCAACAAATTTCGTTTGAATCCATCCATAACTTTTCAAGATATCCCACTCACAGACAAACAGACAGACAAGGGTGAATACATAACCTCCATCCACCTATGGTGGTGGAGGTAATGAATGAACTTCTAGAGCGGGCATGGTGTGGAGGATGTGTTACAATTGAGCAAAGGTTCTTACCTGTAGCTGCATTTCTGTATTCAAACTTGGTCAAGTACAGGTGCAATCCCTTTCTGAAGGCCTGAAAAAGTATTTCGCACAAGGAATTCCAACACATGAGGAGGCCATTAGGCACAAAGCCTGAGCAATTCTGCCAACATTGATGTGTCCCTCTATCCCCATTGCTTATAGCTACATATCCGATTTCAGTTTAAACCAATCCAAACTTTCTGCTGCCACCACCTTTCCATGCACTAACAACTCTCCGAGTGAAATACGACAGCCTTAACATAGTCTTAATACTCCCCTTCTTCACGCACAAGCTGTTTTATTGTGGCAAATTTTTTTTTTCTTTTTTTTTTAGAAAAATGGTATACAGTATTTCAACTGATAACCAAAAAAAAAACTAAACTGAATTATGGAGAAAGGCATTAAACGTTCGTACATTAAATTCTCAGTATTCCTTGTTTGAAAGAAGCTATATATAGACCCGGCAGAGGTACCCGGCGTTGTCGGGCAACTGGCATTTCAATGACGGGAATATTAAGAGAGGAGGAAGAAGAGGATTTCCGTTTTACTTTACATAAATGAATTCCAGTTTCCTCTGCATGAGATGCAATCAATTGTTTCCTCAAAACAGTACCTTTATTTAATGACAGAAGACGCATTGTTCAGTCTTCAAATGTACACCAGAAGCAAATGAAGCCAAACAGCTATATATAGAGAAAAAATGGTGGATTACACTCTATCTGGCCCAATGGCGTCGTTTGGCTAATAGGCGGTGCTTGGGATGCAGGGAGGAAGAGGGAGGGGGCGTGGCCTGTAGAATGGGCGGCGCTTATGACCCACCCACATACATAAACTCAGCTTTATATATATAATACATAATATACAGTTGGACCTCGGCATTCACGGACCCCACGTATTCACAGTTCATAACGTATGCCCTGCTTCTACATTCCCACCTCACGTGTTCGCGGTTTTAAGTCTATTTATTTATTTTCTTTATTATAATTTTTTTTACACATCAGTACTTGTCTCCTACATCCACCACCACTGATATAAATTCAGCCTGGGAATTCTTTCACAGAAACCTGCTCTCTCTTATGCACCGAGTCATCCCATCTCATCTTCCATTATCTTACGCAACCTCCTGCTCTTGGTACTCTGAATCCTGTGGCAAGGCAGTTGCTTTAAAATAACTTGCATTATCCTCCTGGCAAGCAAATCCAACAAAAGACAACCTCAGATCATCCCACAAAGCTAATAACAAGTGTGTCTACTCTCTCTCGAGTTAGAAAACATCTGTCCAATCTCAATAATAAGCTTTCAAACTTGTCTCCCTCCTCTAAAACCTGGTAGTGCCTTGTCAAGGTGGTGCTTTGTCAAGACTTGCACCGTCTGCCTTCTCTGTGCTTTGTCCCCCTCAGATATCTGCAGGACGCACACGGTCCATCAGCAACCCCCTCCTGGTGAAACTGCCTATACCCAAAACCAATGCTCCTCCACTGCCTAAATCCTCCACTCATTTATTCCTCTTTTTTCCCCACCTGTAGAACCACCTTCCATACTCTCATCAATTCCTCTTCTTCCCTCCAGATATTCAAGTTCACAATCATCAAGTCATGCTGTTCACCCCCATCCTAAATTATGATCTTTTCTACACCTGTTAAACCTCCAAGGACTGAAAAGAGGAAAGAGTTTGCCTGTCTGCTTGTCTATCTGTCGGATGAGGGACGTCATGGTGGATGGTGGACTCATCAGCAAATAAATAATGTGGATTTTCCAGAGTGTCATAGAGATCATTGATGAAGATCAGTAAAAGGACTGTGCCCAGAACACTACCTTGGGGTACTCCAGCCTTGGCAGGGAGAGGAGATGAAAGGATTACGTCGAGAGCCACATATTGACTACGGGAGTAGAGGAAGTCAGTAGGCCTTGTGTGGAGCTGGCCTTGAATGCTATAGGCAGACATTTTGGAGAGCACCGCAGGATGCCAGACTGTATCAAAAGCTTGAGATATGTCCAGAGAGGGCCCCGATTTGGAATGTAAATAGAAAAATAAAGCAAAAGACATGGTATAAAAAGGGGTAATACAATACAATGATAGACCTATTTAGTGTTCTAATATTTGCTTTTGCCTCAGGATTCCATCACTCAACCTTCGAATCTCACATGCCTTATCCGAATCTGCTAACTATACACCAACTTCCTTGGTATTTTCTAAAAGTAAAATAATGTCTTCCAATCTCATTCATATTCATTCATTCATATTCATTCATTCATTTCATTCAATCTCTTCAATTTCATGTAATTTACTCACAGTTCATTTTTAATGAGTCATAGTTTTTTTTTTAAGGTGAAAAACGGGGAAAAAGGGGGAAACTCATGTGATGTAAGGGGAGGGTGGGAGGGGGGGGGGTGCAATCAAAAGGAAAACCATCGTCCAGTGAGTAATGTTATGAAGGCCTTTGTTCCTCACCGCATCACCAATGAATGCATGTAGCATGCGAATAATGGAAGCCCCCTTGCTGTATGAGATTGCGTCAAAGATCTCATTCACCTCTCCAGGGTTGCCAACCTCCACCTGCCCCACATGGCAAGATTTATAATAGGCTAAGTTAGCAGATTAGCTGGAATACTAATTAAGCATACAAATGCAGTATCTCAAGCATACCAAAGTACAAATTGAAATTTGGAAGGCGTCAATGATCTTTTAAAATACATCAAGATGCAAAAAGGTGACAATGCTGAAAAACATTCTTACGACAGCTACAATGATTAATTAGATGCCCGTAAAAATGCACACTGCAATAATGCTCATAAAATTGTTGTACTTTTAAATTCAGCACATTATGAAGGACTGTGTGACAAAAGCATATCACAACAATGCTAACATAAAACATGCACACAGCACACATTACAGACCTTCTTGGCCAAGAAGGAGGTTTGGCCCAAGTCATTCACAACTTGGTTGGCCAAGTCTGATGGTCGACGAGAGCAGATTTGGCAGGAATTTGAAATTTGTTCAAAGTGCCGGCAATAACGCATCTACTTTTCTTGAAAGACATTGTGGGATCTTTAACGTCCACAAACTAATGCTAGCAAATGGGAACACCCATCTAAATGTCCATCTGAGGCAACCATTCCGACAGTTTATATTCAGATCGGGAATCAGGTCAAAGACGAGTGGAAAGTGTGCATTATATGCACCATTCTTGTCCATTTGTTCTCACAAACCCCTCTTGCTGTATATACCTCTTCATAAATACCTGTTTGTTTATTTGGTGTACCATCCACTCAATAATGATAGCTGTTCTATCTATCTCCATTTCCTCCAACATATTTGAAGTCGTAACCATTAATCCAAAGTCTCTCTGCTCCGAATGTGCAGCAATTACCAACATGCTAGCTGGCTGGGTATGAACGTTGCAACAACCGGCCGTGCCAATGCAACCAACGCCAGAAAGACCACCGATCTGTCTGCAATGTGAAAGCAACAGACCTCATATGCATCAGTACCATCACGAGAGATTACAACAAATTTGAGAGATCTGGCTTCCACACAACCCTGGAGATATAGATGTGATGCTGGAGTGTCAGCCATACTCCATTGAGCTACAAACAAAGGCTCTGATCGATGGTGAATAGCTCTGATTTTTCAAGGAAATATTTGGATTGATGGAGGATGAGACCAGTCAACAGCTGGCTTTGAAGGCCAGCCTTGTAATATGGGTAGCACAGGAGAGGTTATGATTAGTGGTGAGGTCTACAAGTTCAAAAGACTGAACCTTTTCCAGTGGATGACCAAATAAATAGGTGGGATCATTTGAATATCCTTCCAGAGCTCTAGGATGAGATGAGATTTTCCATTATTAAAGGACATACTCCATTTATCAGACCAGCATCTAAGCATTTCTAGATCAGCAGAGAGAAAAAGAGATAGATCTGCTGTCTGTCTAGCAGAGGGATGTCGGTACTGTATGACAACATCGAGTTGTCTGCAAAATGTAAGAGTGTGTTTCAGAGCATGGGGGAAGTCACTTGTATTAACCAGTTAATTAGATTAGCAACAAGACTAGGCACAAAACATTGCCTTGGGGAATTCAGACCTCCACCAGTAGAAGGGAGGGGAGAATTACATCAATAACAACATAACTGCTTGAGTGGAAGAAATCAGAAATCCAGAAATTAGGATGGCCTTCTATGCCACAGGCAGAGAGCTTAGCATACAAAGCAGGATGCTAGACTGTCAAATGCAAGAGATATGTCCAGAGAGATGGTTCTATCCTCTTGAGATTGATGGCCTCCAACCATTGCTGAGAGATGGGCAGAAGCATGCCCAGAGAATTGTGATGATGCAAACTGATAGTCAGTAATCCAGTTGGTTGAAAACAGGAAATATAACATCAGCAACAATGATGGATTACACAACTTTGCTTGTAATTGGAAGTAAGCTCACTGGCCTATAGTTGGTAGGGTCTGTTTTTTCACCCGTGTGGATGGGAGAGGCGTTTGCTGACATCACGCAGATGGGATGTTGCCAAAGGAGGACAGATTGAATAGGGGAGATAGAGGGGAAGCAAGAACAGCAGAACATGGCATTGAGAACATGAGCACTCATGCCATCTGGGCCAATCACCAAAGCAGGGTCAAGGCTGGATAGACCTTTGTCTACCTTCTCAGGTGAAGAGGGCACAGAGTCTAGTAGAAAGTGGGTATGTCGTGATAAGATGGGGGCAGAACGGACTATGTTGGATCCAATAAATTTCTAAGCAAAGAGTTTATCAGTCTGCCTTATCTCGAGTAGAGACTGCAGTAATGCCCTTTTAGGTGAGGAACAGGATGGATGGGGAGTAATGACAATGTGCTACCATGACTTGGAGGAAGGAGACTGGTTGGAGGGTTCAGCCTTGAGATTTATAAGATGTTGTTTTCTGCTTTGCCTAAGGATGGATACGCATTTTATATGAGCCTCAAAGAGGAACCTAAATTTGGGTTTCCTCTCCATGGTGAAAAGGCAAGCTGCTATACCGCAACCATCTCTCTCCAGAATTCAGTGAACCAGTGCTGAGCAGAGATGGATACTTTGAGACCTGGTAAGTTTCCGTTCCATCACCTGAAACCCACCCGCCTGTGGAGATAGCAGCCAACAACGAGATGAAAGAGGCGAGGGGGAATGCCTCAGTAGAACTGGGTTTTCACATCTCGGTTACAGTGGGAGTTCGGCTCAAGTACAAGTTCAGTGACCATCAGACCATTTGAGAGTTATGATTGAAGAGATCAGTTATTTTCCCAAGTTCCACTCGTCTCAGCCTCAACGAGGAAATTGCCTTAGTGGTGATACACCAATCAGAACCCTGGACCAGGAGCCTGCAGTAGCTGTGTGCATCGGAGCAGGCCCAACAAAACATTGACAATTTTGTCATGTAAATATCGGTTATCGGGAAAAAAATTTATATCGGTGCAACACGATGTACATAACGATTTATTGCAACTTGCTTTATTTTATGGAAATTGTTATTGCCATTATTCTTATTAAATAGTTTAGTCTGTGAGCCTGCCATCTTCGTATTTGCTGTCTTTGCAGGAAGATGCGCAACTGCAGCTGTCTGTCATTTTTCTGGCACGAGAAGTGATCTTGATCCAATATTTAATGCGTATAACATTAAAATCAGGCCGATCATCACTTGGTGATCTTGGACCAAGTATGCCCAGTGCGACCTTGATCCACTCAAGACACAGTCATGTTACAGTGCTATTACAAAATAATTTCGAAATTTTCTTTGTGAAATATAAAATGTCTTAACTCACCAATATTAAACATATATGGCGGACATTCCAACACTCACCACTCACCCTTGTCAACCTATAATCGACTCACAATGCAATCTTTCACGAGTTTATTTACAACTTCCAGGTCTCAAACATCAAAACTAAACTAGTCACTCTCTCTGAGCTAGAAATGTACCTCCACAGGATGACTGTTTTCCAAGCCATCTGAATCGAGGGCACGGCTGTGATCTTTGGCAACAAACTGGGTCCAGATATGAAAGTCTTGAAAGCAGTGATCAACACACAAGTACTCGATCCAGGTGGCAAAGCCTTCATTAAGCCACAGGTGTGTCCACCATTCCTGCAGTCAAGAAGTGTCAAAAGGTGGACACACAAAAAGAAAACACACACACACACACACACACACACACACACACACACACACACACACGCACACACACACACACACACACACGCCTAAAATAAAAATGCTCATTTAGAAATTATCATGGTCACTAAACCCTGATCTTGTAAAAGTAAATTTATATCACCCCATGCATTTAATGTAAATCATGGAAACGTGCTTCAGAGTCTCAAACATTTAAAAAATATAAAATATAAAATACATTAAATAACTTGCATTATTTAGTATATCAATCAAAGGCCCATACTCTTTACAGGAGTTTGACTAGTGAAGAAATAAGATGCCAGGTGAAGCCAATTTGGGTAATTGGTGTAACGTCACAGAAGTGAGTTGCATTGCAGTATTTAATTTCAGCTCTTTTGCCATGTCTTTCTTACTGAATGAATCATTCATAACTTTCACCAATTTAGGTGAGAAATTATAGCTTATTACTCATCCTGGATGAGACCACTCCAAACTAGGATACTTGACTAAATGTGCAGGAATTTGGAATTTAGCCAGGGTGCTAGTGATAATTCGCCTACTCTTCACAAAAGAAAATGTGGGATCTTTAATGACCTCCTCGATGACCAATGCTAGGTGAGCCCTGTTTTTTTCACTGCATCTCCTCTTGTCTGGCACCATCTGTTCTCTCAGCCCAATCCTGCCCTGCTCCTTCAGGGCACTCTCATTCCCCCCAGCAAAGCACACCTAGTTATCCTTCCAAAACCCATGCTTGCTGGCAAGCTTCACTCTTTTCTCCCATTTGTGGGGCTGTCTTTTCCCCACGAGGCTGTTCAATCACACTTGTCCCTCTAGGCTAGGGCTTCAAGCAGGTGTTGCACCATCAACTTGCATCATCCTCCATCAATACCCAGAAACTTTTCGACCCCCATTAACTCTACCTAACACAACACTTACTTGCAAGTTACTGTCTTTCCTCTCCTCATCCTTTCTCTTTTCCTAGTCATTCATTTTCTTTAATTGTATGTTGTATCTGCTTTCAAATTTTCCAGTTTTCCCTCCATGGAGTTCCCTTCTGCATCCCACTTGTCCACCCTATGCATCCTCTGTGTCCATCTTGTCCACACAATGCATGCTTGTTTGCGTCTTGGTGTTGTCTGTTACATCCCGACTCGTTCAGGTTACTAGCTCTTCCACGAGCCTTGACTATGTATACAAAAAAAAAAGAAAAAAAAAAAGTGGCCTCAATGCCCCAATGTTTGTTCATTGCTCCCAACCATCTTCCCACCTCATTCTTCCATAAGCCTCAATGAATGAATGAATGAATGAATGAATGATCGTTTTAAGGCCATTTTCCCCACTAGAGCGGGGGTTAGCCTTGCGGGCACCATGACAATCATGGTTCCCTGTTTGAGGCAATGTTTTTATGGCCGGATGCCCTTCCTGACGCCAACCCTTGGTCGCCTCTTACGATGCGCAGGGATACGGTGTACCTATTCTAAACCGGGGTACACACCGGGATCATTCATCCCAGCAAGCTGGTACTCAATTTGCCGACCTCGGAAGGATGACAGGCTGAGTCAACCCCCCTGGCGTTAATTCAGCGATTGACCGGGATTCAAACCCAGGATCCTAGGATCCCAAGCCGGCACCCTAACCGCTAAGCCAACACCAGGCCCATAAGCCTCAATCTTCTACAGAAAAAAAAAACTGAGCAATAGAATAATGTATGCTGAGCAATAGTCTCAACAATGCCAAACAGAATATTCCCCAAGTTCATTAGGCCTTCAAAGCCAAAGGCAAGCTAAGATATGGAAATCCTCACAGCTCTGGAGAGAGAGGGTGGAGCTCTGAAAACCACATACTGGTACAGAAATGTACTATGCTGTTCACTGTTATGTGGGTTTGCTTGCTATCCTGTGCTGATGCCTCTATATTGCTGTCTTATAATTTCAGGGGGAAAAATATTTGTTCAACAAAGGAATTAAAGGCAGCAGGATAAATTATTTCCAGTTGATGGCAAGAAGTTCGATTGACTGAGGGTTAAAGGAATATCGATTACTTAAGGGAATATGACCATGATTTAGCTGTGGCAAGTTGAGTACATGACAATGTAGCAAGTTGTGTACATGACAATTTAGCTGTGTACATGACAATGACCAAGATCTAGCCAATCCCATGGTGACCTGAAAAGGTCAACGCCACTTAATAAACCATATAATCTGCAAACACCAAGCTTGAACTCTCTCATGTTCAAGAATCTCAGTGCCTCGATACGGCCAACAAAGTCAATATTATTGATAGAATGACAACAATGAATATGATTTGAAAAATGATAAATTGGATACACAAAATTGGATAAAGATTTTTTTTTAAATACTATTAATGGGACCCAAAAATATGATGAATCTGGAAAAATTATTTTACTTTTACCCATTAACCCAATCAAAATAACAAGGAAGTGAGGGCATATTTGTCAGGTGGTGAGAAAAAAAATAATTTTAAGTTCAAATAATATTTAAACCTTGGAATGAAAGTGAACTTTTAACAACCATAACTCAGAGATAATTAAGACGGATATGCAACTTTATTGCAACTCTGTTTACCCAAGCATCCGCAACCTTTGAATCAGCATCCTCCATCTCACACATCCCCCCCTTCCCCACTTCCAACACTACAACTTTAGCACCCCTTCTTTCACACAAGTACAACCAATGCAGCATCACATCATACTGTTATATTGTATTGTTATGAATTTTGGGTTAGGCATATATAGATTTCGGTAGATCTGCATAGGTAAGTATCCGGCTGTCGTGATAGGGAACCTCACCTGTGATACTGTATATTCTGTGTTTAGGCGGTTTGTCGGGGTAAGTGGATACCTGTGATCATACAAAGATGTTTGTGTGTTAAATAGTTCTAGGGACTAAGATAATTCCCCTGTGTGTCAGACCTGGTGATCATACCTGTGTCCCTTATGGCAACGCACTCTTATAGACACTTAGATAGGCCCTTAGTGCACACACTAATTAAATACCCTCCCCACCCCCTACAATGACTGACCGGAAAAACCAACAGGCAGCGGCCGCGCAGTACGCCACCATGGTGACAAACATCGTGCAAGGCAGGCAATAGCCACACCCAGGAGAACGTGTGATTGGTCGGGGAAGGGACAAGAAGATTCCCCGTGATTGGGGGTAAAGAAGGTGAAGGAGCGACACACTGATTGGCCACCGACCAATGACACCTTGGCCAATCAGTGCGGAAAGCGCGAACATTCGGCCAGTCGGTTTGGAGGGTGCGAAGGAGGGCATAACAAGTGACACGCTGGTTGGTGCAGAGGCCCGGATGACGTCAGAGCACGCCGAGCAAGAGACTGGGAGCGGCGCACATTTTGTCACTTTGGTCCGGACTTTGCTGGTGAACGTTGGTGTGCCAACATTGTCCCCTCTCGTTCCTGGTTCCTTCCTGTCCAGAGCACTTCCTTTTGCCTCTTGCTTTCCCTTGACTGTCCCTTCGTGTTGGACCTGTTCTGCTTGGTGGATGTTCGAAAGACGGTGGGGAGACCAGCGGACGATTCTCTTCCCCTGCGTTCGCATAGGACCAGCGAGCGAGGCTTGCGTTGGAGCGTTGACAAGCGATCGCGTGGGCATGCCGAGGGCCGCTCCGCGCCAAAGACCAGGCAGTTCGCGCCAACCGGAGCCGCGTTGGACGACCAAGCTGCACAACCAGACGATTCCTGACGAATGCTACACATCCAGGGACAGATAAGCTCGCATCCACAAACAAAGTTTCCTTTGATTTACCCTTTCCATTCGTCCTGCATATGAAGTCTGTGTGTGGGATCTCGATTTAGGAACATTATTTATTTATCGTCACATTCCATTGTTCTCGGGTTCCGTAATAAATATTTATTGTTGTACATAATTCCGTGTTCGTGTAAAGTTAATAATTTTCAGGTTGAGGATGCCTGCGGCCGTGAAGGTAAGTCGGCATAGTTCATCCCGGCTCATGTATTGGTCCGCCATAAATTGAATTGGGAAACGCCTCCAAGTAAGCTCGAGTCCATCCGCAATCCCCTGGTCTTAACCAAGGGGCAATTGCGCGACAGTATTTATTGTTACCACAGTATATTTCTCATGATATATTTATATCTCCCTTTCTAATCAATGCTTCCAGTATTTTCTCAATAACTTAAGTGAGTTTCTTAAAACACCACTGATCTTGAATTGAAATCGCAACTCTATGCTTCACATACTTTAAATATACCTGCTTGCAACAGATATACAGTCACGTGAAAAAGTAAGTACACCCCATGTAAAGTTTTGACTTTCTCAACATATTTCAACATACAGCTATTTGATCTTCATTATTTTTTTGTATTTTTTTTTTGTATACAAGATCGAGGCTCGTGAAAGAGCTAACATGAATCACACAGAAAGACAAACCGACACATAAAACATATAACATGGGGAGCGGTAGACAAGATGGGGAGAGAGGGGGAAGGACACAAACACAACATTTGAGAGCAGGGACATCGAGAGATCTGTGGGAGGGAGAGGGCTTTGGGGGTGGGGGGGAGAGGCATGGGAAGGGGGGATGGGAGAGGAATAAAACATATGGACACTGCCAGGACTTACAGGAAAGCAGTTGGAATTTCAAACAAAGTGGATCTGGGGTGAATTAGCGGGGGTAGTAGGCTATGAGCCAAGGGGGTTGGTCGGTACCATACAGATGGAGTAAGGCTCATTGTGATTTTTAGCAAGATATATGTCCCTAGATATGAAAAAAAAGTGATAGCAGTGTATAACTCTCGGCCATCTCTGTGTTATCACCCGAAGTATTCTTATACGCCTGCTTCGCTTCGCCAAAAAATGTGATATTTGCTAAAATTGGAATAAATATGTTTTTAAGGACCACAGTGCCAATAATTTGCATACTGGATGCCAACTAATATAGTAATAGAAATATAGAACATTTGTGGGGGTTATTTATCAAAATATTGATATAATGCCAAAAAATATGTTAAATTTAGTGAAAAGGTGGTCGAAATCGCTTCGAGTTCAGAATTCACATTGTACATTTTTGTCAATATTTCAAAAATGAAAACTCCCAGAGTAACATTTGACCCCTCAAAATCTTCGCAAGGAACCACTGCATTGGAATATATCATTACTTTGTAATATGGTGGTTGTTTGGGGCACATATTTTGGCAAAGTTCAAAATATGTTCAACCATACCCCCTAATTTTGATATTTTGGAACGAAACATAGCTTTTGAACATTTTAGGTTTATTCGTCTACTACTTTTGGTATCTCGGTGTAATTTTTGGTATTAGCTAGTATCCTAAAGTAGGTTTGTAACATCAGCTACATTATATTTCACAATGCATGCAAACTTGCTCCACACTCTAGGTTTATCATGATCTCTCGAACAAATAATAATAATAATAATAATTCATTTATTTTGTATAGCGCTTTTCCAGAAGCCCAAAGGCACTTTGACAGAGTGGAAAACATAACAGAAATACGATCTCGATCTCGATCTCGATCTCGGCACTCTGTGGTCCTTAAAAACATATTTATTCCAATTTTAGCAAATATCACATTTTTTGGCAAAGCGAAGCAGGCGTATAATAATATTTCGGGTGATAACACAGAGATGGCCGAGAGTTATACACTGCTATCACTTTTTTTTCATATCTAAGGACATATATCTTGCTAAAAATCACAATGAGCCTTACTCCATCTGTATGGTACCGACCGGTCAATTTGGGGGGTCTGGCTCATAGCCTATAGAAAAGATCAAGGTTTTGGATGGGGGAAGATAAGAGATGGTGGCGAACAGCTGTTTTAAAGACGTGGAGGGAGGAGTGGGATTGAAGGGAGTGTGGGAGTTTGTTCCAGAGGCGGGAGAAAAGAGGAATGAAAGAGTGAAGGTGAGCAGAGAGCCTAGATTTTGGCAGTTTAACCATCAGAGGGTTGCTGGCAGATCTTATGCGACCTGTAGGACTATTTGGGTGACAAAGCACAGAGAGAGCTGTTCAACAATATTGATAGATAAAGGTGATATAATATAACAAATATCATGAAACATTTACATTTTGTAGTCCATTGTATAATTTAAATAAACATAAATGCAAATTTCGCATGTGGAAAAAGTAAGTACACCCCTACATTTATCACGACTTCAAATACCTAAAATTAGAATCAGGTGCACCAGCTCAGGTGCAAGTGATTAGAACATCGTCAGAGAGGATCTTGGAGGAACCTGTCTTATTTAAACCTCAGACATTTAGTTTGGCTTGCTAGGATTTAGTTTGGTCACCATGCCTAGATCAAAAGAGCTCTCTGAGTCTTTCAGAAAGAAGGTTATAGATGCCTATGAGTCTGGGAAGGGATTTCAAAAGATCTCCAAACAATTTGAAATCAATCATTCGACTGTCCAGAAGATCATCTACAAGTGGAGAAGATTCCAAACAACTGCCAACTTGTTCGGGCCAGGCCGCCCCAGCAAGTACAGCCCGAGAGCAGACCGCAAGATGCTGAAAGAAGTCTCTAAGAACCCCAGAATGTCATCACGGGACCTACAGGTAGCTCTTGCCACTGTTGATGTAAAAGTGCACGAGTCTACCATTAGAAAGAGGCTGCACAAATTTGATCTACATGGGAGGTGTGCCAGGAGGAAACCTTTGCTGTCCAGAAAGAACATCAGGGCAAGACTAAAGTTTGCCAATGAACACCTAGGCAAAGACCAGCACTTCTGGAACAATATGCTCTGGACAGATGAGTCAAAGGTAGAGCTATTTGGCCACAGTACCAGAAGACATGTTTGGCAAAAACCAAAGACAGCATTTGACCACAAGAACCTGATACCAACTGTAAAGCATGGTGGTGGAAATATTATGGTTTGGGGCAGCTTTGCTGCATCAGGGCCTGGGCAGCTCACCATCATATAATCCACTATGAATTCTTAATTGTACCAGAGGGTGCTTGAGGATAATGTGAGCCCATCTGTCGGAAAGTTGAAGCTCAACCGAAGGTGGACCTTGCAACATGACAATGACCCTAAACATACCAGTAAATCCACCAAGGAATGGCTGAAAAGAAAGAAATGGAGGGTTCTGGAATGGCCAAGTCAAAGCCTGGATCTAAATCCCATCGAGATGTTGTGGGGGGGATTTGAAATGAGCTGTGCATGCAAGAAACCCCTCAAACATCGCACAGCTGAAAGAATTCTGCATGGAGGAGAGGGCAAAAATTTATCCCAGGCAATGTCAGAGAAAGGTAGACAGTTATAAGAAACGCCTACTTGATGTTGTTTCTGCCAAAGGGGGCAATAGCAGCTATTCGAGCCAAGAGTGTACTTACTTTTTCCACATGCGAAATTTGCATTTATGTTTATTTAAATTATACAATGGACTACAAAATGTAAATGTTTCATGATATTTGTTATATTATATCACCTTTATCTATCAATATTGTTGAAATGAAGATTAAATAACTATGTTGAAATATGTTGAAAAAGTCAAAACTTTACATGGGGTGTACTTACTTTTTCACGTGACTGTAGGTATACTGGCTCAGTTTTAAAGAATTTCCTTATTTTTAATTATAATCTTTATATTAAAGTAGCGGCAGTCTTCTGTCTGTCTGTTTCTCACTTTCACCCATTGGTTGGACAGCTGGCCCAACTCCACCCACAAAGGACATCATTAATAGGAAGGCTGACTCCATCCACCGGCATTTTGATTTTCATGCAATTCAGGCTGAACACATTTATGAACTGAACAATTTATGAACAATAATTAATAATAATAATTTAATGCAATTTATGAACTCACCTTTACATATTCACAATCCTCATATCTGACATTTACATTGCTAAACATAAACTTCCTGGAGCTTGTGAAGCAGCGCTTCGTTGCCTATACACCGTCCAAAAAAGGAAGGGTTTTCCATGGAATTCTGTTCCATGGGTCCTTTCTAGTTCCATTTGAAAAGCAAGCGACACATTTAATCTTTGGTTTATACCACCACAACCAGTGTTCTTCTCCAAAGAGTGGGAGAATAACAGACGCCGGTTACAAATGGCCTACGTCTTTGTCTTTGTTAAAAATAAATATATAAAGCTATAAATTCCTTGTGCCTTTAAACTATCCTATAAAGTATAATTGTGGGTTATGCAATCATAAGTGTCAATAATGAAAAATGTACAAGGAAACATTGCCCTCGGATAATGTCTTGCAGAGATGAAAGAAACTCGGGAATAAAATTCTGAGAATTTAGGTTTACAAACATATATTTGATTCTTCTCGTACTTCAAAATAAAGCACGAATGATGTCACATTTACCATAGATGGCGTAAATGTTATTAACATTTTATCCAGTGTGGAACAACTAAAGAAGGTGCAAATCCACTTTGTTTTATACAGATGCGAAAAATACCATACCTGTATTTAAAAATGATTCACTGCAAACTGCTTTTAGTAGTCTGATAACAAACCAAAGTTTGTGTGCATTCTACTAATAAATCTTATTATTTATTTTCATCAGCTAATGCTCTACAATGTGAAACAAAACATATGCATTGATGATTTATATAAAATCATCATAATCATCTTCATAACAAATGATGCAGGACAGATAGGGTCCATGTAACTAAAGTAAAGAACCGAAACGAGTGATTCGTACCATTGTAACAAGGTTCCCAAACCATTGGTGAGCGAGTTCATGGCCCACAACCAATGCGACACTTTGTCGTGCCTCTGAAGACGAGCTCTTGGGGTCCACCAGCAAGGCAAGTTCTCTGTATTAAAAAGGCCAAGCAGGGCATGGTTAGGATCAGAAATGACAGTCAGGGGCCTGCATACAGGCAAGAGGGAGAAAAAACAAATTCAAAAAATGGACAGAAATAATGAACTGGAGGCTGGGGAGAAGAGTGAATAAATGGGAGCAGAACAGTAGGATTGAGGAGGAATCAAACAAAGCCAGTTGGTTTAAGTAGTCAATGTAGTTGGCAGAGACGAACAGCATGTGCACACCTTTTAGTATAGCTGTCTGAATACTTTAAGGGGTTGATGCTTTTTCAGGGACATTGCTGGGTTTCATGACCAACCAGAAACACCACACCTATACAGGTAATATATGCTTAATCTTTGTAATATATGGCATTATCAGAATGAAGACCAAACGGTGCCAAGAAAAACTAGGTCTATCAGTCACTTGGACAACAACATAAAATGTGGGCTGGGAGAAGTGTTTTTAAAAATAAACATTATATAAATTGCAAGAAGTTTACTTCACATAGGAATAGTTCAACAGTCAAAAAAGTCAACAAAGAACGCATTACAAAAAGGAGAAAAAAATTCCAATATCATAAATGTTTTATGTTGGCCTTTATCACAAAACTTAGTTAATGAAGGGCACTGTACTTAAACAGGAAGAGTGTCAAAACAGGGAGTGAATTCTGGAACCACAAACAACCTGAAGAACCAACAGCTTCGCTGAACTCTCGCAGCAACAGTTTCCTTCCTACAAATCATGGCGGTGCCTTGTCAAATCTGTCTCTGATGTTTGCTTCCATTTAAACTCCTCCCTCACCTCAAACGATATTACTGCAAACTCTGCTCAAGATAAGGCAGAATGCTTAAACTCTGTCTTTGCCTCATAATCTTGCATACCCAACTCACCCTGTTTTGTCCACAACTTACTCGGACAGACCCACTGTCTATTAGAATCTGTGTCTTTCACACCCAGGAAGGTAATGTTATGTCCAGCCTTCCCACTGCTTCGACAATGGGCCCAGATAACATCAGTGGCCATGTTCTCAAATCCTGCTCTGCAGTTGTTGCTTCCCCTCTATCTATCCTATTCAGTCTGTCCTCCTGCTCTTTTCACCACCTTTTCTCTGCAGACAACAACAACAACAACAGGCATTTTAAGGCCATTTTCCCTGCAAGAGCGGGGGTTAGCCTTGCGGTTCCCATGACAATGTTCTCCATTTTGCCCTATTTTCTGCATCTCCCCTTGTTAACCCCCTTGCCCACATTTCTTCTTCGACCATCTTTAGCCAAGTCTTTCTCGGTCTTCCCCGTCCTCTACTTCCTTCTACATTCATTTCCATCACTCTTCTCAACCAGTCACTTTCATCCTTCCTCAACACATGACCAAACCATCTCAACCTGTTTCTCTTCACAGCATCCATCACAGGCTCTATTCCCATCATCTTTCGCAATTCATCATTTGTCTTCCTCTCTCTCTCAACGATACTCCGCACATCCACCGAACCATTCGCATTTCCACCCTTTCCAGCCTTCGTTGCTCTGCAGAGAAGTCAGCAAACTTCATCCATGTCCTCAAGAATGGTGCAAAAATAATTATTCCAACCATAGGCCAGTGAGCTTGCTTCCAATTAAAAGCAAAGTCAGGGAATTTATCATTGCTTGGATATTAATAAGTCTTTCCTGTTTTTAAACAACATTATCTCTGACCATCAGTTGGGATTCCACCCTCAACTCTGGGCATGCTTCTGCTCCTCTCTCAGCAATGGTTAGAAGCCCTCAATCTCAAACAAGAGGTTATGACAGTCTGATGTAATCTACACAGTATGGTATTATTAAGCTCTCTGAAGGTGGCATGGAAGCCTACCTTCAATCCTGGATTTATGACTTCCTCCACTTATGCAGTCAATGTGGTGCCATCAATGGAACCCTACTGTCCCCTCTCCCAGTGGATGCTGGAGTTCTGCAAGACTGTTTTGGGTCCAGTCGAGTTACTCGTCCATATAATTGGTCTCTCCTCTGCTCTGGAAACTTAATTTTTGAAGACGAGTCCACATCGTGTCATACGTTACGCATACATACATAAACAGGCAGCATATCTACAATAGAAGAGAGCCGTTGGTCTGTCTGTCTGTGTCACCATTTTTCTCAGAGATGGCTGAACGGATCTTCGTCAAACTTTCAGAGGTTCATCAGTTAGTGCGTGGGAGTGTTTTCGGCAAAAAAAAAAAAAAAAATTTGGATTAAAAAACAAAAAACATCTCTGTAGTGCCGAATCCTTTTTGATCAATGACATTTATAATTATATACAAGTACACATTCACATAAAGAAATACAAAACACAAACATTTGAACACAAAAAAAATAAAATCAAACAATTCCGGAAGTGTACAAAGTTGGAAGTAAAGCTTCTTCTTCCTGAAACTCATCATAGAAATGTGATGAACGGCACATTCACCAGCAGATATTCAAAAAAAAGGTGAAATGAAGATTTGACATTTGTGATGGATTCTGATTTGGATGCAATTTGCTTTTCCATTATATTTGCCATCATTTCAAATATGTTAATGTTTCTTTTTCGCTTGAGCAACGCCGGGTACTCCAGCTATAAACACTTATAAACTTTACTCAGGGTACAAATACAACTTTGGCTGGGGGGTAACATAGGCTATGTGGCCGTGGCCTCATTCGGGGGTGTGGGGGACCTGGAGAGGAGCATCAATTCTCTATGTAAATGTGTACGGTGTAGCACCACCTGGTGATGGTGGCAGAGGGTATTACAATTTCCTTTTTAACCTGGGCAACACTGAGGTTAAAGCATTCTTTGCACGGGTAAATTTTTCCTCCTTCCCTTCCCTGTCTCATTCCCTCCCCTGTTTATGTAAATGGAGGAGCCTGTCAAAGCCCCCCCCACCCCCCCAAAATATGGACATGTAGTATATCTTTCCCTCCCACTCCCTTCCTCAACCCTTCTCCAGCCTCCCCCCTCCCTAAAAAATATATATATATATGCACATAAACATGCACATAAACAGGCACAACACACACACACACACACACACACACACACACACACACACACACACACACACACACACACACACACACACACACACACACACACACACACACACACACACACACACACACACACACACACACACACACACACACACACACACACACACACACACACACACACACACACACACACGAGGACGTGAGGCCAAAAGCAAATAGACAACATGGAAACGGCGAATGCTAAACCATGAACCAATGAATTGCACATTCAAGTGCCGCCTTCAGTCAAACGTCAGGCATGGACAGCCAGTTCGTGAATGACTTGGGGGAGGGGGTGCGGGGGGAACACTTACTGCAGCTAAATGTTTATTCACACGGTTAATGGCAAAACTACAAATGCATTGGCGATTGCATTGGTGAAATGTCAAATCCACGAATGTCAGTCATGGGTGGAAATCCTCACGTCACCTTCTCAGTCTGCTTTAAACTCAATCTCCCTACATTTTCATTCCAAACAGAATCGATGCAATCGCATTACTATAACAAAATACAACGTTACAAACACACGTGATGTGTTTATGAAACACTTCGTACAAATTGAAAATCAAAATCTTAATTGCATTGATAAATTCATGAAACTTTCCACCCACCTTAGGATGCATAAAAGTGGCGTCGTTCGGGTGGAAACTCAAAATTATGGTTGTGTCGTGGTATTATCAAACCAGCGAATCTTCGTCATTTTGCCTATTTCCGGATCGGGAGCAGCTTCATATTGAACGAAATTCAAAATCACAATTCTATTGAGGAATTTATGAAACCTCCCACCTAACTTATGACAGCCGCTGGTACCCCCAAAATGTTCCACCAGAAGGTTTTGGCTGGGCTAGCTCCAAAACTGCAGGGGGAGGGGGAGGAAATCAGGACAGACTGATGGAGACTCCTGTTTAATAATATAGAGATATCTCTAGCAATTATTACTCACTGGTCTGATAAATGGAACATGTCTGTCAATCCTCGAATAATCTGTCTCGCCCTATCACGCCAGAAGGATAGAACAAATGAGCCCACTATATATTTCCTTTCATTGAAAAGGTTCAGTCTCTTGAATGTATAGGCCTCACCATTAGCACCTTTGCTGAGCCAACCAAATGGCAAAGCTGGCCTCCCAAGTCAGCCACAAACTGGGTATCCTGTGTCGATCCAAGTCTTTCCTTGGAAAATCAGAGCTACTCAATCTAAAAGGCTTTTGGCCATAGATAATTGGAGTACTGGTACTACTCTCCCATTTGGGCCGACGCCTCAGCATCGCATCTGTCGCTCCTGGAATCTGTGGAATCAAAATTCTGACCATTATTAGAATCGTCCGTGGTGAGGCAGAGGCACAAGGGGGGGGGTTTCTCTCACACATAGCAGGTAGGTCTGTGCCCTCTCCGTTTTATTTTTATTTTTAAAGTGCCTCTCGTCTGGTCAATTCCCTCTGCTCTCTGATCCTCCAAACCTCGTTTTTGTTCCAGCACATTGTTCCAGTAACCCTATCTTGGTTAAGGTCCCAAAAACTAGACTTTCCACACACCTCCACTCTTCTTTTCTTCTTTTCTCCCATTTGTGGAACTACCTTCCAGAGACCGTGCAATTGCTTCCAGGGCTTCAAGCAAGTGGTGCACTATATTTCATGTCATCCCACCATATCTAATGATCCTTTTCCTCCAATCACTCGACTGTAACTAACCAAACCCCTTACTTGCATGCTATAGTGTTTCCTTCCATTTTCTTTGTTTCATTCCCTCCCTTGTTTATGTACAAGAGTTGTCTCACTGTCTTACTGTACGTCAGTGCATATACTCAGTCACCTTGCTCTAACACGTGCCTCGATGTTGTAGAAATAAAACAAAAAGCCATAACGTAAGCTGATGATACGAAAAGGGGATGAAAACAGGAAAGGAGACAACACTGAGATAGAAAGACCAGGTTGACTGTAGGAAATTAAATATATTTTCACATCGAGCACAACTTTCACAATAATTCCATGGTGATGAATATTTACCCACCTGTAAGTCACAAGTCCCCAGTTCTCCATAGCCCCTGCAAAAATATGTGCAAGCAAAGATCAGCCAAAGTTGAAGCACATGTGAGATTTTGCAGATACTTGGTGATACAATTCTGTTAGCTCTGGAAGATAACTCACCCACAGAGAAATCAGCGATGGCTATCAAGTCAATCTTGGGCAATGGGTAGGGTACGTCAAAGTACTGTGTATAAAATGGGATTGTCTTTATGGCAACCTAAGGTGGGAAAGGTAGAGAAAACCTAGTATGTTTCGGTGCGACTCATTTAGAGTCAGGGTTACCTGAAAGCATAACCACAGCCTAGTTTCAAATTTATGAGAAATATATTATGTATAGTTATCAGTTGGAGAGAAAAAGTTCTGCAAAGCTATGCATTTTTATACTGTAGATCCGAGGCTTACAATAGAGCTTGCACCATAAATAACAGCAGGACAAAGACATTAGAAGACATCAGTTCACTTTTCCATGAATTACAAAGACAAATAGAACAGTACTTGGTGGAGCGCATAGCTCCTCTCCAGGCTGAACAGTTTATGTTTTGTATCCCACTGATAGGCTGGATCTGGATCCGGACCTGAACCAAAATCTAATCGGCTTGTTCTCGTCACCTAACCAACTTGTCCACCAAGTTTGTCGTAATCCATCCACAACTTCTTGAAATATCATGTGTGTGTGTGTATATATATATATATATATATATATATATATATATATATATATATACACACAACAACAACATGCATTTTAAAGGCCATTTTCCCTCCTAGAGCGGGGGTTAGCCTTGCGGTCCCCATGACAATCTTCTCCATTTTGCCCTATTTTCTGCATCTCTCCTTGTTAACCCCCTTGCCCGCATTTCTTCTTCCACCATCTTTAGCCAAGTCTTTTTCGGTCTTCCCCGTCCTCTGCTTCCTTCTACATTCATTTCCATCACTCTTCTCAACCAGTCACTTTCATCCTTCCTCAACACATGACCAAACCATCTCAACCTGTTCCTCTTCACAGCATCAATCACAGGCTCTATTCCCATCATCTTTCGCAATTCATCATTTGTCTTCCTCTCTCTCAACGATACTCCACACATCCACCGAACCATTCGCATTTCCTTGTGATGCCATATATATGGTGATGGCAAGGCCATATATATATATATATATATATATATATATACTACATGACCAAAAGTATGTGGCCACCCCTTCTAATTAATGGATTCGGCTGTTTCAGCCACACTGATTGCTGACAGGTGTATATTAATCAAGCACACAGCCATTCAATCTCCATTGACAAACATTGCCAGTAGAATGGGCCGATTGGGCCGTACTAAAGAGCTCAGGCCGATTGGGCCGTACTAAAGAGCTCAGTGACTTTCAATGTGGCACTGTCATAGGACGCCCCTTTCCAACAAGTCAATTCATCAAATTTCTGCCCTGCTAGAGCTGCCCCTGTCAACTGTAAGTGCTGTTATTGTGAAGTGGAAACGCCTCGGAGCAACAACAGCAAAGCCGCGAAGTGGTAGGCCACACAAGCTCACAGAACAGGACTGCCGAGTGCTGAAGCGCGTAGCGTGTAAAAATCGTCTGTCATCGGTTGCAACACCCACTATCGAGTTTCAAACTGCTTCTGGAAGTAACGTCAGCACAACAACTGTTCATCTGGAGCTTCATGAAATGGCTTTTCATGGCCGAGCAGCCGCACACAATCCTAAGATCACCATGCACTGCGAGCAAGGCCTAATCGCCCAACATCAGTGCCAAACCTCACTAATGCTCTTGTGGCTAAATGGAGGGCAAATCCCCACAGCAGTGTTTCAAGATCTAGTGGAAAGCCTTCCCAGAAGAGTGGAGGCTGTTATAGCAGCAAATATCAGGAGGCAAAGGGAGATCAGATATATCAGGAGGCAAAGGGAGATCCATGAGTTGAGAATTGATTTGAGGAGCTTGAATGGAAGATGGAAGAGGGCAGTGGAAGGGAGAGGAATGGGCTTGAGGCATTGACGAAGCAGGTGAGGTTGGTGAAGTTGAAGAGAGTGGAAAGGATGAAGAGGCAAAGAAAGGAGAGGCAGAGGAAGAGAAGAGATTCTTTGAGAATCCTTTTCGGTTCATGAAGGATCTGTTGGAGCAGTCTCGATCTGGTGCACTGAAGGTACTGAGTTGGAAGGTCACCTGTGTGTCACGTACGCAGCCAAGGAGGGACAAAGTAGTGGAGGACATTGAATGCTTTGTGAGACCGACAGAGAAAGGTGTTCCATTTGATTTGTCAGAGCCAAAGATGTCTGAGGTCGAGGCAGCTTTTAAGGAAGGCATGGGCGGCATCGGCTCCAGGACCAAGTGGAGTGCTCAAAGGTGTTTAAGAGTTGTGAATGCATTAGGCAGTATCTGTGGAAGGCTCTGAAGGTGGAATGGAGGCCAGTCAATGGAGGAGGGTGGAAGGAGTTTATATTCCAAAGCAGGAGGAGGCTGTGCCACTTGAGCAGTTCAGACCAATATCATTGCTCGATGTAGATGGCAAGATATTGATGGGTAGCTTTGCGGCACGGCTCTCAGGCTTCATCAGAGAGAGTGGTTTTGTGGATGGTTTTGTGTAGAAGGCAGGAATACCAGGATCACCAGCATGCATTGAACACTCAGCAATGGTCTGGCAAGTGCTACAGGAGACAAAGAGGCAAAGGAAGGATGTTGCGGTGCTAGGACTGAATTTGGAGAATGCATGTGGGTCAGTGACGCATGCCTTGATCAGGTATGCCATGGATTTATTTTGGGTGCTACGGAGATTTGGGGATTTTTTATGGCATATTATGATCAGTTTTGGATGCGGTTTGTGACACAGTCCTATGTAACAGAATGGCAGACGTTGGAAGTGGAGATCCCGATGGGATGTACCATATCCCCTATTTTGTTTGTGCTGGTTATGGAGT
>NC_136261.1:192379483-192401983 GCF_964187855.1 Myxine glutinosa
TAAAGCATGTTTGATCGGTGATGTGATTCAAAAGGGGATTGGGAAAGACTTCGAACTATTGCGACAATTGATCCTGGTGGAGGAATTCCAACAGTGTGTCCACGAGGACATTAAAGTACATCTGGAGGAAAGGAAAGTACCAAAGTTGTATGAGGCAGCAACCCTGGCAGATGACTATGCCTTAACACACAGGATGAGGTTCCATAAACCTAACTTCCCGCCTAGAGTTCGCACGGAGAGTTATGATACATCCGGTGCAGAGAACGAAGATTCATGGGGCGGCCTAGAGATGACTATGAGGACAGATCTGATAACGCGACTCTTAGGGATCAGAGGTCTACAGTTCCAAGACGGACTTATCCTCCGGGGGGCTCGAGACAAACCACGGGTTTCTCCACCGGGCCTACTTGTGCTTTTTGCAAGAAACCTGGACACTTGATGTCCCGATGTTATGCTTTGGAAAGGCAAAATCAGGAGCGGAGTCAGACTAGTACAACTCCGAATGCAATGGCAAATGTGAGAAATCGCCCTCAAAAGGGTTACCAACCATTTATTTCAGAGGGGTTTGTGTCATTGGATGGAGACTCGACTAACCAGAAACCGGTTAGGGTATTGAGGCACACAGGAGCACATCAATCTTTGATGCTTGAAGGCATTTTGCCATTGTCAGAGAAGACGGCAACTGGTGTTTGTGTTCGTTTACAGGGGGTTGGTGGCTGTGTTAAAGCTCCACTTCATGTCATCCGTTTAGAGTCTGATTTGGTGTCAGGACCGGTCACCGTAGGTCTACAAGCCACTCTTCCTGCAGAGGGAGTATCTTTTGTTATCGGGAATGATTTGGCCGGTGGTCAAGTTTCTGGTAACCCGATGTTTGTTAAAAAGCCTAGTATGGAAAGTAACACTACCCAAGTCAGGGATGGAGGCAATGTTGGCAAGCTCTTTGTAGGTGGACTGAACTTCAAAACAAGGAAAGATGTTCTGGCCTCTGTCTTCGGCAAATATGGCCCGCTTTTGGAAGTGCTGCTGATAAAAGACAGGGAGACACAAAAGTCAAGAGGGTTTGGCTTTGTCACGTTTGAAAACACAAAGGACGCCAGAGATACAGAAAAGGATCTGAATAACAAGGAGTTGGAGGGTCGGACCATAACAGTAGAGAAGGCATTTCATAGGTGTCGAGGGGGCTACAGAGGAGGACAATGTGGAAGTAGTGGTTTTGGTGGTGGCCGCAGTCGATATTACTATGGAGGCTCCCAGAGTTACGGCAACTCCCGAAGGAATGATTGTCAGAGTAGTGGCCGAGAAGGAGACGGCTATTCATGTGACTACAAGCGGTCCAACCGTGATTATTATGGAAGTTCGGAAGAGTTGAAACACTGAATGCTGCGGTGCAGCCTAGCCAAGATTCCTACACGGATTAACCGTGAACCCCACATTCCTAAAGGCGTCCATGTAGTGAATACTTCCAGGCCTCACCACCCAACCACCATGGAACCTGGCTCTCAGTTCGGCCTCCCGGGAAAAGTGCTGTATATTTGCTTGACTTTGGATTTTTGATCACAACCCCTTAACCTTCATTCAAAAGAAATTAAAAGTAAAAAATCAGAGGGTGATGAGATGGAGTTTGGCTTTGCAGGAGTCCAACTGGGAAATTGAACATGTAAAGGGCAGGGACAATGTCGTTGCTGACGCTTTGTCCAGTGAATTAACTTTGGAAATCTCTGTGGGTTGTTCGAAGTTTTGTTGCTTTATTTTTGGGGAATATTGAGTATTGTTGTTCACGGGAATTGATGATTTGGGTTGCGAGTTTACTTTTGTTTGTTTAAAGAGTTTGCCTGCACAGAAAGTTTTCGCGGTGTTCAAACTTTCTTTCTTGAGGGGGGGGAAGTGTTACGGATTCGTCACTTCCGTTGTTGGGGTTTTCCTCCACTTGAAATATTTCTGATTCTATGTACTATTATTGTCTTCCAATGGTTTATTGTTTATGAACTGTTTTCAAAAGGTAAAAAGAATTAAGGTTTTAAATTAAACCGGAACCGGACGACGACGAGGAGGAGGAAGAAGAGGAAGAAGAAGGCAAGGGCGTGGCGAGTGAAGCCGGACAAGAAGCAAGTGGCGTCCAGCTCCGTAGTGAGCGTTGTCGACTGAAAGGCGCGAGTGAACTTTGAATTTCCCTGGAAGGAGTTCTTATGATAGGTGTTATCGCTGGGGAATTGGAAAACCTGCGTGGTCAGGTTTGGGGCGTTGCGATTCCGAAGAATCCTCGCCAGGTCGTGTCGACTCAAGTAAGAGCCGTCGGCCGTTTTGGACTCGCGCTTTCTTCCTCAAAAGGTCTTGGCTACGCGTCAGTTTCACCATCCAGTCGTCTATCTGGGATATGTGTGTGCAACGCGGAGTTTGAAGATTAAGTGGCGGTTCGCCGACTGTGA
Source organism: Myxine glutinosa (assembly GCF_964187855.1). Taxonomy (NCBI): domain Eukaryota; kingdom Metazoa; phylum Chordata; class Myxini; order Myxiniformes; family Myxinidae; genus Myxine; species Myxine glutinosa. Next base: position 192,381,910 of record NC_136261.1, read on the forward strand.
ACTGTGAACGTTCATACCTGGAGGGCACCTTTGGATCCCTCCGTGAGTTTGCCTGACATGGTTTTGGACCACGTGACTTTTTATGCCGCTTCGGCCGCCTACGCCTGTGAGCTGTTTTGGCAGTATGACCGGGCCCGTCATCTGAACGGGGTTCGGGTTTCGATTTGATCTAGCTCCGACACTCGCTGGAGGGGATCACCTTTGAGTTATAGAGACATTGGGGAGTGTTCTTTTTCAATCACTGGGAGCACAGTGAGTTATCTTACCCTAGCTGATGGTACCATCATAAGATTGTTGATTGCTATCATTGTTGTATTGTTATTCCTGTGTGATTTTTTAATACAGTATTTGTTTGTTGATAACCATTGGTGTGGTTTCAATATTGATTTTGACACTGAGTAACACATTTTTCTGCCGTGGCTCCTCTCGAGGCTTGGAGGTATATCGTGACCAGGGGGTCAGGGAGGAACATGTAACACTTGGACATGCTGCTTCTACTCTCCTAACATTGGATGAAGCCCTTCAGTGTGAGACATGGAATCAGGGCCATATCTCTAGATATACCTCAAGTTTTCAATTGGACACACGAGGAGGTAATTTGGCCCATCATACATGCATTCAATCAACACCACATTAATAAATTCTACCAATATATTGACAAAAATTCAGTTGGGATGGGGTGGGGGGGGGGGGTGTGGGGTGTGGGAGAGAGTGGCAGAAAAACAGACTTCACAAAGGGACATTTATCTCCTTTTTTGAGGAATGAACAAAAACAACAGCACATTCTCTTTTTGTCGAGGCCCCCTCTCAGATACCATATGATCACTACACATGTATACAATCACCCAACCATGTCTCAGCTGCCTACCATTCCTACCAATATCCATGTACCCCATTTATCCCGAATGCTTCTAGGTACCTATCCACCGTTTCCACTGCCACTACCTTTCAAAGGAGACCATTCCATAGATTAACTAAGTCTTTAAGTGAAAGACTCGACCTTAACACCATCCGAACTATCCTCGTCTTTACTCTCAGGCTATGGACCCTGATCCTATCACTGTCCATTCTGCTGAAAAACTCTTCTGCATTTGTTTTATCTGTACATTTCATCATCTTTAAAAGCCTGGTGTTGACATAACGGTTAAGGTGGCTGGCTTGAGATCTTAGGGTCCCGAGTTCAAGCTCTTGTCATGCCAGTTAACACCAGGTGGGTTGACTCAGTCTGTCATCCTTCCAAGGTCGGCAAAATGAGTACCAGATGAATGGGTAACATCAGCGCAGTCATGTCTCTAGAAAACGATGCAACCAGCAGCCATAGGCTGCACACGAAATCGCCAACCACCATCGTAAACATCTCTATCATATCCTCTCATAATCCTTTTTAACATTCTAAATGTGTTACATTAACTCGACTTTTGTTCTCACACAGACGTGTTGAAAGGATTCCATAGTCAGCACAAATGCATTACCCTATTATAATTAGCAAAGATAACAAACAAAATCAAAGAAGCAATAAGCAAAATAAAGCAACTGCAGGATAGCCCAGAGCACCAGAAGCCTTTGTTACAGTAAACCTGACAGTTAATTTAGTTTGAATAGGCCAACAGGGAGCTATCTAGCTATAAAGTGTACGTTTTTCTAGTTGCCCTTTTGTTTTTGATGGATCGAGGTTTATGTGACAGCGACCTCCTATGGATAACTGAAGTAGTGCAGAATCAGAAACTGGAGGCTGCTCATGGTACTGCCCCCTCTCTAAACGGTCCTATTTTGCTACAACATGTTTGCAGGTTTGTTGTCTTACAGTATTGCAGCCAATACTGTTTGTGACAATTGAAGCCTGTCCCAATCTGTTGGATTCCAAACCCATATTTTTACCCCGTGCACGCGAAGCGAAAAGCGAGGTTGAGCAATTAATTCACTTCTGTCTATCTGTCTACAAATATTGGTTTATGATCGAGGAACAACTTAATTTCAATTGAATGTTATATTTTGAACATGAATCGGACAACAAACATGTAGTTTAGCAGTACTTGAGCTATGAATATGTACCGATCGCACATGCGCAGAGGAGCGAGATAACATTTTTACTATGTCTGTCATTCAAACAAAATTGAAAATCATTCCATACAAGAAATGCGTTGTTTTTAAGAAAGTCATCGTGGACACAAACAACAGGCATGAATAACTAATGTAATGTGTTGAATAAGGTGGTGTAGAAGATGCCGCATCAATGGCAGTAAACTTTAGAAAAGAAAATTATATAACCTTTAAAATCTATATTTTGTTTCAAATGAATTATATAATTCAACTCTGTAGAACACAACTCACCCTTTTTGGCACTTTCAAAACCCTTCTGCTTTGCAGCATTTGGACAAAATATTACATCATTTTACGTCATCATGACCAATCAGATTTGCCGCTAGAACACAGTATCCAAATCCTTGTTTCTCAAGAATGCACAGGGTAAGGTGTTCTATGAACTCTCTCGTCTATAGCTGTTTCCAGTCACTGCTAGACTTGATCATGCCCAACTTCGACCCCAACATTACCGTCTCTTACTCAGCTGCTGTTGGGTTCTCCGATTGGGTCCTCTTGAAAGTGTCTAACTCTTTGGCGCTTTTCAGAGATCACCATGGTGCTGCTGAGTCCGACAATTAAGACTACGTAGACCATGATCTCTTTCATTGATTAGTGCACTATCTCTAGACATAGAGATATCTCGAACTTGTTTCTCTATCTTACTCTCTGCCTTTCATCAGTTAATATTTTCATGCCTCCAGCTAAAAGTCGAATATTGCATTCCTGGAACAAAAATTCATGCAACGAGCCAATTCCCAGGAAACATCCAGCCTTTTTCGACTGGAAATTGTAGCCCACCAAAGGGAACCTGCTCTCCACAAAACTTGCAATCATTCCATTATATGGCTCCGCCGTGCCATAATTTAACATTAAACCCGCTCGAGATCTGGACTCTTAGGTCTTTTAGCATCTGGTTGGTGGAAATTGGTCAAGTCCATCACTGGTACAGTCACTTCACTTTTGAAGGACAGACACAATGCACACTGCTTATGCTAAAGCTGAATGCCTTAACTCCGTATATACAGAAAACTCCAATGTCTCAAATCCTTTTCTTCCTGTACCATTGCACTCCCTCCCACTCTCAGTGAACATTGCCTCCAGCATGTGCGCTTCCCTCCTTTAAAGGTTGAGAAATTCTGAAGCACTATCTCACTCTATGAGGGCTAACTGCCTGCATCATGGACAGTCACCACAGCATTCCAAATTCACATGAAAGGGGACAAAAGCACAATCTACACTTTAAACCAGTCTGAAATTGATTACTGCAGCATGCTTCAAAATTAATCGCTTCCCTCATTCTCTCATCTCTGTTCAACAGTTTGGCTTCTGCCAAATCTGATATGCAAAAGGTCAGCAATGACTTGGTAAACATAGCCTCTCACAAGATGACAACCCCATCCAGATAGATATCACCAATGGATTCAATTTTGTTTGACACCCTGCTCTGCTTCTCAAACTGTCAGTTATCGGTATCTGAAATACTCTTGGAATGTCTACCCGATTTCTTGCATGCACCAAAGCACAAGGTTGCTTTATATGGTGCTCGCTCCCATAATGATGGCATGCGCTACCTCTAGACTAGAGGTTGCCGTTCCAGAAGGTAGTGGTCTGAAACTCATATTGTTCTTGATGTACATCAAGGAATTATTTTTCGTCACTGGGAAATCCATTATATCCTGTTGCTGATGACTCGGTGCAGCATAGTTCCTTATCCCACCACCAGCCAGGTAGATGGGTTGCAGCAGAATTCTTCTCTACCAATTTTGAATAAAAAGCAACTATTCAGATAGTTGTAACATGTCATTTAGAACAGAAAATGCATATACCCTCTGTCCCTTAAAAATAACTAACTGGTAAATCCACCAAATAATTTCCCATCATCAGCTGAGGGAGGGAAATTTTCTGGAGCTCCTGGGCATCATCATCGGCCGTAACTCTGTATTGAGAAGATCACAACTGGCCTACATACCAGCTCGCCAGGACCTCAGAATTATAAGCAGGGCCAAATACTTTTGGCATCAGCCGTAACTCTGTATTGAGAATATCACAACTGGCCTACATACCAGCTCGCCAGGGCCTCAGAATTATATGTAGGGCCAAATACTTCCTCTTTAATCAATAACTTATGGTATGCAAGGCCTTCTTCAGAGGAATATGGCTACCCCACAGGACTGGTGCTGCTGCCATTGAGTCAAAGCCCTCTTCATCATTGGCATCTCATATGAAGCATATTTTCAGGGTTTGCTTTTAACCACAATCAGGTTGGTGAGACTGCAATATTTTACTGAATCCTTTTTCGTCTTGCTCCTACTCAACACCCTGCCTAAGCCTACACCCTTCCAATTTATATATTTATACTGAAACAATTACCTTGTTGCCTTGTCACCTCTTAACTGCAAAAGTTAAACTTGTCACCTCCATTCATTCATTCCCCTCTTCTCTAGCATGTGGAACTATCTTGCCAGTTTTGCTGCAATCTGACAGATCTGACAGTCTTCCCACTGCCGTATCATCACATCTACCATTTCTACCTCCGAGCTGCACGATTTCAACTACGATCCTGTCCACTTTTCACCTACAACTCTTCCTCTCATGCTGTGATGCATCCATATGTTCTTGTTCCCTTTTTCCCTTTTCCCACTTTGTGTATTGACCATTTGCTTTCGTTGTTCTGCTTTTCCATGATCTTTGACAACTGAAAAAAAAATTTCAACCCAAGAAGGAAAGTCAATAAAATTGCGAGAAAAAAATCTGACCTCCAATGCAAAGTGACCGTGTTCAGCTTTCCCAAGTGGAGTGAATACACGGACATGGGTTCCATCAGATGTGCGGCCTTCCACAAAGTCATACTCCCCGACAACAGCAGCCAGCAAGTATGTTGACATGATTGGGGTGCGGGCAAAGGATACTTCCACCAGTCCAGGTTTATTTGCACACGGCCGTCGTCCTGTCTCATTCTGGTGGAGGAGGTGTGGATGGATAGTGGTGAGCAAAATGTTACACTTTTAAAAGTTAAGCCAATAACGGTTTCCCATTGACTTTGCAGAATTAAAATTGAAGGAGACAACAAAAGCAAGCTCAACAACCGGAGATAATTATATCCTAAAAGTCATTACCAGAACAGCTAATGCTACAAAAAAAACATTTTACAACCAGAACCAAGTAAAGAAAAGAGACAGCACAGAAATTCAAACAGATGAGAATGTACCAATGTAATGGAAGGAGCAACAAATGCATGCTAGAGTCATCTTTCCAATATAATTTCAGAATCTTTATATCATTTAATAAATGGCCAAAATTACCAGTAAGGTAAGAGGAGGTTTTTTTTTTCTTTGCTTTTTCTTTGCTTTTTCTTTAAGACGAAGGGAATTATTTCACAGGGAACTTCACCAATTCAAAGAAAAGTACAATCAGAAGATCAGGCTAATGCACAAAAAAACTTGGAATATGGAGATATTATTATTTTTGCTCCCTTTAACTCAGACAGAACTTAGTTTTATTTTATATGTTGAACATTTGTGCCATGCCACAAAAACAATAGTAATATGACCATTTAAAATAAAATAACCATTCAAATAAAGAAACTAGCCAGAGCAATTATTTCACATCCAGTACAAGACCGTATGCACCAGAAAAAAGATGTTTTACGAGGATATACTCGACACTATGGATAGAATGCAATACTAAATGGGATAGTGCTTCGCACACTAAACACATGATTACACTTCTTATTAAGTGCACTACAGAAAATGAGGTGCTGCTAAAAGAAACTGTAAAACGGTTCAAAACTTTTTGTCTCTTCACCCAACCTCACACTTTTCCTTGAGAACATTCCATATGGCCATAGTCTACATTAATGGAATGGTGCTGAAAGGGACAACGCTGTGTAAGCATTCATGAAAATAAAAAAGGGTGAAAAACTGAAGACGTTCCCTTTAATGGAAAAATTATGGAAATGAAGAGTGGTCATCTCCAATCCCTACCCACAATCCTTAACCATACTTAACCTAAGTGGTACAAATTATCAGTCTTTCGTGTGAAGTTGGTGTCAGTCTGGGTTGGAGAACAGATATAATAATGAATAAAATCAATACGACGCTGATTAAGGTATGCAAATCGCCATGGAAAGCAAAGAGAGACTGATGGTTTGTTCAGGTGCTAACAATTTTTCGTGTTGTCGTCAGGTTCAGGTAAGAGGGTCGTCTGCCTTTGTTTTCCTCTCTCTAACGAATAGTTAACACCTGAAACGTCAGCTTCTCCTTGGTTCCTATGGCTGTTCACATACTTCAATCAAGGTTCTGTCAATTTCATCCCCTGCTCTTACCTAACCTAACCCTCTTACTTGCAGGTTAATATTTTCTTAAAATAACAAACGTTTTCTTGAAATGTTGTCAAACCGTCAGTTTGTTGCCTTTTTAACCTCAGTCACCAGCTCACTCTCCCATGAATCTTCATCTTTTGTAAAAAAAAATAACAATAATAATAATAAAAAGTTTTAAATGCCCAATGCACCATGCACTGAGCACAAGGTCATAAACTGCACTGCACTTATTGTGAATAGCCAATTCAGAACAAAGGCGCAGGAATAATTTAACATGCCATGGATACGTGATCAATCAATGCCCATATAGTATTCCCAGGCAGTAACAGAACCTTATCTGCTCGTCTCGGGTGAAAAAGAAAAAAGAAAAAAAGAAGTCCAACCCAAACAAAGTCAAATTCCAACTTCCACTTGTTTTATCAATAATGTGGGCACAACATGAAAGTATTTAACAGTGTCTGCAACTGTGCAGCGAATCCCTTTTTATATTATCGTACAAGTCCATTATTCACACATGCAGAAATGCAAACGTGCTCAAACGAAAACATTATATATGGCTTAAACATGAGCATGTTATATTTTATAGAAATGAAGCTTTTTAAAGTTTTCTTGTTAAAAGATAGAATACAGAAACTGTTCATAATTTAAGAAGACAGATAGGAGGACGTACCATGTTTGAGAGGGCAAGGCGTCCTTCTGGTACCACCAATGTCACGTCAAAGGTCACCTTTATGGCTGGCTCATCCCAGCAAGGTAGCACACTTCGAGCATATGAAGGCTGCAAGAGAAGACATATTCATACTTACTCTTCAGGCTGTGGTATTTTACTTTGAATTGGACATTGGTATAGTGTTTCTATGAACGAAAACATTATGTTTCATTATCAAATTATCAAAAAAACGAAAACATCTGGAACAAAACAGGAAACCTTAGGTGAAAAATCAGAGGCTGGGTACACTACTAGCATTTAAATGGTGAGCAGGCATTTCATGTGATAGCATACTGTGTCGACACACAGCATACTGTGTCAATAAATAAGTAAAATGTCAATATTTAGCAAAATCAAGCAAATATAGCAAGAAAAAAAAATATCAAGAAAAAAAATGGTGATATACCCCCACAAGACAATGTAAACCAACCTCGAGGTGTGTTACTGCCGCATAGCGAGTCTCTCCATCTGGAGTCTGATATTTGCTACGGTAGAATCCTTTCATCTTGTCATTCAACTCTCCAGTATAATCTATCCTCAGCTTTCCATTGCCTGCAAAGGACATCTCACCCCATCAGAAATGATGCTCCAAAAGTTTACACAACAAACATTACATTTCAGTGTGAAAGAAAAAATAAATGAATGAATGAATGAATGATCGTTTTAAGGCCATTTTTCCCCGCTAGAGCGGGGGTTAGCCTTGCGGGCCCCATGACAATCATGGTTCCCTGTTTGAGGTAATGTTTTTATGGCCGGATGCCCTTCCTGACGCCAACCCTTAGGCTGCTGGGCCATAGAGGTTCACGGTTCACGTTTCACGTTTCACGGTTCACGCGTGTAAAGAAAAGTGGACAAACGTAGTATGACTTGCTCTGGGCCATAGAACGCCTTTCATGTTTCACGTTTCACGTGTCACGTTTCACGCGTGAAAGGCGGAATGAACATGCACACTTTTTCTATGCGTGAACACGGAGATCTCGGTCGGCCTGATTATTTTTATGTCGGTCTTTTGGAAAAAAATTAAGACTGAGTTTATGACAACACAAATCTATAGATTGAATTTAATGAAAACAAATATAACTTTGTAAGCGCAAGAGAAGAGAGGTCTCACCACCCAGTCTGAACGTTTTCAAAAGTAGACTCGCTAGACTACTAGACAAATTACCCTAGCCTAGATCATCACGACCAACACCACATTATCCAAATTAATAGGTACCAACCTGAGAGTAATGATGAGCTTTTGTTCTGCTTCGATCGATTTTCTCCAGTTTGTTTGACCTGGCTGTAGATGTTCCAGGACGAGGGTCTTCAAAGCATCGTAAGTCCTGTATGACATCCTGGTATAATTGAAAAACAGTTCTTCATCGGGATTGTCAAGCAGATAACGGAATGTTCGGTGGAATTCACCACGGGTTTCTCTCAGAAGGAAGTGCTCTCGGCTCCAAATTCTGTGCCTTTTTCTCTTCCTCCGTCTTAGTAGAAGCAGAATGAGGCAATCTTCTTCATCCGAAGAGTCCATGTTGATGGTTACTCGGCCAAAGCAGAACTGGCGCGCAACACGTGAACAGCCAAGCGTGAAATCCTATGGCCCAGGGTCCGCTTGTTCACGTGAACGTGAACCGTGAACCGTGAACCGTGAACCGTGAACTTCTATGGCCCAGCAGCCTTAGTCACGCTCTTACGATGCGCAGGGATACGGTGTACCTATTCTAAATCGGGGTACACACCGTGATCATTCATCCCAGCAAGCTGGTACTCAATTTGCCGACCTCGGAAGGATGACAGGCTGAGTCAACCCCCCTGGCGTTAATTCAGCGATCGACCGGGATTCGAACCCAGGATCCGAGGATCCCAAGCCGGCACCCTAACCGCTAAGCCAACACCAGGCTATGTGAAAGAAAAAATAGATAAATAAAAATTTAAAATAATTGTTTTTTGCAAATAAAGTCCAAAAACTAGATGGTGTTCATAGAATATTTACCCTGCACAGTCAACCTGGTGCGAGCCAACTCTTCTGTTTTTAAGCGTTTTTTTTTGTTTTTTTTTGATCCAATATGACTGCCAGACTATGTGAGTGATGACATCATAAATTAATATTTTCTAATATAATTGTTGCATAGATCATGCTCAATAAATTTCAAACTGATCAGACTAAGCGTTGTCACTGTCAAATTATGACGTCATAATTATGGCACCAATGATGTCATCGTTAACACCTATTCCTCATATGGAGTTCTTTACAATGAGCCACACTTCAAAAAAAATTCCATAGAGCGGTTTTGGAGATATAGAGGTGCAACGTTTATTGATTTTTCCAAGATGGCACCTGTACCACATGACCTATGATGTCATGATTGCCATTAAAATATTCTAAAGGAGAAGGCACTCCTATGGTGAAAATTTCGTATCAATTGGACCAACAGTTGGAGAAAAAAATTCATAATGATCAGATAAGTGTTGTATTTGTCAAATTATGACGTCATAACGAAGGCACAGATGACATCATTAACATATCTTATTCCCCATGGGGAGTAGTTGACAATGAGCCAGGTCTCAATTTTTCCATGGAGTGGTTTCAGTGATATTAGTCCATGGGCCAATCACTCAAAATTGACTTTTCGGTACCAGTCGGGGGGACAAAGGCTCACTATATTTTTTGTAAAGAAGATGGGCTGGGGCATATATTTTGATATGATATCCATTCCAAATTGGTAGCTTTATAGTATTTTGGAGGGAAAATGTGTATTTTGGGGGCAAAATCCAGTTTTTCGAAAAGAATTTTTTTTTTAAAATACTTGACAGGAAATTACTTTAGACAGTTTAAATTAATAACTATCAACAGTATTGATTTTTTCAGGTTGTTTACATTACGGTTTTTGTCTGGTTGCCATGGAAACGGCCGTTTTGGGGCAAAGAAGGTGTTTTTTACACTATTTTCTAAAAAATTCATATCTCAGTAACAATTCAATATATTTGAATAGTTTCAGCTGAAATCATTTCCTTAGACCCCAAGGTAGTTTTTTAGTAACATATAAGCACAAGATCACATGTCAAAATAGGGAATTTTTGTGGTATGAGAATATCATTTTTTGGGGAATTTTCCCAAAAATTCCCGAAAAAATGAAAAAATGAAAAATCAATACATTCATAGTTTTTACACACATTTGTCAGGTATGCATGGTTGGTAATGGGCATTTATCCATTTATATCTTTCCAGACTGAGGCACATTGAGAATGGAGGAAGATGGTCTAATTCCACCAAAGCGGTTGTGTACAGACTGCTTGATCCACTGTACAGATGACGATTCTAAACTGGTGTCACCAAAGGACTTGCAGTCATGGCAGACATTGTTAAGGGCAGCAGAAATCAGAAACCATCAGCCTATTCTGACTATCGCAGTGGACCTGGCTGAGGGACATATCCCACCTGTGCAATATCATCGTAAATGCCGCAGTGTTTTCACATTAAAAAGGAACCTTGATCGATTATGTACCACGGAACCCAGGGAAAATGTAGACATGGCTGAACATTCCCGACAAGTGGTACTGAGGCAGGAGCCAAGCTCTTCTCGAGTTTATGAAGCAAAGTGCATATTTTGTCAAAACAGTAACAAATACCTGAAGGGGCAGCATTCTAAGGAAAGACTTGTACAATGTACTCAGCTACGGGCTGACTCAACAATCAGACAGGTTGCCATACGAAAGATGGACCAAAGAATTCTTGCTGTTCTTAGCAGGGATCTTTTAGCTGCAGAGGGCCATTACCATAGGTCATGCTATCGTCATTATACAAGAGAAGAGAAGGTACCTGCCAGCTGCAGTGACAATGGCGACATTGCCCATATGGAAACTGACGAATCTGTCTACCAGGCTGCTGAGAAACTCTCATACAATGAGTTATTCAAATTCATTCGAAATGAAATCATTCAAAAGCCCAAAGTGATATATCTGACTGATATGACACTGCGACTACAATTATCAATGAAAATGTTCGGCATTGTGGAGGTAAAGGACTCCACCAAAAAGCATATCCGCCGCAGATTGGAGAGCGAGTTTGGTGGATTGCTTCATTTTGTTCAAAATGACAGTGGCAAATTGTTAGTATATCCTGATACTTTGTCAAGGGATGAACCTGCCAGAGATAACATGGAACTGAAGATGACAATAAATGCATTACAAGCATCAGAAAGTGACCCTATGTCAGTAGTAACCAAAGCTGCCTTACAAATGCGTACTGTTATTCGAAACCAGAGATTAATGGAAGATTGGCCACCACAACCATCAGAACTCACTGCTGAATCCGCACACATACCTAATGCAGTTACACTTTCTGCAAATGATCATAACAGGTCAGCAAGGTAGAACAAACTCTAGTGTTCGTGTCGAAAGGCAGGTTTGCTCAATAGGCCAAGATTTAATATATGCGGTTACTGACGGTAGGCGTCGTCCACCAAAACATATCTTGTTGGCTCTTGTGGTCAAGTGTATCACAGGAAATGTTGAGCTCATTAAAATTCTTAACAGACTTGGACATTGTATCTCATACTCAATGATGGAGCAAATAGAGACAGCATTGTGTATGCAGAAGTTTGGCTCCATATCTGAGGTCACTCTGCCAGCCAGCGTTCTGGTTTTGCAGGCCACTACCCTTGTGTGGGACAATATTGATAAACTTGAAGAAACACTGAGTGGTGGCGGAACTTCACACCGTGTGAACGGCATTGCAATCCAGGACAAGTTTATTGGACCCATACAAGAACAGCCGAAAACACCCGTTACAAAAAGCAAAAAGAGATCCATCGACATTGAAGAGGCCCCTCTTCCTCAGTACAATTCTGGGGAACGGGTTGGTCCAGCACCAATTATTTCGATTGAACAAAATGCTACAGATGCAGTTACAGAAGCGCAGTTAAAGAATCTGTTATGGATGATATTTCGCCAACAAGATGGTACTGTGCCGAGCTGGACAGGATTCAACATTCTGGCTCGTAACAATGTCAATGTTATGCCTAACACCATAAGTTATCTACCAACTATAAATGCACCAGAAACAGAGATGTCAACTGTTTTTGGAATTCTGATTCAGTCTGAGATGATCAGACGTGAATTGCAGCTGCCTAGCATGGTATTAGTGTTCGATCAAGCATTGTATGCAAAGAGTGCTGAAATTGTTTGGAAGCACCCTGAAAATTTTAACAGTCTTGTTCTCAGGATGGGCGATTTCCATACAATAATGAACTTCCAATCCACCATAGGCAAGCGTTTTCAAGATGCAGGTCTGCGAGAACTTGCTGTAGAATCTGGGATAATCGCTCAGGGCTCTGTGCAAGCAGTGATGGATGGACATCAATACAATAGAGCGGTCAGACTTCACAAACTATTAACATGTATCAGTCAAGTTGATGTTTTTCTTAGCAAAAACCCTGGTGTTGGGCTAGCGGCTAGGGTGCCGGCTTAGGATCCTAGGATCCTAGGTTCGAATCCCGGTCGATCGCTGATTTAATGCCAGGGGGGTTGACTCAGCCTGTCATCCTTCCGAGGTCGGCTAATTGAGGACCAGTTCACTGGTAATTCCCTGTTTGTCGTTAAAGGCGGCAAAAAGGGTTGGCGTCAGGAAGGGCATCCGGCCGTAAAACATTGCTTCAAAAAGGGGACCGAAAAACAACAACAACCACGGTTCCCGAAAAAGGCCAACCCCCGCTTGCGGGGAAAAATGGCCTCTAAAGGTGGTTTTTTTTTGTTTTGTTTTTTTTATAGTCAAGTTGATGTTTTTTCTTAGCAAAATGAGACATTTTAGCACATTTGCAATTGAGAAGTGATGAATGTTGTCAACATATATTACATTAAGATTTCACCCATTCTGTTACTGGCAACCAGTCTCTTAAAGTGGTATATGTATTATGTAACTCTGGGGACTTTCAAATGATGCAACAATGGCTAGTTAGACCATTGGTTCCAGATCAATTGCATTCAAGCATGTAAAATAGCTGGGAAATAAGCAGACTGCAATAACGGTGATAACTTATCCTTAACTGATGTATTGCAAGAAATGTCGCATTATGCAAAACAAATATTTCCATAGCAACAAGGACATGATTTGGATGTCTAGAATGCATATTTTCTTTGTTTTGTGATGATGATGATATACATGTATTGATCAATGTGTGTAAAAACTATGAATGTATTGATTTTTCATTTTTTCATTATTTTTGGGATTTTTTTGAAAATTCCAAAAAAATGATATTCTCCTACCACAAAAATTCCCTATTTTGACATGTGATCTTGTGCTTATATGTTACTAAAAAACTACCTTGGGGTCTAAAGGAATTAATTTCAGCTGAAACTATTCAAATATATTGAATTGTTATGGAGATATGAATTTTTTAGAAAATAGTGTAAAAAAACACCGTTTTTGCCCTAAAACGGCCGTTTCCATGGCAACCAGAGAAAAACCGTAATGTAAACAACCTGAAAAAATCAACACTGTTGATAGTTATTAATTTCAACTTTCAAAAGTAATTTCCTGTCAAGTTTTTTTTGTTTTGTTTTTTCGAAAAACTGGATTTTGCCCCCAAAATACACATTTTCCCTCCAAAATACTATGAAGCTACCAATTTGGAATGGATATCATATCAAAATATATGCCCCAGCCAATGCTCTTTCCAAAAAATATAGTGAGCCTTTGTGCCCCCATGTGGTACCGACATCTGCCCTGGCCCATGGACTATATAGAGAGACGCTAAGTTTTTCCAAGATGGCGCCTGTACCACGTGACCTATGACATAATAATTATCATTAAAATATTCTACAGGATTAGGCCCTCCTGTGGTGAAATTATTTTGTCAATCGGACCAAGAATTGCAGAAAAAAAAATTCATACTGATCGAATAAAGCATTGTACTTGTCGAATTATGACGTCATAATTAAGGTATCGATATCATCATCATTAACATATCTTATTCCCCAAGGGGAGTACTTGACTATGAGCCATGTTTCAATTTTTTCCATGGAGCGGTTTCGGAGATAAAGAGGTACAACTTTTTTCGATTTTTCCAAGATAGCACCTGTACCATGTGACCGATGACATCATAATTACCATTAAAAAATATTCTACAGGAGGAGCCGCTCATATTCTAAAAATTGTGTCCATCGGGCTAACAGGTGCAGAGGATTTTTTTTTTTCCCATACTGATCAGATCAAGCGTTGTACTTGTCGAATAATGACGTCATAATGAAGGCACTGATGACATAATCATCAACATATCTTATTCCCCATGGGGAGTACTTGACAATGAGCCATGTTTCAATTTTTTCCATTGAGCGGTTTGGGAGATATAGTGTAATGTTTTTCCAAGATGGCGTCCGTACACGTGACCTATGACGTCGTATTTGAGTGAATTAAAAAAATTATACAGGGGGAGGCACTACTATGGCAAAATTTCGTGCCAATCAGACCAATCAGGTTGCCAAGAAAATGAATTTTAAAAACGCAGACACGTATGCACGCACGTACGCCACACATACGCACCCAACCGAATGCTTAACCCTGATTTTTGTTTCATGAGCGCAGGGTAATAAGTAAAGTAAAAAAAATAACACTTGATCTTTCATCTTCATAGCTCACCCAATGCCAGTGCCGAGGCGAATGTGAGTGTCACTTTTTCATCCTCATTTTGGTAGTTGATGCCAGTTGCAGTGAGCTCTGCAGGGATTAATGTAACAAAAAAAAATAGACAAATCTCATTTAAAATCACCAAATTTTCAATCATCTGAGAAGATGAATTCGAGTACCAGGTTTAATACACAGGGGTACCAAAACCAGTCAATCATGTTAATGTTGGTGTGTGTGAAAGCACATGTGCATGCAAGTGCACATGCTCAGGGCATGCATGTCATGTGAGGTCAGGCGTGTGGGTCATGAGAGCTAGTAGGGCTTGCGTGTCATGCATTATGTGTGTGCACTGCACAAGCTGTGTGTGCACAAGCCGAACAGGAACTGCACAAGCTTATTTGGGCTTCACATTAAAAGCCATGTTTCCTCACCAAACATTGTCCCACTATAAACCCTCACTAAACATTGTCCACTATGAATAATACAATCCATGTTCGGCAAACTACCTTGTTCTGAGTTTTGTCTGCATCCACATTTGTTCAGTTTTGCCTTGGAACGTGTTGGATCCGAAAAAGTGTTAAATCTTCGTGTTTTTTTTATTTATCCTAGGCAACATTATAAAATCAGATTATGAATCAAATTGATTTCCCTGTCAGTGTATAACAAGTTTTCTTTAATTTGGCTTGTAGCAACAGCATTTATTTCTTCTTCTTCATTACCTCCACCACCGAAGATGGGCGGTGGTTATGTTTTCACCTCTGTCTGTTTGTCTGTGAACAGGATATCTCAAAAAGCTGTGGATGGATTTGGACGAAATTTGGTGAAGAGGTTGGGTATGTGACGAGGAGGAAACTATTAGATTTTGGTGAAGATCCAGATATTAGAATTATTTAAGTGATTCTTTGAGAGATAGGGCTAAAACCAATATATAGCATGGTATGTCAAAACGTTATGGACGGATTCGGTCGAAACTTTGTGGACTGGTTGGATGTGTGACACAGGTGAATCAATTTGATTTTGGTGAAGATCCGAATATGGATCGGATATGAGAATTTTTTTGATTTCTAAAGTGATTCTTGACCATTGATCTCAATTAAAGGTCACATGAAAAAGTAAAGGTCCCTTTTAAGAGAGCACGCGATCGTGAGAGAGTGAGAGTGAGAGAGTGAGAGAGTGAGAGAGTGAGAGAGTGAGAGAGTGAGAGAGTGAGAGAGTGAGAGAGTGAGAGAGTGAGAGAGAGGAGAGTTTGTGAGTGAGAGAAAAACAGATAAGTAGAAGAGAGACAATATCAGATGCTTCTATCTCAGGTTATGGTTTGCAAATACATTTTAAAAAGGGCACATGACCTTTGACATATTAAATCTAGAATTGAATAATTTGCATCATAGTGCACCTTTGTACAAAGTTTATTTTAAAAATCTATTCAGTGGTTCACAAGTTATCGCAGCAACAAAAATTGATCATGGATGGACGAACGCACGGACAGACGACCCAAAAACAATGCCTCCAGCACCTTCGGCAGCATCGATGTTGCTCTTATGCAATCCCTCTTCCCTCTAGGGCTTCAAATTGGTGGTACACCACCATTTGACATCATTTATCACAACCAGCAATAATTTTTACATCCATTAAACACTCCTTACTATTGTTCTGTTATTGACAAAAAGCTTTATATTAATGAAATCAGTAACGATTACTATTGTTCTTCTGGTATCAGTGCTTTACAGAATTAGACATAAAGAGATTCCTTCAAAACACGTACATGGCACACAAAGGTTGCTATATGTTGACATGCATGTGAACTTGGCAACAAATACATGACTTTGTAAAGCATCGCTACATCTTTTATCATTAACCAACATGCGAAGTGCAAAGCGGTGTTAAGCAATTGGTTCATTTTGTTCGTGTCTACAGACATCGGTCTATGATCAAGGAAATACTTCATTTCAATTGAATTTTCTATTTTGAACACTGAACACGAATCAGAAAAGGAATCAGAATACGAACATGCAGTTTAGCAGTACTTTAGCTCGGAATTTGGCAAATTGTATGAAATCCCATGCCGAGTGTGCATGCACACAGAGGAGCCATGCACAAAGAGAAGTAGGGTAAATGAAGTCTGTCTGCCTGTCTGGCAGTCAGACGATATTGAAAATCATTCCAAACAGGAAACTTGCTATTTATAGGGATGTCATAAAGCACATAAACAACAGGCACGAATAACTAATTTGACATAATAAATAAGTTTGTGTAAAAGGTGGTGCATAAACGCCGGTAAACTTTCGAAAAAGGGTTGTTGTTTTTCCCCTACAGCCTTGCAAACCCTTTATTTAATTCCAATTGAATTATATACTTGAACAGTACAGAATACAAATCGCCTTGTCGGCACTTCCAAAAACCTCCAGTTTAGCAGTAAGTTATATGGACAAAATATTGTGCAATTTTACACCAACTTGACCAATCAAATTCACCACTCGCACTTTCAGCATCAGGAAATATCGAGATAGAGACAAAATGCTGGTTCGTAGAAAATATAGATTGTGCTCGGAAACAAGAGTTGAAAAAAAATCCTTTAGCATGGCTGTTTGAATTCTGTTCAACACTATTGGTTAAAAGTTAAGCAAACCGACATGTAAAATGAAAGAAAGATTATGCAAGCATTGTAACCCTATGCTCGTGAAGCGAAAAGCAGGGTTAAGCAATCTCAACCCAAGAATAAACTATCACCTTGGTATTTCACAAGCAGGGTGCCATCCATCAAAAGTATGTTGAGCGAGAAACCATCTGCTAGCACTGGTTGTTGGTGGACGTTAAACATCCCAAGGTGCTTTATTTTGCTAAAAGTAGGTGAGTTATCTCCAGCAAGGGAAGAAATTACAAATTCCTGTAGCTTCATTTGAACGGCAGTCCTGGCAAGCCAATTCATGAAGGACATCGGCCACAAATGTTAAGTAATTATTGTGCCCCACAGACAACAGGGTTAGAGGAGGAGCTTACAAATTAATCCAATCCATCATTTTGAGGCTGCAGTAGAGCTAAGTTTGGAGTTGATGTTTGCCATTGACCTATCTATTCAAATTTGATCTATCTATATGATGCTCGATGGAGTAGGGGTTCATTCAACATTCAGAGACCAACATTGCACTCGTGCACCTTGAATGCAGATAAACATTGCAATCGCTCAATGCTCAAAAAAAAAAATTGGGGAGGGCAGTTTTGTACAAACAAATTCCAATACAAGGACCAATCCACAGAACACGTCTGTTCATTAAAATGAGATTCTACTGAATGGAATAGTCTTTATCTATGACAATATGCAAGTTTCCCAACAATTTGCATTAATTTTGGGGTAAAAATAATCGAACATTTTGGAGAATATATTTTCAAAATTTAAGGAGACGGATTATAGGATGGCAATGCAATTTCATAGGTAGTTATATTGGTGCCCTCTTTAAGCAGCCCTGGTGACATCAAGAGTCAAACACCATGATCGTCGAGACAATGACTACTGGCATCGCAAAAGGACTAGGCAAGGTGAGGCAGGCAAATTACCTTCTGCTTGAAATCATTAATGAGCAGGCTGGGTTTGCACTGACATTACAAAAGTGAAGTGGTAATTCTCTCGAGACTCGTTTTGAGACAGATCATTAATTTTGCTGCTATTAGGTAGATTAGAACCAATAATCTCTGGGACACTTCGCCCTACAAGGCCAACATTGTGTCATAATCACTATATTTACAACGTAATTTTTATGTGTGGGCCAAGAGAGAAAAAGGCCATTAAATATTTGTACTACACTTAAATAAACATAAAAATACTTGATCAGCCCATAATGGTAACCTAAATATGGTGTACATTTGGTATTGATAGACATTTGTGAAATGGGAATCACTTGCAAAATTTGACCCTCAAAATGAAAATCATTAGGATTAAATTAGGCACACACACTATATATATATATATACATATTGTTACTGATCGCGGATTAAGATGTTATTTACCGAGCGGTGGTATTGCCGCGACCGTTACAGGATCCCTGACTCACCCGATTCACCCAGGACTTTGGCCGGATCGCACCGCAGCTGCTCAATGAGGGGAAAAAGACTAAAACGACGAATGCAAAGAGGAAAAGGAATAAAACGAATAGACGGACAGAAGAGTAATTGGATTTATTATTTACACAAGCAAAAAGGAGCAATCAAGGTTTATTTACAACACATAAGACGCAGGTGACACAGTGCAAATTTTAGCTTACCTACAGACTTAATTAAATACCCAGGGACAGAACAAACAAAACAAACTCACGTACACAAGAAGGGTGGAAAGGCAGGAGGTGGATGGCTGGAGGGAGAGGGAGGTCCAAGGGGGTCCTGCAGCTCAACCGGCGCGTTTAGCAGCCGCCGTTCCTTTTCGGCCCTGCTCCAAACCGCCGTTCAGGCCCCCTTTGGCTGTTGGGTGTTCTTGCTGCCGCGGCCTCCGCTGCGTTCCCAGGACTTGTCTGACTCGTTGGTCCACACCCTCAACTCCTTCTTGGTCCCTCACTCTTTACCACCGACTCCTCACCGCAACCAACGCAACCACTTGACCACCACCTCTACTGACTGACTCTTCACCACTCTCCACTTGACGACCGACTCTCAACCAACTCAGACAAACTGACTACTCACTTCCGTTCGCGCCTTTTATAGCGCCTCCAGCGATTTAGCCGCCGGCGTTTTGGACACGCCCATCGGGGTGCTCACCTCGGCCCTGGTTGGTCGCGCGACCCTCGGGCTCCGCCCTGGATGACGACGGGCGGGCACGCCCCTCCTCCCCTCTATGACGAGGTGGAGACACGCCTTTCTTCCCCGACTCGAGCCTCGTGGTCAATGGCGGTTATTGGAGGGGAGGTAATTGGGAATCGAGGGCTCAGCAATGACGAAAGGGGATGTGATAGGAAATGGAGGTTTTGGGGATGGGAATGAAAGGGGATCTATTCTCTTTCACTGGTGCAATGGAGTACTTCAATTAATGGGAGACATAGCCTTACCCTAGAACACAGAATAAGAGATAACTATCAACAGGGGTATCCTATTACTTGGCTGACGTGTATGCTTGTGGACTAATTATGGGATGCCCTTTCACCTTTACACAGCTCCGGAGGTAGGGGGGCGCAGAATAACCAATAATAATAATAGTACAGTACACAATCAAAAAAATATACAGTCCTCATCTCCGCAACAATATATATATATATTGTTAAGGTTCTCTACGCCACCCTTAATCCCCTTATCAAGGGGGGATTAATCCCCTTGTCTTTCTGGGCTTGGCGGAACCGAGGCGTATTACGTCCCTCACGGACAAACGCGG
>NC_136261.1:192406983-192461253 GCF_964187855.1 Myxine glutinosa
GGTTTCTTCTTCAGCCTTTCACAACCCTGGGTGAATATGCGATCTTTTTTTAAAAAGTCGGAATTTTGCCAAATCTGTTTTATTCGTTTGTTAATATACCTCAGCCATTGACAAATCTGGAATTATAATTTCATTTGAGGTTCAAATTAACCCGGGAGATTGCGTCAAACGATGCCTGCAAGTCTGTACATGTGATAAATTCATTAATCGTCCACAGTCGAAAACTCTTCTTCTTAACGCAATAACAACTTCTCGCTTCCAGACCGTACATCCAATCATCTTCAAATTTTGCACACTTGTTACTCTTCATGACTTCTACTGCAGTATTGTCGTGCGAATACCCTCCGGTTAATAGCAGGGCTCGCGAATGACCGAACGGCTTTAATTGAGGCGACGACCAACTCGGATTCAGCTATAAACCCAGGAGGAAGAAGTGAAAAGGAAGGGGCGGAAGCGCTTACCGATAGCGATCCAACCGCAGCTCCGATCCTGCAGGGGAATTAACTCAACGAACACAAGATTTTGAATGGAAAGGGAAAATAATACAAGGGTTTATTAGTCCCCTACCGGTGTACACCGGAGGGGACTATAGGTTTGCACTCCGTCCCTCCGTCTGTTAGTCAGTCAGTCAGTCAGTCAGTCAGTCAGTCAGTCAGTCAGTCAGTCAGTCAGTCCGTCTGTCAGTCCGTCTGTCAGTCAGTCCGTCTGTCAGTCAGTCCGTCAGTCCGTCAGTCCGTCAGTCCGTCAGTCCGTCAGTCCGTCAGTCCGTCAGTCCGTCAGTCCGTCAGTCCGTCAGTCCGTCAGTCCGTCAGTCCGTCAGTCCGTCAGTCCGTCAGTCCGTCAGTCCGTCAGTCCGTCAGTCCGCGCAAAGAACAGTTTTCCGGACTTTTTTCTAAACTTTTAATGCTAATGATTTCAAACTTGGTACATGGTTTCCTCATGATAAGTTACAGATCAAGTTTGAACTTCGACGGTTCGATCGTTTTTGACAAAGTTATGGCAATTTGAACTTTGGTAATTTCCCCAACAGTTTTCCGGACGACAGACTGCTGGTATGGGACATGTATTGCAGCGCAATGCTCAGAATGCTTGTTTTACAAGAGATAGCGGGACAGGAAAATACGCGCCGGTAATAAAATGTCCGAAATCGGGATCCCGCACACCTCACCTCAGAAACAAGACAAAGGAAAATGAATTACAAAAATAACTGTCCATCGTGTAATGGTTCATGGGTGCGAACTTATCTGTCTACAGTATTGTCCACCGTCCAACGCAGCTCCGAGCTCTGGCGCGAGGAAGCCCTCCGTCCGCTTCGTCCACGCTCTGCTCGGCCCCAAGCCAATGCCCCACCCCAGGCTCCTCATCGACCGCCCACGAGGTCCGTTCGCTCACAGCACCAAAAGCACCAAGCACCAAGAAGGTGGCGAACCCACGACCTCCAGGACCTCTCAAGACGAAGAGCCAAGAGCCAAGGACGAACAACGGCAAGCGAAGGGCCAGAACAACTCAATACCAAGCGCCAAGTCTCAGCATGACGCAATAACAAGCGCGAACCGTCAGCACGACTCAATCCCCCAAAGTGAAGCATCAGCACGACTCAATCCCTCAGAGCGAAGCGCCCAGACTGCCCGCCAGCGAGTCCTTTTGTAACTTGGCATGTGACGTCAGTTTTGGCGCGCCACCAACCAGAGCCTCGTAGCTTCCCGCCGTCTGCCGAACCTCCTCGCGCCTTCCGCGTTGATTCACTCAAGGTTCGCGTCAACCAATCACAGTCCTCCTGGGCATGGTTCCCAGCCTGTCCGGTGTCTGACGCCCACGCCAGTGTTGTACGCGGCCGTTGACCGTTTGTCTTCCACAGTCTTTGTAAGGGAAGGGAATTTAATTACTGTTGCACACGAAGGACCTATCTAAGTGTTTATACGAGTGCGTTGCCATAAGGGACACAGGTTTGATGACAGAGGGGACGACGAACAAAGGAATCTTATCCATAATCCCTGCACTATTTAGCATGCCCTGCTCCCTCGTAGCGAGGACACCAATACAGCTTATCCCGACAAACTGGACTAACATAGAACTTATTACAGGGTAAATTCCCTATCGCGACAGTCGAAGCATGTTACCTATACAGATATACCTGGCTCTAGATATTCCTTTACCCCCAACATAACAGTATGAAGTTTCACGTCGATCAATGAAGTGGTTCAAGAGATATAAATGTTTTTATTATTTGCGTTTAATTAACGATATCTGCCAAACCACGTGACCTATCGCTAATTCCAAAAGGACATTTTAGTAGACTGATATGCTGAACAGATCTGTGAAGTTTCCCCTCGATTGGATCACAAATGAGGGAGGAGCTAGGTTTTAAAGGTTTGTGCTTAAAAAGGTCATAACTCTGAAACCATGTGATGCATGACGTCATGCTCGCTGACTTTTTTGTCCGTCATGGGTATGCGATTCTGTCTGCAAAGTTTGGCCTCGATCTGTTCAGGCATTTTGGAGAAAATGGGATTTTAGTGTTTTTCACTCAAAACAATATGGCGGCCGAACCACGTGACGTCATAATTAACATTAAAACATTCTACAGACTGAGTCCCTCCTATGGTGAGAATTTGCTCTCAATTGGTCCAATTATTGCAGAGAAAATGGTTTTTAAAGGAAAACAGAAAAAAAATTCCCAACATTTTTTCCTGGATCCCAAATAATACCCTGAGCTTCACCAAAAACTAATCAATTCTTAATAATAATAATAATAATTCATTTATTTTGTATAGCGCTTTTCATGAAGCCCAAAGGCGCTTTGACAGAGTGAAAAACATAATGCATAACAAAACATGAAAACAACAATTGCAAAAAGACAAGAATCAATAGGGAAATATTTACAGCAAAAGGAGGGAGAAAGAGAAGTGATAGTCAGGGGTTAAATGCTGTGGGTTGAATGTTGAATGCAGTGCTGAACAGGTGGGTCTTTAGTGATGTTTTGAATGTGGTGAGTGAGGAGGAGTCTCTGATGGTGTGAGGTAGTGAGTTCCAGAGGGTGGGAGCAGCGATGGAGAAGGCCCTGTCCCCCCAGGATCTGAATTTGGTCCAGATGGGGGGGGTCAGGAGGTTGGTACCAGCAGAGCAGAGGTTGCGGGTGGGAGTGTGTCTGGAGAGGAGGTCAGCCAGGTAGGATGGGGCCAGGTTATGGAGGGCTTTGTAGGTCAAGAGGAGGATTTTGTACTGGATTCTCTGGGAGATGGGGAGCCAGTGAAGCTTGTAAAGGACGGGGGGTGATGTGGTCACGGGTCCGGGAATGGGTGAGTAGACGGGCAGCGGAGTTCTGAATGTATTGGAGTTTATTGGTGATTGTTGAGGGTGAACCATAGAGGAGGCTATTGCAGTAGTCTTTCTTCTTCTTCTTCCTTATCCCAAGGGCAATCATCCCACCAACTTTCATCCAAATCCGTTCAGAACTTTTCCAGATATCTTGTTCACGAACCTCACGAACCTCACGAACCACACACACACACACACACACACACACACACACACACACACACACACACACACACACACACACACACACACACACACACACACACACACACACACACACACACACACACACACACACCTCCCTCGCGGGAGTAACCAGAAAGAATGCCAACAATCATCTCCATGCTTTTGGGGGAAAAACAAACAAACAAAAAAAAAGGGGAATATTGTAATCAGCTCCATCCATCCATCCATCCGTCACACCATCTCCTCCAAAACTGTTGTGCAGAAATTCACCAATCTTGGCAGTTATGATCAACACATGGCAAGAAAGTGAGAGGGTAGTATCATTTTGGCCGTGCCTCCTGGCAAATTATGGGTATATTTTGAAACATTTTTTAATGCAACTTTGTATATGCAATCACCAATGGAGGACGCATGAAATATGCAATGACTTTGGGATTTGACCCCCAGTTCATGCCTCAGGTGGTGGGGACATGGGGTCACATTTCTTTAACTGAAAATTTGATATTTTGGGTCATTCCTGTTGGAACTTTTTGCCATCTTTCAACTTTGCTTCAGTGAGAAGCGTAGGGATTTGAGATGACGCGCCATCGACTTTGCTCTCGTTTATTTTGCAGAGCTTTAAAATAAAAAGTGCAATTATTTCTGATGTATCATCCTGAGTATTGCTTCATTGCTAGCAATTTCAAGTTACAAATGAGCCCGAAATAAGTAAACCAGGTTATACTAAACCCAGAGCCAAACACAAAGTCAGTTCAGAGCATTACAGTAGTCTTTCAAGGTCAAATGCAACTTTGGTGTTAATGGCAGTTCTGAACAAAGTAGGTGACGCAATCTTTGTTCAAAGGGAGTTCAATGAGATTCCACATTGGAACATGAACTTTGGATCCCTCTTTATCAGAAGTTGTATCTCAAATGGGTTTGCGCCTTTGAGTAGTAAAGCAGGCTACATATGTAGCAATATTCCCAGGTAGGTGCTGTAAGACTCGCTAAGCATTCCATTTGTCACAATTTACATCCTAGTTTGTGTCAATATTGTTCAGGTACTTAGTACAAGGCATTTACTATTAATAATATAATATATGCACTTATTCAGGCACTCATGATGATATGTCAAACTTTTTTGTAAGTGAAAGAACAAATAAATGCTCAAAGCTATCGCAAGGTGCTGGGGGAGGAAGAAGGTGTCATTGAACCACCACCGCCCCTTCCACAACACCCTTAGTACAGCCAGATCTCCTTTTTATGCACCGAATGGAATTGTCGATGGCGCTGTATAGTTTTAGGTAACTTTCAGATATATATTTTTTACTCACTAGTCACTAGTGTATCAATAATTTAGCTGAAATTTTCAGCTCAGAATTGAGAGAAACTTTTGGTGCAGTTCAATTGGCGCATCTTTCGCAAGCAGGTGTAACACGATCCAAGTTGAGCAAAGAAATGCCATTCTGTTACGCAACTTGGCAGGTGCAGTTTTATGAAACGTTTAGGTTTTGACCCTGAACACAGTCAGGCAAACTTCCCATGCACGAATGCTCAATTCCTAAATAGAGCGCAGCGCAGCAATAAACCCTAGAGTATGTAAAAAAAATTCTCAGAAAGGCTATACATTCCAATCTTTCTGGTAGTG
Organism: Myxine glutinosa; assembly: GCF_964187855.1. Classification (NCBI taxonomy): domain Eukaryota; kingdom Metazoa; phylum Chordata; class Myxini; order Myxiniformes; family Myxinidae; genus Myxine; species Myxine glutinosa. Next base: position 192,412,115 of record NC_136261.1, read on the forward strand.
GGGCGGCTTAGCCCAAATATTCAAAAGAATTGTGCATTTTGTGATACAAGCACCAAATTTGGCACAAATGTACATTAATATGTTGCGAACATTTTCAGATATTGGGCCACTTGAAATTCCGTAATTTTTTTTTTCAAATTTTTTCAAATTTCGTAATTTCAAATTTTTCGGGTGACACCGTCACAATTTCGGTCTTCGAGGCCGGCCGATAGGCAAAGTGTGACCGGAAGGGACGAGGTTCTCCTGACCACGTGGCCCTCGATCTGGGAAGCGAGAGGCGTTCCATTAGTGGACGCGCCCCTCACGCCCGACTTTTGGGCGGCCCCGGCAGGCCGTTTGTTTTGACGTTCCGTGACAGGCCCCGCACCCCCACCTCCGGGCCGACCGGAAGCTTGTGCTGAGTACATCATACCTGAACAACTCAGTGAGGCAGAACACAGCAGTGCACACCAGGGTGACCCCTTCAGTGCATAAACCAATTAACCTGTCCACTGCAGGGCATATAGAAATGAAGTTATTTTCTGCATATAATAATAATATAAGTTCAGTTCTATATAACAATTTCTGTTATCACCACTACCACTACAACTACCACTACTACAAGCTTTGTCTGGAATTTTGTGGACTAACAGACAAACAGACATACAGACAAGCTGGGATCAGAACATTACTTCCTTCCACCATTGAGTGTAGAGGTAAACATCATGGAAATTATATCATGCCCTAGATTTAATTCATGCTTACCCATGTAATTTGCTTCACTGGTTCACAAGGTCTTTTGCATACATGTAATTCAGACTCTCGTCTTCATTGCTGACCACACAATGTTCGCAACATATTAATGTACATTTGTGCCAAATTTGGTGCTTGTATCACAAAATGCACAATTCTTTTGAATATTTGGGCTAAGCCACCCCACTATATCGGCCGGCCTCGAAGACCGAAATTGTGACGGTGTCACCCGAAAAATTTGAAATTACGAAATTTGAAAAAATTTGAAAAAAAAAATTACGGAATTTCAAGTGGCCCAATATCTGAAAATGTTCGCAACATATTAATGTACATTTGTGCCAAATTTGGTGCTTGTATCACAAAATGCACAACAGGTTTGCTATGCTGCTACACTATGGGGGAGGCCCTCCATGCTCCTGCTTTAAGGGAGGAGGGCACCCTCACCCTGATAATCCCGTGTGAAAAAGCCCCACCATGCTCCTGCTTTAAGGGAGGAGGGCACCCTCACCCTGATAATCCCGTGTGAAAAAGCCCCACCCCACCCATTTGAAAAATCCTCGTGACGGGCTTGATGCTCATTGTACTTCCTTGTGAACCTTGCATTTATTCCTTGCAAAATGAAAGTGAAACAAAGGTCGATTTCAAAGGCCAAATTACTAACTTTATCAAATTACTATTTACTTTACCAAGTAGTCTTGCCTTTGTGGGCTCATTATTGGCTGTGAAACACACATGACATCATATGTGCATTCCAGTCATTCACATTTTGGAGTGCAACCAACTCCTCCTCACCACCTCACCAATCCCACGAAGAGTAAGGAATCTGTTTAATGTACCTAGAAAACATTTCACATGAAACAGTACAAACACAAGCAATGTTTACGTTTACAATTGATACATATATAAAGGCCACAATTAATCCTTCTTGCGAGGTCAGCCATTGGGGGAAGTTTAGCCAAAGTCCTTTCATTGGAGCCTATTAAGACAGGTCCCTGTAATTTGTTCAATGTAACGGCCATAACTCGCCTGCCATTTGTGAAAGACACCGTGAGATATTTAACATCCGCTATCAGATGGGATAGCCAGCTTAATGTCCACTTGAAGAACAGCGTACCTTGCGATGCAACACCCTGCCTCGTAAGCACCAATCTGAAAGTTTAAAGTCGGATCAGGAATGCAGGAATAAAAACCGGCTGGGCGGCTCAAAGGTAGGCAAGTGGGCTACCTGGGTAAACCATATTTATGTGGACTTGGCAAGGCCACGGAGAGATTGTCCAAACTTCGGGCAGTGCAGTGACAGCTGTGAATGACATAGGGAAATAGAAAGTAGTAACACCGTGCAATGGAGAAAAGCCAAGAAGCCAATAGAACAGTAAATGTGGCAAAGAATGATAATGAATGAATAAACAAAGAAACGAGCAAGAGGTGGAGAAAGGGGAGTGGACGGGGCTTTTTGACGGAAGCAGGAAATGGAAAACCCGTTTGAAGGATACCATCTACACTACACGATCTGGAGTAACGATTACAACGTCGAATGGCAAAGACTACCCAGTGAACAGAATTTCGACAATTTGACTCCATAATGGATTTTTTTGGACTCCATAATTTGCCTGGATTTTTATTCGACTCCATAATGTCCAAATTGAAGACCATCCATGATTTTTAGCCCCGTGTAACGATGTTTATGTGTCCATTAAATGTGTTGCTTCATTCCATCATCCAAAACAAAGTCTGCCTTGATGTCACAATGATACGCCGAGTTCAGGAGACGAGACCACCTTACCAAGTGTGGTCTAACCATTTATACTTGGATCAAAGCCAGACATTTAAAAATGAGCCACTTTGTGAACACAACGGCCCCACTATCGTTTGAAAAACACACCAATATATTTAACGTCTGGAAAAAAAAATGGAATTTATACAAGGAAGTCCGACGCAGGAGGCCATCCGGCCCACCTATTTCCACTGATATCTATGTAGCTGCCTCTCCTCAATGCTTCAGGTACTGATCAAACCCCGGTTTAAACCATTCCACCGTGTCAACTGGCAACCCTGCTCTGGGGAGAAAATTCCATTCATTAACTACCTTCTGAGTGAAAGACCCCTGCCTTAACATCGTCCCAACTCTCCTCTTCTTCATTCTCAAGCTATGGCCCTTGGTCCACTGCTGAAAAAATGTCCGCACTTATTCTTCATTATATTAAACATCTCTACGAGATGCCCTTGTAATGATTTTAAAGTTATATTTCCTGCCGTGCCTCACAGCTAAGTCTAGCTAGCCCAGGAATCAATATAGTCCCTGTGTGCTTGATCCTTCCCAAGGTGCTGGACCCTTCCCAAGGTGCTGGACCCTTCCCTAGTCACTCTGTGCTGCACCCTTACCAAAGTGCTGGGATGCTTCCCAAGGTGCTGGACCCTTCCCTAGTCACCCTGTGCTGGACCCTTCCCTAGTCACCCTGTGCTGCACCCTTACCAAAGTGCTGGGATGCTTCCCAAGGTGCTGGACCCTTCCCTAGTCACCCTGTGCTGGACCCTTCCCTAGTCACTCTGTGCTGCACCCTTACCAAAGTGCTGGACCCTTCCCTAGTCACCCTGTACTGGACCCTTCCTAAGGTGCTGGACCCTTCCCTAGTCACTCTGTGCTGCACCCTTACCAAAGTGCTGGGATGCTTCCCAAGGTGCTGGACCCTTCCCTAGTCACCCTGTGCTGGACCCTTCCTAAGGTGCTGGACCTTTCCCTAGTCACCCTGTGCTGGACCCTTCCTAAGGTGCTGGACCCTTCCCTAGTCACCCTGTGCTGGACCCTTCCTAAGGTGCTGGACCTTTCCCTAGTCACCCTGTGCTGGGCCCTTCCTAAGGTGCTGGACCCTTCCCTAGTCACTGTGCTGGACCCTTCCCAAGGTGCTGGACCCTTACCAATGTGCTGGACCCTTACCAATGTGCTGGACCCTTACCAAGGTGCTGGACCCTTCCCAAGGTGCTGGACCCTCACCAATGCAGCTACAGTATATCCTTTGAGATGTGGTGACCAAAACTGAACACAATATTCCAGGTGAGGTCTCACCAAGTTCCTGTACAGTGAGCATGACCTTTTGATTTCTAATTTGCCCCCCTATGAATATAACCTAAAACTATTAGCTTTACCTATCGGTCATAGCTGCTGAACACTGTGGCGTCTGAAACCACCCCCATCCCCCCGCCCCTCCAACCTGTACCTATTACCACCCCCACCCAGATCCTACTCCTTCCTGTGCGACACATCCCAAGACTGCCTCTTGTAATCCCAATTTCCATTATTCTTACCCATCCCCAGCACCTTCCATTTACCTATGTTAAACTGCGTCTGCCAATCTTTTGCCCAAAGTATCTCGTCAATCAGATTACCCCTTCACCCCGCCTATCTCACCTCCTCTGCTGTCTACCTAACCTCCAAGCTTAATGCTTATACTTTATATAGGGATGCTCCATTGGGCCCGATTCCAAGAAAAGAGAGGGTGCTTCAAGATGCAGCCTCCAGGGGCCGAGTCAAACCTGGGAGGTGGAAACACCGCACACGGACACAACTCACAACCTCGTCGGTTCGAGTTCGAGGTGGACGAGACGACGTGCCGAGCCGGTGGTTGAACGGAGATCCACATGGGGATGGAGGAGCTTGGATATCAGACGAAGATCATGGAAAGCGCACGTTTTACAGATCGTACAAAATAAGAAACACGCACAAGAGCAATGGGGACACGTAAATGAGTACAGGTACAGGTAATAGACAAACTGACAACAGAAAGACATATGTGTGGACCTGAACGTCGACGTCCACCGTGCCGCGGAAATTGAACAGCTCCAGGTCCGGCTGGAGGGTGAGTGCGTAGTTCGTGGGACGGACATCCTTGGGAAGGACGTGGAAAGGTCTTTTCGTCTTGTCCTCCATGTCTACCGGTGCCGTTTCTGTCCCGCACGTTGGTGTCTCCGTCCGTTCACCTCACCTCGTTCCTCCACTACGTCTGCACGTTTCTGTCTTAATGAAGATTGTTCGTATCTCTTTGCTGCTCTCGATCGGTAGAGCTGACAGTGACTACGTTCCACGTTCAAGGCTTAAATCTGCCGGAGGAGGAAGTAGGAACAAACGAGGGTTAAAGCAAGCAGGCCAGACGGGGAGGACCGCGGTGTGCGGGCGGAACGGGCGCCCTCTGCTGGAGCTGGATCGTTTATACATTTGAACATTATTTATTTATTTATTATTATTATTTTTCCCAGTTTGGTCGAGATCGGTTGGAGAGTGAAGAGAACTGGCTGAGGAACCGGGGAAGTAAGGAGTATCGTGGTTAAGATAGGGCAGAAGCTTCGCGCCATCCCTTATAAAAATAGAGAAGAAGAAGAAGAATGCTTAGGAGGAAGACGATTTTTTTTTTAATAATAATAATATATTATTAATATTATTATTATTAATAATATTATTAATATTGGTAATATTATCATTATCATTATTATTATACAATATACGAGGATGGCAGAATGGTGTACATTCATCGCTCACCTATCGAGAATGGGTTGAAGAAGAAGACTGGGTAAGAGGGCGAAGAAGATTTTACGTAAATAATAATAATTATATATTATTAATATTATCAATATTGTTATTATTAATAATATTATTAATATTGTTATTATTATCATTATTATTATACATATACTGGGATGGCAGAATGGCGTACACTCGTCTCTCAGCTATCGAGACTGAGTTTAATTCCGATCCAGCTACAACTTGTCATCCCGGTGTTTCACAGATCGGGTGATTCATCAATGGGTGAATGGGTGTCCCGTCTGCTACCATTATTTAGTGGACGTTAAAGATCCCATGGTGTCCTTCGGGAAGAGGAGCAGCCTGGTGTTGGCTTAGCGGTTAGGGTGCCGGCTTGGGATCGTCGGATCCTGGTTTTGAATCCCGGTCGATCACTGAATTAACCCAAGGGGGTTGACTCAGCCTGTCATCCTTCTGATGTCGGCAAATTTAGTACCAGTTCACTGGTAATTCCCTGTGTTTCGCAAGAGGGGACTAACAGGGTTGGTGGCAGGAAGAACATCCGCCCATAAAACATTGCTTCAAAAAGGGGTCCATGTTATGGACCGTTTTATTATGGGCATGGCGGCCGACTAGAGTAAATTTGCCACCACTTTTCCGGTGGCAAAAGGGACCAACCCCGGCTATGTGGGGAAAAATGGCCTTGAAAGGTGGTTCTTCGGGAAGAGTAGGTGAGCTATCATGCTATCACCATGAACAAATTACAAATTCCTGCCATAACTAGTCTAGTCGAATGTCAGGCCTGGCCAACCTGATTTGATACGGAAAACTTCATTGGATAGTGGAGTTCGTGAAGACTCAGGCCAAGCGTCCGCCGGCCGACCCACAATAAACGTGGGCTATTGGTGGCTGTTAAATAATAATAATAAGATTATTAGGCTGGATCGTTTCACCTTATCCTTCCTTACCCGTGTTTCTTTTGTTATGCCCGAAAAGTGAAAATTTTCGTCATATGTCGGTCTGTCTCGTTTGGATGTTTGTCTGTGAGTGTGATAATTCGCGAACGCTTTCAACTATCTTCGTCAATCTTTACCAGAGGATTCCGAAGAACAAAAGTGAGGCTGTCAATGTTATTTGACTATATAGGTCAAAGGTCAAGGTGACAATGACATATGACCTCATTCCCCACAGCGGCATGGAAGAGCCCACGCCAATCCCTGCGCACTGATTGACTGTGCTGGCTACCGTATGTGAGCCACTGGCGGGAAAGATATCAATGACCATGTTCAAAGGTCAAGGTTCTGTAGAAATTATGTGTGTGTGAATTTCTACTCACGAGTGGTCATACGGTGGTCAGATACGTCCTGGCAATCCTGCATCGCCGTTTCGCTCGACGAGCGTGGCAAAACGGAAATTAAGGTGGATGTTCCCCCGAGATGCAGAAATGCTCCCCAGAAGCCAGTTGAAGGTCTCGGCGAGTAAACCCATCAGGAAATGTTTATTTTCAGGAGACAAAAATACCAATGCTTCAGGGTGACCAGAGCCGTGGTTAAACAAAATGTACGTTCCACCAGCAAAAAGCGATCTAAAATGGCGGAAGAAAAAAATAACCCGAGGAAGTAGTAAAGTTCATCGGGTTGTGAACAGCGAGCGGGTGGTGAAGTAGCACTCTGCTGATCGTCCCAATGGATACCAAACAGTGAAGTACAGTATTCACTTGCTCCATATTATCATACCTTTAGCTCCAAACCCCTCGAGAGAAGAAAGTCCGCATAAACCCTTTTCGTCTTCTTCACACTCGTGCTTCGTCTTCCCATACTGAGAGAATTGGTTGGTTTATGGAGCTATGCTCGCACAATAAAGCCGGACAAAATGGACGACACCAGGAACGAAGTTTCACTGAGCTATTTATTTTAGCTCAACTCGAAAGAACTCAAAAGCACTGAATAGCCCGTTAACACGGGCGGCAATTTATATCAAAAGTTCACCACACAAAAGCCACGCCTCTCAGGCGGGGCGTGGTATGCAAATCGAGAGTCCGCCCGGGCAAGGCAAGTCCGGACACGTCCGGGCACGTAACCGCCCGCCGGTTACGTCATCGGCCGGTGCAAGGTGATTATGTCATGCTTCCGGTAACCGCTACATGCGCCCCCCCAGAATTAACTACCGGGAGAGTCAGTTTGAAGGGGGTCTTGATGACCTGGCCGAAACGACACCTGGCGATTCGTGTGGGGGTGGTAGGTGACGTGGCGGTGGATGGTCGGGCGGGGGGGCTTGGTTGACGGGGGAAGGCCCCGTCATGGAGGAAGGGCCAACCATGGAGGTTGGTCGAGGTCCAAATGGGCCGGCTTGAGGCGGTCCACGGAGATGCGGTCCGGTTTGCCGCCGATGTCAATGATGAATGACTTGTCGTCCCTCTTCAGGACCCTGAAAGGTCCATCGTACGGCGGCCGGAGCGGTCCCCGGTGTGCGTCGTTCTGGATAAAAACGTACTCCGCAGTGCGAAGTGCTGAGGGGACGTGGGGTTGGGGGCAACCATGGTGGGACGTGGGCACGGGGGCAAATCTCCTGGCGGCCTCCTGGAGGACCGAGCGTTGGCGAGCCGCAGACCAGGGGCCGGTGGCGTCAGGGATGAACTCGCCCGGCACGCGCAGTGGCTGGCCGAAGACCAGCTCGGCGGTGGAAGCCTGGAGGTCCTCTTTCGGGGCCGTTCGGAGGCCCAATAGGACCCACGAGAGCCTGTCGGCCCAACCGTCGTCCTGGAGGCTGGCCCTGAGAGCGGCCTTCATTGAGCGGTGGAACCGCTCGCACAAGCCGTTGGCTTGGAGGTGGTAGGCCGTGGTGCGGTGTATCTTGACCCCCAAGGCCTGGGCGACCGCGCCCCAAAGCTCGGAGGTGAATTGCGGGCCTCTGTCGGAGGAGATGTCCGAGGGGGCGCCGAAACGGGCAATCCAGGTGCCAATGAAGGCCTGCGCCACGTCGGCGGCTGTTGTTGATGCCAGCGGGACGGCCTCCGGCCACCTGGTGGTCCTGTCCACCATCGGGAGGAGGTGGGTGAAGCCCCGCGAGGAGGGAAGGGGTCCCACCAGGTCCACATTGACGTGTTTGAAGCGCCGCGCGGGCACGTCGAATGGTGCCAACGGGGCCTGGGTGTGCCGGTGGACCTTCGCGCGCTGGCAGGTGACACAGGCGTTGGCCCAGTCGCGGACGTCCTTATGGAGCCCGTGCCAGACGAATTTCGCTGCCACGAGCTTCAGCGAAGCTTTCCGGCCAGGTGGGAAAGGCCATGGAGGGCGTCAAAAATGTGCCGCTGCCATCCGGTGGGCACGATGGGGCGAGGTTGGCCCAGGGAAACGTCGCACAGGAGGACTGTGCCTGTGTCCTCGAAGGCCTGTGTCCGCCCTCCGGGGGGCTTGCACCGTGAGGTCGGCAGCCTGGTCGGCCGCCATGCGGGCGAATTCCACACCCAGGTGGACGGCGTTCACGCCGGACCAGGAGAGGCAATCGGCCACAGCGTTGTCCTTGCCCGCAACGTGCCGGATGTCCGTCGTAAATTCGGACACAGCGGAGAGGTGGCGCTGCTGGCGGGCCGACCACGGCTCCGTAACCTTGGCCATGGCGAAGACCAGGGGTTTGTGGTCCACAAACGCCGTGAACGGGCGGCCCTCCAAAAGATGGCGGAAGTGGTGAACAGCCAGGTAAAGGCCGAGGAGCTCGCGGTCGAAAGCACTATATTTGTGCTCCTTATGGCGAAGCTGCCGGCTGAAAAAGGCCAGCGGTTGCCAAGCCCCGTTCACCCACTGTTCATGCACGGCGCCCACCGTGTAGTCGGAAGCGTCCGTGGTGAGGGCAATGGGTGCGTCGAGCGCCGGGTGTGCCAGCATGGTCGCGTTGGCGAGGGCCAGCTTAGCGCCTGTGAACGCCACGTCCATCTTTGTGGTCCAGGCGACGTCGTGCTTGGCCGGCTTGCCCCGGAGGGCTTCGTACAGGGGGCGCATGAGTTGGGCGGCGCGAGGCACGAAACGGTGGTAAAAATTTACCATCCCCAAAAATTCCTGGAGGGCCTTGATGGAGCGGGGGAGCGGGAAACTTGTGACTGCCTCCACCTTGGTAGGCAGCGGGACGGCCCCGCGCTTCGTGATGCGGTACCCCAGGAAGTCGACGGTCGTTACGCCAAACTGGCATTTCGCCGGGTTGATGATGAGGCCGTGCTGGCCGAGGCGCTCAAAAAGCGTGCGCAGGTGGACGATGTGCTCCGCCCGGGAAGTGCTGGTGACGAGAATGTCGTCCAAGTAGACGAAAAGGCAGGTGGGGTCGCGCAGCACGCTGTGCATCAGCCGTTGGAAGGCCTGGGCCGCGTTCTTAAGGCCGAACAGCATGCGAAGGAACTCGAAGAGGCCAAAAGGTGTAATTACCGCCATCTTCGGTACGTCGGCCGGCCGGACGGGTACCTGGTGGTAGCCCCGAATGAGGTCGACCTTGGAAAAGATCACCCGCCCCGCCAAACAGGCAGAAAAGTCCTGTATGTGTGGTATCGGGTACCGGTCAGGGGTGGTGGCATCGTTGAGGCGGCGGTAATCGCCACATGGTCGCCATCCACCGCCCGGTTTGGGCACGATGTGCAGGGGCGAGGCCCATGCGCTATTCGAGCGCCGCACAATGCCCAATCGCTCCAGCGCATCGAATTCCGCCTTTGCCATGGCGAGTTTGGTCGGGTCGAGGCGACGAGCCCTGGCGTAGACCGGTGGACCTGTGGTCTGGATGTGGTGTTCGACGCTGTGTTTGACGGCGACGGCTGAAAACGTCGGCTGCGTGAGGGCGGGAAACTCGGCGAGCAGGCGGGTGAAATCGTCCGCGGCCGGGAGCGCGTAGCCTAGCTTGGTTGGTGCGGAGCCGCTCAATGAGCAAGCGAGCGAGCTGAAGGTCTCCGCGTTGATGAGCCGACGCCGTTTGACGTTCACCAAAAGCCCATGCACGCACAGAAAATCTGCACCCAGCAAGGCCATGGGCACGTTTGCCATGATGAAGTCCCACCTGAAGCGCTGGCCCCCGAAGCAGAGTGCGACGCTGCGCGAACCGAAGGTGCGGATGGAGGAGCCATTTGCGGCGACCAAGGCGGGGCCGCAAAGCGCGGCCTGTTTGTCCTGCACCGAGGCAGGTATCAGAGCGCCGGTGTCACACAAAAAACGCCGCCCGGACGCTGTGTCCGTGATAAACAGAAGGCTGCCTGAATGACCGACGCTCATGGCAGGCAGCGAGCACCGGCCTGGTCGTTTCCCGACCTGCTGAAAGTGCACGGTGGGCGGCACGTTCTGGCCTTCTGCCCGAACCTGGTGTGGTAGTAGCACATGGTCCGCTCTGGTGGAGGCTCCGGCGGTCACCTCAGGTTCGGTCGACGGGGCGTCGCGGCAGCCGCTGCCGCCAGTGGCGCTAACTCGGCCGGTGGTGGCACCGTTCGTGGCGCGGGCATTGCCTCGGTCGGCCCAGGGTTCCAGGTTGCCGCTCCGACATGTCGCCTGGCCGAGAAAATTTTATTGGCCTCCTTGGCCAGGGCGCGAGGGTCCGTGATGGGCGAATTAGCCAAAGCTAATCGTACCTGCCCGGGTAGCTGCCGGAGGAACAGCTCGCGAAAGAGGAAATCTGGGGTGTGGTCACCGAGTCGAGCAAGCATGTGGTCCATGCGTTCGGATGGACGGGCCTCACCCAGGTCCGGGAGGTCGAGCAGTTGTCGCGCGCGTTCGGTCTCCGTGAGTCCAAACGCACCGAGGAGTAGGCCTTTGAGCGCGCCGTATTTGTCGGCGTTCGGCGGGTTCTGTAGGAAGCTCAGGACCCGGGCAGCAGTGGAGGCGTTGAGCGCGGAGACCACATGGTGGTAGCGTGTCGTGTCCTCCGTAATGTTCCGCAGGGTGAATTGAGAATCCGCTTGGGTGAACCAGACAGCCGTGTGTGATTCCCAAAAGCCAGGGAGCTTCAAAGCTACAGATGACTCCATCGCCATGTTCTTGAAACGGGGTCACCAATTGTGGAGCTATGCTCGCACAATAAAGCCGGACAAAATGGACGACACCAGGAACGAAGTTTCACTGAGCTATTTATTTTAGCTCAACTCGAAAGAACTCAAAGCACTGAATAGCCCGTTAACACGGGCGGCAATTTATATCAAAAGTTCACCACACAAAAGCCACACCTCTCAGGCGGGGCGTGGTATGCAAATAAGTCAGCCACGCCTCTCAACGGGGCGTGGCATGCAAATCGAGAGTCCGCCCAGGCAAGGCAAGTCCGGACATGTCCGGGCGAGTCCGGGCACGTAACCGCCCGCCGGTTACGTCATCGGCCGGTGCAAGGTGATTATGTCATGCTTCCGGTAACCGCTACAGGTTGTTCCTTGTTTTAAACCTGGATTTTGTTTTCCTGGATTGGTTGTTCCTGGTTTTAAACGCCCCACTAACCAAATGTTTACTAGCAGAGAGTCAGTATGTGAGAAAAAAAGCATGGTGAGTTTGAATCTGCCTGCACCATTTGTTAATGTAGAAAATGATGCATGTAAAGCTGGAAGTCACTACAGTTCTCTTGATTGCTGCCATACCTGTCAGGTTACTGCCTGATGCCTTCTTATTTGTGTGTGTGTTTGTCGCGCTCGGCCTACTCCTCCTACAGTTCTGACCCGATTACATCCAGACTTGCTACATAGGATCAGCATGACCCCATTTAATATTTGGAGGTGTTGCGAGATTTACTGGAATCGAAATACTTGTTCCATAAATCAGGCCAGCGTATAATCAATTTTATTGATTGGTGGAGATTGACACAGCCTATTTCTGACTGTCAGTGTGATGTTTCAAACATTGCTTCAAAAAGGGGACCAAAAAACAACAACTACCACGGTCCCCGAAAAGGCCAACCCCCGCTTTGCGGGGAAAAATGGCCTCTAAACGGTGGTTTTTTTGGTTGGTTAGTGTGATGTGGTGCTTTATGACACAGTGGGGAGTCATCTGCAAAAACAAAGATGATTTTTTCCAGAGCAGCAGATTGGCTTTGGGGCACCAGAGTAACACCTGGGACAGCAAAAGAGAGGGTTCCATTTTTAGCAACATTTTGACTGCGTGAGCGGAGGAAGTCAGAAATCCAGATATGAAGGTGACCTTAAATGGCACAGGCACATCAGTTGGCAAGCAAAGCTGTATCCCAGACTGTATAATAATAATAATAATAATAATAATAATAATAATAATAATAATAATGAAGGAGTCTTATATAGCCCCATCAAGCAGAGTAAACTACCCTCATGGCGCTTTACATTATCATGCGAACGCACACACACCGCACACACACACACACAAACATACACACACACACAGACACACCTTCACTCTTGCCCTATTCCTCTCCCTCCCCATTCAAAACCCACAGATGTGTACTCCCCCTCCTCCTCCCCTCCCTCCCCCGCACATGTACACAGACATACTCTCGATCTCTGTCCCACCTCAAATCAAAGGGAAAACAGGACTTAGACTTTGAAAGACTTGTGAAACAGATAGGTTTTGAGGGAGGTTTTAAAGGCAGGAAGAGAGTCAACATGTCGAACAGAGGAAGGCAAGTCATTCCAGAGCAGAGGTGCAGCAAAGGAAAAGGATTTCTCCCCAAACGACTTGGTGCTGGTGCGCGGCGGCTCTAAGGTCATAGAGTCGTCGCTTGAACGAAGCCGTCGCCGAGGTTCATAGAGAGTGAGCAAATCGGAGAGATAGTGAGGTCCCGTTCCACACAATGATTTATAACATAGTGTGCAAATTTTGTATTGCACACGAGCAGAGACAGGCAGCCAGAATAAAGATTGAAGAAGCGGAGTAACATGGTCAGACTTCTTCGCCTTACAGACAAGACGAGCGGCAGAGTTTTGAACCTTTTGTAACTTATCCAAGAGAAACTGAGGGCAGCCAGCATCTATCTATAATTCCAGTAATCTCTGTACGTTTGTACGTTTGTACGTCTGTACGTCTGTACGTCTGTACGTTTGTCTGTGACCGCTGTTTCTCGACAACTACCGGTCCGATATACTTGAAACTTGCCAGGTATATTGCTGGGGACCCGAGGATGTGCCTTTTCAAGGTTTGAAATTAATCGGACAAGTACTTACCGAGCTATGGCGATTTAGCCGTTCGCCGTTCGCTTTGCCGTTGCGAATGGACCAAACCATTCATGTAAATAGAGGGGGGGGGTTCTGTGGTCGTTCGCTTTGGCTTTGCGAATGGACCAAACCATTCATGTAAATAGAGGGGGGGGGTTCTGTGGTCGTTCGCTTTGGCTTTGCGAATGGACCAAACCATTCATGTAAATAGGGGGGGGGGGGGTTCTGTGGTCGTTGCGAATGGACCAAACCATTGTTTTTTTTTTGCAGTTTTTTTTTTTTTTGCAGTTTTTTTTTTTTTGCAAGGAACGGGCACCCACGTACAGGCACGTCCTAGCTTATATATAGTACGGGCATGCCCTAGTACAAAGAATTACAATAGTCTAGCCTTGAGAGGACAAGGGCACAGACCAGAGTTAGAGCAGCTTGAGGAGTAAGAAAGTGGCGAATGGATGCGATATTTCGCAGCTGAAAGTATGCTGATTTGCAAGTTTGAAGTACTTGCTTGGAAAATGTCATGTTGCAGTTGAAAACCACACCAAGGTTCTTGGCTGACGAAACAAAGTTTACATCGGTTTCACCAACATGAATAGTGGTAGGAAGTGAACATTGTAGAGGACATCTGTGTGATCTTACAATCATAGACTCTGTTTTAGCATCGCTCAGCTGAAGTTTGTTTTGGGTCATCCACGCCTTCACGTCGGCAATACAGCCTTCTAACACTTCAACAGTGGGCACGATTTGTTGAATCGTGCTTCCTTTGTACAGCCGATTGTCGTCCGCAAAGGCGTGGTGATCAACTGAATGTCTGGCAACAAGATCAAATAGAGGCTGAGTGTACAAAAGAAAGAGGATAGGTCCCAGGACTGAGCACTGGGGAACGCCAAAGGAAAGCGGAAAAGGGGCTGATTTCTGGCCATTGACAACTGTTTGCACTCTATCAGTAAGATAGGACATCAGCCAAGAAAGGGGAGTACCAGTTATACCAAATGTGATTTCAAGACGACGAATTAAGACACTATGGTCAATCGTGTCAAAGGCGGCAGACAAGTCCAAAAGAGCAAGAACGGAAACCTTACCACAGTCAAGAGAGGTCAGAAGATCAATGGTTATTCTTAGGAGAGCGGTCTCGGTGCTATGGCCTGGTCTATATGCTGACTGGCGAGAATTGAAAAGATTATTTGAAACTAGATGGTCATTCATCTGTGATAGCACAATTCTTTCTGTGATCTTTGACAGGAAAGACAGGTTGGAGATAGGACGGTAATTTTTCATGTCGTTAAGGTCAAGGGTGGGCTTTTAAAGAAGTGGTTTAACAAGAGCTTGCTTAAAGAGAAGCGGAAATGAACCCGTAGTCAGAGAATCATTGATAACTGCAGTAATAAATGGGAGGAGGGTGTCCAAACACTCAATGAACAAATCGGTGGGAAGGGGGTCAAGATCACATGTTTTTGTGTTTGACTTGAGGATTGTACATTTGACAATTTCCTCAGTAACAGGAGTAAATGAACTAAGAGGTCGTCCGTGAAAGCAGTGTTCAGCATCATCGAAGGAAAGGAGTGACTGCTTGTCAAGATTGTTTCTTATTGACTGAATTTTATTGTGAAAGAAATGCAGGAAGCGTTGGGGTAGTTCGTTTTGAGGAAATACAGTGGGAAGAACGGATTTATTTTTGGTGGCAAACAGGCGGTTGGTAATGCTGAACAGTTGCTTGCAGGAGGAGCTCCTAGTAATCCGATCAGAAATATATGACGTTTTTGCTTTCAGAATGATTTTTATGACGAGTCTTTTAGCTATGTTATACAACTGTTTATGGACTGTGAGGCCAGTCTTCAGCCACTGTCTCTCGGCACGTCGTCGCTCCTTTTTGGCAGCCCTGACTTCGTCGCTGACTGCGCTGAACCACGGAGTACTCCTGCGTCTGGGAACGGCGTGCCGTGTCGCTGGAGCATGACAGTCCAACGCTGTGCGGAGGCAACAGTCGAGGTCTTCTGCAGTGACATAGGAACGGCCAGAGAGATGGGTGTGAAGGTCCTCTTTAAAGGCGGAACGGTCGATGGCACGAATGTTGCGGGCAGTGATGAAGGTGGGCTGAAGACGAGGAACAGCAATACTCAGGTGGCTGGTGACACAGAAGTGGTCCGAGGTGATAGCACAGGTCACTGACGTGGACTGCACCAACTGATCATCGCATCTGTGCACTAACCAATCCAGGATGTGTCCTTTAACGTGTGTAGGTTGGGAGACAGACTGAGACAGACTAAAAGTAGAAAGGAGGTCAATGATCTTTGAAGTGAGAGGATGTTGTGGTTGGTCGTAGTGGACATTGAAATCTCCAAGAATCAAGACGAAACCAGGAAGAGTATTGCAGTGGTCGAGCAGATTAGGAAGCTGGGTCACGAACATAGAGTCAGTAAGCTTGTTTTTCCGGTTAGGTGGAGGTCGGTAGAGGCAGAAGAAATGAAGAGTGTTTTCTGACAGAGTGAAGGTGACATGGGCTAGCTCGTAGGATGAATGGTCGAACGAAAAAGTCGTGGTGAAGGAGACAAAGGGAGAGAAGTTGTCTCTGTAAATAACAGCCACGGCCCCACCCCGAGAGGAGCGAGGAAATGACTGCAGGGTGTATCCAAGTGGGGTGAGATCAGCACATCTCGCTTAGTCGCCACTGGGTCGGAGCCAAGTTTCGGTCAGAAAAAACACGTCAATATCGTTATCTTGAATAAAAGAGGTAATTTCGGTTCGCTTGTCAGGACTACTCACAGACTGAGCGTTGAATAAGGCGAGATACAGATCAGAACGGTGTTGTTTTGGTGCTGTGTATGTTCTGCAGGGACAGATGAGGTTATTGAAGTTGACAGGGGACACCTTTTCGCAGGAATTATTAAAATGCGGGCCGTCGCTGGTCGCGAAGAGAAATCACAATCGGTATTTTTCTCTGCTTTCTCCTCCCGCCTCGCTTTGTGCGTTTTCTCGGGAGACCAACGCCGATTTCAAGTTCTCTGAGGCCTGACACGAGTCCAGGAGTCAATCGAGTGGTGTTGTTTAAAGACAAAAGTTTTTGCCGATTGTAGCGAATAGGCATCGGGATAGAGGAGTTAGAGCGGATAGTCGAGCTCGGTACATGCAGCGGTACGTGCAGAGGTGGGGCGAGTGGTAGGGCGAGCAGCGGGATGAGCGATGTGGCGAGCGATGGGACGAGCGATGGGACGAGCGGTGGGACGAGCGGTTGGGCGAGTGGTGGGGCGAGCGGCGGGATGAGCGGCGGGACGAGCAGCGGGATGAGCGATGTGGCGAGCGATGGGACGAGCGATGGGATGAGCGGTGGGACGAGCGGTTGGGCGAGTGGTGGGGCGAGCGGCGGGACGAGCAGCGGGATGAGCGATGTGGCGAGCGATGGGACGAGCGATGGGACGAGCGGTTGGGCGAGTGGTGGGGCGAGCGCCGGGATGAGTGGCGGGACGAGCAGCGGGATGAGCGATGGGGCGAGCGATGGGACGAGCGATGGGACGAGCGATGGGACGAGCGATTGGACGAGCGATGGGGCGAGCGATGGGACGAGCGATGGGACGAGCGATGGGGCGAGCGATGGGACGAGCGATGGGACGAGCGATGGGACGAGCGGTGGGACGAGCGGTTGGGCGAGCGGCGGGATGAGCGGCGGGATGAGCGGCGGGACGAGCGATGGGACGAGCGGCGGGATGAGCGGCGGGACGAGCAGCGGGATGAGCGGCGGGACGAGCAGCGGGATGAGCGATGGGGCGAGTGATGGGGCGAGTGATGGGGCGAGATGGGGAAAAGAACTGTCTTGTTGAGGCGCACACCGGGGCTGCGTGAGGCTCAACGAAAAAGCATGGCGGGTACTTACAGTTCGAAATTTTCAACTTGGTGGCGAGTAAAAACCAAAGTACTGCAAATCTCACGGGCAGACACGCCGCCATAAGCCAGGAAACGAAACAGGGATCCATCACAATCATTCACACAAAGCACAACACGACAGCACACGCTAAATCCAACAGAATCAATCAAATACACAGGACGCCGACTCAGCTCAGCCTGCTAGGCGAATGACCCAGAAGTTAAAAATGTATATGGGAGCAGTGGGAGACAAGGATGAGCATTGTATATGTCCATTGTATGATGACAAAGAATTGTATATGTCCAAGGAGATGGTTCCGACCTTTTGATTGAGATTTAAGACCTCCAACCATTGCTGACAGAGCAGCACATCCAGTGCTGAGTGACCTGGACAGAATCCAAACTGATGGTATGCAAAGATCAGCTTTTGATAAGAGGAAAGGTGATGCCAGTAGTAATGCCGAATTCCATGCTTATTTATCTTTGTAATTGTTCTTGAGAGGATCTGCTTTCGTACCCTTCTTGTAGACATGAGTGATGCTTGCTGACTTCCAGGCAGACAGGAAGCAGCGAAACAAGGACAGGCTTTGAAGTGCGCAGATAGTGGCGAAGCAAGAGCAGAAAAGTAGGTTTTGAAAACATGGACACGGATGCCGTTTGGGAATTTCACTGAAGTAAGGCCGAGGCTGAACATAACTTTGGTGTTGACTGGCCCCATATATGCTCCATCTCCTCCTCCCCTATTCCCAATTCCTTCTAACTTGCCTTCCCTTCTCTCCTGATATACTGATATATAATACTCCCCTAAAGTCCTTTCTCTCAATTACTCTCCTCCTTCCTCTTCCTGTTCTTTTCCTTCCTCTTCCTTCCTCCATTTGCTTTTAAATGGCCCTTTTTGAAGTTAATTTTCCTTGTCTTCATTCATTAGTTTTATATAAATTAGTTTTGTTTTATAAGATTATATAATTAGTTTCCCCACATATGTCAATGAATTCATTCGTTTGGTTAAAATGCTTATTTCAAATGCCAATCCTTTTTATATAAATTGCTCCTTGCGTTTTTCTCATCAAGTCTAAACCGAAAAAAGGAACAATTCTCTTGTATTTTAAGGAACTCAAAGGTATGGCATTTTTACCGTGTTTTCACCCCTGTCTGTTTGTTTTCCTGTTTGTTTATTTGTCTGTGAACAGGATATCTCAAAAAGTTATGGACGGATTTGGGCGAAATTTGCTGGACAGATTGGGTAAGGATTCATGGATGAAAAGATTAAATTTTGGTGAAGATCAGAATCCTGATCCAGCCTAACGGTGGGATACAAAATCAACCTAGCGGAGGTATGACCGAGTGCTATTCTCGTTACAAAATGTTTTTCAGTTGATTTCTGGTACTCAAAACTGCCCCAAACAGTATGAAAACAATAAGTATATGCCCCATGACATTACCAGGTACAACGACCATTTTTTTCTCCCTGCCACTCCTGTAATGTCCGATTGACTAGAATTCGTTGCCAACTATAGTTACAATGAATATCCAAGTGGTTATGTATGTCTCCTTAATGACCTCGATTGTTAGAATAGGCAGGTGATGCTTTCACATTGCTCAGATGATCGACCTTTTCACAAAGGACATTCCCTCGTCAAAATAAATCAAAAGACAAGCAATTATCCAGAAGATATACAGACCAGGTTTATTGTTCAACTTTATCCATAAACTCAACCAATGGATATTTATACAAAAAAAGGTAATCTGACATTCTGGGTGGAATGGAATTTGTACTAAAAAAAACAAAAAAACAAGAGTGGTCAATCGAGAGCCTGGATATCAGATTTGGGAACACAAAGGCAAACTATGAGTACATTGAGGTGTGACATGCTGTTGTCTTACACACTCATAGTGGACACAACAAGGCCTCATTCAGTGAGCATGAAACGAATGAATGGACATTTGCATTTCAGGAATATATAATACAAATTGTTAGCTGAAACAAATTCTAAATTCTACATATAACCACAACACACACACAGATACACCACCGAATACAGACACACACATAGACCAAACAGACACAGATACACCATAGAGTGGGGTGCCAGACAGCATCGAAGGCATGAGATATGTCAACGGAGACGGCTCTGATTTCCTGTCTGGTGTTGAGGACCTTCATCCATTGGTGAGACAGCAGAAGCAGCATGTCCAGAGTAGAGTGGCCTGTTCTGAACCCAAATTGGTGATCTGAGATAAAGCCATTGGCCTGAAGAGTAAGGATTTTTTTGGAGGAGGGAGACAGGTTTGAGAGTTCAGTCTTGAGAGTAGAGATATTGTTTCCTGGCTCTCCTAAGGGTAGACACACACTTGTTCCGAGCTTTGTGGAAGAACCTGAGATTGCCTTCAGTTGGATTTGCCTTCAATGAGGCGAAAGCAAGTTGTTTCAGGGCAACTACCTCAGTGTACCATGGACGGGAGGAAGGGTATGACAACTGAAGACGAGATGAGATAAGTCTGTGCATGAGAGAGAGCAGTTTGCTTTGGAAGAATTCCCAGGATGAGTTGATGTCAGAGGCAGTAGAGATGGGAGACCAGTCCGGGTGATTGATGGCTGCTTGCAGACCGTCCCAGTCGGCCTGAGTGAAATGCCAGACTCGTCGGTGCTGAGGAGGCTCTCTGAGAATGGCCAGAGAGATGTCCACTTTAACAAGCAAATGATCAGAAGAACCGATTGGAGCAGAAAAAGAGCAGCAGACATTTGCAGGGAAGTTTGACATAACCAAATCCAGAAGAGATGATTACACCGTTGACTGAGATCCGGGTCGGGAAATTGGTGGATTGTGTCAGTCCCAATGAGTCACAGAAATCCTTCGCCCAGGTGCCATGACAGGTGCGAGAGGTACCCACACCCAGCCAGCTGGCATGATGACAATTGAAATCGCCACATATGTAGAAGAGAGTTGGGATGAGTGGATAGAAGTTGGTCCATATTGTCAGAGAGCGAGATGTAAATAGAGTCATGACTGTTTGGTGGACGGTATAACTTAACGTCACGACAGCACCTCAAACTCAACACCCGAAGATCTAAGCCTGCCACATTAACCGTTAAACTAACACCAGGCTTTACTAATCCTACTACTGCTACTACTTTTTTAGTAAAGTGCTCAGTCTAGGGTATAAAAGCCAAATATTGAGTATCACCTCCCAAAACCTTGCCTGTGACCCATTGACTTCTATCTACCAGGAAATGCTGAAGGCTTGGTGTGCAATTGACATGATCGGGACAAATGATCCTCATCCAGGGAAAGATATTCTGGAAGAGCCGCTTTTCTTGATCCCACTTCTACAAGCCCCAATGCTAGCTTCCCTCAGTAATAAGGAGAAAACTTTTGTCTAAGTGTATATCTACAGCGAGAGATCTCTTAAAGGATGGGAGAAGAATGGCATTCTGTCACTTGGGGAACTCGCAGCAAAGATACACCTGCAGCCAATACGATTTCCTTTTGGGATACTCCAGGAGGTTAAAAACTCATTACCTCCTGATTGTCTGGCTTACCTTGAAAACCATTGTGAAGGTGAGGAAGCCATGCAGGTTTGCCCCCCTACTTCCATGGCTTTTATAATGAAACCGCATGGATGCGATCTCTCCCAAGTGCCACTTCCACATAATATGAGCAAAGTCCCTGGCATGGCTGGATTGTCCTTCTGTGGCTCATCAAGAAAGGTAAAATATATACACAGGTGATTCATTCACTCCATTTTGTTGCGTTTGCAAATCGCATGGACACTCTATGGGGCGAGGTTCTTATGCCTCCCTTGCGCGGTCCATCCGAGTTGGGAATCTCTTTATCTCTACCCAACGCCAAGGGTGGTGGAGGACCTGAGTTGGAGACTGCTTCGTGGGGCACCAAGTACTGGAGTTCTGCTGCAACACTTCACAAACACTCCTCGTGGATGTTGCTTCTGTGGACAAGCAGAAACCATTTTTCACATATACCTGCTGTGCTGGCGTCTTCAACCAGTTTTTTGCTGGTGAAACACCTGCTCTTACGCTTTTGGCTTCCTTTTCCCCAACACTTTTTATTTTTGGTCGCCCTGTAAAGAAAGAGAGTCGATCACGGCATCTCCTGGTTAACTTTATTTTGGCATCTGCAAAACTTGCAATATATAAAACTGGAAAGGGGAAAAGTGAAGGCAATGTCGTGCAGTGTAGTTTTGTATACCTGGGAACTTTGTTACATCACGAATCACTTCGGAGTTCAAGGTGGCACAATATTCCTGAACTATCAGTAGTTTTAAAGAAGTCTGGACAGTAAATAATGCACTTTTTACTATTTCCCCACAAGGTACTTTGCTATTATTTGTCTAAATGTGTCATTTTGGGTTTTTGGTGTTCTTTTAACTCTCCATCTGTCTTGGTAGTGCTTTCTCTTTAAAATGCTCTACCTTGTCTACTACGGTTCAAACCATGGACTTGCAGGGATGAGGAAGTTGAGCGAAATTAAACAGGAAACTTATGTTTGCCTGAACTTTCCTGAGTCCTGAGCGCAAACCTCTATTAATCTTTCCAACAAAAGCACAACTACTACTACAAATAATACTACCACCACGACAAGAATACTACTACTACCACTACTACTACTAATACCACAACAAGACTACTACTACTACGAGAAGACTCTACTACTAATACTATTACTACGACTACTACAACTAATATCACGACAAGACTACTACTACTACTAATACTACTACTACTACCACAGCTGCTAATACTACTACTGCTACTACTACGACTACTACAACTAATACCACGACAAGACTACTACTACTACTACTACTACTACCACAGCTGCTAATACTACTGCTACTACGACTACTACAACTAATACCACGACAAGACTACTACTACTACTACTACTACTACTACTACTACTACCACAGCTGCTAATACTACTGCTACTACCACAACAAGACTACTACTACTACTACTACTACTACTACTACCACCACGACAAGACTACTACTTCTACTACGACTACCACAGCTGCTAATACTACTGCTACTTCTACTACGACGACTACTACAACTAATACCACAAGACTACTACTACTACTACCACAGCTGCTAATACTACTGCTACTACCACAACAAGACTACTACTACTACTACTACTACTACTACTACCACCACGACAAGAATACTACTACTACTACTACTACTACTACTACTACCAGACAAGACGCCACTGCTGCTACTACCACTACAGCTGTTACTACCACAAGACTACTACTACTACTACTACTAATAATACCACCACAAGACCACGACTACTACTCTTACTGCTACTACTACCACTACTACTAGTATTACTACTACTACCATGACTAGTACTACCAGGATTGTCGCACATTACTGACTCTAGCAAAGTAACAGCATGCTGTTTCCTCTGTTTTTAATTCCTGTCGTGACTAACTTTAGCCGTTTACAAGTAATAACCAACAATTAACTCATCATCCAACTGGGATGAGGTGTTAACTCGCTTAGGCCAGGATTTTACCTGCAAGTTGAACCGTGACCATCAATCACTACCTTTGCATTATTGCACAGCGTTGTTCCTCACCGGTAAAGACGCCAATACGGAATCCTATCCTCGTGATGACTGATACACAGGTGCAGTCGAACAATCAATCAGCGACATGTATTTACCTGGGCCAACCGGTAATTGTACAAACCTCACGTGAGTGAAAGAATTATTCTCAAGCAAAAAAATAGAAAATGTCAAAATCATTTTGTACGTCCATGTTTTATTATCCCATACAAATAAATCTCTCCGACACCGGATTATAACTTCAGTTTGCCAATATCACCTGTTACACTGTAACTCATCATCCACCTGGGATGGTAACAGTTGGTAACAGTTACAGTAATTTATTTATTTATTTATTTTATTTATTTATTTATTTTTATTTATATTTATTTATATTTATTTATTTATTTATTTATTTATTTATTTATTTATTTGTTTGTTTGTTTGTTTATTTATATATATATATATATATCAGCAGAGTACCACACACGCTTTGTTTCTTTACAAGAAATCTGGACCAAGGTGGAGCCAATGAGACTTTACAACATGATTCATTGCTAACAGATGATTGGCCGTACTCAATATTACCTTGGCCACCCAAAGTGGATGGACGTTATGTTCGTAGCCATGTCTGGTTCTTTGTCTGTGAACAGGATATCTCAAAAAGGACGAATTCGAATTCGGACGAAACTTGATGGGCAGGTTGGGTGTGCTACCAGGCACAGGTGTGCAACAAGGTTAGGAGTGCAACAAGAACGAATCGATTCGATTTTGGTGAAGATTCGAATATGGATCCGGATACTAGAATTATTTTTTTAATTTTAAGAGATTCTTCACCATTGAGTGATTGATGGGGCTAAAAACAATATATAGCACGATATTTCAAAAAGTTGTGCACTGGTTATGCCAAAACTTGGTGGATGAGTTGATTATATTTTGGTTCAGGTCCGAATCCAGTTCCGGCCTATCAGTGGGATACAAAACGTAAACTGTTCAGTCTGGTCTAGGTATGCGCTCTACCGAGTGCTGTTCTAGTTTTAAATGCTAATGCCCGTTGAGCAAGCAAGCAGAAAGTACCATTTTAAAAGTGATTATTTTGGCTCAGCGGGGATTCTAACCGATGACCTCCTCGGCTCAAAGAGACTATCGAACCATTACATCATCATCTCGAGTAAATTAGGCGATAATTAAACAATACACCTCATTCAATCACAAATAAATACAGATAGAGAGTTTTCAGAGCTTAATGAAGGTATAGATGGTTTTCAGAGTGTTTTCAGAGCTTAATGAATGTTTAGATGGTTTTCAGAATGTTTTTAGAGCTTAATGAAGGTATAGATGGTTTTCAGAATGTTTTTAGAGCTTAATGAAGGTATAGATGGTTTTCAGTGTTTTCAGAGCTAAATGAAGGTATAGATGGCTTTCAGAGCTTAATGAAGGTATAGATGGCTTTCAGAGTGTTTTCAGAGCTTAATGAATGTTTAGATGGTTTTCAGAGCTTAATGAAGGTATAGATGGTTTTCAGAGTGTTTTTAGAGCTTAATGAATGTTTAGATGGTTTTCAGAATGTTTTTAGAGCTTAATGAAGGTATAGATGGTTTTCAGTGTTTTCAGAGCTAAATGAAGGTATAGATGGCTTTCAGAGCTTAATGAAGGTATAGATGGCTTTCAGAGTGTTTTCAGAGCTTAATGAATGTTTAGATGGTTTTCAGAATGTTTTTAGAGCTTAATGAAGGTATAGATGGTTTTCAGTGTTTTCAGAGCTAAATGCAGGTATAGATGGCTTTTAGAGTGTTTTCAGAGCTTAATGCAGGTATATATGGCTTTCAGAGTGTTTTCAGAGCTTAATGAAGGTTTAGATGGTTTTCAGAATGTTTTTAGAGCTTAATGCAGGTATATATGGCTTTCAGAGTGTTTTCAGAGCTTAATGCAGGTATATATGGCTTTCAGAGTGTTTTCAGAGCTTAATGCAGGTATATATGGCTTTCAGAATGTTTTCAGAGCTTAATGAAGGTTTAGATGGTTTTCAGAATGTTTTTAGAGCTTAATGAAGGTATAGATGGTTTTCAGTGTTTTCAGAGCTTAATGAAGGTATAGATGGCTTTCAGAGTGTTTTCAGAGCTTAATGCAGGTATATATGGCTTTGGTATACAAGATCGAGGCTCGTGAAAGAGCGAACATTAATCACACAGAAAGACAAACCGACACATAAAACATACAACATCGGGAGCGGTTGACAAGATGGGGAGAGAGGGGGAAGGACACAAACACAACATTTGAGAGCAGGGACCGAGAGACATGGAGACATCGAGAGATCTGTGAGAGGGAGAGGGCTTTGGGGGGGGGGGGCATGGGAAGGGGGGGCATGGGAAGGGGGGGTGGGAGAGGTATAAAACATATGGACACTGCCAGGACTTCCAGGAAAGAAGTTGGAATTTCAAACAAAGTGGATCTGGGGTGAATTAGCGGGGGTAGAAAAGATCAAGGGTTTGGATGGGGGAAGATAAGAAATGGTGGTGAACAGCTGTTTTAAAGACCTGGAGGGAGGAGTGGGATTGAAGGGAGTGAGGGAGTTTGTTCCAGAGGCGGGAGAAAAGAGGAATGAAAGAGTGAAGGTGAGCAGACAGCCGAGATTTCGGCAGTTTAACCATCAGAGGGTTGCTGGCAGATCTTGTGCGACCTGTAGGAATATTTGGGGGACAGAACACAGAGAGAGCTGGGGGTGCAAGACCGGAGAGGAGTCGGAAGAAGACAGAAAGACCACCTACCTGCCTGCGGTGAGTGAGTGAAAGGCCCTCAGAGATAGCTTCATCGCGGGAGATTCCAATAATTCTGAAAGCTTTGGTTTCAACAGCGTGAAGCCGAGCTAGGTGTGAGGCAGGAGCACCGGCCCATAGGGGAGAACAGTATTCCATTGAGCTGCGGATGAAAGCCTTGTATGTGGTGAGGAGCTCAGGTGTGCCGAGGAAGGACTTCGCACGACGGAGGATGCCCAGTCGGCGACTGGCTTTGGAGGCCAGCTTGGAAATGTCAGAGTGTTTTCAGAGCTTAATGAAGGTTTAGATGGTTTTCAGAATGTTTTTAGAGCTTAATGAAGGTTTAGATGGTTTTCAGAGTGTTTTCAGAGCTTAATGAAGGTTTAGATGGTTTTCAGAATGTTTTTAGAGCTTAATGAAGGTATAGATGGTTTTCAGAGTGTTTTCAGAGCTTAATGAAGGTTTAGATGGTTTTCAGAATGTTTTTAGAGCTTAATGAAGGTAGAGATGGTTTTCAGTGTTTTCAGAGCTAAATGCAGGTATAGATGGCTTTCAGAGTGTTTTTAGAGCTTCATGAAGGTGTACATGGCTTTCAGAGTGTTTTCAGAGCTTAATGAAGGTAAAGATGGCTTTCAGAGTGCTTTCGGAGCTTAATGAAGGTAAAGATGGCTTTCAGAGTGTTTTCAGAGCTTAATGAAGGTGTAGATGGTTTTCAGAATGTTTTTAGAGCTTAATGAAGGTTTAGATGGTTTTCAGAATGTTTTTAGAGCTTAATGAAGGTATAGATGGTTTTCAGAATGTTTTCAGAGCTTAGTGAAGGTATAGATGGTTTTCAGAGTGTTTTCAGAGCTTAATGAAGGTGTAGATGGTTTTCAGAATATTTTCAGAGATTAATGAAGGTTTAGATGGTTTTCAGAATGTTTTTAGAGGTTAATGAAGGTGTAGATCGTTTTCAGAATATTTTCAGAGCTTAATGAAGGTATAGATGGTTTCCAGAGTGTTTTCAGAGCTTAATGAAGGTGTAGATGGTTTTCAGAGTGTTTTCAGAGCTTAATGAAGGTGTAGATGGTTTTCAGAGTGTTTTCAGAGCTTAATGAAGGTGTAGATGGTTTTCAGAGTGTTTTCAGCGCTAAATGCAGGTATAGATGGTTTTCAGAGAGTTTCAGAGCTAAATGCAGGTAAAGATGGTTTTTCAGAGAGTTTCAGAGCTAAATGCAGGTATAGATGGTTTTCAGAATGTTTTCGAGCTTAATTAAGGTATAGATGGTTTTCAGAGTGTTTTCAGAGCTTAATGCATGTGTAGATGGTTTTCAGAGAGTTTCAGAGCTTAATGCAGGTATAGATGGTTTTCAGAATGTTTTTAGAGCTTAATGAAGGTGTAGGTGGTTTTCAGAGTGTTTTCAGAGCTTAATGAAGGTATAGATGGTTTCCAGAGAGTTTCAGAGCTTAATGAAGGTGTAGATGGTTTTCAGAGTGTTTTCAGAGCTAAATGCAGGTATAGATGGTTTTCAGAGAGTTTCAGAGCTAAATGCAGGGAAAGATGGTTTTCAGAGAGTTTCAGAGCTAAATGCATGTATAGATGCTTTTCAGAGTGTTTTTAGAGCTTAATGAAGGAAGAGATGGTTTTCAGAGTTTTCAGAGCTAAATGCATGTATAGATGCTTTTCAGAGTGTTTTTAGAGCTTAATGCAGGTATAGATGGTTTTCAGAGTTTTCAGAGCTAAATGCATGTATATATGGCTTTCAGAGTTTTTAGAGCTTAATGCAGGTGTAGATGGTTTTCAGAATGTCTTCAGAGCTTAATGCAGGTGTAGATGGTTTTCAGAGAGTTTTTAGAGCTTAATGCAGGTGTAGATGGTTTTCAGAATGTTTTCAGAGCTTAATGCAGGTGTAGATGGTTTTCAGAGTGTTTTCAGAGCTTAATGAAGGTATAGATGGTTTCCAGAGAGTTTCAGAGCTAAATGCAGGTATAGATGGTTTTCAGAATGTTTTCGAGCTTAATTAAGGTGTAGATGGTTTTCAGAGTGTTTTCAGAGCTTAATGCAGGTGTAGATGGTTTTCAGAGAGTTTCAGAGCTTAATGCAGGTATACATGGTTTTCAGAATGTTTTTAGAGCTTAATGAAGGTGTAGGTGGTTTTCAGAGTGTTTTCAGAGCTTAATGAAGGTATAGATGGTTTCCAGAGAGTTTCAGAGCTTAATGAAGGTGTAGATGGTTTTCAGAGTGTTTTCAGAGCTAAATGCAGGTATAGATGGTTTTCAGAGAGTTTCAGAGCTAAATGCAGGGAAAGATGGTTTTCAGAGAGTTTCAGAGCTAAATGCATGTATAGATGCTTTTCAGAGTGTTTTTAGAGCTTAATGAAGGAAGAGATGGTTTTCAGAGTTTTCAGAGCTAAATGCATGTATAGATGCTTTTCAGAGTGTTTTTAGAGCTTAATGCAGGTATAGATGGTTTTCAGAGTTTTCAGAGCTAAATGCATGTACAGATGGTTTTCAGAGTGTTTTTAGAGCTTAATGCATGTATATATGGCTTTCAGAGTTTTTAGAGCTTAATGCAGGTGTAGATGGTTTTCAGAATGTTTTCAGGGCTAAATGCAGGTATAGATGGTTTTCAGAGTGTTTTTAGAGCTTCATGCATGTATTTATGGCTTTCAGAGTTTTTAGAGCTTAAACAGGTGTAGATGGTTTTCAGAATGTTTTCAGGGCTAAATGCAGGTATAGACGGTTTTCAGAGAGTTTTTAGAGCTAAATGCATGTATAGATGGTTTTCAGAGTGTTTTTAGAGATACCTCATACTTCTTCTTTCAGGCCACAATTATTCCCACGTTCTTGTGCAGGTTAGCCAAGGGAAGGTTAGCCCAAGTCTTTCAGCAACCAGCTGACAAGGTCTGACGTTTGACTTTAGGAAGAAATTTGTAATTTGTTCAGATAGCTCGCCTACTCTTCCTGAAGGACACCTTAAACGTGCACTATCTAATGCCAGTCAATCCAAGGGAACCTGTGAAACATCGGGAAGACGATTTATTTATCTTACGATAATTCACCAAATGTCTGTCTGTCTGTCTGTCTGTCCGTCCGTTCGAAGGTACCGCAAAAACGGCTGAACCGATCGCAACGATATTTTGGGTGGGTAATGTTGGGATCCCCTGGAGTAAAATAGGCTATATTGTTTTTCCAATTTCAGCTTTGGCCTCCAGAATTTTCAGGGTTGGACTCCCGCATAACGTTATTTGGCCAGGTGCCGCACAAACAGCTGCACCGGTCGCTGCACGGCTGTACCCATCGGCTGCACCGATCGGACTCGGTGACCTCGGACAAAGACCTTTTATAAGGACATGAGTTGAATCCCAGCTTGAGAGAATGCCAACACCCTCCCCGCCATCACGGTCATCTCTCCAACTCACAATCCCACGAGATATGCCGAAAGGACGACCCAAAAACAATTATCTTTTTTTTTTGATTTGTATATAAACATCATTAAAAGTAAATAATGACCTCTGCCAAAGTTCAAATGACGTGGGTTTAATCTCTACATGAGAGAATTCCACATAGCTATTTGGGCGATGTATAAGCCAACAGATCACTGTCTCCATCGATCTTGCCAAGGCCGTAACACCTATCGGCTCAAAATCCTTTTAACTGTTGACTTGGTAATTTTTACAATGAAGGAAACATTAACAATGTTGTTAAAAGTTTATTTTGTGATTAATTTGTCATTGGAGTTATGTTGTTTGGAATGAAAAAAGAGATATCGAGTTCAAGTGAATGACGACATAACGTGATGGTTTCTACCTTCTAAACGTGAACTTCACGGATCGCCATATGCAGATTCGCCACGGACCCACGGTCGATGTTTCTATACGTGAACGTACCCGTTTGTTTGCGAATGGGTACGTTTTTCATGGAAGTCCTTCACAAACTTGCTGTCCATGTCTGACGTGCGACTGAAGGTGCTACAGGAATGTGGAATTTATTGGTTTCATGCTTTAGCATTCACCGTATTTGCTTTGCCTGTTTGCTTCTGGCTTCCCACCCGTGTGCAGCACGGGTATCTCACTAGTAACAAGCATTCTGAGTATTGCGCTGCAATACATGTCCGCTACCGGCAGTCTGTCGTCCGGAAAACTGTTGAGGAAATTACCAAGGGTTATTTACCCACAGGTTCTGAATCGTTCCCAATCGCTAATTACCTCAGGATGGGCTCAACTGTGATTCGCACTCGGGACTTCGATTTATACACCTTGCAGACAGGTCAGCAGAAGCACGAGAAAATAAGTTGTTGATAAAGAACCTATCGAGTCGCTAAATATCAGTAATTTATTATATTTTCCGGTTCACGATCAATGATCGATGTGTATATATATGTTGCTCGGCTTGGCTCCGCCCCTCCCGGAAGCGCGCGCTGTGTCGCGCTTTTAACGTTTGCGAGACGAGGCTGAGGGCGCGCGGTGCGGCTTGAGGAGAACTCTAGAATAAACAAAGTGCCATAACTTTGTCAAAAATGATCGAAACGTCGTGAAGTTCGAACTTGATCTGTAACTTATCATGAGGAAACCATGTAGCAAGTTTGAAATCATTAGCATTAAGAGTTTAGAAAAAAAGTCCGGAAAACTGTTCTTTGCGTGACGGACTGACAGACTGACAGACTGACAGATGGAGGGACGGAGTGGAAACCTATAGTCCCCTCCGGTTTACACCGGTAGGGGACTAATAACAAGCATTCTGAGTATTGCGCTGCAATACGTGTCCCCTACTGGCATTGGGTAGCACTGTCATAGAAGACAGAATTATGTATAGGGCTAATCATGGGGTGCTATTCACTAAAGGCGGGTTAGCACTCTATGATAATGTATTCTAATTAGGTATTGCCTACAAATGGCGAAACATTTTATTCGAAGAAGTTGGGGAAAATCAGAGAAAAAAAAGTCCGGAAAACTATTGGGGAAATTACCAAAGTTCAAAGTGCCATAACTTTGTCAAAAATGATCGAAACGTCGTGAAGTTCGAACTTGATCTGTAACTTATCATGAGGAAACCATGGACCAAGTTTGAAATCATTAGCATTAAGAGTTTAGAAAAAAAGTCCGGAAAACTGTTCTTTGCGTGACGGACTGACAGACTGACAGACTGACAGACTGACAGACTGACAGACGGAGGGACGGAGTGCAAACCTATAGTCCCCTCCGGTGTACACCGGTAGGGGACTAATAACTGGGTCGAATCCTGTCAGCCTCATAGTAATACTATGATCAATAATATCAAGCAGATGATCTTTAAACCTTCCCAGTTATTTTATACAATCGGATAAAAGTGCGAAAATGACTGAAATTACCCTTTTTTATTTAATAGCGCACCTCGAGAGGACCGTAACAACGAGTCTTCGCGTCCTAGCAACGCGATGTGCATAGCAACGCGAAAGCCCTAGCAACACGATATGAGGCCACAGCAAGAGCGTCGTCGCTTTCATTCCTTCTCTTCACGATCAGGTTCGTTTACAACCTAGAATGTAGCTTCGTTCGGACCCTCGGACTTTGTCCCATTTATTGCAAAGCAGATGCGGAAGCCTTCTCTGCCATTGTTGTTGGTGAAGTCGTGGTCGATGTGTTGCTCCGTATTCGCAAGCTTTTGTTTTGTTTTTGAAGGATCGTCCATGCTTCTCGCAGCTCCTTCGTTCGATACGAAGCGAACCCGGCATGTTGTCTGAGGAAAGCATCTACAACCTTGTACCTCAGAATATCGAGAAACACCACAAGCCACCGAGGTGCAGTAGCTTATTTAAAACTTATTTAAAAACAAGCAATAGTTAAACAACAGCGTAGCCGGGTTTGGATCTGCCGAGTGGACGATCTGTTGTCCCCCGTCATGTGACCAGATCCTCAGCTCGCATTGCCCTGCGGGCTACGCCGTAAAAATATGACTCCTGGACCACGTTACCAATGACGTAATCACAAAAATTCTCAACCGATTCATCCCTGGATCACGCTCAATATATTTCATGCTGATCGGATCAAGGGGTGTGTGTGTGTGTGTGTGTGTGTGTGTGTGTGTGTGTGTGTGTGTGTGTGTGTGTGTGTGTGTGTGTGTGTGTGTGCAAAGAGCATGCAAAAAACCGTTATAAATGAGAGTTTAAACATTCGAAGTGCAGTTTGATCGAAAGGTAGGTGGTGTGGTCATGCTGGTTGATAGATTGATGTATTTAAGGTAAGATGTGCATGATTTAATGACATTATCATATTAACGAGTGTGTAAGGAAAGTTATAAATATATGATAATACATTAAATCCTATTGCGAGTAAAGTTGGAATAAGTGATGTTGCATTGATGGGTTGACTGACTGCCTGGACGCAACTGAGGTTGTGGATCCACTGATTTACCATCTATTGATGTGGATCCATGATCGAGGTTGTGGATCGGCCGTTTGGAGAGGTCCTGGGCTGAAAGGATCGAAACCTTGAGGAAGAACGGTGCCCAGCTGATGATCCATGCATTCGGGAAACTAGTCAATTGCTTACGGGTTAACGTTCTTGCTTTAGGTGGAGAAACTATGTTTGAGGTTTGCAATTTAAATAAAGTTGAATATGGGATGTTGTGAAATTAACATCATTTACAACAATCCTTTAAATTATTTAAGTTTAGGAACAACCGATACTGTACAATTAAGTGTGTGTGTGTGTGTGTGTGTGTGTGTGTGTGTGTGTGTGTGTGTGTGTGTGTGTGTGTGTGTGTGTGTGTAAGTTGTTTTTGCCTGTTATGCCCACACGTGGGTGGGCCTCAGGAGATGGAGCGGAGATCTACCAGGTCTTAAAGTATCCACCTGTTATCCACCTGCATTTAACTCTGTTTGTGTGTGTCGTTGGTTGTTATCTCCAAATGTGAGTTTCAGAAGGATGGAACGGAGCTCTCTCCCAGGTCTCAATGTATCCACCTTTGTGTGTGTGTGTCGTCGGTTATCTTCATTTGTGGGTTTCAGGAGGTGGAACTGAGTCTTCCCAGGACCCAAAGTATCCACTTCTTCTTTGGTAAGGGATCACAGTTCATGGAGCAAGATGTTCAACCTTTTCAGACTTTTGTTCCAAGGTCTCTTTTCAGGATCATCACCGAACCCCGGATTGCCTCCAGTTGTAGTTCATTTGTGGTAATATTCCCGGGGATGGTTTTTTAAATCTCAGTCAGGTTCTTCTTCATCATTTCTGGTGCTCCAATTATCACTGATACAATTTCGATGCTCTTCAGCTTCCAAGATCTCTTGACCTCATTTTTGAGGTCCTAGTATTTGGTCATTTTCTTGATTTCTGTGTTGTTTAGGCCAAAATCCTGGATACTGATACCTCAATAATCAATGCTGTCTTTTCCGTTTTGTTCCCGAGTACAATGTCCGATGCAATGCTTTGTTCACGCTCGATGGAATCATCAGGTCGTCTGTGAGATGACGTCCTCATTTTCAATGATTGCCCTTGGTTCGTGTTTCCATGAGTTTTCTGGTATTCGAATGTTTTAATTTTTGCAGATATGTCAATGAATCACTTTGCATACTTTGTTGTGCCGTTGTGTGTAAAGTTCTTCTGATAATAGTTTTTTGCATCCCGAGAGCAGGTGACTCGTACTTTCTGTTTCTGTCTTGCAGAATCTTCACTTGTCTGTCTGGCTCAGTCCCGCCATCTTTTAAAATATATTGGTGTAGTGTCTTTGATCTTGGTATTTATTATGATTCGTTCGCCGTCCCAGTTGAGCTGACCTCTTCTTAGCCATTCCAATGAGCCTTCTTTGTCTATCTCCACTCTGTCCAATTCCTTTTTGTATTTTACTGCTCTTTTGTCATTCTTCCAGTTGTTGGTGTATATTTCTTGATATTTCTTTTTATATATTTCTTGATATTTATTTTTATATATTTCTTTTGTCTTTTTTGCAATTGTTGGGGCTGTATTTGTTGCTGTTTCTTTTTCCTGTGCGGCATCTTCTATTCGCACCTGTTTTTGGAAATTATTTGCAAGGTAAGTTAGGGATACTTTTTCAGGTTTGTTGTGTTCATGTTTGTTTACAAATTGCATCTGATAGTCGGTTGAGCATTTCACATTCTCGGCTAGTCCTACACTCGTCACTCTGTGCACCTGGTTGAGTTTAATCAGGCCGCGCCCTCCCTCTTGCCTTGGCAGGTACATTCTCGGGATGCACTGATTTTTGTAAAACATTTTGTAGATGGTAATGAGTTTTCTTGTTTTGATGTCTAACTTGTTGATTTCTGATTGGGGTTAGTTTATTATTGCGCAGCTATATTGGAATACTGGTACTGCGAGCTGGTTTATGGCTTTGATTTTGTTTCTTTGGGTGAGGTATGTTTTCAGGATCAGCTTCATTCTACATAGGTATTCTTTGGCGATTATTTTGCGCATTTGTTTGTGACATATTTGTTGACCCTCTTCTACCCCCGAGGTATTTGTATGATGCTTCGTTTTCTAACTGCCGTATTGTTGTTTCAAGGTCAATTATTACCTCCGCCACCAAAGGTGGATGGAGATTATGTTTTCACCCCTGTCTGTCCATTTGTCTGTCCGTTTGTCGGTCTGTCTGTCCGTTTGTGAACAAAATATCTCAAAAAGTTGTTGACAGATTTGGACGAAATTTGGGAGAGATGTAGCGTATGTGACAAGGACGAAATTATTAGATTTTGGTGAATATTAGGATTTCGATCCGGCTACTAGAATTTTTAAAGTGATTCTTCACCATTGGGAGTTAGGGCCAAAACCTATACATAGCAGGATATCTCAAAAAGTTGTTGACTGATTTGGACGAAACCGGGTGGACTGGTTGGGTGTCTGAGAAGGACGATTCTATTCGATTTTGGTGAAGATCTGAATAAGGATTCGTACATGAGAATTATTTAATATTTTTTTCTTCGCCATTGCGGGATAGGGCCAAAAACGATGCATAGCAGGATATCTCAAAAGGTTATGGATGGATTTGGACGAAACCTGTTGGACAGGTTGTGTGTGTGACAAGGAAGAATTGATTCAATTTTGGTGAAGATGCGGATCCGGATCCTGCTCGTAGAATTTTTTTAAATAATTCTTCACCATTGAGTGATATGGCCAGCCAGGCTCTTTACTGAGTGCCGTTTTAGTTATGTTGTCTGTTTTTGTTGGTTTACCTTGTATAAACGTGCACTAGGCGGACTTGTCTAGTCCATTAGGACACATTTGAATGTCCTCAGAAAACCATTTTACTAGTTTTAGTTGTTCTGTCAATTTTTTTGTCATTTGGCTAGAAGAGCTTTAAATTATCCATGTATAGTAGATGTGTCACCTTTCCTATTTCTTTGGATGTTCTTCTATTGGTTGTTAGGGTGTGACCGTGTTCTTGTTCATTGATGAGGTTATTTTGTGGATCCAGAGCCAGACAAAAAAGTGGAGGAAAGACCGTCTCCATGGAAGATTCCACGCCGTATCTTCACATCTCGATGGAATTTCGATATTTCGATATTTATTTTTCGAATATTTCGAATTTCGGTATTTCGATATTTCCTTCTGAGTGCTATGATATCAATGGTATTCCAAAGCTACATTGCTTTCTCAATCAGTTTGATAATTTTGGGATTGATTTTGTATATTTGTATGCATTTTATCATCCACGAATGTGGGACACTGTCAAAAGCTTTCTTATAGTCTATCCAGGCAGTGGACAATTTAATTCTTTGCATTTTGCAATTTTCAAGTATGGCCTTGTTCAGTAGTAGGTGGTCAATTGTTCCATAACACCCTCTCTCACATCCCTTTAGTTCTGTTTCTAAACCTCCTTGCTGTGTTACATGATGGGACATCATTTCTGTGATTATTCATGTCAGCAGTTTGTATGGGGTTGGTAGTCATGTTATCGGCCGGCATTTGTGGGAGATTTGGGTTTCCTCTGATTTTGGGATGAGAAAGATGACTCCACTCTCTGCCGCTCCATTCCTCTTCCCTCAGATCGGCAGTCTGCAGCCTCCTCACTCTCTGAAGACCTGGACAAAATCACAGACTGGTCAAACAAGTGGAACATGTCTTTCAATCCTGACAAATCTCACACTCGTACTATGTCTCTCCGAAAAGATCGACTGGACAACCCTCCCATCTACTTTCTCAACAATCCTCCCCAAGAAGTTCTGTCGCTCAAGCTTTTGGGTCTCACTATCTGCCATGATCTTTCTTGGGAAAACCACATTTCCAAGCTGGCCTCCAAAGCCAGTCGCCGACTGGGCATCCTCCGTCGTGCGAAGTCCTTCCTCGGCACACCTGAGCTCCTCACCACATACAAGGCTTTCATCCGCAGCTCAATGGAATACTGTTCTCCCCTATGGGCCGGTGCTCCTGCCTCACACCTAGCTCGGCTTCACGCTGTCGAAACCAAAGCTTTCAGAATTATTGGAATCTCCCGCGATGAAGCTATCTCTGAGGGCCTTTCACTCACTCACCGCAGGCAGGTAGGTGGTCTTTCTGTCTTCTACGGACTCCTCTCCGGCCTTGCACCCCCAGCTCTCTCTGTGCTCTGTCCCCCAAATATTCCTACAGGTCGCACAAGATCTGCCAGCAACCCTCTGATGGTTAAACTGCCGAAATCTCGGCTGTCTGCTCACCTTCACTCTTTCATTCCTCTTTTCTCCCGCCTCTGGAACAAACTCCCTCACTCCCTTCAATCCCACTCCTCCCTCCAGGTCTTTAAAACAGCTGTTCACCACCATCTCTTATCTTCCCCCATCCAAAACCTTGATCTTTTCTACCCCCGCTAATTCACCCCAGATCCACCTTGTTTGAAATTCCAACTTCTTTCCTGGAAGTCCTGGCAGTGTCTATATGTTTTATACCTCTCCCACCGCCCCCTTCCCATGCCCCCCCCCCCCCCAAAGCCCTCGCCCTCTCTCAGATCTCTCGATGTCTCCATGTCTCTCGGTCCCTGCTCTCAAATGTTGTGTTTGTGTCCTTCCCCCTCTCTCCCCATCTTGTCTACCGCTCCCGATGTTATATGTTTTATGTGTCGGTTTGTCTTTCTGTGTGATTAATGTTCGCTCTTTCACGAGCCTCGATCTTGTATACAAAAAAAAGGAAAAAAAAGAAAGGTGTTCACTTCTACGAGCCACTCATCCACTGCCTTTTCCTGTTGGATCAGTTTGTTAAATGTCCTGGCGTAGTGATTGTGAAGAGCATCAAGTTGTTTTAGCAGAAATTTGGAATTCCATCTGGGCCTGGGCTTTTGAGGTTTGGCATTTTTGGAAGTTGTTTTCTAATTTTCTCTTCATCAATCAGCAACGGGGTCATTTCCTCTAGATGTTGCTTCTTCTTTTCCAAATTTTGGATCCAATCTGCTTTCTTGTTATGTTCTTTTCAATCTTCAAAAATTCCTTTCCAGAATTTATGCAGTTATTCTTTTTCAGGCGGAGTTGACACAATCTGCTTTTGTTTCCCCCAATTCACGGTAAAATCTCTTTGGGTTACTTTCAAACATGTTTTCTCCTGTTGTTTCGTTCTTCATAGTTTTTTTTAAATCTTCCCTTCTATAATTTCTATTTTGAGTTTGGCTTCAGCACCCAAGCACTCGAGGTTTCTGTTTGTAATTTTCTCTTCTGGAGTATTGCCTTTGGTGGTGAGATGGTTATCACCTTCTCAACTTCTTGCTTTAGTGCATAATCATATCTCTTCGCAAGGTGATGGTTTTCCTTGCTTGAGAAGGTGCAGTCATTATTTTTTACAGCGCACTTTCCTGCTGATTGGATTGACCCCACAGGCATAGTGTTTCCCCTATAAGAGGCCTATGACTCTTTGCTTGAGATATTTTTCTTCTTTTTATCAACACAAGATGTTTCATCGTTTCCCTGTGCCCCCGTCTTCATCACCTCCTCCCGTTCTACTGAAGGCCCCTCCCCCCGTGACCCACTGTGCAGCTCACCCAAGAGTCTGGACCATGCATGAGTTACACTGCATTGCATTCCGCTTGCTTTACTTCCACCTTCATTGCCAGGATTTACATCTGCCATCAGGGTCAATATCCCAAAATTTATTGGCACCTCAATGAATGTATCACTACGGTCTTCCTCGCAGCTCCGCCCCGATCTGCTCATCACAGAGCCTCGCACATTACTTGTCATTCCCAATCTCCAAATTCCCATGGGGACCTCAGCCATGGCCCCGCCAATCCTATCCCCCTTCATAACCTTCACTTCTGGCATCCGGAATTTCCCGCGGTTCATCGGAGCAATGTCTGTTCACAAAGCCCCGTCTGGTCACAAAGCCCCGTCGTCTGTTCACAAAGCCCCGTCGTCTGTTCACAAAGCCCCGTCGTCCGTTCACAAAGCCCCGTCGTCTGTTCACAAAGCCCCGTCGTCTGTTCACAAAGCCCCGTCTGTTCACAAAGCCCCATCGTCCGTTCACAAAGCCCCGTCTGTTCACAAAGCCCCGTCGTCCGTTCACAAAGCCCCGTCGTCCGTTCACAAAGCCCCGTCGTCCGTTCACAAAGCCCCGTCTGTTCACAAAGCCCCATCGTCCGTTCACAAAGCCCCGTCGTCTGTTCACAAAGCCCCGTCGTCCGTTCACAAAGCCCCGCCATCTGTTCACAAAGCCCCGTCATCTGTTCACCAAGCCCCGTCATCTGTTCACCAAGCCCCGTCATCTGTTCACAAAGCCCCGTCGTCTGTTCACAAATCCCTGTCGTCTGTTCACAAAGCCCCGTCGTCTGTTCACAAATCCCCGTCGTCTGTTCACAAATCCCCGTCGTCTGTTCACAAAGCCCCGTCGTCTGTTCACAAAGCCCCGTCGTCTGTTCACAAAGCCCCGTCGTCTGTTCACAATGCCCCGTCGTCTGTTCACAAAGCCCCGTCGTCCGTTCACCAAGCCCCGTCATATGTTCACCAAGCCCCGTCATATGTTCACCAAGCCCCGTCATATGTTCACCAAGCCCCGTCATATGTTCACCAAGCCCCGTCATATGTTCACCAAGCCCCGTCATCTGTTCACAAATCCCCGTCTGTTCACAAATCCCCGTCGTCCGTTCACAAAGCCCCGTTGTCCGTTCACAAAGCCCCGTCGTCTGTTCACAAAGCCCCGTCGTCTGTTCACAAAGCCCCGTCGTCTGTTCACAAAGCCCCGTCGTCTGTTCACAAATCCCCGTCGTCTGTTCACAAAGCCCCGTCGTCTGTTCACAAAGCCCCGTCGTCTGTTCACAAAGCCCCGTCGTCTGTTCACAAAGCCCCGTCGTCTGTTCACAAAGCCCCGTCGTCTGTTCACAAAGCCCCGTCGTCTGTTCACAAAGCCCCGTCGTCTGTTCACAAAGCCCCGTCGTCTGTTCACAAAGCCCCGTCGTCTGTTCACAAATCCCCGTCGTCTGTTCACAAAGCCCCGTCTATTCACAAAGCCCCGTCTATCACAAAGCCCTATCTCAATCTATCACACCTGGTGTGAGCAGTGCTTCGCGTGCATTAAGTTTGCCGACTCAACTCAAAATCCCTCCCCTTCTCAACGCCGACACCGTCCCCCTCTCATTGAAGACTGTGTGCATGTGTGTGCGAGTATGCATGAATGTGTGCACATATATGTGTGTGTGTTTGTATGGATGCAAGTTGTTCACACAGGTGGGTGGGCCTCAGGAGATGGAACAGAGATCTACTGGATCTCAAAGCCTCTGTTAGCGTGTGTGTGTGTGTGTGTGTGTGTGTGTGTGTGTGTGTGTGTGTGTGTGTGTGTGTGTGCATGCGCAACATGTCACGTGTGCACAACATATGTGCAACATGTCATGCACATGACACGTGCACACAACACACCACCGCACAACATGTCACACACAACAAGTGTGTATACAATACAACACGTGCACAATATGTATATATGTATTTAACACGTAAAGATAATATGTGTGCATGCAATACACAGCATATAATGTCACGCAAAGCAAAACCAAAAGCAAAACCAAAGCCAACACATGTGTATAAACCATAATTGTGCATGTGTATGTGCAAATTACAATCCATGCATGTGTGTGTACATGTGAGCATGCATGTGTGTGCCATTGCCACCAGTCCTCATTTTTCTCAGGCCCTCCTTCCACTCGGGTCCACCAAATCTCAGGCCCCTCTTCCACTCAGGTCCACCAAATCTCAGGCCCCTCTTCCACTCAGGGCCACCAAATCTCAGGCTCCCCTTCCACTTGGGTGTACCAAATCACAGGTTTCAGAGCAATCAGTTGGTAAATCAGAGATGAGTAGGGATCCAAAGTTTCAGGGGGAAACCCCTTCTCATCCCCCCCTGGAACCTCTGTGATCCAAAATCGAAAAATCTAAGACGGAGATATTGTGCGGGCCATCGAGTTTAAGGGCTGTTTCGGTTTTTAGAGCAATCTGTTGGTAAACAAGCATTCTGAGTATTGCGCTGCAATACATGTCCCCCACCGGCAGTCTGTCGCCCGGAAAACTGTTGGGGAAATTACCAAGGGTTATTTACGCACAGGTTCTGAATCATTCCCAATCGCTAATTACCTCAGGACGGGCTCACCTGTGATTCGCACTCAGGATTTCGATGTATACACCTTGCAGACAGGTCAGCAGAAGCACAGAAAATAAGTTGTTGATAAAGAACCTTTCGAGTCGCTAAATATCAGTAATTTATTATATTTTCCGGTTCACGATCAATGATCGATGTGTATATATATGTTGCTCGGCTTGGCTCCGCCCCTCACGAAAGCTCGCTGTGTCGCGCTTTTGACGTTCGTAAGACGAGGCTGAGGGCGCGTGGTGCGGCTTGAGGAGAACTCCAGAATAAACAAGAGATATCCATTTTTTTTTTTTCGTTTAATTAACGATATCTGCCAAACCACGTGCCCTATCGCAAATTCCAAAAGGACATTTTAGTAGACTGACATGCTGAACAGATTTGTGAAGTTTCCCCTCGATTGGATCAAAAATGAGGGAGTAGCTCGGTTTTAAAGGTTCATGCTTAAAAACGTCATAACTCTGAAACCATGTGACGCATGACGTCATGCTCGCTGACCTTTTTTGTTCGTCATGGGTATGCGATTCTGACTGCAAAGTTTGGCCTCGATCTGTTCAGCCATTGCAGAGAAACAGGGGTTTTCGTGTTTTCACGAAAAACAATATGGCAGCCGAACCGCGTGACCTGTGACGTCATAATTACCATTGAAATATTCTACAGACCGAGTCCCCCCTACGGTGAAAATTTGATCTCAATCGGTCCAATTATTGCAGAGAAAATCTTTTTTAAAGGAAATTAAAACTTAAAATGGCACCGAGTTAAGGCTCATCGGAATTATCAGAATTACCAAAGTTCAAAGTGTCATAACTTTGTCAAAAATGATCGAAACGTCGTGAAGTTCGAACTTGACCTGTAACTTATCATGAGGAAACCATGTGCCAAGTTTGAAATCATTAGCATTAAGCGTTTAGAAAAAAAGTCCGGAAAACTGTACATTGGTAGGGGACTAATAATGGACATGTCGGGATCCAAAGTTTGGGGTTTGACCCCCTCTGGAAGACCCCATTATCCGAAATCTAAAATTCGAAGCCGAAGCAATTGTGCAGGATACTGTCTTGTATTCATTTGTCAAGTTTAAAAACAATCAGGTGATAAAGGAGGAGTAGCAAAAATAGCAAAAAGTTAACAGACGGCCTGACGGACGACGACCGGATGGACAGACATCTGGACATCACGACCTATTTTATAAGTTAATCTCTTCGAGAATCAA
The DNA here is from genome assembly GCF_964187855.1 of Myxine glutinosa. Taxonomy (NCBI): domain Eukaryota; kingdom Metazoa; phylum Chordata; class Myxini; order Myxiniformes; family Myxinidae; genus Myxine; species Myxine glutinosa. Next base: position 192,453,382 of record NC_136261.1, read on the forward strand.
GATGAGATGACCTAAAAATACTACTGAGTATGGTTAAATAAATTAGTAATGAATACAAAGTAATTATCATTGTTAAATGTTAAATGTTAATGCTAAGATTAGAAAAGAGAAAATAATTAATTTAATTTCCGTAAATAGAGGGCGTTGTTTTTTTCCATACTAACAACGGTACCCGCCCTATGGGCGGGGCTTCAATTGGGAGGCCCAAATGAAAAGGCAAAATATCAGAAATTGAAGGCTTTTTTTATTTTAAACGATTTATATAAACATCCGTTAAATCAAATCGCACGCAAATCATTAAAATCTAAACAGTATTTGTAGAATTTCAACAAAAGCCACATCACTGTTTATATCGGTAAATATTATTCCATCGTGTTTGGAAAAACTGAAAAATTGGAAAAATTGGGAAAACAATATAGCCTATTTTACTCCAGGGGGTCCCAGGATTACCCACCTAAACCTGTACCTGGGAACAGACGGACAGACAGACAGACATTTGGTGAATTATAGTAAGATGCTTTTCATCGTGCAGTATTTCGTTGATTTCTTTTTTTAACACAAATTACTCAATGTGTGCAACATTTGAAAGCGGGAACATGCCAAACATTGCTTGGAACAATTAACACCATAGCCCTGCCAAATATGAGGAAATCTGCAGATGTGGATGACGTAATTTGAAAACTAAAGCCTTTTGAGCCCCCACTGTCCATGGTTTACTGTATTTTTGTTTGTCACCACTTCTCTAAATAATGAGTCAAAACCAGAGCACAAACACAAAGCTTGCGTCCACAGCTTCCTCAGTATCAAACACACCTCCATGGTGGGTGGGAGGAGGCTATTCACTGGAATACACTTTTCTATACTTCGTATTAAATACCTCCCCCACCGAGTTGTTGCCCTGTCTGTCTCTGTCTGTCTGTCTGTCTGTGAAAAACATCTCAAAAAGTTGTGGACGGATTCGGACGAAATTTGGCACAAAGAGATGTAGCGTATGTGACAAGGACGAAATGATTAGATTTTGGTGAAGATCCGGATTCGGATCCGGCTACTATAATTTTTTAAGTGTTCTTCACCATTGGGAGATGGGGACAAAAACTATACATAGCAGGACATCTCAAAAAGTTGTGGACAGATTTCGATGAAACTTGGTGGAACGGTTGGGTGTCTGACTAGGAATAATTGATTAGGGATTATGGAATATAAGAACCAACTTTAGAGGCCATTTTTCCCCACAGAGCAGGGGTTGGCCTTTTTCGGGCACCGTGGGCCCCTTTTTGAAGCAATGTTTTGCGGCCGGATGCCCTTCCTGCCGCCAACCCTGTTGGTCGCCTCTTACGACACACAGGAAATTACCAGTGAAATGGTACTCAATTTGCCGACCTCTGAAGGATGACAGGCTGAGTCAACCCCCCGGGGTTAATTCAGCGATCAATCGGGATACAAACCCAGGATCCTAGGATCCCAAGCCGGCACCCTAACCGCTAAGCCAACACCATGCTCAGGGATTAGGGAATAACGAGGGTTATTTAATTTTAAAGTGATTCTTCACCATTGAGTGATAGGGCTAAAACCGATACATAGCACGATATCTCAAAAATTTATGGACAGATTTGGACAATACTTGGTGGAGTTGTTGTGTGTGTGACAAGGACGTATCAATTCAATTTTGGTGAAGATCTGAATATGGATTCGGATACGATAATTATTTAATTTTTTAGTGATTCTTCACCATTGAGGGATCGAGCCAAAAGCGATTATATAACACTAGCCGAAACCCGTGGAACATCCACGGAAGGGAGGATGTGGTGTATGGATAGAGTGTACCATTATGGATGGCACAGGGGATTTGCTTGTCCGAGTAAGAGTTAGGAAGAAAGATGAGAATGAAGAGTGCGTATATGAACAACGATCGCCGACACCGGCACAAATGCATGCTCTGGATTGTCCACTTTGTGGACGGCTTGCTTTCGCCTTCGCCTGTCCAATCAGCGGGCGCCTCGCTTCGCCTTCGCCCAGCAGACGCCAATACGATGGCGTCGTAAGATGGCGTCGTATCGGCAGTTAATTGGATGCTTTTGGGCCCCAACGTCGGCTAATTCAGATTTTTCGAGTATGGCTGTACGTGATAAACAAAGAGTGCGGTTCGTAGATCGTAAATCCATTAGTGCCGTGGGCATCGGGTCACTGGGTGCGGCGTAAAAGGGATAACAAAGTCGAGTCCTTACGCTATTATTATATAGATGATATTTAAAAAAGTTATGAACAAGTTATGAATAAACTTGGTGAATGAGTTGGTTAGGTGACAAGAACAAGCCGATTAGATTTTAGTTCAGGTCCGAATCCAGATCCGGACTACCAGTGGGATGCAAAACATAAACTGTTCAGCCTGGCAGAGGTATGCGTTCGTTCTACCGAGTGCAGTTCTAGTTTACATTTGATACTTTGCAATATGTCGCCTGTGATTGTATCTTTATGTCTTTCATTCAGCAACAACCACTATAAGCACAAATTCCTAATTGTCGTTTCTGTTGATGAGTGTCTCGAGATAATAGTATTAGAATAACTACAGTGGTAAATTTCCCAGACATTACTAGCTAAATACCAGTTAGCTAACAATGGGTATATAAATCTATTGTATTGTCATATTAACAAACAGCTCATGATGCTGGGATCCCAGGTTCAAATCCCAACATATGTACCACATGTATTTGTCCATTCTCTACTAATGTCTTTGTCCGACATCATGATTTATGTGCAAGCTCCTCCATGAACCTTAGATCACTGAAACAAAATGATTTAACCTCTTTGTTAGAAGTGGACAAAATGTTTTTGTTTCATTGTTTATTTGCATTCTTCTGGTCCACACTTGCTACCATTGGTTATGAGAACTAGGTCCAGTCACTTTATTAATAATTCTATTGTTTGGTGATGTTTCAACTCTTACAGCGAATGTATTTCGACAATATATTCTTCCTTAGCCTCGCTCAAAAGGGGAGAGGCTATTGGTGTGTGTGTGTGTGTGTGTGTGTGTGTTGTTATGGATTCGTCACTTCCGTTGTTGTGGTTCTCATCTACTGTAAACATTTTTGGTTGCATGTACTATTATTATTAACGTTTAGGTGAAATAGAGATAACTGTTTTCAAAAGGTAAAAAAAGTTAGTGTTTTAAAAGAAACCGGAAACCGGATCGGGAACCGGACGAGGAAGAAGAGGCGGAGCGAGTGAGGTCGGAGAAGGATCCGAGCTGCTTGGAGGTCTGGAGCAAACGCTGGCGAACGGGGGTCACTAGCGAACTTTGGGGTTTCCTGGGAAAGGGATTCCTGCGACAGAGTTGTTATCGCTGTGACAGATAAACCTGCGTGACAGGTTTTGCTGTTGATTCCAAAGAGAATCATTGGAGTGCCGTTACGTTTCGAGAACGGACCGTTGGCCATTTTGCCTCGTGCCTGATTTCGCATCGCTCCAGGTTTTTCACCTCGCTTCAACCATTTCACCTCATTCAGACGTAACCTGGTGTGTGTGTGTGTAACGTGGATTTTGAGTGTGAATTTGCGGTTCGCCGATTGGGAGCCGTTGAACGTCCATACCCGAAGGTGTGATTTCCCAGCCGCCTCTTGAGGACACTTTTGCCTATCTTTGGCAGTGTGACTGTCAACCGAGCGGGATTCTGGTCTCGATACAACATCGTTCTGACGATCACTGGAGCGTGAATCGACTTTGGTTTGAAGCTGGGACAGAGACATTGGGAATGTTATTTTCGCTCACTTGGAGCACAGTGAGTTATATTGTATGAAACTGATGGTACCATCATAGGAATGATATATTGGTTGCACAATTGATTAATATTGTTATTGTACTGTTATTCTTGTGTGACCTTAATACAATACTTGTTTGTTGGTAACAATTGGTGTGGTTTCACCATTGATCTTTGACATACAGAATAACACATCTTTCTGTCGTGACTCCTCTCGGGGCTCGGAGGTACACCGTGACCAGGGTTTTCAGAGGAGCACGTAACAGTGTGTGTGTGTGTGTGTGTGTGTGTTTTAAATCCTCCAGCAAGGAAGGTTAACATCCAGAGGTAAAACCATCTATACTCTAAGAGATGTTTGTGTGTCTGGGTGTCACAATTTTTCTCAGAGATGGCCGAACAAATCTTCGTCAAACTTCCAGAGGTTCATCAATGAGTGCTGGGGAGTGTTTGAGGCAAAAACAAAAACTTTTAGAATTTTTTTGGGAAAAAAGTTGGATTTTTAAAATTGCTCTATTGTGCCTAAGCCGTTGTAGCTATGTGAAAGGCACTATTAAATGTTCCCCGACCACATTCCTTATGGGAGCAGGGTACTGTTTTATGCCCCCACAAAATAATCGAAAAAAAAGCAAAATTTTATTTCTTCAAAATGTCAACAGGATTGGAACAACACGGGGCAATGCCGGATTCCCCTGTTAGTATACTATAAGTAAAGGTTTGAATAGAGAGGTAGCATTGCAGAGTTGATACAGCTGAGGATGTGGAGCTAATGATGTGGATCCTTGGCCGAAGTTATCCACAAACCCCAGGCCCTCAACACTCCCCTCCCCCCCCCCCCCCTCCACAGCAAGTACTTAACCAACCCTCCCCCACAACAAGTCCTCAACCACTCCCCATCCCAAGTCCTCAAACCCCCCCACACCTCAAGTACTCAACCCACCCTCCACTCCCCCCCTGACTGAATCCACTACAAGTGACTACACTACAGTGTAGTCTGACTCCACTACATGTCCTCAACCAACCCTCCCCCACCACAAGTCCTCAACCACTCCCCATACCAAGTCCTCAACCCTCCCCCACCTCAAGTACTCAACCCACCCTCCACCACTCCCCCTCCACGACAAGTCCTCAACCCCCCTCCCCTTCTCCCCTCAAAGCCTCAACCCAACTCTCTGTCCACTCTCTGCCCCCTCCTCGCTCTCCCAATACAACAACTCTCTCAAACAGCCACACAGCCAAATAGTTCAATCTTGGTTTCATCAGACCAAAGAATCTTGTTTCTCACAGTCCGAGAGTCCTTTAGGTGCTTTTTTGCAAAATCCAAGCGGGCTTTCATGTGTTTTTCACTGAGGAGAGGCTTCCGTCTGGCCTCTCTGCCTAAAGCCCAGATCGGTGAAGTGTTGTAGTGATGGTTGTCCTTCTGGAAGTTTCTCCCATCTCCGCACAGGATCTCTGGAGCTCAGTCAGAGTGACCATCGGGTTCTTGGTCACCTCTCTTACCAAGGCCCTTCTTCCCCGATTGCTCAGTTTGGCCGGGCGGCCAGCAATAGGAATAGTCCTGGTTGTTCCAAACCTCTTCCATTTAAGAATTATGGAGGCCACTGTGCTCTTGGGAATCTTCAATGCAGCAGAATTTTTTTTGTAGGCTTCCCCAGATCTGTGCCTCGACATAATCCTGTCTCTGAGCTCTGCAGGCAGTTCCTTCGACCTCATGGCTTGGTTTTTGCTCTGATATGCATTGTCAGCTGTGAGACCTTATATAGACAGGTGTGTGCCTGTCCAAATCATGTCCAATCAATTGAATTTACCACAGGTGGACTCCTATCAAGGTGTAGAAACATCTCAAAGAAGATCAAGAGAAATGGGAGGCACCTGAGCTAAATTTCAAGTGTCATAGCAAAGGGTCTGAATACTTATGTAAATGTGATATTTCAGTTTTTTCTTTTTAATAAATTTGCAAAACTTTCTAAAATTCTGTTTTCTCTTTGTCATTATGGGGTATTGAGTGAAGATTGATGAGGGAAAAAATGAATTTAAACGATTTCAGCATAAGGCTGTGACATAACAAAATGTGAAAAAAGTGAAGGGGTCTGAATACTTTCTGAATGTACTGTATATATATATATTGTAATGGATTTGAGAATCCTATATAATTGTTGTAAATATCACCCTCTGTAAATGTAATGAATCTTTGTAAATACCCCCATAATTGTAAAGGTCAAAGGTCGTCCCCATTAGTTAATTCATCGCATACACCTAGCCAATCTTAGAGCCTCTAAATAGTTATTCCCTTAATATGTGTTCCAGTTTAAGGCTGTGTCTTCCATTAGTTGACACTCCATTGCACCGAATCAAATAAGGATAGCTCCCCTTCAATAATGACATTTCCCAGCCGAACTCTCCCTCTCTGGGTAACGAAGCTTAACAAGCGTGGGGTGCGCGCCCCCTCAACTGGCCAGGCTTTGGAAGCGGCGTTCGCTGCTAGGATGAATATGTGCTCCGTGCTCTGTTTGGACAGGAGGGGCGGGGCTGGTTCGGGTTCGGCCCCATGACCAAATAAGGAGACAAGCCCGTGGCTCGCCACGAGGGGCACGCTGGTCGGCCCCATGCCCAAATATGGAGACAAACCCGTGGCTCGCCACGAGGGGCGTGCTGTTCGACTCCATGCCCAAATAAGGTAGCAAGACCGTGGCATTGCCATATAAGGCAACGAAACAGAGCACGGGGGAGGGCGGTACCCAAAGAGAGGAGGGCGTGTCACACCCGCGTTTGAGGTATGAGATATGCGTGCGACGATCGCGCAAGAGAGAACGAGAGGACCGGAGCAGATGACAAAAGAGCCCGAGGCATGTCAACGAAAGAACGAGCCCTGCTGCGTAGAACGACCAAGATACGTGTGCCGCCGCCGCCCTGCTCAACCTTCCAGCCCTGTGGTTCTACCTTCCTCTCCCTCCAGCCAATCCACTCTGCAATTCCCCATTCGTGTACGTGAGTTTGTTTTGTGTGTCTTGTCCCTGGGGTTAAGTAAGACTGTATAGTATAAGCTAGTATTTGCACTGTGTCCTTCTGATTCTTCCATTTCCTTGTATATTACTTTGATTGCTTTTCTTCCTTGAGTTGTGTGTAAATAATAATAAATCCCTGTTCTTCCTACTTTGTCTTCTTCACATTCGGTCGCTTTAGAGGTTTCCAAATTGAGTGTACGTGGCGCGATTCGGCCAACACATATGAATCGGGTTTAGCCCCTTCGATAAACGGCTCACGCCGCAGTTCGCTTCGCTCGGCGCAACCAATCTATTACGCTGCGGCCGTGAGCGGGAGTATTTCCTTGCGTACCGAGAGGCGCTGGTATTTAGGTAATAGGACGGTTGGGCCTAATACCCTACCCAGCGCCGACCGGGCGTGACGTCATACCCCCGGGACCACGTCGGTCAGTCATAGACGAGGGGATTAATCCCCCCTCGATAAGGGGAAAAGAGGCCGACATTGGGTTCCGTAACAATATATATATATATATATATATATATATATATATATATATATATATATATATATATATATATATATAGTCATCCATAATGAAGAAAAAAAAGGAATATAGAACCAGACCTCCTCAGACAATGAATTTTTCATCATCTAGTCCTCACTAGACGAGAGAAAATGAGGGTGTAAGTGTTTGATGAACTGTGCGATTGTTCTCAGGTACATTTCTCAATTCAAGAATAAGTTGTGGCTGGATCAACAACCACGCAAAATCAAGATGAAGACAATGGGACCTGTGAAGGTGGTGATTCCCTCCCCAAAAACGTATCTACGGAAGCATTCTCAGGAACCTCAGCTGCCTGAAAGTAAGCATATGGAGCTATGGAAGTGAAATATGGTTATAATGAGGCTCCTTGATAAAGTTGCACACTATAAATAGATGAATAGAGATGTTTGATTATTTTCTGGTAATTTTAAGCATCAAAGTGACCACAATGAGCAACCGTTTTGAAGATTCCCCTGTCGGATCTGCATCTGAATGCCGCATTACCATACAGATTGAGAGCCCAAAACGGTCTAGCGTCACGCCGAATGGCGTCATGTGACTCGATGTAATTAGGCCGAGCAACCTAAGTCAC
>NC_136261.1:192461453-192628953 GCF_964187855.1 Myxine glutinosa
AACCTAAGTCACGTGACGCGGTCTTCTTTGTGGTGTGAAGACCTCAACCACTTATGTCCTTAACAGGTCCTCTAAAACCACCAAATGAAGTAGCCACCCTAGCTCGAATCACGCCGAAACAAGGTATATTTAATATCAATGATGGTGACAGAGAGGGAATGTACAAGAAGCAATGCTATAATCAACAATAAAACCCACTACCGAATATGCGCCTATGAAGTAACGAATGAGGTGGAATCTTAATTATCCCACTTAAGGGCTCAGTCATTCCACGGGAGACCAACAGCAGATAGAGGCAGACAAGAGAGAAATACCCTGGCACTCAGGAACCGATGCAAATAGTCACAGTTGTGTCCTTGCTGCAGGTCAGCGGGCTCCATGTGCAGCTCACTTTGATTGAGTTCCGATGAGTAGAGGCATGGTATAGGTGTGGATGTGGCAAAGCGCCGCACCACAGCCTGAGCAGACTCCGAGCAGCTTTCCCAGAGATTGGTTTTGGGCATTTCCTTGTCACCACCAGCTGCACACGCCTTTATCACCTCTGGCCCTCACCTCACTCCGTGACATCCAGCACCCCTCCCTACTCACTCACTATTGGGTGCCGATCATCCTGGTGGGCATAACGACCCCACTGTGACCTTTCCCCCCACAGTCGTAGTGAACGTGATGCTTGTTGAGCTTTCGCTGCCTGGATTTGTGCCTAATGGCTTAGTGAACATGAAAAGACATAATAAACCGATTCCAAAGGGAAAAACAGTAAAAATTGGGTCAAAATGGTTGATAATTTTAGACAGAGACATAGGGGTGGGGAGATCTTGTCCAACTATTACATAAGTGACACATATCTCAAATCATAATTAATTACTTTATTTACACTTATGTTAGACATTCACTTTAAGGAAATATCTACGCTGCATTAAGCATTTTTAACCCACTCAGTCATTTCCACAACAATATATACAGTGCATTCAGAAATTGCGAATTGCATGATGTTGCATGATGCATGATATATTGCATGATGAATTGCGAAAGATGATGGGAATATTGCCTGTGATTGATGCTGTGAAGAGGAACAGGTTGAGATGGTTTGGTCATGTATTGAGGAAGGATGAAAGTGACTGGTTGAGAAGAGTGATGGAAGTTAATGTAGAAGGAAGTAGAGGACGGGGAAGACCAAGAAAGACTTGGCTAAAGATGGTGGAAGAAGAAATGCGGGCAAGGGGGTTAACAAGGAGAGATGCAGAAAATAGGGCAAAATGGAGAAGATTGTCATGGGGACCGCAAGGCTAACCCCCGCTCTAGCAGGGAACATGGCCTTAAAATTCATGTTGTTGTTGTATTCAGAAAGTATTCAGACCCCTTCACTTTTTTCACATTTTGTTATGTTGCAGCCTTATGCTGAAATCGTTTAAATTCATTTTTTACCTTATCAATCTACATTCAATACCCCATAATGACAAAGAGAAAACAGGATTTCAGAAAGTTTTGCAAATTTTTTTTTTTTTAAACAACTGAAATATCACATTTACATAAGTATTCAGACCCTTGGCTATGACACTTGAAATTTAGCTCAGGTGCCTCCCATTTCTCTTGATCATCTTTGAGATGTTTATACACCTTGATTGGAGTCCACCTGTGGTAAATTCAATTGATTGGACATGATTTGGAAAGGCACACACCTGTCTATATAAGGTCTCACAGCTGACAATGCATATCAGAGCAAAAACCAAGCCATGAGGTCGAAGGAACTGCCTGCAGAGCTCAGGGACAGGATTGTGTCGAGGCACCGATCTGGGGAAGCCTACAAAAAAATCTCTGCTGCATTGAAGGTTCCCAAGAGCACAGTGGCCTCCATAATTCTTAAATGGAAGAAGTTTAGAACAACCAGGACTCTTCCTAAAGCTGGCCGCCCGGCCAAACTGAGCAATCGGGGGAGAAGGGCCTTGGTAAGAGAGGTGACCAATAACCCGATGGTCACTCTGGATGAGCTCCAGAGATCCTGTGTGGAGATGGGAGAAACTTCCAGAAGGCCAACCATCACTGCAACACTCCACCGATCTGGGCTTCATGGCAGAGTGGCCACACGGAAGCCTCTCCTCAGTGAAAGACACATGAAAGCCCACAGAATCTTGTTTCTCACAGTCAGAGTCCTTTAGGTGCTTTTTTTGCAAACTCCAAGCGGCTTTCATGTGTCTTTCACTGAGGAGAGGCTTCCGTGTGGCCACTCTGCCATGAAGCCCAGATCGGTGGAGTGTTGCAGTGATGGTTGGCCTTCTGGAAATTTCTCCCATGTTCACACAGGATCTCTGGAGCTCAGCCAGAGTGACCATCGGGTTCTTGGTCACCTCTATTACCAAGGCCCTTCTCCCCCGATTGTTCAGTTTGGCCGGGCGGCCAGCTCTAGGAAGAGTACTGGTTGTTCCAAACTTCTTCCATTTAAGAATTATGGAGGCCACTGTGCTCTTGGGAACCTTCAATGCAGCAGATTTTTTTTTGTAGGCTTCCCCAGATCTGGGCCGCGACACAATCCTGTCTTTGAGCTCTGCAGGCAGTTCCTTCGACCTCTTGGCTTGGTTTTTGCTCTGATATGCATTGTCAGCTGAGAGACCTTATATAGACAGGTGTGTGCCTTTCCAAATCATGTCCAATCAATTGAATTTACCACAGGTGGACTCCAATCAAGGTGTAGAAACATCTCAAAGATGATCAAGAGAAATGGGAGGCACCTGAGCTAAATTTCATGTGTCATAGCAAAGGGTATGAATACTTATGTAAATGTGATATTTCAGTTTTTTCTTTTTAATATATTTGCAAAACTTTCTAAAATCCTGTTTTCTCTTTGTCATTATGGGGTATTGAGTGTGGATTGATGAGGTAAAAAATGAATTTAAACGATTTCAGCATAAGGCTGCAACATAACAAAATGTGAAAAAGTGAAGGGGTCTGAATACTTTCTGAATGCACTGTACACACACACACACACACACACACACACACACACACACACACACACACACACACACACACACACACACACACACACACACACACACATCACAGTTGTAAAAGTGACATTTTCACCCTCCTTCATGGTATTCAGAAAGGTAAGTGTTATACTTACTTCAGCTAATTACCATTATTACCTCCGCCACCGCAGGTGGATGGAGGTTATGTTTTCACCCCTGTCTATTTCTTTGTTTGTCTGTTTGTGAACAAGATATCTCAAAACGTTGTGGACAGATTCGGACGAAATTTGTCAGAGAGGTAGTGCATGTGACACGGACGAAATGATTAGCTTTTGGTGAAGATGCGGATTCGGATCCGGCTACTAGAATTTTTAAAGTGATTGTAATCTATACATTGCGGGATATCTGAAAAAGTTATGGATGGATTTGGACGAAACGTGTTGGACAGGTTGTGTGTGTGACGAGGAAGAATCGTTTCTATGTTGGTGAAGATCTGAATATGGATTCGGATATGACAATTATTTAATTTTTTAAGTGATTCTTCACCATTGAGAGATATGGCCAACCAGGCGGAGGATTGCTCTCTACTGAGTGCCATTGTAATTCTTATCCATGTATTAAAAAAAGCTGCTATGTATATCTGCTAGTATCAGTTGAAGTATTTGCATGATAATGCTTAACAATGCATGATTTAAATATTACATACTTACAGTTTTTGCATTCCCACTTCAGAGAAGTCATTTCAATATCCAGATAGTCATCGATTACCACCAATACCTCAACGGAAAGACTGTCCAGCATTACTCAAGCACGACACCAAGAACTTTATCAAACAAAATGTCATGAGAGCTATAAGTGCCAAGACCACACAACTCCCTCCGATTGCGGCGGACACAGTCCATGGTAACCTCCAGCTGCTTGAACATTCTGGGCTTCTTCCAAAATTTCTGAAAAAGAAGGTGAGTGTTCATTCATCACAAGGTAAATGCACAACATCATTCGTGGAAATAAACGGTGATTATCTTGTGATTATGTGAATATCGATGATTATCTGAATCAATTAACAATGAGAGAATGAAAGTGAATAATGAGAACATGGATGAAATGCCTGCAGGAATATGGAAAAGTTCCCTCGTACATCGTGCAGAAGAAGGCACAGATCTCAAGAGAAAAAGAGGCCCACCTCCTGATGGCCAAGGATCGGTCTCAGAAACACCCTGAACAACTCTCAAGTGAGGATCGAGATCATATGCTGAAGGTGAGTCAGATGAATGTAGCTCATTTTCAAGCATTCATTTTAATTAAATAATGTATGTGCCCACTCACTTGTCCTATTAATATTTTACAAATATCACTCACTCGTCATATTCATTCTGTTTCTTTTGGACAGGGTCTGAAGCAGAACCGAGACAAGCTTTACCAGCAGTTCATACTCCTGCCATTGGTTATTGATACCGTTTCCCAGAGGAACCACAAGACTACACTAGAGCAGGAACTTAGTCGCCTCGAGAGGGACATCATGTTAATTGAAAGAAATCCAGTCATATACATCAAGAGAGACTGAATTGATCCGACCTCCAGGACCAGTGTGGACATTTTATTTATCCGACGGTCCAAAATGTTCTTCCAAATCTTACTCTTTTTAATCACAAATTCAACTTGTAATTATTTTGTTATTAAAATGGACTTTGCTCTGCTCTTCCTTGTCAAGCCATTTCAAAACCTTATTTAGTGAGAATAATTTATCAGCCGAACCAAATTGCATAACAAGACCATTCTTGCTGATTATATAATATGCAAGTTTTGTTGCCGAATTTTTTTTGTTTTTTTTTAGCGAACATTAATCACACAGAAAGACAAACCGACACATAAAACATATAACATCGGGAGCGGTAGACAAGATGGGGAGAGAGGGGGAAGGACACGAACACAACATTTGAGAGCAGGGACCGAGACACATGGAGACATCGAGAGATCTGTGGGAGGGAGAGGGCTTTGGGGAGGGGCATGGGAAGGCGGCGGTGGGAGAGGTATAAAACATATGGACACTGCCAGGACTTCCAGGAAAGAAGTTGGAATTTCAAACAAGGTGGATCTGGGGTGAATTAGCGGGGGTAGAAAAGATCAAGGTTTTGGATGGGGGAAGATAAGAGATGGTGGTGAACAGCTGTTTTAATGACCTGGAGGGAGGAGTGGGATTGAAGGGAGTGAGGGAGTTTGTTCCAGAGGCGGGAGAAAAGAGGAATGAAGGAGTGAAGGTGAGCGGAGAGCCGAGATTTCGGCAGTTTAACCATAAGAGCGTTGCTGGCAGATCTTGTGCGACCTGTAGGAATATTTGCGGGACAGAGCACAGAGAGAGCTGGGGGAGCAAGGCCGGAGAGGAGTCGGTAGAAGACAGAAAGAGTTCAGTTTGAGATGCAAATTTGTATGAATCTCCACAACATTCACTTGGTCTTTATGGAAGTAATAGAGAACAGATGATCTTAACTTTGTGTTGGCAATGAGATGCTTACTGTTGGGATTAAACAGCTTCATGGTGGAATCATACAAAAATGAGGCAATTCTCTATATGTACGTATGTACGGCTGACCATTATATAATCTAAAACTGCTGTGCAAATCTCCACCAAATTTTGCAATCATGCTCGGGGTAGCCAGTGTCAGGTCATGAGGATAAATAAACCCATTTCTCCTCTACATGTAGAATCGTGAAACTAGTTTAACCACCGACACCTATCAGAGGCAGCGGGTACTGACACCGTTTTTCGCTCCCGGTGGGAGCGAGTGTTACTTTTACTAAAAGGAGATGCGTCCATCTGTCTGTCACGCGAAGAAGAAGCAGGACCTCAAAGGGTGGGGGTAATAATTTTATCATATGAACAGGTTATCTCAAAAAGTTGTGGATGGATTCGGACGAAATTTTGTGGAGAGGATAAGTATGTAACATGGACAAAATGGTTCGATTTTGGTGGAGATCTAGATCCGGATCTGAATCTGAGAATTTATTTTGATTCTCCACCAATGAGAGACAGGGCAAAAAAACGATATATAGCATGATATCTCAAGAGTTGTGGACGGATTCGAATGAAAATGGGTGGAAAGGTTGGATGTGTGACAAGGAAGAATTTATTCAATTACTAGCAGAAGTACCCGGCATTGCCGGGCGGGGGAGGGGAGGGGGAAGGGGGGGGAGGGGAGGGGGAAGGGGGGGAGGGGAGGGGGAAGGGGGGGAGGGGAGGGGGAAGGGGGGGAGGGGAGGGGGGGAGGGGAGAAGAGGGGGGGAGGGGAGAAGAGGGGGGGAGGGGAGAAGAGGGGGGAGGGGGAGGGGGAGGAGAGGGTGGGGGGGAGGGATGGGAGGGGAGAGGGGTGGGAGGGGGAGGATGGGAGGGGGAAGGGCAGGAGGGGGGAGGGGCGGGGGAGGGGGGGAGTGGGAGGGGGGAGTGGGAGGGTTAGGGAGGTGGAAGGGGAGGGGAGGGGGGCGGGGGAGGAGGAGGGGGGGAGTGGGAGGGGGAGGGGGGTCGGGCAGCTTCTTCTCGATGGTCACCCATAAAATAGATTTGTAAAAATTTCGGTTGCTCACCTGGTTGAGGGTGGATAGAGCCAATGAGGTGGTATACCTGGCCTGGTCGAATGAAAATGGGTGGAAAGGTTCGATGCGTGACAAGGAAGAATTTATTCAATTATGGTGAAGATTTGACTCTGCATATGAGAATTTTTTTTACGTTATTCTTCACCAATGAGAGATAGGGTCTTCACCAATTACTTCACCAATGAATCGATAGATAGAGCGATATCTCAAAACCTTCTGGACGGATTTGTACGAAACTTGGTGGGCAGGTTGTGTGTGTGACAAGGATAAAGCAATTCAATTTCGGTAAAGATCCGAATGCGGATCCCGATACGATAATTATTTAATTATTAAGTGATTCTTCACCATTGAGAGTTTGGGTGAAAAACGATTACATAACATGATATTTAAAAAAGTTATGGACGAGTTATGACTAAACTTGTTGGATGAGATGGTTAGGTGACTAGAACAAGCCGATTCGATTTTGGTTCAGGTCCGAATCCAGATCCGGCCTATCATTGGGATACAAAACATAAACTGTTCAGCCTGGCGGAGGTGTGCTCTCGACTGAGTGCTGTGCTAGTTCTGTCTGTTTGTCTGCCTATCTGTTTTGTCTATATGTGAATGGCCTTCAGCTCACAATTTTAAACCGATCTTCACGAAACTTCACCAAGTGGTAGAGATGGCCATAATGAAGAAGCCTATTGATTTTGAGGTCATAAGGTCAAGAGGTTAACATAGGCCATAGGTCACCAACTTCTCAAATTTGTAAAATCCTCAATTTGTATTTCATTGACTTGAAATTTGAACAGGATTTGCATATCAGATCACTGAATTCAACCACCAATTATTTTTGTGGTCTACATGAGTCTAAATGTCAACATAGGCCAAAGGTCAACAACTTATTTTATGGATTTCACAAGTATTGTGCTATACATGACATATTTTTTCTTTGTTTGTCACTCGCCTACAGGTTACATTTCTAAACTCATCGTCATGAGACTTCACCAAATTGTAAAGGTAGTCACAACTGAGAACCCTATTGATTTTGAGGTCAAAGGGGAAAGGTCATCTCGAGGTCAAATTTCTAAAATCGTCATTTTACATCGGGTTAACTTGAAAGTTGAACAGCATTTGCACATTGAGTCACTGAGTTGGGAAATCAACTATTTCTGAGGTCAAAGGGCAACTCAAGGTCAAACTTTGAAATCATTAATTTTCATCTGAAAAATCGTCAATTTTCATCCAATTGACTTGAGAATTAAACAGCAATTGCATATTGTTGGAGTACTGCTCTCCCATTTGGGCTGGCGTTCCTCCCTCACAACTAGCTCGGCTTTAAGCTGTAGAAACCAAGGCTTTTAGAATCATTGGTATCTCCCACTATGAAGCTGATTTCTTGATCGATTTATACAGGCAGTTTGGCAGTCTTTCTGTCTTATACGAACTCCTCTCCGGCCTTGCTCCCCCTGCTCTGTCTCCCAAATATTCCTGCAGGATGCACAAGATCTGTGAGCAACCCGCTTCTGATGAAACTGCCAACATCGAGATTCTCTGCTCACCTACACTCTTTCATTCCTCTTTTTCCCCACCTCTGTGACAAACTCCCACACTCTCTTCATTCCGACTCCCCCCTCCAGGTCCTCAAAACAGCTGTTCAGTGTTCACCACCATCTCTTATCTTCCCCCATCCAAAACCTTGATCGTTTCTACCCCAGTTAATGCACCCCAAATCCACCTTTTTCAAATTTCGACTTATTTCCTGAAAGTCCGAGTAGTGTACATTTGTTTATACTGTGTACCCCACCCCAACCCCTCTCCCTGTCACAGATCTCCAGATGTCCCTGTTCCGTGCTGTTGTTGTGCTTCCCTCTCTCTCACCCCCTCCTGTCTCCTGCTTCCTTTGTTGTATGTTATATGTGTTAGCTATTAGATGAGCCTCGACCAAAACCTCGGTACCTCGGTACCTCGGTATACCAAAAAACAAGACCAAAACTCTAACTGGGTAGCTGGGATTGTAAAATATTATAAACCACAAACACATATGATTAGCTTTTTAAACAGTCGCTAATGCTATTTATAACATTAGACAAATAAATTTGGAGAAATCCCGACATCCGTGAGGTTTACAGAACTGAGCGAAGATCTACTGTTATCTATATACCCCACAAGGGTTGAAGGTGTGCTCATTTACCAAGCAGCTAGCTAGCGCCTGCCAAGCCAGCCGTTCCATGACGGTTTTGAATGGATTGCTTGCTCGAATGCTTAAACCACTTGGCGATCTCTCCACAAGAAACTTGGTAAATGAACACACACCCAATGTTCTTGAGACCCGACCATAGATATACTGTAATCTATATACCCCAAAGAGGAATGACCCTTTCTGCAGCTCCCGTATTGAGCGGGTGTACTTGTAAATTAAAATGTCGTTCGGTGGAGTCAGCCGTCGTAATGACATCATAGACGTAATGACGTAACAGACACAAAACTGCCGCTACTTTAATATGTAGAAGATGATATATTTTAACTTCCAGTCTGTTTGCAGTCACTACGAAGGAATTAGTGTTACGATAAAATTTACTATCATGTTAACGTTACGTTATCATTATTTCGAAAATGATATTACTATAAAAAAAACCGAGGTGAATTCCTTACTTCCTCGTTTATTAATATTAGTGCCGAACACCGCTCATCATTGATTCATGAACCATACACCACTTCAATCCATTAACTTTCCATTCACGACATTTGGATTAAAGTATTATGGTTATATTTACTGTATTATTATTATTATTATTATTACGAAAATGATACTACTGAAACGATACACTACTGTATTAACAAACCTGGGCTTAATTTGTCTGAAGCGGTCCAAAGATGAGGCATAAAGCCTAAGGCCGTATTGTATACGTACCGTATTGTTGGTAGAGACGTAACACCGATGCTTTCGATATTTGATGGTCATTTTAACAATCGGTTTTTTGTGCTTCACACTGAATGAAAAACAACGTAAAGGTAGAGCATGGTGATTGTGATATATGACAGGTTCGACGATATGTTCGGCATGAATGGCATATAAATCAAAATGGCGGCGTGTGGAGAGTCAGCTGCTGTACGCCGTAATGACAGCAGACGTAACCACATTACCCTGTCATGTGACCAAATCCTCAGCTTTGATTGGTATATGTTTGAGGGGACATACATACATACATACATACATACACACATACATACATACGGACGGACAAACACTGTTCTAGACGGCTCTGCCCTAAACACTGTTCTAGACGGCTTTACCACCGTAATAATAAAAAAGAGTGCCTCATTGAATTCGGAAAACAACTATTTTTAAGGTCAAAAGGTCAATTTCCGGCCTACTTCTCAAGGTCAAACTTATAAAAGCATCAATTTTCATCCTAGTAACAGGACAATCAAACAGCAATTACATGGTGCATTAATGAATTGGTCAACCAACTATTTTTGAGGTCAAAAGGTCAACTCAAACTTTTCATCCAAAACGGAAAAACAGAAAACTTCAAAAAATAAATCAATATTCATCCGATTGAACTGAGCTTTGATTAAGATCGTCAATTTTAATCTTAATGGAATGGACAAGTTTATGTATCTATGGCAAGCAACTTTGAGGGGGGGGGGGGCATATACATATAAATTTCACATATAAATATAATTATAAATTAATATAATATAAATTTCGTATATAAATATTTATAAATATAAATACATTTTGTTAAATTTCTACGATTTCCATGAAACTTGACCAAAACCTTCATTATCCATGTTGTACCAAAGTTTGTTCATGTCATAAAAAAATCATGGTCTATGATGGTCAGTGGAGTGAGGGGGGAGGAGGGTTTACCCCACAAAATAGGCATTTTCTCTCCTCTCCAAAACTACGAGTACATACATACACGAGTTTTATGAAACGTGTCCACAACCTTCATCACACGTGATGGATTGAACTTTCTTCACGGCATAAAAAGTCAGAGTCAAAAGGGGCTTAAGGGTGGTCTTATCCCCCCCCTCCCCCCCAAATAGGTATGTGCTTTCTTCTCTGAAACAAGGCATATGAAACTTTGTTCATGCAAAAACAGCCTTATTTTCTTAATAGAAGTGTTATTGACATGAAAGGTTGTTGTTTGTGCACGTTTTCTGTTGCAAGTAAATATTCTGGTTCAGAAACATATGTGTTTCATCGAATAGTGTGTATTTAACTTGTACATGTAAAACAATACATATTAAACAAGAAAAAATATTCATGCAAAAACAGCCTTATTTTCTTAATAGAAGTGTTATTGACATGAATGGTTGTTGTTTGTGCACGTTTTCTGTTGCAAGTAAATATTCTGGTTCAGAAACATGTGTGTTTCATCGAATAGTGTGTATTTTGCTTGTACATGTAAAACAATACATATTAAACAAGAAAATTATTCATGAAAAAACAGCCTTATTTTCTTAATAGAAGTGTTATTGACACAAAAGCTCGTTGTTTGTGCACGTTTTTTTGTTGCAATGAAACGTTTAACCAAACACTGCATTGGAGTCATCAGAAGGAACCTGGATAGGATCATCAGGAGGAACCTGGATAGGATTCGGGTTTCAGCTGCCACTCCGCTACCCTCAAACCCGTCCAGGTGCAGCCAAGTGAACCTTTCAGAAAAAGTTCTGCAATAATTCACTTCTCCTAAGACATACAGATAAAGAAAGGGAGAAATAAAGAAAAAGCAAAAATTAGAATGAATAAAGAGAAATATGAAAAAGTAGAAAGAAATGTGAAAGGAACAAAGCTGTTGGGAAGAACCCAGATAGATAGATTTCAGCAGTTCCTCCTCAGGCAAAAACGCAGGAAGTTACAAATTACCAGAGGACCACTTTGGTCACTTTTGTGCAGAAAAGTTGCTGTCTCCACCTTGTACACAGCAAAGCAAAACATATCACACAACAAACCTGATTCATGCAAAATAGTCGTTTTCTTAATCGAAGAGTTTTTGACACAAAAGCTGGTTGTTTCTGCACGTTTTCTGTTGCAAGTCACTATTTTAGTTAAAACAAGTACAAAAAGTTTTAATTAAAACAAAAGCCGCGTCGATGTTACACAATGCCTAGATGCAGCTGTGCCTATAACGTCGATGTTATAGGCACAGGACATTCCTATTGATTCGATTACTTGATGTTATTTTTGTGCAAAGTGAAAATATATCTCGGCAATTTCCCGTGTGTGGCGACGAATTTTTAATATATCTCGGCATTTTCCCGTCTGTTATTTCAGGCGGTGTATGACTGACCATGCCGTGATTTAAAAAAAAAAATCTCGGCAATTTCTCGTGTGTAGCGACACGTGAACGAAGCTATGCTCCTCTCTCCACATTATTGTGACGACGTATAAATTAAATATTTCATCGTGACGATTGTCATCAAATGGACGAATTTTTAATATATCTCGGCATTTTCCCGTCTGTTATTTTGGGCGGTGTATGACTGAGCATGCCGCGATTTAAACAAAATATATATATATATATCTCGGCATTTTCCCGTCTGTTATTTCGGGCGGTGTATGACTGATCATGCCGCGATTTAAAAAAAAAATCTCAATGGACTTGAAGTTACAGGCCTTTGAGAATTCATTTCGTTCTATAAAGGGCAACTTTCATTGGATTTTCTTCCCCTTTTTTTTCAACCGAGTCTAAAACTATGTTAGCGACTGTGAAAAATGAAATGATATATCGAATTTGATTTTAAATAAAACTGTGTGAGAGAGGAAGACACCACGGGCCTACAAAACAGGCCTCAAAGCTATGCGAGTTAATAAAATGGTGGATATTTGTTTATATGAAGCCTCTCCCAGAATGGGCGGAGCTATGGTTCCCAGAATGGGTGGAGCTTTGAGGTTTTGTCTTCTCTGCAAGAACAGGCAGAAGAAGAAGAAGAAGAAGAAGAACAGCAGAGGGCACTCTATGAGCAGCGTCTGCGACGCGGCTAAAAAAACATGTGTGTTTCATCAAATAATGTGCATATAGCTTGTAATCAATGAAACAACACATATTGCAGAAGAAACCTTATTCATGGTGTTACGTGGTCCCCTCGGTGAATACCTGGTCTCGGTGACCCCCGGACCGTGAGAGGAACTCCGCCAGCAAGCTGTACTATATATGCGCTTTCGCCACGCAACCCCTATGAATTTCACCCCGGAGACAACTGATGTTCAAGGATATATTTCCAATGGTAATGATACCATACAATTCCAATGACACAACCACGGAGATTTTCCCCGAGCAATCAACAATACACAACCATCAACAATATTTCAAGGACACAATCAATTCCCTATGAGTAAGATGGCCATCTTATATATGGGTGTCCCGGTGAGTACTCACACCCCCTTTCGGTCTCTGCTCCTCACAATGTCTCTGGGCCCCTCCTGACCAAGATACTGGTCGGCGTCTCCGCACTCGGGCGGTTGAACGAACCCCGGGTGGACGTTTCTCCACCGGGCAGGTATCGTACCAGGCACCGTGGCTGCAGCCCCTCGTGGCCACGCGGAGCGGGTACGGTAGAGCAAGCCAAACCCCACGCCGCTTGCAAGGCGCGTTAGGCCCCAACGTGCGACCCGCACGCGTCTGTTTAGACGGTGCCGCGACGATACCAGACGCGGGGTCGATGCACGGCCCCACGTCACTTGACGTCTCCACCGGGCAGGTACACGTCCCGGTGACTCCTCTCGCCAGACAGGCTTCGGAACGCCGCTGTTTCACGCAGCGCAAGGTCGATCCCACCTTTTGTCGGAGCGGGGCGAAGAAGAAGAATACCCGTCCTTTTTCCTCGTGTCTTTTTCTCTTCCGTTTCCGGTCACTTCCGTTTCCGGCCACTCCCTCAGAAGGGCTCCTGACCCTCCAACCACAACAACTACACAACAACTTACTATACTACACCCGGATAAGCAAAGACCTGAATGGTAATTCACATACATTCACATAAATATGTAACACTCCCCCCCTTCAAGAAAGAAAGTTTGAACCCAGCGAAAACTTTCTTTGCCGGCCAATTTGGAGAAACAAACCAGATAACTCAACCCCCCCCCCCACATTATCCGTTCCCCCCGGGCACAGTTATCACTTTAAAATAAAGCAACCAAAATTTCACCACAACCCCTCCAGATTACTCCCTCTGGACTAAGTACCAACAACGACCTTGTCCCTGCCAAATCAAACTCCATCTCATGACCCTCTGACTTTGACCGTCAGTTGCTTGGGAATGAAGGTTAAGGGGTTGATCAAAGATCCAAAGTTAAGCAACTCGATAGCACTTTTTCCGGGAGGCCAAGCCGAGTATTCACTACATGGATGCCTTTAGGAACGCGGAGTTCACGGTTAGTCCGTGCAGGAAAGTTCTCTACATGGGCGCCTTGAGGAACGTGGAGTTCACGGTTAGTCCGTGCATGAAAGTTCACTACATGGACGCCTTTAGGAACGGCGTTCACGGTTAATTCGTGTAGGAATCTTGGCTCGGCGGCTCCGCCGCCTTCAGTGCTTCAACTTCTCAGAACTTCCCTAATAATTAGGGTGGGACCACTGGTCCCTGTAGTCCCATGAATAGCGGTCTCCTTCTCGGCCACTACCAAAACTACCGCCCAGTTGTCCTCTCCTGTAGACCTCTCGACGCCTACGAAATGCCTTCCCTACTGTTATGGTCCGACCCTCCAAATCCTTGCCATTCCAATTCTTCTCTGCCTCTCTGGCGTCTTTTGTGCTGGCAAACGTGACAAAGCCGAACCCTCTTGACTGTTGCGTTTCCCAGTCTCTTACCAACCGCACTTCCACCAGCGGCCCATATCTGTTTAAGACAGAGGTCAGAACTTCTTCCTCTGTTTTGAAGTTCAGTCCCCCTACAAATAACTTGGCACTTTTGTCGCCATCCCGAGCTGGTGTGGTGTTATTTTCCCTGCTGGGCTCTTTACCAACCCTCAGGTTACCATAAACTTGACCCCCGGCCAAATCATTCCCGATAACCACAGATACACCCTCTACAGGAAGCGTGGCTTGTAAGCCGACGGTGACCGGTCCTGACACCAAATCGGACTCCAACTGGATGACCTGAAGGGGAGCACTAACACCACCCCCGATCCCCTGTAAACGAACACTATCCCCCGTTGCCGTCTCCTCGGACCATGGCAAAATGCCTTCAAGCATTAAAGATTGATGGGCCCCTGTGTCCCTCAATATCCTAACCGGTCTCCGGTTAGTCGAGGCTCCCTCCAGTGACACAAACCCCTCTGAAATAAATGGTTGGTAACCCTTTTGATGGAGATTTCTTACGCTAGCCATCGCATTCGGAGTTGTAATAGTCGGACTCCGCTCTGGGTTGTCCCTTTTCATGAGGTAACAACTGGACATCAAGTGTCCAGGTTTCTTGCAAAACGCGCAAGTAGGCCCGGAGGAAAAACTCGGGGTCTGCCTCGGGCCCCCCGAACTATAAGTTTGTCTTGGGCCCGCATCCCTCTGATTTCGAACCGGTGGGGTATCATAGTTGTCCCCATAATCATCTCGCGGCCGCCGCCATGTATGGTCGTTCTCCGCACCTGCTGTTCCCCACCTCCCCTGCGGAGATCTAGGCGAGGAGTTAGGTTCGTGGACCCCTATTCGGTGGGTTAAGGCATAATCATCTGCCATGGTGGCTGCGTCCCACAACTTTGGTACCTTCTTTTCCTGCAGGTACACTTTGATGTCCTCGTGGACACACTGCTGGAATTCCTCCACCAGGATCAAGTCCCGCAATGTTTCGAAGTCTTTCCCGACTCCTTTTGACTCACACCACCGATCAAACATATTTTCTTTCACTCTGGCAAACTCCACATGGGTCTCACTCTCCCTCTTCCTGGCATTCCTGAATTTTTGCCTGTAAGCTTCCGGAACCAACTCATAGGCCTTGAGGATGTGCTTCTTCAGTACCTCATAATCTGCACATTGGTCCATTGGTAGCGCCGAATAAATTTCCTGAGCTTTCCCCACCAGCACACTTTGCACGAGTATGGTCCAGGCCTCCTCCGGCCAGTTTAATTGTCGAGCCACTTTCTCAAAGTGTGGAAAAAATTTCGCGACTTCTTTTTCACTGAACGGTGGAACCAGCCTCACATGTCTGCCCACATCCCAGGTTTTCTGGTTAGGTGTCGACCCCGTCAGCAAGGGTGGTGCCTCTCCCCGTTCTCTCATTAACTCCAGCTCCTTGAATTTGATTTCTTGCTGAAGCTCCATGTCACGTTCCTTTAATTCCCTTTCCGCTTTTCTCTCCTCTGCTTCGAGGTCCCTTGCAGCTCTCCTCTCCTCTGCTTTTCTCCCTTCTAACCTTTCCTGGAGTTCTCGTTCCACTCTCCTTTCCTCTGCTTGTTTCTCTTCTCTCCTCGCTTCTGCTTTCCTTTCTTCTTCTGCTAACCTTTCCTGGAGTTCTCGTTCCACTCTCCTTTCCTCTGCTTGTTTCTCTTCTCTCCTCGCTTCTGCTTTCCTTTCTTCTTCTGCTCTTTCCTTTTCTGCTTTCCTTTCTTCTTCTTTTAACCTTTCCTGGAGTTCTCGTTCCACTCTCCTTTCCTCTGCTTGTTTCTCTTCTCTCCTCGCTTCTGCTTTCCTTTCTTCTTCTGCTCTTTCCTTTTCTGCTTTCCTTTCTTCTTCTTTTAACCTTTCCTGGAGTTCTCGTTCCACTCTCCTTTCCTCTGCTTGCTTCTCTTCTCTCCTCTCTTCTGCTTTCCTTTCTTCTTCTGCTCTTTCCTTTTCTGCTTTCCTTTCTTCTTCTTTAATCCGTTCCTGGCTCCGTAATTGCAACTCCAGTTTCCGGAGCTCAACGTCTTCTGGTTCTTCGGGTAGCCACTCCCAGGCTAACTCGTCCCATGTTCCTAATCCCACCATAGATTGTATCACCGTGGCCTGCAACTCTGCCTTCCTCAAATTAGTTCGGACCTCCAAGTTAAAATGTTTGGCCAATTTCAAGAGGTCCGACTTTAGCAACGCTCGGAACTGTGCCTCACTCGGTGTTACCCCAAAGTTCTGTGCCACAAACGCCATGGTGCCTATCGTTAACACCTGTTAACCTTCACCCAAGACTTTACCCCAATTTCTCAAAAAATTTTTTTTTTACCAATTAATAATTAATTAATAAATTTTAATTAATAAAAAATATTATTATTTTATTATTTTATACAATTTTAAATCCCGGACGTAGACCCAATTGCGAAACCGCAAATCGTAATTTGGACGAGCCCCCAATTCTGTTACGTGGTCCCCTCGGTGAATACCTGGTCTCGGTGACCCCCGGACCGTGAGAGGAACTCCGCCAGCAAGCTGTACTATATATGCGCTTTCGCCACGCAACCCCTATGAATTTCACCCCGGAGACAACTGATATTCAAGGATATATTTCCAATGGTAATGATACCATACAATTCCAATGACACAACCACGGAGATTTTCCCCGAGCAATCAACAATACACAACCATCAACAATATTTCAAGGACACAATCAATTCCCTATGAGTAAGATGGCCATCTTATATATGGGTGTCCCGGTGAGTACTCACACCCCCTTTCGGTCTCTGCTCCTCACAATGTCTCTGGGCCCCTCCTGACCAAGATACTGGTCGGCGTCTCCGCACTCGGGCGGTTGAACGAACCCCGGGTGGACGTTTCTCCACCGGGCAGGTATCGTACCAGGCACCGTGGCTGCAGCCCCTCGTGGCCACGCGGAGCGGGTACGGTAGAGCAAGCCAAACCCCACGCCGCTTGCAAGGCGCGTTAGGCCCCAACGTGCGACCCGCACGCGTCTGTTTAGACGGTGCCGCGACGATACCAGATGCGGGGTCGATGCACGGCCCCACGTCACTTGACGTCTCCACCGGGCAGGTACACGTCCCGGTGACTCCTCTCGCCAGACAGGCTTCGGAACGCCGCTGTTTCACGCAGCGCAAGGTCGATCCCACCTTTTGTCGAAGCGGGGCGAAGAAGAAGAATACCCGTCCTTTTTCCTCGTGTCTTTTTCTCTTCCGTTTCCGGTCACTTCCGTTTCCGGCCACTCCCTCAGAAGGGCTCCTGACCCTCCAACCACAACAACTACACAACAACTTACTATACTACACCCGGATAAGCAAAGACCTGAATGGTAATTCACATACATTCACATAAATATGTAACACTCCCCCCCTTCAAGAAAGAAAGTTTGAACCCAGCGAAAACTTTCTTTGCCGGCCAATTTGGAGAAACAAACCAGATAACTCAACCCCCCCCCACATTATCCGTTCCCCCCGGGCACAGTTATCACTTTAAAATAAAGCAACCAAAATTTCACCACAACCCCTCCAGATTACTCCCTCTGGACTAAGTACCAACAACGACCTTGTCCCTGCCAAATCAAACTCCATCTCATGACCCTCTGACTTTGACCGTCAGTTGCTTGGGAATGAAGGTTAAGGGGTTGATCAAAGATCCAAAGTTAAGCAACTCGATAGCACTTTTTCCGGGAGGCCAAGCCGAGTATTCACTACATGGATGCCTTTAGGAACGCGGAGTTCACGGTTAGTCCGTGCAGGAAAGTTCTCTACATGGGCGCCTTGAGGAACGTGGAGTTCACGGTTAGTCCGTGCATGAAAGTTCACTACATGGACGCCTTTAGGAACGGCGTTCACGGTTAATTCGTGTAGGAATCTTGGCTCGGCGGCTCCGCCGCCTTCAGTGCTTCAACTTCTCAGAACTTCCCTAATAATTAGGGTGGGACCACTGGTCCCTGTAGTCCCATGAATAGCGGTCTCCTTCTCGGCCACTACCAAAACTACCGCCCAGTTGTCCTCTCCTGTAGACCTCTCGACGCCTACGAAATGCCTTCCCTACTGTTATGGTCCGACCCTCCAAATCCTTGCCATTCCAATTCTTCTCTGCCTCTCTGGCGTCTTTTGTGCTGGCAAACGTGACAAAGCCGAACCCTCTTGACTGTTGCGTTTCCCAGTCTCTTACCAACCGCACTTCCACCAGCGGCCCATATCTGTTTAAGACAGAGGTCAGAACTTCTTCCTCTGTTTTGAAGTTCAGTCCCCCTACAAATAACTTGGCACTTTTGTCGCCATCCCGAGCTGGTGTGGTGTTATTTTCCCTGCTGGGCTCTTTACCAACCCTCAGGTTACCATAAACTTGACCCCCGGCCAAATCATTCCCGATAACCACAGATACACCCTCTACAGGAAGCGTGGCTTGTAAGCCGACGGTGACCGGTCCTGACACCAAATCGGACTCCAACTGGATGACCTGAAGGGGAGCACTAACACCACCCCCGATCCCCTGTAAACGAACACTATCCCCCGTTGCCGTCTCCTCGGACCATGGCAAAATGCCTTCAAGCATTAAAGATTGATGGGCCCCTGTGTCCCTCAATATCCTAACCGGTCTCCGGTTAGTCGAGGCTCCCTCCAGTGACACAAACCCCTCTGAAATAAATGGTTGGTAACCCTTTTGATGGCGATTTCTTACGCTAGCCATCGCATTCGGAGTTGTAATAGTCGGACTCCGCTCTGGGTTGTCCCTTTTCATGAGGTAACAACTGGACATCAAGTGTCCAGGTTTCTTGCAAAACGCGCAAGTAGGCCCGGAGGAAAAACTCGGGGTCTGCCTCGGGCCCCCCGAACTATAAGTTTGTCTTGGGCCCGCATCCCTCTGATTTCGAACCGGTGGGGTATCATAGTTGTCCCCATAATCATCTCGCGGCCGCCGCCATGTATGGTCGTTCTCCGCACCTGCTGTTCCCCACCTCCCCTGCGGAGATCTAGGCGAGGAGTTAGGTTCGTGGACCCCTATTCGGTGGGTTAAGGCATAATCATCTGCCATGGTGGCTGCGTCCCACAACTTTGGTACCTTCTTTTCCTGCAGGTACACTTTGATGTCCTCGTGGACACACTGCTGGAATTCCTCCACCAGGATCAAGTCCCGCAATGTTTCGAAGTCTTTCCCGACTCCTTTTGACTCACACCACCGATCAAACATATTTTCTTTCACTCTGGCAAACTCCACATGGGTCTCACTCTCCCTCTTCCTGGCATTCCTGAATTTTTGCCTGTAAGCTTCCGGAACCAACTCATAGGCCTTGAGGATGTGCTTCTTCAGTACCTCATAATCTGCACATTGGTCCATTGGTAGCGCCGAATAAATTTCCTGAGCTTTCCCCACCAGCACACTTTGCACGAGTATGGTCCAGGCCTCCTCCGGCCAGTTTAATTGTCGAGCCACTTTCTCAAAGTGTGGAAAAAATTTCGCGACTTCTTTTTCACTGAACGGTGGAACCAGCCTCACATGTCTGCCCACATCCCAGGTTTTCTGGTTAGGTGTCGACCCCGTCAGCAAGGGTGGTGCCTCTCCCCGTTCTCTCATTAACTCCAGCTCCTTGAATTTGATTTCTTGCTGAAGCTCCATGTCACGTTCCTTTAATTCCCTTTCCGCTTTTCTCTCCTCTGCTTCGAGGTCCCTTGCAGCTCTCCTCTCCTCTGCTTTTCTCCCTTCTAACCTTTCCTGGAGTTCTCGTTCCACTCTCCTTTCCTCTGCTTGTTTCTCTTCTCTCCTCGCTTCTGCTTTCCTTTCTTCTTCTGCTAACCTTTCCTGGAGTTCTCGTTCCACTCTCCTTTCCTCTGCTTGTTTCTCTTCTCTCCTCGCTTCTGCTTTCCTTTCTTCTTCTGCTCTTTCCTTTTCTGCTTTCCTTTCTTCTTCTTTTAACCTTTCCTGGAGTTCTCGTTCCACTCTCCTTTCCTCTGCTTGTTTCTCTTCTCTCCTCGCTTCTGCTTTCCTTTCTTCTTCTGCTCTTTCCTTTTCTGCTTTCCTTTCTTCTTCTTTTAACCTTTCCTGGAGTTCTCGTTCCACTCTCCTTTCCTCTGCTTGCTTCTCTTCTCTCCTCTCTTCTGCTTTCCTTTCTTCTTCTGCTCTTTCCTTTTCTGCTTTCCTTTCTTCTTCTTTAATCCGTTCCTGGCTCCGTAATTGCAACTCCAGTTTCCGGAGCTCAACGTCTTCTGGTTCTTCGGGTAGCCACTCCCAGGCTAACTCGTCCCATGTTCCTAATCCCACCATAGATTGTATCACCGTGGCCTGCAACTCTGCCTTCCTCAAATTAGTTCGGACCTCCAAGTTAAAATGTTTGGTCAATTTCAAGAGGTCCGACTTTAGCAACGCTCGGAACTGTGCCTCACTCGGTGTTACCCCAAAGTTCTGTGCCACAAACGCCATGGTGCCTATCGTTAACACCTGTTAACCTTCACCCAAGACTTTACCCCAATTTCTCAAAAAAATTTTTTTTTACCAATTAATAATTAATTAATAAATTTTAATTAATAAAAAATATTATTATTTTATTATTTTATACAATTTTAAATCCCGGACGTAGACCCAATTGCGAAACCGCAAATCGTAATTTGGACGAGCCCCCAATTCTGTTACATGGTCCCCTCGGTGAATACCTGGTCTCGGTGACCCCCGGACCGTGAGAGGAACTCCGCCAGCAAGCTGTACTATATATGCGCTTTCGCCACGCAACCCCTATGAATTTCACCCCGGAGACAACTGATGTTCAAGGATATATTTCCAATGGTAATGATACCATACAATTCCAATGACACAACCACGGAGATTTTCCCCGAGCAATCAACAATACACAACCATCAACAATATTTCAAGGACACAATCAATTCCCTATGAGTAAGATGGCCATCTTATATATGGGTGTCCCGGTGAGTACTCACACCCCCTTTCGGTCTCTGCTCCTCACAATGTCTCTGGGCCCCTCCTGACCAAGATACTGGTCGGCGTCTCCGCACTCGGGCGGTTGAACGAACCCCGGGTGGACGTTTCTCCACCGGGCAGGTATCGTACCAGGCACCGTGGCTGCAGCCCCTCGTGGCCACGCGGAGCGGGTACGGTAGAGCAAGCCAAACCCCACGCCGCTTGCAAGGCGCGTTAGGCCCCAACGTGCGACCCGCACGCGTCTGTTTAGACGGTGCCGCGACGATACCAGACGCGGGGTCGATGCACGGCCCCACGTCACTTGACGTCTCCACCGGGCAGGTACACGTCCCGGTGACTCCTCTCGCCAGACATGCTTCGGAACGCCGCTGTTTCACGCAGCGCAAGGTCGATCCCACCTTTTGTCGGAGCGGGGCGAAGAAGAAGAATACCCGTCCTTTTTCCTCGTGTCTTTTTCTCTTCCGTTTCCGGTCACTTCCGTTTCCGGCCACTCCCTCAGAAGGGCTCCTGACCCTCCAACCACAACAACTACACAACAACTTACTATACTACACCCGGATAAGCAAAGACCTGAATGGTAATTCACATACATTCACATAAATATGTAACAATGGGAGTACAGCCTTGTTTTCTTAATGGAAGTGTTTTTTTGACAAAATGCTTGTTGTTTCTGCATGTTTTCTGTTGCAAGTCATTATTCTTTTTCAGAAACGTGTGTTTCATCAAATAGTGTGCATTTAGCTTGTACACCACACAATAACACATATTACACGAAAAAATATACATGCAAAAAGAGCCTTGTTTGCTTAACAGAAGATTTTTGGACTAAAAAAACTTGTTGTTTCTGCACGTTTTCTGTGGCCAGTCAATATTCTCATGCAGAAACATATGTGTTTCATCAAATAATGTATATTTAGCTTGTACACAGCAAAGCAACACCTATTACACAACAAACCTGATTCATGCAAAAACCGTCTTATTTTCTTAATAGAAGCATTTTTGACAAAAAGCTTGTTGTTTCTGCATGTTTTCTGTTGTAAGTCATTATTCTAGTTCAGAAACGTGTGTTTCATCAAATCGTGTGTATTTATTTAGCATGTACATTGCAAAATAAGACATTCAACAAGAAACCTTATTCATACAAAAACAGGCTTGTTTGCTAAACAAAATGGATTTTGACAAAATGTTGTTTCAGCACGTTTTCTGTTGCATTCACTATTCTTGTGCAAACAAGTGTGTGTCTTAAGCTTGTTGAACACAGCGAAATAATACATATTACCCAAGAAACCTTATTCGGGCAAAAACAGCCTTGTTTTCCTAATGGAATATTTTTTGACAAAAGCTTGTTGTTTCTGCACGTTTTCTCTTGCAAGTCACGATTATAGTGTGGAAACTTATGTGTATCCTTAAATAGTGTGTATTCAGCTTGTACATTGCAAAACAACAATATGACAAGAAAAATGATTCAGGCAAAAATAGTATTGTTTTCTTAATCAAATCATTGTTGACACAAAAGCTTGATGTTTGTGTACGTTTTTGATGCAAATCAATAATTATCTTATTGCATATTTAGAGTGCAGATTTATTGTCTTGTGTGCAGAAATGTGTGTTTCATAAAATAATGCGTATTTAGCTTGTACACAGGGTTACTTGAACACAGGCTTGTACATTTAGCTTGTACACAATACACATTACAAAAGAAACCTTATTTGTGCAAAAACAGCCTTATTTTCTTAATAGAAGCGTTTTTTTGACAAAAAGTTTGTTGTTTCTGCACGTTTTCTGTTGCAAGTAAATATTCTGGTTCAGAAACGTGTGTTTCCTCAATAGTGTGTGTTTAGATAGTGCACTTGTTGCAAAATAACACATGTTGCACAAGAACCCTTATTAAAGGTTATCTTTAATCTTATCAAAACTCTCTGCTCACCTTCACTCCTTAATAATAATAATAATAATACATTTATTTTATATAGCGCTTTTCAAGAAGCCCAAAGACGCTTTGACAGAGTACAAAAAAACAAGTGCAAAAAGACAAAAATCAACAGGTAAATAATCAAAGCAAAAGGAAGGAGAAGGAGAAGAGATAGTCAGGGGTTAAATGCTGTGGGTTAAATGTTGAATGCAGTGTTGAACAGGTGGGTCTTGAGTGATGTTTTGAATGTGGTGAGTGAGGAGGAGTCTCTGATGGTGTGAGGTAGTGAGTTCCAGAGGGTGGGAGCAGCGATGGAGAAGGCCCTGTCCCCCCAGGATCTGAATTTGGTCCGCATGGGGGAGGGGGGGGGGGGTGTCAGGAGGTTGGTACCAGCAGAGCGGAGGTTGCGGGTGGGAGTGTGTCTGGAGAGGAGGTCAGTCAGGTAGGATGGGGCCAGGTTATGGAGGGCTTTGTAGGTCAAGAGGAGGATTTTTTACTGGATTCTCTGGGGGATGGGGAGCCAGTGACGTTTGTAAAGGACGGGGGTGATGTGGTCACGGGTCCGGGAATGGGTGAGTAGACGGGCAGCGGAGTTCCTTCATTCCTCTTTTCTCCCGCCTCTGGAACAAACTCCCTCACTCTCTTCAATCCCACTCCTCCCTCCAGGTCTTTAAAACAGCTGTTCACCACCATCTCTTATCTTCCCCCATCCAAAACCTTGATCTTTTCTACCCCCACTAATTTCACCCCAAACCCACTTTTTTGAAATACCAACTTCTTTCCTGGAAGTCCTTGGTGTCCTTGTGTTTTAGACTTCTCCCATCCCCCTCCCCCTTGCCACGCCTCCTCCCCCCAAGCCCTCCCACACATCTCCCGATGTCCCTGCTCTCAAATGTTGTGTTTGTGTGCTTCCCCTTCTCTCCCCATCTTGTCTACCGCTCCCTCTTTTCATATATTTTGTTTGTCTGTTTGACAAACAGACAAACTTTGTTTTTGTCTGTTTGTCTGTTTTGTTTGTCTGTCTTTGTTTCTGTCTGTTTGATTTTTTTTTTGTGATAAATGTTAGCTCTTTCACGAGCCTCGATTCTGCATACAAAAAAAATAAAAAAATAAAAAATAGTTTTTGACAAAAATATTTTTACCGCCGCTACCAAAGGTGAATGTTTACCTGTTAAGTATTATTATTATTTATTTTGTTAAGTTTTGTTTACCCGTTAAGTTTTGTTTTCTTTTGTTTGTTTGTTTTTACCAAAGATGTTAAGTTTGGGTCTCACTATCAGCTTTTGGGTCTCACGTTCTGCCATGATCTTTCTTGGGAAAACCACATTTCCAAGCTGGCCTCCAAAGCCAGTCGCCAACTGGGCATCCTCCGTCGTGCGAAGTCCTTCCTTGGCACACCTGAGCTCCTCACCACATACATGGCTTTCATCCGCAGGTTAATGGAATACTGTTCCCCCCTCTGGTCTGGTGCTCCTGCCTCACACATAGCTTGGCTTAACGCTGTTGAAACCAAAGTTTTTCAGAATCATTGGAATCTCCTGCGATGAAGCTAACTCCGAGGGCCTTTCACTCACTCACCGCAGGCAGCTTGGTGGTCTTTCTGTCTTCCACCGATTCCTCTCCGGCCTTGCTCCCCCAGCTCTCTCTGTGCTCTGTCCCCCAAATATTCCTACAGGTCGCACAAGATCTGCCAGCAACCCTCTTATGGTTAAACTGCCAAAATCTAGGCTCTCTACTCACCTTCACTCTTTCATTCCCCGTTTCTCCCGCCTCTGTAACAAACTCCGCCACTCCCTTCAATCCCACTCCTCCCTCCAGGTCTTTAAAACAGCTGTCCACCACCATCTCTTATCTTGCCCCATCGAAAACCTTGATCTTTTCTACCCCCGCTAATTCACCCCAGATACACTTTTTTTGAAATTCCAACTTCTTTCCTGGAAGTCCTTGCAGTGGCCATATGTTTTATACCTCTCCCACCTCCCCCAAGCCCTCTCCCTCCCACAGTTCTCTCGATGTCCCTGCTCTCAAGTGTTGTGTTTGTGTCCTTCCCCCTCTCTCCCCATCTTGTCTACCGCTCCCCTTATTTTGTGTTTTATGTGTCGGTTTGACATTTTGTGTGATTAATGTTAGCTCTTTCACGAGCCTCGATCTTGTATACATAAAAAAAGAAGAAAAAAAGGTTTTCGCCCCGTCTGTCTTTGTTCGTTTGTTTGCTTGTGAACAAAATATCTCAAAAAGTAGTGGACAGATTCGAATGAAATTTGGCAGCGATGTAGCATTTGTGACAAGGACAAAATGATTAGATTTTGGTGAAGTTCTGGATTCGGATCCGGCTACTAGAATTTTTAAAGTGATACCGTACTTCACCATTGAGTGGTGTCGGATTGAGTGGTGGAGTGGTAAGTGATACTTCACCATTGAGTGGTGGAGTGGTAAGTGATACTCCACCTTTAGAGTCGGAGTTAAAAAAAATAACCGCACAAACACTGGTCCGTGAATTATAGTATGGATTTTTGGTGAAGATCCGAATTCAGGATGGAGAATTGGTTTAATTGATTTATTCACCATTGAGCGAATGCCTCGTCTTGGTCAGCCGGCTTAACATCTTCGGGTCTTGACTCGAGTTTGGGTCTCTGTTTACCGTTAAATTAACACCACGTGGGTTAACTCAGCCTTTCCTCCTTCCGAGGTCCGTAAACTGTAAAGTGAATACCAGCTCACTGGTAGCAGCGGCACTGCATCAGGGGCACAACCAGATCCATCAAGGGCACAACCTTCCAGAAAATGATGTAACCAGCAGCCCCTGCAGTCCACGAAACAACAACAACCATTGAGAGATAGGCCATAAGGCCAAAAACGATATATAGCACGATATTTCAAAAAGTAATTATTAAAAGTAATTAGGATGAAATTTTAGTTCAGGTTCGGAATCCAGATCCGGCAATATCAGTGGAATACAAAACGTCAACGTTCATCAAATCGTTCGTCCTGGTGGAGATATGCGTTTTCCAAGTGACGTTGAAGTATTTTATTTTGTGCCGAATGGATGGCCTCGCTTCACGAACACATTAAATATGTTTACTTCTCCTCTCAGACTTCTAATTGTTATTTTACTTCCATTGTTCTCGCTAGTTTCTATAGTGTTTTGTTATTTATCACTTGTGTTCTGAGTTCTGCGGCTTTCGTCATTCAAGAAACGGAGAAAAGTAACTGAGGTACATTCACTATTTCCTATTTAGCTTGGCTGGTTTCTCTCTCTCACACCCTTCAAAATTGTATCGAATAGTATATGGAGAATGCAGTATTATATAATATATTAGGCATATAGCTCTAATTTTAATGTTTTAAGGTACAGGATGTCATTCTCCTGGTAGATACAACCATTCCCCATGTCCTTTTTTTTGACTGTGGATTGACGTCATCTCTGCGGATATGACGTACATTTGTCAAGAAGAAGTGACAGGGTTTAGTGTACGTGTTCATGGTACGATATGACGTTGAAGGTGAGTTTTATCTTGGTTTGAGCTTATCTTGATCCTGATCGTAAGGCTGAGGCATTTTAAACGTTTAATTATGGTATGCCACCAATATACAAAAATGTGTGTGTGTGTGTATGTGTGTGTATGTGTATGTGTGTGTGTTTGTCTTTGTATATGTGTGTTTGTCTTTGTGTGTATGTGTTTGTCTTTGTGTGTGTGTGTTTGTCTTTGTGTGTGTGTTTGTCTTTGTGTGTGTGTTTGTCTTTGTGTGTATGTGTTTGTCTTTGTGGGTGTGTGTTTGTCTTTGTGTGTGTGTGTGTGTGTGTGTGTTTGTCTTTGTGTGTGTGTGTGTGTGTGTGTGTGTGTGTTTGTCTTTGTGTGTGTGTGTGTGTTTGTCTTTGTGTGTGTGCATTTGTCTTTTTGTGTGTGTGTGTGTCTTTGTGTGTGTGTGTGTGTCTTTGTGTGTGTGTGTGTGTCTTTGTGTGTGTGTGTTTGTCTTTGTGTGTGTGTGTTTGTCTTTGTGTGTGTGTGTTTGTCTTTGTGTGTGTGTGTGTGTGTTTGTCTTTGTGTGTGTGTGTTTGTCTTTGTGTGTGTGTTTGTTTGTCTTTGTGTGTGTGTGTTTGTCTTTGTGTGTGTGTGTTTGTCTTTGTGTGTGTGTTTGTCTTTGTGTGTGTGTGTGTGTTTGTCTTTGTGTGTGTGTGTGTTTGTCTTTGTGTGTGTGTGTGTGTGTGTGTGTGTGTGTTTGTCTTTGTGTGTGTGTGTGTGTTTGTCTTTGTGTGTTTGTCTTTGTGTGTGTGTGTGTGTTTGTCTTTGTGTGTGTGTGCTTGTCTTTGTGTGTGTGTGTGTGTTTGTCTTTGTGTGTGTGTGTTTGTCTTTGTGTGAGTGTGTTTGTCTTTGTGTGTGTGTGTGTGTTTGTCTTTGTGTGTGTGTGTGTGTTTGTCTTTGTGTGTGTGTGTGTTTGTCTTTGTATATGTGTGTTTGTCTTTGTGTGTGTGTGTGTGTTTGTCTTTGTGTGTGTGTGTGTTCGTCTTCGGTTGTGTGTGTGTGTGTTCGTCTTAGTGTGTGTATGTGTATGTGTGTTGTGTGTTCGTCATAGTGTGTGTTGTGTGTTCGTCATAGTGTGTGTGTGTGTGTGTGTGTGTGTGTGTGTGTGTGTGTGTGTGTGTGTGTGTGTGTGTGTCTTAGTCTTAGTCTTAGTCTTAGTGTGTGTGTCTTAGTCTTAGTGTGTGTGTCTTAGTCTTAGTGTGTATGTATGTGTTCGTCTTAGTGTGTATGTGTTCGTCTTAGTGTGTGTGTGTTCGTGTGTGTTCGCCTTAGTGTGTGTGTGGATGTGTGTGCGTGTGTTTGTCTTAGTGTGTGTGTGGATGTTCGTCTTAGTGTGTGCGGGTGTTCGACTTTGTGTGTGTGCGGGTGTTTGTCTTAGTGTGCGCGTGGGTGTTCGTCTTAGTGTGCACGGGTGTTTGTCTTAGTGTGCACGGGTGTTTGTCTTAGTGTGCCACGCTGTTCGTCTTAGTGTGCCACGCTGTTCGTCTTAGTGTGTGCGGATGCTCGTCTTAGTGTGTGCGGGTGTTCGTCTTCATGTGTGTGCGGCTGTTCGTGTTATTGTGTGCGGGTGTTTGTCTTAGGGCGTGCGGGTGTTCGTCTTGGTGAGGGCTGGTGTTTGTCTTAGTGTGTGCATTTGATCGTCTTTGTTTGTGCGTGTGTTCATCTGGGTGTGTGCGGGTGTTCGTCTATGTCTGTCTGTTTGTGTGTGTGTGTGTATGTATGTGTGTTTGTCTTTGTATATGTGTGTTTGTCTTTGTGTGTGTGTGTGTGTGTGTGTTTGTCTTTGTGTGTGTATGTGTTTGTCTTTGTGTGTATGTGTTTGTCTTTGTGTGTATGTGTTTGTCTTTGTGTGTGTGTGTGTGTGTGTGTTTGTCTTTGTGTGTGTGTGTTTGTCTTTGTGTGTGTGTGTTTGTCTTTGTGTGTGTGTTTGTCTTTGTGTGTGTGTGTGTTTGTCTTTGTGTGTGTGGGTGTGTTTGTCTTTGTGTGTGTGGGTGTGTGTTTGTCTTTGTGTGTGTGTGTTTGTCTTTGTGTGTGTGTGTTTGTCTTTGTGTGTGTGTGTGTGTGTGTGTGTGTGTTTGTCTTTGTGTGTGTGTGTTTGTCTTTGTGTGTGTGTGTTTGTCTTTGTGTGTGTGTGTTTGTCTTTGTGTGTGTGTGTTTGTCTTTGTGTGTGTGTGTTTGTCTTTGTGTGTGTGTGTTTGTCTTTGTGTGTGTGTGTTTGTCTTTGTGTGTGTTTGTCTTTGTGTGTATGTGTTTGTCTTTGTGGGTGTGTGTTTGTCTTTGTGTGTGTGTGTGTGTGTTTGTCTTTGTGTGTGTGTGTGTGTTTGTCTTTGTGTGTGTGCGTTTGTCTTTTTGTGTGTGTGTGTGTCTTTGTGTGTGTGTGTGTGTCTTTGTGTGTGTGTGTTTGTCTTTGTGTGTGTGTGTGTGTGTTTGTCTTTGTGTGTGTGTGTTTGTCTTTGTGTGTGTGTGTTTGTCTTTGTGTGTGTGTGTGTGTGTGTTTGTCTTTGTGTGTGTGTGTTTGTCTTTGTGTGTGTGTGTTTGTTTGTCTTTGTGTGTGTGTGTTTGTCTTTGTGTGTGTGTGTTTGTCTTTGTGTGTGTGTGTTTGTCTTTGTGTGTGTGTGTTTGTCTTTGTGTGTGTGTGTGGGTTTGTCTTTGTGTGTGTGTGTGTGTTTGTCTTTGTGTGTGTGTGTGTGTGTCTTTGTGTGTGTGTGTTTGTCTTTGTGTGTGTGTGTGTGTGTGTTTGTCTTTGTGTGTGTGTGTGTGTTTGTCTTTGTGTGTGTGTGTTTGTCTTTGTGTGTGTGTGTTTGTCTTTGTGTGTGTGTGTGTTTGTCTTTGTGTGTGTGTGTTTGTCTTTGTGTGTGTGTGTTTGTCTTTGTGTGAGTGTGTTTGGCTTTGTGTGTGTGTGTGTGTTTGTCTTTGTGTGTGTGTGTGTTTGTCTTTGTGTGTGTGTGTGTGTGTGTGTGTGTTTGACTTCGTGTGTGTGTGTGTGTGTGTATGTGTGTGTTCATCTATGTGCGATTCTGTGTGCCGCCGTATTCTCTCCATCTCTCCATCTCTCCTCCCCCTCCCACTCCCCCTTTCTTTCTCCCTCTCTTTGCAGTTTTCAATTTTCGGTGTAATTTTAACTTGTTGGTGCAATCTCCTTTTAAATCGGTACCTTTTTAAGTAAAACGAAGTTGGTTTAGCTTTGTTTTCATGCCATAATATTAGGCCCAGGGTTTGGTAATTTATTTTGGATATGTCACCAATTTTGGATATGTTTGATATTTTGGATATTTTGGTTGTTTGTGTTTCAGGTGTAGTTTGAGTTTACCTGAAAGAAGTAGAAAAGAAGAGGACGAGTTGGGGGAGTGGTGAGAAGAGAAGGCCGAGAGGGTGATTGGGAGACGGAGGAGTGTACTGAGGTCTGGTGGGTACATAAAGGTGGTGAGCAAGGAGAGTGGTAAAGAGGTGAGGGTCGGCGGTGAGGACGATGGAGTTGGCCCACAGTCTGCTGCTCAATGAAGAAGCACTCAAGCAAGTCACAGATAGCAAAAAGCCTGTGTTTGTATTCAAATGGCTGCGGTTTCTTGACAAGATTCTGGTGTCCGCTAACAAGGTACGCGCTAGTTGCCTCATTTGTTACAAACTAACTTCTTGGTTCCACCTGTATTTACCTTTCATATATATTTACTCGACTAAACCTTTTTCTTAATGAAATGAATGAAAATATGTTCTCCAATCATGCAGTGCTGCTCTTGCTTCTCATGTGTCTGCACTCTTGAGTCTCTCCTCCTTTAGCCACCTACCATCTGCTTGGACGTGGACAAACGTCGCTCACTCAACTCTGCACATTCTGCTCCGTTTGTCTCGTCAATGTTCAAAAGCCCTAAATCTCAACGAATGCCATGAAAATGTCCCTGGACATATTCCAGGCATTCAACGTAGTTTGGCATCTTGCTCTGCTTGTCAAGATCAAGATCAAGATCAATCTGCTTGTCAACACTGCCTGTGTCATAAAGTCTGTCTTTGTACATAGATTCTCACACAGTCAAGACAGTGTTGGGCCCAGTCTTGTTCCTCATTTCCATGAACGTCGCTTTGGAAAATGTTGTCTTCCTTTTTTAGACATCAGAAGTCAAATAGCAAAGTTAGCCTCGACTGGGCATTCTTTGTCGTTCCAAGTCATTCCTTGAAAAATCAGAAATACTCTTAGCCCACAAGGCCTAAGAGGTCTAATAAGGCTTTTCATAACCTGTTGGTCCATAGTTCAATGGATTACTGCTCTCCCTTATGGGTTGGCTTTTCAGCCTGTTTTCCTTTGATTAATTGTTGTGTCCAACTGTGGCCTCACTGTCAGTGTGTTGCCTTATTGTCCCCCGTCGCACCGCGGAGCGAAAGGGGGACTATGGTTTTCCCCTCCCTCCGTGCGTGCGTGCGTAAGCGAAGGACCGAATTCTAATTTGGTGTGTGGGTGCAACTAGGCATATGGAAGAACCCTATTGAAAATTCGGTCGCCACGTCAAAATCCAAGATGGGCGCCGCCATGTATGTCTGAACCTTGTGAGTGGAATATCTTGAAAAAGAAATGAACTACTAACTTCTAATCTGGTGTGTGGGTGTATCTGGGCATAAGGAAAAACGCTATTGAAAATTGGATCGCCACGTCAAAATCCAAGATGGCCGCCACCATATATGTCTGAACCTTGTGAATTGAAATATCTTGAAAAATAAGCGAAGCACCAACTTCTAATCTGGTGTGTGGGTGTATCCAGGCATAAGGAAGAACGCTACTGAAAATTGCGCTATTGAAATTGCGCTATTGCAATTGGGTCGCCACGTAAAAATCCAAGATGGCCGCCTTGCGTCTTCCCCACTTTGTCGACTCACATCACTTCACCGACGGGGGACCTCGGCGTAACGCTTGTATTTCTCTGTCACCTTGCTGTTCTATGATCCTCAATTTTGCGTACCAAAAAAGTGGTTTCCCTGAAATGATAACTTGTGCTTGTGTTGAAACATATGTGTCACCGCCTCTTAGCTGCTTTTGTTCACACTGCGACAGGCGGATGTGCGAGAGAAGCAGAAGCGTTTGGTGGAACAGTTAACCAACCTATTACTCGATGCTCCGGGCCCTCCTACGCGCCGGTTACTCGCTCGGAACATGGCGGCAATCTACACCATTGGAGACACCTTTACTGTTTTTCAAACTCTTGATCGCTGCAACGACATCATTCGCAGCAAAGATGATTCGCCCAGCTTCCTGCCAACCAAGTTGTGAGTGTCTGTGTTTGTATCGTTTTACAGCTTGCTTTTACATTATATTGTGAATTCAGCATAGGCCGAGTTTGCTCTTCAATCTTAATGCTTGTTTTTGGTCTTTTCTTTCTTTCTTTGATGTCCTCTATCACATAGTCTTGTTCAAATGGTCTTCCTCAAACCAGCTCTTCCTCTCTTTTTATGTTTATGACTTTAGACCTGCTGCTCCATTTTTGTGTGTCCCAGGGCAGCTGTGGCATGCGTGGGTGCACTGTATGAAAGCCTCGGCCGCATGCTGGGCAGTACCTTTGCTGATACCGTCAACAATCTGCTAAAAGCTGTGAAGAATGCAGAGGTACACATTTTCATAGGACTGGATTAATTTATATGATTGGGTGATTAATTTTTCTGTTGATCGAGTTATTATACCATAATTGAGGAAAAAAATGTATTCTAATTTTTATGGTGAAAACAAAGAAGAATGCATTCTTTTTTTTATGCCTCTGCCGACGAAGTCGCCAGAGGAATTTTGTTTCCGAGTTGTCCGTCCGGCTGTCCATCCGTCCCTCTTTGCATCCGTGATAGGCTTTCGTTACCGCGATAACTTTAGAATGGCTGAAGGGATTGAAGTCAAACTTGGTACAGGTATGCATAATGATGTAAAGATGAACTGATTCGATTTTGGGGTTACAAGGTCAAAGGTCAGAAATCCCATTTGGTAAAATTCCTCTTACTGCGCTAACTCGTGAACCAGTGATGGGATTTTGGGAAAACTTGGTATAAGTTTATATTATGATGCAAAGATGAACTGTTTCGATTTCAGCATAAAGGTCAGAGGTCATGTCAGGTAAAAAATATGATACTTGAGAACAGCTGAAGGGATATAAATCAAACTTGGCACAAGTGATGATGTAATAATGTGGGCGGATGCATATTGGTTGATGTCGCGATGTCAAAGAGTGCCGTTCTAGTTTAAATTCAATTAAATTCCACAAAATTGTTAATCTAGGTATTATGGACACAAAATTGTGGGATTTTTGAACCTCTATTCCCACTATGTGCTTCAAACATGATTTTTCTCTCTAATCCCACATTCCTCTACTTTCCTTTGTCTCAACTATCTCTCCTTCTTCTTTTCATTATTTAACTTTTTCCACCCTTACCCCAACATCCATTTTCTAGGATTGTATTCTTGATGTCATGGACATTTTTGGTCATGTGACATTTGATAACAACCATTGATTATAAAGCTGTGGAAGTGGTTATTTCTTCGTCTTTTTTTAAACACTGGCTACTCACCTTTAATCACGTGATGACTGAATTCACTATATTAAGAAGAGATTCCACTTGTTGTATTACAAATGAAGATTTTGTTAGTTACTGAAGGTGGGCAAAAGTTATGCTTCCACCCTTTTCTGTCTGTCTGTCTGTTTGTTCGTCTATGAGAAAGATATCTCAAAAAGGTATGGACGGATGCGGATGAAATTTGTTGGACAGGTTGGGTGTGTGACGAGGATGAATTGATTCGATTTTGTCGTAGATCCAGATCAGGATCCAGATACTATAAAAAAAAATTCTAAATGATTCTTCACCATTGAGAGATAGGGCCATAAACAATATATAGCATGACATCTTAAAAATTTATGGATGGATTATGATAAAATTAGGTCGATGAGTTGGTTAGGTGACAAGAACAAGCCAATTTGGTTTTAGTTCAGGTCTGAATCTAGATCTGGGATACAAAATGTAAACTGTTCAGCCTGGCAGAGGTATGCGCACTATGGAGTGACGTTGGTATTGTACAAGGCATACCCTTTCCAGTGGTTCAATGTTTTGATACTGTGTTGTTTGTTTTCAGTCTCAAGGTCGAAGTGAGATTATGCTGAGCTTGGAGAAGGTTCTGGCTGG
Source organism: Myxine glutinosa (assembly GCF_964187855.1). Classification (NCBI taxonomy): domain Eukaryota; kingdom Metazoa; phylum Chordata; class Myxini; order Myxiniformes; family Myxinidae; genus Myxine; species Myxine glutinosa. The sequence continues at coordinate 192,495,331 of NC_136261.1, forward strand.
GTTGGGTGGTGCTGCTGCTTCTTGTCATCGAGATATCTACAAGATAGCTCGGTCGTGCTTGAGTGACCGCTCGATGGCCGTCCGCTGCGCAGCTGCCAAGGCAAATTTGAGCACATTCCTGGTTCTGCACCTGCAACTGGCACCTGGTTCATCAAGTTTGAAGTTTCTGATTTGACCTGTTTGCTGTTTCCTTCTGAACATGTATCTCATAATGTTGGGTTTTACTGATTCAAATATCAAATACTGTATTTATTTGCCTATTTATGTTAGTGATAATGTTTTTATACTGTATGTAACATGCTGGCTCCTTCACGATAGTTGGTCAATGTGGAAATGAAACAGACGTGGTCCTTATGTCCATTTTGCAGTGCCTGTTGGAGCTGCAGAAGGAGGCGGTTTTTTTGTGGACCACTGAACTGGAAAATGTGGCAACAGTTTGCTTCAAGGCACTTGAGGGTTCCACTTATGATGTTCGTGTTGCAGTTTCTCAACTCCTCGGGACTGTCCTCGCAACTGCTGTTGGTCCAAAGCAGGCCGCTGGTCAGTAGATATTTCATTCGCCTTTAAGCTATCTAGCCTGGGTTTGAATCCCGACCCAGCTATAAGCTGTCATCCTGGCCTTTCACAGGCATGATGATTCATCAATGTGTGTGCCGTCCCTTGGATGGACGTTAAACAGGCGTCCCATCTGCCAGCATTCATTGGTGGACGTTAAAGATCCTATGGTGTTCTTTGCAAACAGTAGATGAGCTATCGTCAGCACCATGGATAAATTACAAATTCCTGCCCCAACTAGCAGACGGCATTGCATCAGCGGCACAGTTGAGCCCTCAACCAATGATGCTACCCCGCAGCCTTGTACTGCATACAAACGAATATCAATGAAAAAGTAGATATTTTACCTGGACAGAGATGGACCAGTAATTGTCTCCGATTAAAATCAAGTTTTTATTGATTTTATTGATGTTCACCTGTTTGATGTATATGATTGTCCATTCAATTTACCAATTTTGTTTTGTTGTTTTACTCATTTATCTTATATTCTATGCGAGCAACCTGTTGTCCATACTTGGACCTCTTTTGAACCCCTAAGATAAAAAAAAAAAAATTCTCACCCCTCTAGTGTGTGTGTGTGTGTGTGTGTGTGTGTGTGTGTGTGTGTGTGTGTGTGTGTGTGTGTGTGTGTGTGTTACGAGCCTTTGCCAGGTATTAAAAAAAGAAGATATCTTGTCTGCTAACCCCAATTTGTTGACATTAAATATCTTACTGCGCCATTTTTTTTGCATAATAAAAAATTGCTGAGGCTCATTTCAAAGCTAAACAACTGAGGGACGAGATGCCGACATACCGGCAAGGAAGCAAAATTGGGCAAGGATTGATGAATTAGACAAATAACAAATAAACACAGGCAGGACAATAAGTTGTGATGTGTGGACAGGACATCGGAACACAGGGGGATAACGAGACAAAGGATGTGGGAGTCGAGAGGAAAAGCTGATAAACAGGATATGTGTGGAAAGGAGTACAGGAGCACTGTCAGAAGATATAGAAAAGATGAAGAATATGGGACATCACAAGATTGCGATGGAATGCAATTTTAAAATGACTGGAATGAAGACCATGACTAACTGACATAGAGATGATTCCACAGTCAGCAGAAGAGGGACACAAGAATGTAGGTGAACTTTGATTTCGGTAGCATAAGCAAGCATGGGAGGCTCTATGAACATGTACGACCTGCCATGTGCTATAGGAGAACAAAGAGCTGAAAAGGGCACAGGGGGCAAGACCAGAGATGAGGTGATAGAATACCAGAAAACTACTACTTTACCTAGATGGCATCCAGAGGTTCTCTAATGCCTCCCAAAGATGTTCTATTCCTGGGTTATGTATTTGTACTCCTCTGCTTTAACAGCTGTAACTGCAGCCAAAGGTTTGGCTTCGCCTGTACAATTACCACACCTTGTGCTTCATTCTTTGTCGGATGGTCCTCATTTATAGAAAATTGGTTTAAAGCTTCAAGATAATTTGATTAAAGTGAGGTACATCAACTTCCACACTCTATTCAATCCCACTCCTCCGTCTAGGTATTCAAAACAGCTGTCCACCACCATCTCTTATCTTTCCCCATATAAAACCTTGATATTTTCTACCCCCATTAATCTACCCTAAATCCACTTCCTTCAAATTCCCATTTCTTTCCTGGAAGTCATTGTAGTGTCCATCTTGTTTATCCCGTGTACCCCGCCCAGCCCTCTCCCTTACACAGATCTCCTGATGTCCTTGGTCCCTACTGGTGTTGTGCTTCCCTCTCTCCCCTCCTCTTGTCTCCTGCTCCCTTTATTATATGTTCTATGTGTTAGCTCTTACACGAGCTTCGACTGAGTACCGAAAAAAAAAATTGAGTGTGGATGAAAGCACTCGAGCTATTTGCCTTCGGCTTTCTTAGTAGGGGATCAGACTTTCTGCGAAGCGGAGGGGAGATATTTAAAAGGGGCACCACCATCAGCCATAACATTCAGATCATATTTTACTTTTCTTCAATAAGTAGATTTTCTTTTATTTCTGTTACCCATGTTCAGCCCAAATTAAATTTATATATGTATAAGGTCTCAATATTTATGAGTTCCTAATGTTTTCTGAATATATATTTTTTGCTAGGGGAGTGGGGACCACAATGCTTGGGGTGGTACACTATCATTAATGGGTTTGAATTCTCTTGGTGTAACAACGTTGTATGAAATCTTGTAGTTTAAACTAATCAAAGTGAAACTACTTGTTCTAATTGTGGGATTATTGTAAATCCTAAATTTATTCGGCAATGTCTTTTGGCAAGCGGAAGTATTCATCTGCTCAAAATGTGACTACATATCTTTTTGAGGTTCAATTTGAACAATTTTAAAGTGTTTTCTAAAGCAAAGTTGATTTTGGGAGTCATTATAAGCACGAGTGTTCTTGTACATAATTGATGTTGTGATTTTTCTTAACGCTCTCTTTCATAATATGTCTCCATTTGCATTTCCAGTGATGCGTCCAAATATGCGTCGTGTAAGTGTGGATGAAGCACTCGAGCTGTTGGCCTTAGGCTTTCTTCGTGGTGGATCAGGCTTTCTGCGAAGTGGAGGGGAGATGTTAAAAGGGGGCACCACCATCAACCGTGACGTTCGAGTTGGAGTCACCCAGGTGCAATACTAGTAGTCGCAGATGTGCCAATATCTACTTTTTTCAAATATTCTGTGTTCTCATTTTGGTGTTCTCTCTTCTCTTTTCTTTGATTGTTTTTTTCTCTCTCCTTTTTTTCATTTATTCACCTCACAATAATTTATCTTTGCCTCTTTTTCTTACCTCCTTGTTTGCTCCATATGCTTTAATTCCATTGCTGCCTGCTCTCTCACCCACTACTTGGTTAAACTGCATTGGGCATCCACCATCAATGTTATCTGTCACATCCATTGAGCAATTTTAGACATTTTGATTATTTGAGTTATGGACCCTTTCTCTCGTTTTTGAACTTACAAAACAAAAAAAAACAAAAATGTCTTGCTGACAAATAAAAATGGAGCACATCAACACAGATATGAGGTACACTATTACTATTACACTAGTAATATGAGGTACACATAAATATCAGTAATACACTATTACTGATATTTATAATACGTAGAAAGAGCTTCATGGGATCTTTTCTGCATTCTCTTGTATTCTAATATTCCTCCATATTTTTTAGGCGTACGTAGTTTTTGTGTCGACTCTGGGAGGTACCTGGTTGGAGCGACACTTTCCTCCATTTCTATCCCATGTGCTTGAACTGGTTGCTCAACCTCGTGCTGCACCCACACATGTTGAGGCAGTGTACTCCCGTCGCTGTGTCTCTTTTGTGCTACACGCCACCGCCGGTGCCCTTCTTGGAGAGAAGGCGCAGGTGGCTGCTGCACTTGAGATCTGCCATGCCATTGGCAAGCAAATGAAGGCTGTCGGTAGGTTTATCAATGCCATTTGGTTTGGTTGGTTGTTGCATGTTGCACAGCTGTAGGTAAAGGTCACTGATATCATGCAGAAATACCTACCCTTGGAAAAGTTTTGTAATCGTTATGTCTTCATCTGAAAAGAGACCAACTTACAAATTTCTAAGCTTTGAAGGACATGTGACACTCTTTCGTATACTACTTCAGCACAACATGAGCAACACCATCTCTAATCAATGAGATTAGTATGTCAAACCAAATACCAAAATGGATCTAGTCTGGAAAACGTAGCTTCGATGAACCAGAAGGAGGAACTGCACGATAAAAATCAAATGCACACAAACCCGATACCGGAAGTTTTTTGTGTGTTTCTTTGTTTAATGCCTTCATTTCCACGGTCCTCATACAACAATCCTTAATTTCCACGGTCCTCATATTTGTCATCTTTATCTGTGCAGCCTTGCACTATTCCAATTTTCTTTGGCTTATTTAGCCCTTTGCTGGTGCTTTTCATATCTTAGCCATTTTCTCTCTCTCTCCCTCTCTTCCTCTCTCCCCCCTCCCTATCTGTGCTCCCTTTTCCTTGATTACCATAATCCTCCTTAAACAAATTAAAACCACCCCTATATTCACTTCTTCTGATTCCTCCCACTCCCCTTCATTAGTTCTTCATGGTGAATGCTTGTTTGTGCTCGCCAGAAGCATTCCTGGGAACCAGATACCACCCCAGTAGCGCTAAGCTATCACATATCGCACTATCTCGATGACACGCATTTGTTTTCCACCTTTATTTCCTCATCTTCTTTTCTCACCCTTTCCATTACCAGTACCCTTCCTTCATGTCCTTTTTGGCCTGAAATCAACGTAACTAAAACTCAAAAATGAAAAGCTATTGGTACTATTGCCCCATCAGTCACCGATTACAGGAACTTGTGTACTCTATTTCCCGTTTCATTCATGAATTCTTGATTTCCACATAAATGACCTTTATTTGCAATGCAAGTCAACATGTAGGATGAAGATATGCAGTGTATGCTTTTAAACAAGTGCCATGCATGGATTTAATTAATGAGTTTGGGTGCTGTGTGCAGATGCCGCAGTGAGTGATAGTAACACAGATGCTCGCGTAGGTACCACTGATGTCTCTGCTTCTCAACACGTGTTGGTCTGTGCACTTCGTGAGCTCGGCTGCCTTCTGCACAGTCTCAGCACCAGTGCCGCTCCACTGGTGCAGGATCCACACAATGGTGTGGTGCTTTCTCTTTATGGTTTAGTTTGTTCAGTTTACTTTTGCTTTATTTCTTTGGTCTCAATGGTCTTAATGGTCTCAATCTCAATGATTTATTCAGTCTCAATTCAGAAATTATTTCTGATTATCAACGATGCATAGCATAGTTCTGCCTTCATTGGCCATTACATATACTTTAGACTCACTGTGTATGACCCATGATGTCACAGCTTGTGAAAGGGGTGTGTGTAAAATGACTCGTGATTCTCACTGGCAGTTGTCATATAATGACACGTGCTTTATTTGGAACCACAAACAACATCTGATCATCTGTAACAGACCCTAATTGTTTGATAAATTTTTGGGTCATTAATAAAAAAAATTCTTATGGTATAGCAAACAAAATAAAACTTTTGTATAATATTAATTTGTATACTTTTTGTATACTTTGTATAATTTAATAATAATACATTTTGTATAATAATAATAGTAATAAATTTTTAATAATAAATAATAATAATAAATAAAGTAAAAAAAAATAAAAAAAATAATAATATATAATTATAATATAATCTTACTATAATTCACCAAATGTCCGTCAGGCCGTCTGTCTGTCCGTTCGAAGGTATCGCAAAAACGGCTGAACCGATCGCAACGATATTTTGGGTGGGTAATCCTAGGACTCCCTGGAGTAAAATAGACTATTGTGGGGGTTACCCCATTGAGACACAATCCACAGGCACAGGACCAGTGGGGCTATTGATGGTATGGGCGTGGCGTACGCTCGGTTGTTGGAGCCACGCCCCCTTAAGAGTGATTTTGTGTTATAAAAGATGCATGAGTTCCGGTCGCGAGTTAGTTCTGTTGGAATAAAGGAGCTTTGAACAAGCTGAGAAGTGTCTCGCCCTCTCGTCATCCGCAACTCCTACATTGGTGACCCCGTCTTGCTCTCGAATGTTTTCGGAGCTTCAAACGAACATGGAGACAAGCGCAGTTTCGATTAAACTGCCGGAGTTTTGGGAACGACAAGCTGCCGTTTGGTTCGCACAAGCTGAGGCCCAATTCGCCATTCGGAGCATTTCTGCTGACGACACGAAGTATTATTATGTCGTGTCTGCGCTCAGCGGCTCCACTGTGACCAGAGTGGTGAGCCTTCTCCAGGATCCTCCGAAGGGCCGCAAGTATGAGACGCTAAAGGTGCTGCTGCTCATAACCTTCGAGCTCACTGAGGCCGAGCGCGCCCGCCAGCTACTTTCTCTACCCGGGCTGGGCCACTCCAAGCCGTCGGAGCTTATGGACCACATGTTGTCTCTCCTGAGCAGCCACCGACCATGTTTCCTCTTCAAAGAACTGTTCCTGCAACAGCTGCCAGGCCAGGTACGGACAGCCTTGGCCAACTCGTCTGTTAAGGATTTCCGCGCCCTGGCCAGGGAAGCAGACAAGTTTTTCTCCGCAGACAAGGCAAGTCCGCAAACAAGACAGCAATGTAGTGCAGCTGCATGGGACCCTGGCCCCGTCGAGCCTACGCCGCTGGCGGACACCGTCGCGGCCGCCAATACGGCCCAGTGGCGGAAGGCCCCAGGCTTGTGCTTTTACCACGCAAGGATTGGGCCCAAGGCCAAGGCATGCCGGCCACTCTGCAGCTTCAGCGAGTCGGGAAATGGGGTGGCCGGCGCTCGTTAACTGCCATGAGCGTCGGCCGTTTGGGCAGTTTGTTGTTCATTTCGGACACCGACTCCGGACGTCGTGTCCTTGGCGACACAGGGGCCCAGGTGAGTGTTCTACCTGTGTCGGCATCGGACTGGGAGGCCGGGAGTCACGGCCCCGCCCTGGAAGCCGCCAACGGCAGTGCTATTCAGACTTTTGGCAAACGGACCGTGGCGGCGTGGCACTGTGCTTTGGCGGGCAGCGGTTTACATGGGATTTTGTCACGGCGAGGGTGTCCATCCCCTTGCTGGGCACTGATTTCCTCTGCACCAGCGGCCTATTGGTGGATGTTAAAAATCGGCGCCTCATTAATGCGGAGACATTCAGTTCACTTCCATGCTCGCTGAGCGGGTCCACCTCGACAAGGCTTGCGTGCACGCTCTCCACCTCTGATGAGTTTGCCCGCCTCCTCACCGAGTTCCCGGCCCTTACATGGCCCACCTTTTCGGCCATTGCCGTCAAGCACGGGGTGGAACATCACATTCCGACCACCGGCCCGCCTGTCTACGCCCAGGCTCGACGCCTCGACCCGGCGAAACTCGCTATCGCAAAGGCGGAGTTCGACATGTTGGAGCGTCTTGGCATCGTGCGACGGTCTGACAGCCCGTGGGCCTCACGTCTCCACATTGCGCCGAAGCCGGGTGGCGGTTGGCGCCCATGCGGGGATTATCGCTGCCTTAACGACGCCACTACGCCCGACCGCTACCCAATTCCGCACATCCAGGATTTTTCTGCCCGCTTGGCCAGTAAAGTTTTTTTTTCTAAGGTGGACCTCGTTCGTGGTTACCACCAGGTCCCCGTCCGGCCGCAGGACGTTCCTAAGACCGCGGTGATTACACCGTTCGGGCTTTTCAAATTCCTCCGTATGCCTTTTGGGCTCAAGAACGCGGCCCAGGCTTTCCAGCGCCTGATGGACAGCGTGTTGCGGGATTTGCCGTTTCTGTTCGTCTACCTGGACGATATTCTTATCGCCAGCGCTTCCAGGACGGAGCACATGCTTCACCTCCGAGCGCTCTTTGAACGCCTCAGTCAGCACGGCCTGATCATTAACCCGGCCAAGTGCTTATTTGGGGTGGCCTCAATTGACTTTCTCGGCCACCGCATCACGAGGGAGGGGGCCGTCCCACTGCCGTCTAAAGTGGAGGCTGGGAAGGATAATACGGTCGCCGATTGTCTCCCCCAGTCCATAGCTGGCGCGGTTCACCTTGGCACCGACTATGCCCGCATAGCGGCCGATCAGATCTCCGACCCGGATGTCCAGGCCTGCAGGGCGGCAGTCACGGGGCTTCGACTGTCTGATGTGCCATTCAAGGAAACGGGCGCTACGCTACTGTGCGACGTATCTTTGGGACAGCCTCGCCCCGTCGTACCCACCAGCTGGAGACGGCTGGTGTTCGATGCCGTCCACGGTCTTTCTCACCCGGGCAGGAAGGCGTCGCAAAATTTGGTGGTGGCGAAGTTCGTTTGGCACGGGCTCAGGAAGGATGTACGCGACTGGGCCAACACCTGCGTCGAGTGCCAACGCTCGAAGGTGCATCGCCATACCCAGGCCCCATTGGCGCCATTCACAGTGCCCGAGCGACGGTTTGACCATGTTAACGTGGACCTGGTAGGGCCCCTCCCCCCCTCGCGGGGATTCACCCACCTCCTCACGATGGTCGATAGGACCACCAGGTGGCCAGAGGCCGTCCCGCTCACATCTACAACGTCCGCCGATGTGGCCCGGGCGTACATCGGCACTTGGGTTGCCCGTTTTGGCGCCCCCTCGGACCTCTCTTCAGACAGGGGGCCCCAGTTCACTTCAGAGCTCTAAGGTGCTGTCGCCCAGGGGTTGGGGGTAAAGCTCCATCGCACCACTGCATATCATCCCCAGGCTAATGGATTGTGTGAGAGGTTCCATCGCTCCATGAAAGCTGCTCTCAGGGCCAGCCTCCGGGATGACAGTTGGGCCGACAGACTCCCGTGGGTCATGTTGGGCCTCAGGACAGCCCCTAAGGAAGACATCCAGTCCTCATCCGCGGAGCTCGTCTATGGCCAGCCGCTGCGGGTTCCCGGGGAGTTCATGCCTGACGCCACAAGCCCCTGGTCCGCTGCCCGTCAGCGGTCGGTTCTCTGGGAGAATGCCAAGATGTTTGCACCAGTGCCCACATCTCAACATGGTTTGCCTCAGGTCCACGTCCCGCCGGATCTCTGTACAGCGGAGTACGTCTTTGTTCGCCATGACGCACACCGGGGGCCGCTTCGGCCGCCTTACGACTGGCCTTGCCACGTTCTGGAGGCCGGGGACAAGTCCTTCGTGGTCGACATCGGCGGCAAACCGGACCTTTCGGTGGACCGCCTCAAGCCGGCTCACTTGGACCTAGACCAGCCCCCTCGGTCGGCTCAACCCTCATGGCGGGGCCGTCCCTCGTCGGGTAAGTCCCCGGTTGGCCCGCCCACCTCCAAGCTAACAGTCCCTGCTCGGGTCATCAGTCGTTTCGGCCGGGTGGTTGAGGCCCCCCGAAAACTGACATTGCCTGTGCGAGTGAATTCTGGGGGGGCGCATGTGGGGGTTACCCCATTGGGACATAATCCACAGGCACGGGACCAGTGGGGCTATTGATGGTATGGGCGTGGCGTGCGCTCGGTTGTTGGAGCCACGCCCCCTTGAGAGTGATTTTGTGTTATAAAAGATGCATGAGTTCCGGTCGCGAGTTAGTTCTGTTGGAATAAAGGAGCTTTGAACAAGCTGAGAAGTGTCTCGCCCTCTCGCCATCCGCAACTCCTACACTATATTGTTTTTCCAATTTTTCCAATTTTCCAATTTTCCAGTTTTTCCAAACACGATGGAATAATATTTACCGATATGAACAGTGATGTGGCTTTTGTTGAAATTCTACGTACCAGGAGAGAGTAGATCGACTCCTAACGAACTCTTCCTATACAGTGCGTATCAAAAAAAAAGGTAATCCGAATTCAAGGGGTTAATATGCAAAGGTTATTTAGTTTGACAATTTACATGTGGTTTACCAATTATGAGGAGATCCTCAGCTTTCCATTGATGCCTTTCATGCATCATTGCTGTCACACATGACGGAGTACATGTTCATTGAAAATGACAAGTTCAAATCGCATTTTAACAAGTTTGGCTAATCGGTGCAAGACGGTTTTTAAATGGATGCATTACTTGTCGACTGCCAAGTTGATTATGTGAAATTGTTAAGCTGGTCTGGTAATCGTCGGTTGCGTCATCCTTTGTACAACTTTGTACATCCTTTAAGATGGGCCTACAGTGTATGGGTTTAGAGACAGTCTGAGTCATTGAAAAGATGGTTCAACTTACGACTGAACAGCGGACTTTTGTGGTTACAACCTTTCACCAAACTGGAAGTTTGCAGCGAACTCGTGATGCGTTCAGGGAACGTTTCCCATAACGGGAGCCTCCAGCAGCCAAAACCATCTGGGCGAATGTTAGAAAATACCAAGAGCATGGCATTAGCCTCAACCGCAACAAGGGGAATTCTGGTAGGAGGCGCACTGGGCGATCGGAAATGAACATTGCAGCAGTAAGGCAGCAAGTTTTGGAGCATCCTATGGATACCAGCGCAAGACGAAATGGGACGGGATTGCCTTTGGCAACATTCAACCGAATCACAAGACTGGACCTCCACCAATATTCATATCGGATTCACATCCGGCATCAACTTACCCCAGGGGATTTTGCCAGGAGGCTGGTGCTTGCCAGATGGTTGATAGCACGTTGCGAAGCAGATGTCAATTTCCTGCGGTATCTCGTTATCGGCGACGAAGCTGCTTTCACCATGGACGGCAAGGTCAATACCCATAATGTTCTTGAATATGTACCGACAGGACAACCCCCGGAATTTAATTTTGACACCAACATGAATCGACAAAAGTGGACTGTTTGGTTGGGACTTTGTGGAAGTGGTCAGGTGATCGGACCATTTTTCTTTCAAAAGAATGTCAATGGTAACAGGTATCTGCAGATGATCAATGATGACGTTTTACCGCAGCTGGAGGAGAACTTTGAGCGACAGGTTCGTGGTGTCTTCAGATATCTCTGGTGGGCCCAAGACTGCACCCCAGCACATCGTCTTATCACTGTCCGAGATCGACTGAGGGAACTCTTCGGAGACCGAGTCATCGCCCTCAACCATGCAGTGGAATGGCCGCCAAGATCACCTGACCTCACACCATGTGATTATTTCCTTTGGGGACATTTAAAGAACAAGGTGTTCATAACTCCTCCCCGTGATCTTGACGAATTGCAGGGCCGTATTCGACATGAAGTGGATGCTTTGCGCAATGACCCGGCTATGGTGAGACGAGCAGTTCAGGGCATGCACCGCTGCTGTGAGCTTTGTGTTGAAAGGGGAGGTGGACATGTTGAAGGTGTGGGTGCATAAAGGCCAATCATTCCTGAGAAAAGTTCACATCTGATGTTCATTTTGCACCAATTATCCTGACTTGCATCGATTAGCCAAACTTGTAAAAATGCCATTTGAACTTGTCATTTTCAATGAACATGTACTCAGTCATGTGTGACAGCAATGATGCATGGAAGGTATCAATGGAAAGCTGAGGATCTCCTCTTAATTGGTAAACTACATGTAAATTGTCAAAATTAATAACCTTTGCATATTAACCCCTTGAATTCGGATTACCTTTTTTTTGATACGCACTTTATAAATGTGCGGCTCCGAAGTAACACGGCAGCATGTGCAAAGTGACTGAGAAACAGGTGTAGCAGCGGCTTCCGTGTTACAGATTCGGCGCGCACTCTTCACACATAAACGTGCGATTGAGAAAGAAGTGTAGCGGCCGCTTCCGTTTTGCAGAATTCAATCATTTTACAAAATGGGCGCCATGTACTGTTTAGATTTTGATGATTTGCGTGTGATATGATTCAACGGATGGTTATATGAATCATTTAAAATAAAAAAAGCCTTCAATTTCTGATATTTTGCCTTTTCATTTGGGCCTCCCAATTGAAGCCCTGCCCGTAGGGTGGGTAATTATAATAAATAATAATTAAAAAAATCATAATATAATGATATTATTAATATATAATAATAATAATATAATAATAATAAATATAATAATATAAATTATAATAATAATTATATTTTGAATAATATATATTTTTTAATAATAACAAATTAATGTAAGTTTTTAATTTTGCAAACAAAAGGAATAAATGATAAATTAAAGCGAGTGCAATAAAACAAAGGGGCTGGTGTGCAAGGTGAGGGGCATGGCAACGAAAAGTGAAATCGTCATGATACAACTACAAGCAAATGTTTAATCGGTATATAACCAATACACACAAGTTGAAGGAGTAATAGGAAAGAAAAAGGTGGAAGAGAAAGGAAAATGAAGCAGTGTAACTCAGTTACACTTCACAAAGAAATTGTAACTGTGCAACAGCCACGGCCTCTGATTCCCTGCCAGAATGAACATTGTGAGATAGGGCTTGCATGTTGCGGTGCAGAGATGACAAAGGAAATGTGAAAAAACATCCCAAGTCTCTCCTTGATGAAACCTCAACTGCACAAAACCACGAAGGTTGCTGAAGGGGAAACTGTTGCATCATCGTCGCATATTGAAATTGCCAAGCAATGGATTAGGATCTGGAGAGGCCGATTGGAATATACTAGACTAGCAAAGGTACCCGGCGTTGCCCGGGTTCCAAATATGTAGAAAGTAAATGACTTGACTTATAGCAAGTTGTTATGTAGTTCATGTTGTATGCAATTATATGTACATAACATAAGAACTTGCTATAAGTTAAGTCATTTAAGTTAAAAAAGAGTGAGTGAGTTGGTGATTTAGGTCCAAGTTCAATCCATTTAGGGACTATATCTCAGAACGGGCCACGTTTGGTGGCTTCACAAATTTTTGCCGCTGCTGGGATTGGAATGCGGATCGTCTGCGTGGCAAGCAAGCACATGATCCACTGGGCCACCAGCGCTGCCTAGGTAAAATATTAACAGACATGTGTTTTAGTCAGCATGAGCTCTGGGGTAGACAACATTTCTTGTTCTGCCGTTTGGTGCTCTGATGAAAAGATGTGTGCTTGCCCCAACACGTGAGCATGCAACGTAGAGTTGACCATGAGAGAAACATGGACTTGTCAGTTCAACTCCAGCAACCTTGAGAGACTGTCCCTGAGACTTGTTGATGGTCATCGCAAAAGATAGTCTCACTGGAAACTGAAGGCGCTTGAACTGAAATGGCATATCTGTTGGGATGATGGGAATCCGTGTAATAAAAACATCCTCTCCCTTGGCACAACCAGTCATAATGGTGGCTTCGATCACATGGGGCATAAGAGTTTTGACAGCGAGTCTTGTACCGTTACAGAGTTTTGGTGCATCCAAATTTCGTAGCAACATAATGGGGGCTCCCACTTTCAGTTGCAGATTGTGAGGTGGAACGCCAGTGAGCTGAAGAGAGTTTGGAAACTCTGTTGGATAGTTGACAGCATCGTCAAGATCAACTACAGTGTCAACTGACTTGTACCATGTGGATTGGTCTGGTAGCTGTTGAATGATGGTGGCATTAATATCCTGCACAATGTAATTTTTGGGAGCAAGGATGGCACGTTCACAAAGCCACTCATGGTTTTTATAATTCTGTGAGAGGCTAGGATAAACCTTTAATAGCATTTCTTCAGATGTGTTGATGATTGTTCCACAATTTGGGGGTATTGTGACATCTCCAGTCTCAGTGTCTACTGGTAGCTGACCATTGCCCAGTTGAAGCAAAACCTTTGGAAACTGGCCTGCTGAGACATCTCTATTAAGTGCAACTCTCATGTTGGTAGAAAGATGGAGTTTTTCCACTCGTCTCCAAATATAGGATTCTTTGAGGCATGCTCTCAACTCATCAGCAGGTGTACCCTTTGGAATGACTGGTAGAGTTTGCCTGAAATCTCCAGAAAGCAAGAGTGTGACTCCACCCATGATTTTAGTGTTACCTCTGAGATCCTGTAAGGTGCGATCGAGAGCCTCAAATGCAAGTCTGTGAGACATTGTGCACTCATCCCATACTATCAGCTTGGCCTGCTTTAGAACCTGTGCCTGTCCAGATCCTTTGCCAATATTGCACACAGGACTCTCATTGTGGGCCAGGTTGAGTGGCAGCTTAAAGGCAGAATGAGCAGTCCTGCCACCTGTGAGCAAAGTTGCAGCAATTCCAGATCAGGCCACTGCCATAGCAATCTGCTGTAGTGAACGAACCTGTGCCAAAATTACGTTGATCAAAAACGTTTTGCCTGTTCCACCAGGGGCATCAAGGAAAACAATTCCACCCGAGTCAGATGTCAACAATTGTTTGATCCTTGTATAAGCTTCTTTTTGATCTGGAACCAAGAGTGGTTCATTTTGGTGGACATACTGTTGCAGCTGTTGAATGTCATAGGTGGTTGCCTGAAGCATCTCTCGACTGAGAGTTGCAGGTTCAGTTCGTACAGGAGCAGGCAGTCCACACTGTTGAAGATCCTTGCCAGCCATGGACTGTACAGTATTTTCAATGAGTACCAGTGCTTGGTTGTACATGGCAGAGGTAAACTGCAGGTTTGGGTTTTTTGACTCTTGTTGTGCTTGATACAGTATCTCTTTTGTCATGCTGTCCTGGTGATTATGCCAAAGTTGCTTAGGATTGGATGGTGAACAGGCACAGATAATGATAGCAAAGAGGCTCCTCATCTTGCTCGGAGAATGCGAGACTGCAGCCTCTTCCAAGGTACTGTTCCAGTGTGCATCATCTTCCAAGAGACCTCTTCTCAGGCAAGCTTCACGGTATGTTGCACAGACCTATCCAGCAACTGTCTTGAGATCCTGGAATGAGGTTGGACCATGAATGTTGTGCAGGAGGAGTCTGAGATAAAAGCACTCAGAGTTTCTGGGATGAACAGTGTTGTAGACACGACCTAACACTTGACTGGATCTGATGTGAGGGTGTCCAGGGATTGTTGCACCTTGCTTTCTTGGCTGAAATGCCTTTTTCCCTTCTTGCCAGGTGTAATATCTGGGCACTTCACAGTAGAGAAGACTTCTAGCAAAGGAATCCTGTTTGCACAAATCAAAGAATGCAGTTAGTTTGGTCCGAGGTGGCTGCTGGGCTCGCTGCAGCGCGGTTTCTTCTGTGAAGTAAACTCTTTCCCCATTTTCCAAAATGGATCTCAAGATGCATAACATTGGGGTGGCGTTCATGAATGGGAAAGTTGAGAATACGCCACACAGCCTCATTACGGCTGATGTAACGACCCATCTGATATGCTGATACCTCATCATTTTTGGTTTCCTCTCTCTGCAGACCAAAGACTGCCTGATCAGTACCTTTGTTGACGTACTTCAAGACATACTTGATAGACTTGACTGAGTAGCATGCCTCAACATTGATGTGTGATTTGAAGATGCGTGAAAGGAGAGGGTTGAAGGGCACCACCCACTGGTTGTCAATGACAATTTCTTGTTGTTTCACTCTGAGAGTAGTGGCGAAGGGGGGGTGGGGGGCGGTGGAATGTTTTGGTTCATCAGTGATTCTGTGGTGCATAGGGAAACCCGTGCCAAATTTTGTGAAGATCCGTTGAGAAATGGCAAATTTGTTCCCCGGGGGGGGGGGGGGGGAGACGGTAGAATTTTTTGGTTCATCAGTGATTCTGTGGTGCATAGGGACCCCAATGCCAAATTTGCTGAAGATCCGTTGAGAAATGGCGACGCTGTTTCAGAACAAGCAAACAAACAAACAAACAGACAACCTTTCACGCTTATAATATAGATAGTGTTGGACATCCATCAGCAAGTGTTTTTAATTTTGAAGAAAAAAAACGTTCCAAACAATCAAAAGACAAAAAAATTTCGTGACTTTTTTTTTCGCTCTGTGCTGGAAGTTTATATCTACTCCAAAATTGTTACACTTGGGAAGGTAATGAAGATATTTTCATCTTTTGTTTTAAAAGTTCTTTTTTAATGATTTGCTTTTGAGCTGACATTATGTTTATTTCCTAAAAAGTGAATTATGTTGCCTGAGGAAGTGGTTTTTTAAAAATCTGAACAATTTTCTCTAAATTTTACTTTTTATATCAGCTACTGTATTCTACTTTGAAAAGAAATATGCAAATGTTTATGTTGTGCTGATGTACTTGCTAGGTGTGCTGGAGACTCTATTGTCCGTATTGGTACACCCCAGTGCATCGGCACGTCTGGCTGCAGCCTGGTGCCTCCGGTCGCTCGCTGTGGCATTGCCAGCCCAGCTTGTGCCCCTTCTCAGCAGCTGCTCAGAGCGCCTTGATGCTCTTCGTGCCTCACCCGACGCAGTCACTGGATTCAGCTGTGCCATTGCCGCATTACTGGGAGGTGTTCAACAATGCCCACTCGGCATACCACACACCTGGGGCAAGGTAAGACCTGCAAGCATCTGTTACTTTCCACATTCCCTCATTAAGTTGTACATCTATTACTAAAAGGGTGTGTGTGTGTGTAGTTGGTTGTTATCTCCATTTGCGGTTTTCAGGAGATGGAACGGAGTCCTCCCAGGACCTAAAGTATCCTCCTCTTCGGTAAGGGATCACTGTTCATGGACCAAGCTGTTCAACTTTTTCAGAGTTTTGCTCCAAGGTCTCTTTTCAGGATCGTCACCGAACCCCGGATTGCCTCCAGTTGTAGTTCATTTGTGGTAATATTCCCGGGGATGGTTTTTTTAAATCTCAGTGAGGTTCTTCTTCACCATTCCTGTTCCTCCAATTAATCACTGGTATAACTTTGCTGCTCTTCAGCTTCCAAGATCTCTTGACCTCATTTTTGAGATCCTGGTATTTGGTCATTTTCTTGATTTCTGTGTTGTTTAGGCCCAAGTCGCTGGGTACTGATATCTGAATCATCAATGATGTATTTTCCTTTTCGTTCCTGAGTACAATGTCCAGACACAATGCTTTGTTTTCTATGTTCACGCTCGATGGAACCATCAGGTCGTACATGAGCATGAAGTTGGCTGTGTGTGTGTGTGTGTGTGTGTGTGTGTGTGTGTGTGTGTGTGTGTGTGTGTGTGTGTGTGTGTGTGTGTGTGTGTGTGTGTGTGTGTGTGTGTGTGTGTGTGTGTTCAATCCCTTAATCTTCTTCAATCCCTTACATCCCTTAATCACATGCTGCCAATGAGAATGATCAAAACTGTACCACCTACAGTCCTTTAACTGAAATTGTTTTGTTACATTGACTCTGAGTTGTGTGGTAGAGTGACCATTTTGAGCCAAGATATCTTGCGTAGCTTATTCTGTCATCGGAGAGGTACTAGGCCACCATAAATCAAAGTGTTTGAAAGATGCAGCTCCAAATCAGACTCGCAGGTTGCTTTGATGAAAACAAGCAGACGTTGGGCAATGTCTAAGCACAAACTCAAAAGAGCAAATGTTAAGACATCAAGATGGTGAAAAATCTGATGCTAAAATTAATGGACTGAAGCTGGAGGATATGCCATCCTGATGTCATTTACTGGAGTTGAATGCTCAGTTATTTTCCTCTTCAGTCAGTGGCTTCAGGAGGATCTGAATCTCAGGCCTTGCAGTCCATCTTACATGAGTTTATGCACTTCAAGAGTGTGGTTGTAATGGTGCCTATACAACAAACTATTGATGGATCCTTTGGCAACAACCTTAGATTCAATTACGATACCCAGTCGATCCGCATCCTTGTAGCATTCCCAATTATTCCAATCAATGCATGCAGGTGTAAAATTATCATCGATTTCAGATGTTTATGTACTGTACCTGGAAACTCCATTTTTGAGTGGAATGTAACAATACTGCAAGGTTTTATATGGAGAACGTTTTATTTCATTCCAAAACTGTGCTAATATTGTGTTTTAGAAATACAAGTCTATAATCACAAGATTGTTGGAACAAAATCAAACATAATATGGAGCAGCTTATGGCCAAATTTGGTGGCAATTCTCGCTGCCGAATCTTTCGCTGAACAGGTTATTTTGCACCATATCCTTTTTAATTTTTAAGCTACCCTGATATATGTTTAAGGAGTCTTTTGACTAATTTGGGTCAAAGTCTATCATATCACACAAAGTAACGCACTCCCAATATCTTGCTGCTAAAGATGCCTGTGCACCAAGTTGCCATCCTGCTCTGTATCTATACATCCCATTAGTTGCCCTCAACAAAGGAGAGGTTATTGCATTTGGGTCTGTATGCCTGCAAATAATGTGCTAACGTAGGCCATAAACATCAACTAATGAGGTCTGGAGTACCTCTATAAAGTGTCTACTATTAGAATGTGAGTACATCTATCTATAAAGTGCAGGGTGTTACACAAAGACCCAGGCAACCTTGGTTGTTAATATATTTAGTACTCCAAACGATACAACAATACCCTTTGGTTCATATGATACAGAAACTCATAAAATTTTCTTTATTTTTAGGTCTGGTGGTTTAATGTAAACGCAAATGGTGACTCCACAGGAGAAAGCTTAGAGCTTCAATTGGTTCATAGAGATGAGATCTGACACGCAGGTTCAGCGTAATTTCCGTACAAGGTATGGAAGGAATCCACCATCACGGAATAGTATTGGAGAGTGGTACAAGATGTTTAAGGAGACTGGAAGTTGTCACAAACAGAAAAGTACCGGTTGACCAAGCACAAGTGCAGCAGCCGTTGAACGAGTGTGTGAATCATTTAACAAAGTCCCAGAAAATCAATCCGACGAGCATCCAGAGAACCGGGACTACCAACCACCACTGCACACAGGACTTTACATGAAAATCTGAACCTTTGTACCTATAAGGTGCAGATTCTGCAGGAACTCAAACCAAATGACGGACCCAAATGCATGGCAGATGTTGAAGATTACCTGAAAAAGGTCATGTTCACAGACGAAGCTTCTTTCATGTATTGGGAAAGGTCAACCAGCACAATGTGAGGATCTGTGGCTGTGAAAACCCCCATGTGGTCATTAAACACATACGCGGTAGTCCAAACTACTCTGGACATGACATGTCCAGTCACTGACATGACATGTCAGTGACTGGACAGTGACATGACAGTCATGACATGTCAAACTACTCTGGACATGTAAAGTCCTGTGGTCACTCTACTCTGGACATGCTGCTTCTGCTTTCTCAACAATGGATGGAGGTCCTCAATGCCAAACAGGAAATTAGAGCTGTCTCCCTTGACATTTCACGTGCCTTCGATACGGTCTGGCACCCTGCTCTGCTCACCAAACTCTCCTCCTTTGGTATCCATGGAAATCTCCATGCATGGCTGGCAGACTTCCTCTCTGGTCGTAGTCAACGTGTGGCCCTGAATGGGTTTCTCTCATCTCTTCCTGTTCAGGCTGGAGTTCCCCAAGGTAGTGTTCTGGGCCCTGTGCTTTTTCTGGTCTTCATCAATGATCTCTCTGACTCTCTTGAAAATCCTCTCTATCTCTTTGCTGATGACTCTACTCTCTGTCGCTCCATTCCTCATCCCTCAGATCGGCAGTCTGCAGCCTCCTCACTCTCTGCAGACCTGGACAAAATCACAGACTGGGCAAACAAATGGAACATGTCTTTCAATCCTGATAAATCTCACACTCTTACGATGTCTCTCCAAAAAGACCGACTGGAAAACCCTCCCATCCACTTTCTGAATAATCCTCTCCAAGAAGTTCTGTCACTCAAGCTTTTGGGTCTCACTATTTGCCATGATCTTTCCTGGGAAAACCACATTTCAAATCTGGCCTCCAAAGCCAGTCGCCGACTGGGCATCCTCCGTCGTGCGAAGTCCTTCCTTGGCACACCTGAGCTCCTCACCACATACAAGGCTTTCATCCGCAGCTCTATGGAATACTGCTCTCCCCTCTGGTCTGGTGATCCTGCCTCACACCTAGCTCGTCTTCACGCTGTTGAAACCAAAGTGTTCAGAATCATTGGAATCTCCCGCGATGAAGCTAACTCCAAGGGCCTTTCACTCACTCACCGCAGGCAGGTTGGTGGTCTTTCCGTCTTCTACCGACTCCTCTCTGGCCTTGCCCCCCCAGCTCTCTCTGGGCTCTGTCCCCCAAATATTCCTACAGGTCGCACAAGATCTGCCTGCAACCCTCTTATGGTTAAACTGCCAAAATCAAGACTTGCTGCTCACCTTCACTCCTTCATTCCTCTTTTCTCCCGCCTCTGGAACAAACTCCCTCACCCTCTTCAATCCCACTCCACCCTCCAGGTCTTTAAAACAGCTGTTCACCACCATCTCTTATCCTCCCCCATCCAAAACCTTGATCTTTTCTACCCCCGCTAATTTCGGTCCCCTTGTGTTTTATACCTCTTCCCACCCCCCCCCCCCCTTCCCATGCCTCCTGCCCCCAAGCCCTCCCCCTCCCACACTTCTCCCTGCTCTCAAATGTTGTGGTTGTGTGCTTCCCCTTCTCTCCCCATCTTGTCTTCCGCTCCCTCTTTTTGTATATTTTGTTTGTCTGGTTGATTTGTTTGTGAAATAAATGTTAGCTCTTTCACGAGCCTCGATTCAGTATACAAACAAACAAACAAACAAACAAAAAAATAAAAAAATAAAAGGCGGTCCGTTTTTCTTTGCGGAGGATACAATGACCTCAACAATTTCCATGAACATTTTGGATTCACCTTCCCACAGATTGAAGATCTACAACCCGATATCATTTTTCAACAGGAAGGTGCTCCCCCTCATTGGGCCTTAGTTGTTCGAGCCATCCTGAATGAAAAATTTCCAGGTCGCTGAATTGGCCAAGACGGACCAACCGCCTGGCCCCCACGATCACCAGATATAACCCCTGTTGAGTTTTTTCTGTGGGGGGTTTGGCAAATATGTTGTCTACAACACCAGGGTGGCAAACCTGCAGGATCTTCATTCTCGGATCACAGCTGCGTGTGCACTGGTGGATGCAATCGTGCTGAGCCAAACATGGCAATAACTCGTTTACCGCCTTGATGTCCTGCACGTGAAAAACGGAACTCTTGTTGAAGCGTATTGATGGCGTGCACAAAACTTTGAGTTTCTCTATCATATAAACCAAAGGGTATTGTTCTATCATTTGCGGTAACAAATATATTAATAACCGAAGTTATCCGGGTCTTTTTGGAACACCCTGTATGTACAGTACATTTAGAATGTGAGTACGTCTGTAAAATACTGTTATGAATTTGGTAATGCAACATCTAGAGCTAGGTAGATCTGAATAGGTAGGTATTCGGCTGTCGTGACAGGGACTCTACATGTAATAAGTTATTGATGTTCAGGCGGTTGTCGGGGTAAGATGTATGAGTGTGGATCTACCTGGAGATTCGAGTGTTAAATAGTGAGGGATTAAAGGTAACGCCCCTGTGAGTATCACCTAGTAATCAAACCTTTGTCCTTTATGGCACTGCAAACCACATAAACATTAGTTAGGTCCTTAGTGCAACATTAAATAATTCCCTTTCCCTGACATTGACTTCGTAATAAATGGGCACCACCAGGCCAAGAACACCGCCACAATACACCGCCACCGTTTACACCTCCAAGGCCTACAAACCTCGCCTGCGCACCTCAAAGGCCTACCAACCTCGCTGGCACGTGTTACACCAGGACCGCGGGGTCACGGACGGGAGATGTCAGGAGTCGCATGCCGCAGAGGGCGTGACCTGGGCGAGTTGGGAGGCTATGATTGGCTGAGGAGCGCGCCAATGTGACGTCATCGGCCACCAATATAGGCGACGGTCGGACGCCATTTCGGAGTTCGAGTGGAGTCCAGAGTTGAGTTGAGTTCAGTTCGAGTGGAGTCCAGAGTTGAGAGAGTTGAGTCGCAGAGTTCGTTGTTACAGTTCCGTACCAGAGTTCGTGGCAGTTGGCACAGGACACGGTTCGTTGCACAGTTCGTCGGAGTTGGCACAGGACACGGTTCGTTGAACATTCGTGATCACAGCTCGTTGCAGTTGGCAGTTGGCACTTGGTTTTGGTTGCTTCGTGCAGCCCTGCGGTGGACCGTTGGAGCAAAGGAGCTCGTGGTGTGTGTGGGCCGTTGGACCGACGAGGCCTGGTGGCGCTTGGAGGCGGACGCAGAGGGCCGTGGAACTTGGAGCGAGGTGTGCGATCGGGCCGAAAGGAGCGGTGTTGGACGGCAGCCACAAAGACGACGAAAGACCAGATAAGCCCGAATCCGCGTACATTTTGAACGACGTGACGTGTTCTTTTCGTAATTAATCTCCCTCGTTTTGTGTTTGATATCAGTCGTGTGGGGACGTCCCGATTTAGTTATTAGTATTACCGGCGCGTGTTTTTTCACTGTTATTACTTTTCAATAATAAATCCTTATATTATTTTCTGTACATATTTGAACGCAGTTTCCTGGGTGTTTCATTTTAATAGATAAGGCTGTGGAGCTCGTTGCGTCTGGCCTCCCGCGCGTTTAACTTTGTGTTGAGCTTGAATCCGCCATTGAGTTTTCGCCTCGGGAGTGTAAAGTCTCGCAATTGGTCATCCGTGTTACCCTACGGTGTTCACCAAGGGTAGTCACGCGACAAGTGGTGTCAGGAGTGTAGGATTTGAACCCGTCGGACAAATTTTTTTGTCCGCGGCGAGACATCGACACGGTCGGACAAATTTTTTTGTCCGCGGGGAGACATCGACACGGTCGGGCGTACATTGCGCCCGACGTTCGAACGCAAAATTTTTATAGTCGAGGCAGAGAAATTTAATAATCAATCGGGCAAACGGAGCGCGATATCGCGTCTTCGTCAAATTTAAATTGTTTCAGGAATTATTAAAATAAATACGCGCGCGGGAAACAATCTTCCGGAAAGCGGATGTCGGAAATTGATGAGATGGAAGTACGCAGCGAGGCCTCCGTCAGCGTCGGGAGTGAGCCGGAAATAGGGGAATTAGATGCAGAGGTGAGCCTTGGAACCTCCCTCGTCCCGAGCACCAACCTATCCCCCTCCCCCACCGGGGAGTCGGGAGCAGTAGGAACGGCCCCGACAACCGACCAGATGTTGGGTCAATTGCTTCGAAAAATTGACGGGCTGGAAAATAAAATGGAGTCCCAGGGGAAGGAATGAAGGGAATGAGTGATCGATTGGAGGAACAAATGGGACAAATGAAAAGTGGGTTGGAAAATAAAATGGAGTCCCAGGGGAAGGAATGGAGGAATGAAATAAAGGAAAGGAATGAACAATTGGAAGGAAAAATTGGGGAAATGGCACAGCAGCTGGGGGAACGAATTGATGGCATAGAAGGGAGAGTGCAAAACCAAATTACGGACAGACTGGGGAAATTTGAGGGTAAAGTAGAAACTCAAATGGGGGCACAGGAGAAGCCAAAGGTGGCAAAAATTGAATCGGAACGGGGGGAAGCTAGATTGGGAACAGGAGAGAGTACGGCCCATGCAGATGTGCGCGGGGCTCAGGAGCCGGGAATGGCAAAATTGGGAATTGCACAGGGAATGGCAATTGAAGTAAATGGGGAGACCGCAGGTCCACAGGTGGATGGGGAATGTCCACAGGTGGATGGGGAATGTCCACAGGTGGATGGGGAATGTGTACAGGTAGAGGGGGAATGCCTGCAGGTAAACGTGGAGAGTCCACAGGTGAGCGGGGAAGGAAATTTGGAATGTGAGAGTTGTAATGGGGAATGTTTCCCACATTCTGGCCTGGTTGTTTATCGGGACCGTGTGGATGTGACAACACCCCAACCGGGGGATGAATTTGGAATTGTGCAGCACCAGGGCGGTGGTGCGGAGCAAGAGGGGGTAGAGTTTTTGGGGGTCCATGCGATAGAGCCGGACCGGGTATTTATTGAGGATGATTTGATCCAGCGGCTGGAGACCTGTGACAGTCCCATGGAGGTAGAGCTTGTTCAGGCCCAAAGGAGCCTGGGACATGAGGTGAGTTGGTCCGAGGAGGTGGTTGGAATGACCGAGGGGACGCTCACTGTACACTGCTATTTGGAAACCGAGGCTCCAAAATTGGACAACCAGTTGGGGGAGTGTGTTGGCTCCGGGCTGGATTTGGATCTTGGAGGATCGGGAGATAGAGCTTCTGGAGATTTGGTCCCTGTAGGGAATTTGGATCAACTGCAGGGAGGGGCAGAACAACCGGTGGTAGAGGTTGTTCCCTGCAGCTGCGGTTTGGCGGTGGGAATGAAAATTTGTAAAATAAAATTTAAAATAAAATTACAATGGGAACTTGATTTGGAGCAGCCATGGTTGGGATTGGTCCCCGGGCTGCGGGATTTGGACATGGAGAGGTCATGGGTGATGGCCTCGGGCAAAAGTTGCCCCTTTCAAAATTTGGGTATGCCGGCCAGCTGGGGGGCTGTGATGGCGAGATTTGGACGTGGGGTCCAGCCTTGGGTGTCGAGGTACGACCTGGGTCCCACGGGGGGTCTGGTGGAGTGTGGCGTCCCCTGTCCGTCGGGGCGCCGTCCGAGCTGGTGGCTCGGGCCGGCAGGGTCACCGGACCCTGGTGGGGGTTAAGACCTCCAGGGAGGTCCGAGGTGGTTTCTCAAGCCTGGGATGGCAAATATTGAGGACCACTAGGGGGAGGTGTTGTGGGTCGCGCTTTGGTGGTGGCACTGCGGACGGCCAACTTGGGACTGATGTGGTGACCACCCGGGCATGCGGCCTGGCACTCTCCTTCAGGGACTCTGGGACAACCAGCATGTGGTGACCTGGCATGGTGGTTGGTCTATGGACGCGGGTCAAACCGAATGGACAGGGATGGAGATAGCCTGCCGGACAACCATTGGGGCATCTGTGGAGCGTGATGGTGTGAGTGACCTTCCACAGATGCTCCGTTGTGATTTATGGACTCTCGGGTTGGGAAGAGAGCCATGGGGATGTGAATCGGGAGATGTGTAACGAGCCGAGCATATGGGCCATGCTCGGCTGGCATGTGTATGGCAAAGCATCCTTCTTTGGTGAGGTGAGTGAAATGTGACAAATGGTTGGCATGGGTAATCTGTGGGTTAGATGCAAATTTAAGGGTGGATTTTGAAATGCCATGGTGGACGCTGTACAGTGACGCCATTATTGATCCAGGTGTGTAGACCAAAGTGTTGGAGGCTGTGATGAAATTAATAGGGTAGCAAGACACAGCTTTCATCTGGTTGCGGGGGCAACTGTGCTGATATTTGGGACGCGGGATGATGGGGATGTAGTTGTGTAGCCTGAGGGTCAACGTGGTGCTGTGCGTGTCCGAGGTGTGTGGACCATGTCTTCTGGGTGAGTCTCCTGGTGGAGCATGGCTGTTGACTGGACCTTGGTGTGGTCAAGTGTGGGTGAGCACTGGGGGGCTGCAGTTCTGTAGTCGGACTGGGGGATGATGGGGAGGTGCAGGGGACGTGGCTGTAGGGATGCCACGCACTGCGACCGTGCCCCCCAGGGCCGAGGTTGTGTGTGCGGTAGTGTGTGTTGTG
The DNA here is from genome assembly GCF_964187855.1 of Myxine glutinosa. NCBI lineage: Eukaryota > Metazoa > Chordata > Myxini > Myxiniformes > Myxinidae > Myxine > Myxine glutinosa. The sequence continues at coordinate 192,520,641 of NC_136261.1, forward strand.
GCAGCAAGTGCTCACCACATTGGCCAGCTGGGGCTGCTGCAGCTGTGTTCCTCGCAGGGGGGCCGAAGGATGGATGGTGGGTCGCGCCCTTATGGACACTCATGGGCCATGTTGGCGTTTTGACTGCTCACCTTGTCCCGGTGACCCTTGCACGGTAGAGGTGCAGAGCTGTCGTGGCCACAGGTAGTGTAGTGATGATCACCGTTGGATGCGGATCCACATACCTGCCAGTGTAGTGGGGACAAAAGAGAAATTTGGAAGTATTTGGTTGGCCCAATGTGAAATTTTGGGAATTGTATGGGTGGATGGCACCTTTGAACCTGACCAACCTGCAACTACCTGCACTTGAGGTGAGTGTTTTGAGGAGTACTGTCCCAGGCTTCAGGATTTGCTTTGGGAAATTGGGGACATGTAATTTGGAGTTGGGAGGCGGGTGAGAGTGATGACATGGCCGGTGAGGGGATGGAATGGGAGCCACAGTGTCTTGTGGGTGGCGTATGTTTTTGTATTGTGGTTAGGTGTTTTGATGTGGTCGTGAGAGTGGAACCTGGAGAGTGAGTGATGATTATTGGAGATAATGAGGGGCGATAAATTGTGCTTTTTGGAAATGTGCTAATGGAAAGGTGTAAGGATTTAATGATTCGAACTGTGAATGGGATTTCACATTGGCAGGCCATGGCAAGCCTTGTAACACCTTTTACACCATCTATGAATTGTACTGAATTGTGCTGAGTTGTGTGGAGAATTGAATGGCAGCGGGGGAGGAAGTGTGTTTTGGGGACCATGGGTGGGGAAGGTGTGTGTGTCCGCAGGTACAGAGCAAGCTCTGAGGAGCGATGCCTGCGGGCCCCCCTCTGCGGCAATTACCCCTGGCAGCCGGTGGTAACTGGAAATTGGAGCTCGTCGGTGGAGGGTCTGGTTGGGCGCCGCGGGGTGAGGAAGTCCCCCGGTGACCCGTGTTGCTGCGCGAAAGCAGGAGGCAAAGGAGCCTGGTGTGTGTGGAGACCCTCACCGGCGAGGTAACGGCGGAAAGGGGCTGTTGGGCTGTCACGGGGCCAAGAGGTAAAGGGGGGGGGGGCAATGAACTTGTAAGTCGGTTGACTTGTTTTTGGGACTGCGGGCACCACAGCCTGATGTGCCCCCCACCATCTTTTTGTGCGGTACCTCCCCGCTGCCTAGTTGAGGAATGCACACACACGTGAATGACATCAATGCCATGGTCCTGCAGGGGGTGTATTGGGAATAAGTGCTTTGTTGATTTTTGAAATGCCTTGATGACCTATGGAATGAGAATGAGTGGTTAAGGGGTCTGTGTAGCATGAATGTGGGCGAAATCCACCGAGCCGTGTCACTCACCTGTAACATCTGGACAGGGCCCGAGGAAATTTAGGGGGATGCATTGGGGATGGCCCCGCAGGTAAGGTTGAGTCTTGTGGCATCCACCGGGGGACGCGGTCTGTAGACCGGGGTATGTACAAAGGTTAGAGTTTTGAGTTTTGGAAAGATGGTTAAGTTTTGTGGTTAAGTTAGTGTTGTGTGTTGTTGTTTCCTCCCTCCACAGGAACAACGAAGAAGATGTACATACTTGCATGATGGTTAAGGGGTTCAGCATGTTAAGGAAGTGTAGGTAGGTAGTCCGACTCACTTCCCACAGCCCTTCCTGATTTATTTCATAGGTTAATTAAGTGTGTGACAGTAAGTGTTAAGGCTGGAATGGTAGCCCTGCGGTGAACCTTGCAGGAGCTACGGTTCCAGGGGGGGGGCTGTGTTATGAATTTGGTAATGCAACATCTAGAGCTAGGTAGATCTGAATAGGTAGGTATTCGGCTGTCGTGACAGGGACTCTACATGTAATAAGTTATTGATGTTCAGGCGGTTGTCGGGGTAAGATGTATGAGTGTGGATCTACCTGGAGATTCGAGTGTTAAATAGTGAGGGATTAAAGGTAACGCCCCTGTGAGTATCACCTAGTAATCAAACCTTTGTCCTTTATGGCACTGCAAACCACATAAACATTAGTTAGGTCCTTAGTGCAACATTAAATAATTCCCTTTCCCTGACATTGACTTCGTAATAAATGGGCACCACCAGGCCAAGAACACCGCCACAATACACCGCCACCGTTTACACCTCCAAGGCCTACAAACCTCGCCTGCGCACCTCAAAGGCCTACCAACCTCGCTGGCACGTGTTACACCAGGACCGCGGGGTCACGGACGGGAGATGTCAGGAGTCGCATGCCGCAGAGGGCGTGACCTGGGCGAGTTGGGAGGCTATGATTGGCTGAGGAGCGCGCCAATGTGACGTCATCGGCCACCAATATAGGCGACGGTCGGACGCCATTTCGGAGTTCGAGTGGAGTCCAGAGTTGAGTTGAGTTCAGTTCGAGTGGAGTCCAGAGTTGAGAGAGTTGAGTCGCAGAGTTCGTTGTTACAGTTCCGTACCAGAGTTCGTGGCAGTTGGCACAGGACACGGTTCGTTGCACAGTTCGTCGGAGTTGGCACAGGACACGGTTCGTTGAACATTCGTGACCACAGCTCGTTGCAGTTGGCAGTTGGCACTTGGTTTTGGTTGCTTCGTGCAGCCCTGCGGTGGACCGTTGGAGCAAAGGAGCTCGTGGTGTGTGTGGGCCGTTGGACCGACGAGGCCTGGTGGCGCTTGGAGGCGGACGCAGAGGGCCGTGGAACTTGGAGTGAGGTGTGCGATCGGGCCGAAAGGAGCGGTGTTGGATGGCAGCCACAAAGACGACGAAAGACCAGATAAGCCCGAATCCGCGTACATTTTGAACGACGTGACGTGTTCTTTTCGTAATTAATCTCCCTCGTTTTGTGTTTGATATCAGTCGTGTGGGGACGTCCCGATTTAGTTATTAGTATTACCGGCGCGTGTTTTTTCACTGTTATTACTTTTCAATAATAAATCCTTATATTATTTTCTGTACATATTTGAACGCAGTTTCCTGGGTGTTTCATTTTAATAGATAAGGCTGTGGAGCTCGTTGCGTCTGGCCTCCCGCGCGTTTAACTTTGTGTTGAGCTTGAATCCGCCATTGAGTTTTCGCCTCGGGAGTGTAAAGTCTCGCAATTGGTCATCCGTGTTACCCTACGGTGTTCACCAAGGGTAGTCACGCGACAATACGTACCCGAAAGCAGGTAAATAAATGCACAATACAAGTCCGGATGAGGGTATGCAATCTTCGATTGCTCGTTCTATTTATTGATTGAAAATGTATTCCGACTTCTCTGAGCTGCTACTTGATCTTGCTAATTATTTCCGTCCTCCCATTACACCTTTTGCATCTCTAATACAAGTTTCAGGAAAGTATAAAGACATTGCTGTTATTTTGTTTTTCCTGTTTGTATGCAGAAAGTGATGAGCATTGCTGAAGACCTTCTCCGGACGGCCAGCCAGAGCAGTCGACTCTCGCAGCAGCGCACACAGGCTGGCTGGTTGCTCCTCGGTGCACTCATGACCTTAGGTGAACCTGTACATATGGGGTTTGATCATCGTTTCAAAGTAGGGGTAGAAACAATATTTGGAGTGTGAAATTATTGTTACTTGCGAAAATCGACGATTTTTCAAGTATATTGGTTGGTCTTGTGCCAAAACAGACAGAACAGTATATTCTGTCTGTTTGTCTGTCTGTATGTCAGTCACCAACAGTTCACAATTTTCGACCGATTGTCACGAAACTTCACCAATTAGTAGAGCTGGTCATAAGCAAGAGGCCTATTTTTTGGGGGGGGGGGGTCAAAAGGTCAATAGGTCAACGTAGTCCAAAAGTCACCAACTTTGTCAAATTTTTTAAATCCTCAATTTTCATCTAATTGACTTGAAATCTGAAGAGGATTTGCATATATGGTCACTGAATTCAACCACCAAGTATTTTTGAGGTCAACATAGGCCAAAAGGTCAACGTAGGCCAAAAGGTTAGCATAGGCCAGATTTCTAAAATCCTCAATATTCATCCGATTAACTTGAAATTTGAAGAGGATTTGCATATCTGGTCACTGAATTCAACCACCAAGTATTTTAAGGTCAACATAGGCCAAAAGGTCAACATGGGCCACAGTTCTAAAATCCTAAATTTTCATCTGATTGACTTTACATTTTAAGAGGATTTGCATACCAGGTCACTGAATTCAACCAGCAATTATTTTTGAGGTCATCATAGGCGAACAACTTATTTTAGGGATTTCGCAAGTACGGTGTCATGCATTTCTTGTTTATTTCTTTGTTTTGTTTTTTAACAGGGCTTTAATCTTCGTATTTAAGCTTGGATTTCAGTTAGGTTTAAACTCTCACGATATTGGACCAGGCAGAAAATATGCAACTACCTCTGTTTTTCCCTGATGCCCAGGTCCTATGGTGGTGCGTTACCACCTTCCAAAGATGCTGCTTCTATGGAGGAATGTGTTCCCTCGCTCTCCCAAAGAGCTCGAGTCTGAGAGGAGTCGTGGGGATGCTTTTACCTGGCAGGTCACATTGGAGGGAAGAGCAGGTGCTCTCTGTGGTAAGTCTTGATGGACTATCCTGAGAAATGCTTGCTTTTGCTAGAGTATAAAATGTCTCACAAAAGTTGCCTATTTATTCCAGTCGTTTTTCTCAGCAGAATACAGAGGGTGGGAGGATGGCCTAGATGAGAGGTATGCACACTCACCTCTGAGTTCTTTAGCCTGGATTTGAATCTCAGCTCAACAAGAAACTGTCATCCTGGTGTCTCCCAGGCAGTGTAAGAGTTCGGTATCGATGTGTGTGCCGTCCCTTGGATGGACGTTAAACTGGGCGTCCCGTCTGTCGGAATTATTTGGTAGACATTAAAAATCCCACTGCGTTCTTCTTGAAGAGTGGGCGAGTATTTGCCAGGACCATTGCCAAATTCCTGCATTAACCAGCAGGGGGCATTGCATCAGTGACACGGCCACACTCGCAGCAATGATGCAACCCAGCAGCCAGAAACTGCACACAAAATGTTGATGAAGCCTGTTGACAGTTGAGGGAATTGAAAAATGGTTTCACTTCTTAATTTTGGTTGACAAACAAAACCATAAAGTGGCATGTCAGGTTAATTTCTTGCTGCCTTGCATGTATGATGGTTAATGCTTGCTCATGTTTGTTTTTGGACTCGTGCACAGCAATGCGCAGCTTTGTTGCCCACTGCCGAGAGTTACTGAGTGAAGATGTTATGAGACGACTCATGATTCCTATAGAGTGTGCCCTGCTCATGATGACGCAGTAAGTAAACCATGGATGATTTGGATCAAGGAATGTATACTTTATCATTTTAAACTAAAAAAAATTGCTTTATTTATTCACGAAAGTCAATTGCTTTCATTTAGAATATGAAGGTTGTCAACAATGTGAGAGCAAAAAAAAAACAAACATTGTAGTACTGCTACCAATGCCCGGACAATATCTTTGCAAATGGATGCTACATTGTGCCAAGAGGATTAGGACTAGGTTCATGTATTCTGCAGTGCGAAGACCGCACAGGGTTTGATCACATTGGCAGAGCTTGACAGGAGGAAGAAGATGTATGATTCTTTCTTTCTATCCAAAAATTACAATTGTACACCATTCCTAAATTTCTGAACCAATCCGATTCAAATCTGGCATGGAGGTACCTCCGTCCAATATACTCAGACCCTTTTTATTTTTGGGTTCCCGTTTAACAGAGCAAAGGTCAAAACAAGGCCTAGCTGGAAGGCCTAGCGATATGCACACTCACCTCTAAGCTGTCTAGCCTCGTTTTGAATCTTGTACCAGCTATATATAAACTGTCATCCTAGTGTTTCACAGGCAGGCTGATTTATCAATGTGTGTGCCGTCCCTTGGATGAATGCTAAACTGGGTGCGTGTCTGATGCCATTAGTTGGTGGACATTAATGATCCCACGATGTCCTTTGCAGGCGAGGAATCACCAGCACAATGGCCAATTTTTTTTTTTTATTCCTCCCATAGTCTTGCATTCCCTCTGTCCTAAAGGAACAAAGTGCAAAAGGGTCACCCCCCCCCTCCCCCCATCGGGGGTCGCTATGCTCCTTAACGGGGCACGTGCATTAGTAGTATGAGGTCAAAAATGGTCACTAAATTAATGTTTTTGGCTGGCTTAGCATTTATATTTCAACCAATCTGGACAATACCTGCAACATAAATGCCAGATGCACATAAAATACAGCCCCATCAGACTGAAGCAGGTAAACATTAATCTGGGGTTTTCTTTTGCTTGTGTAAGGGTCATTGTGGATTGGGGAAGTGTGATGTGGGTTGGGGAGATCTATTTGCCTTTGCTCGCAAATGTCTACGATTTCAGTTGGAAGCAAATTGTATCATGGGTAGCCGGAACCAGCATTTCTATAAGCCTGCTCAAGTGCAGGCAGCTAAGGGTAAGCTCTACATTTTCTGATTGAGGCCAATGTGCAGAGGAGAAATATTGTGGAGGCTGATAGTTGATTATAGTCTTCTTTTTTACTTCCATTCATACTTGGCAGAACTTAAACCCCAATCAATGGAACTCACACACACACACACACACACACACACACACACACACACACACACACACACACACTGCAATGGCTGCAAATGGAAAAGCCAGTGGCATCACAGTTGCTAAAACTAATCAAACTAGCATGGCACTCGAGAGAGAGCATACCTCCGCCAGGCTGAACAGTTTACGTTTTGTATCCCACCGATAGGCCGGATATGGATCCTGACATGAACCAAAATCGAATATGCTTGTTCTTGTTACCTAGCCAACTCATCCACTTAGTTTTGTTATAAGTCGTCCACTTTTTGAAATATCATGTTATATGTAGTTTTTGGTCCCATCTCTCAATGGTGAGGAATTACTCTAAAAAATTTTTTTTAAATCTCGTATCTTCACGAAAATCTATTCAATTAATCCTTATCACTCACCCAACCCGTCCACCAAATTTCGTCCGAATCCATCCATAGATTTTTGAGATATCCTGTTCAAAAACAGACAAACGAGTGAAAACATAACCTTCGCCCACCTTTGGTGGCAGAGTTAACCTGCTAGCTGCTGTTGTATATGAGCAAATAATTACAAATTAATGTTGAAAATCTCCTTCCATCTTAACTTTACTCAAATAATGGATGTCATCAGTGGCTTATTTTGTTGCATTATCTAGCTATTGTTGCCTCGTGTTTCCTTATTTTGCCTTGGCAGAATGCCAGCTGTAATTAAGATGCACGGCAATCATCTGAAGGCAAGCGTTGCAATGGTCCGTCTCCGTCTTTATGACATCTTGGCTCTGTTGCCACCCAGTACATATGAAGGTAAGGCCAATTGATGTATTAAAACTCCATGATTGCCTTGATTTCTGAGCTTGGCAATGTAGGGCATGTGGGCGACAGGTGAGGGCAATGACTGTGTTTGTTTGCATTCAGGTAGCTTTAACAGCCTCCTGCGTGAGCTGGTGGCCGAATTCACCCTCACTGATAATCCATCAAACACGACAACATCTCTACTGCGCTCATTTTGTCACTACGATGACAGTGTCCTCCTTGGGTCCTGGCTAAAAGAGACTGATCACAAATTCATCGAGGACCAGGTTTGTGTAATTCAATCTTCCTTACCTTGATTGCGCAGTGTAAGCGATTGATGTTTCTCCTTCAACTAACTAACCAGCTCACTAATGTCTTGTCTTTTTCCTTCCTTCCTCTTCCTAAAATGGTGCATGTTCTCCACATAGTTGCAGCCAAATAGTGCTTCAGGCAGTGGTGCATTGGAGCACGACCCCTCATCCATTTATCTCAGGGCCCCTGAGGGTGAAGCCGTGCCAGGTCCTCTGCCCCTTGGTGTAGCAGTCATTGATGCTTCGGTCGCTCTCTTTGGGGTTGTCTTCCCCCATGTTTCCTTCAAACACAGGTGAGATTGGGCAGGCAACATGGATAGGATTATGTTGACTGTGAAGGAGCAATTATTGTTGCTGTTGGGAATGGAATTAAGTTTGGAGAGATTGCATGACACGGATGGTGATAGAACTTGGTCGTGGCAGTGTTTTGGTAGCGGTTAAAGACCGGCTGATTTTGTGAGAAGAGTTTTACCGTGTACACTGACTGGGTACATTAACTTACATGCCAGTTGTCTGCGTGTGCTTACCTAGGCTGCAGATGCTTGAGCACTTTGCCGAGTGCATAAAACAAGCGAAGGGTTCTAGACAGCAGGCTGTTCAGCTGAACATCTTCACGGCTGTCCTAAGTGCCCTCAAGGTCAGCAGGCTCTTTGCTTTGGCCTTGGCTAATTGTGAATTTATAGATAACAGAAAAATAAAACTTACGGACTCAAAACCTACCCACCTATCACTAAACCACCACTATTCCATCTACTTCTATTTTTTTTTAAATTATAACATATTGTGCAACTTCTGTTTCAGGTCTAAATATTTTTCTCCTGACTGAAATAATTGTTTTTTTTCTGCTATATCTTTGCGTCATCCTCTATTTTACCAACCACTCCACCCTACATGAATGTGACTCAGCAGAGGTGTTGTATGGAAGCAAACATCACATGTTCAGATGTGTGATCCAATCAGGTGGTGGTTTATTACCTTGGGAATTTAGGGGTTTTAAAAAATTCTCAGCCTATGGCAGCAGCATCTCACACCAGTATAATCATTTGGCTATTATACTTGAGTAAATATCGTACAAGGATGAACCTTTTTTTACAGGGTTTGGCAGAAAACAAGAGCCCAATGGGTCCGGAGGAAGTACGTCGGGCAGCCCTAGCTCTGGTTTTGGTTGCATTAGATCATTCAAGCCCACTGGTGCGCTGTGCTGCAGGCGAGGCTCTGGGACGCATGGCACAAGCCGTGGATGAGTCTGCTTTCATCACGCGCATGGCACAGACTAGCTTTGACAAGTGCGTAGCAACAAATGCAGTCCTTTTGCCAATGTTAAGCAGACGTATGCGATTTAATAAAATAGCAGAGATGTGTCCAGTCCACTTGTACGAGTGTGCAATGTTGTGATGAAGCTACCGTTTATCTTCGATACCTGAGCTTATCTGAATGCGTGGGGCAGGTTGAAGGTTGCACGTGACGTTGTTTCACGTACTGGGCACTCTCTGGCACTCGGCTGTCTGCATCGCTACGTGGGAGGGATTGGTTGTGGCCATCATGTCAAGACCAGCGTAAGCATTCTGCTCGCCTTGGCTCAGGACAGCACGTCTCCGGAGGTTCAGGTTTGTGCTCTCATCTCCATTATGGGAACGTCATTCATCAATCAGTGTTCACGATGCTATCCACCAATTTACCATGAGTTTCAATGTGATTCTTTGATGGTGTTGTTTAAATGTCGTAAAAGCAACACAACTATTTATGGTGAGATGTTTTTAGATGATACCAGAAATGATATAAGTTTACTTATGTAAACTTCTTCTGCTTCACGTTAGTATGGTAATGAAAAATACAGGGAACCGGACATCTTTTTCACATTCACCTGTACTGCCAGGTCAACTGATGAATGTATTTAGACCAATTCAATTGACTCGGTAGCAGCTTCACAAATCTCTTGGGTTGGATTCCCTTGTGTCTTTCATTCTTTGTTTTGTTTTTTTCCGATGGATTCCTGGCATTCCCTTTTAGAGTGCCATGTATCAACCCCATCCATCTAAAATGGAGCTGATGCATATATGGCTAAATATAGTCTATTATGTACACACGAGTATATGTGGTAGAAATTACGCCCCATTTGGTGGTAGCCGGTATTACAAATCAATTTGCTTTATCTTCTTCATAATATAATATAGTATGGAACCTTCTCAAAATTATATGTTGTGATCAATAAAATTTATTTTTAAAATGATAAAAAATTTTAAAGTGCTTTTCCAAGAAAGTGCCTCTGCACATAGCCCACCATAGTTGGGCCGAGAAGGGGGGAGTGCCTGGTAGTTAAAATAAAAAACAGAATTATCTTTATTTTTGAAAACTACTGTCATTGTGGAAGGCATTTTTAGAATATAACATATTTAGAATATATACATATATATATATATATATATATAATCGGGAGATTGAATAAGAAGCTGATTATTTATTTAATACAAATGAGACGCCCTGCTCGTACTGTGGAGTTTCTACTATTTCTCACAGTTTTATGTATATACTAGCAGAAGTACCCGGCATTGCCGGGCGGGGGAGGGGAGGGGAACGGGGGGGAGGGGAGAAGAGGGGGAGGGGGAGAGGGGAGAAGATGGGGGGATGGGGAGGGGGTGGGAGGGGGGGAGGGGTGGGAGAGGGGGGAGGGAGGGGTGGGAGAGGGGGGAGGGAAGAGGGGGGGATGGGGAGGGTGAGGGATGGGAGGGTGAGGGGGGAGGGGGGGTGGGAGGGTGGAGGGGGGGAGGGACCCGGCAGAAGCACCCGGCATTGCCGGGCGGGGGAGGGGAGGGGAACGGGGGGGGAGGGGAGAAGAGGGGGGGGGAGGGGAGAAGGGTGGGGGAGGGGGAGGGAGAAGGGGAGGGGGGAGGGACCCGGCATTGTCGGGCGGGGGAGGGGAGGGGGAAAAGGGAGGGGGAGGGGGAGGGGGAAAAGGGAGGGGAGGGGAGAAGGTTAGGGTGGAGGGGGTAGGGTGGAGGGGGAACGGAGGGGGGAGGGGTAGGGGGAGGGGGGAAGGGGGGAGGGGAGAAGAGGGGGGATGGGGAGGGTGAGGGATGGGAGGGGCAGGGGGTGGGAGGGGAGGGAGGGGGGAGGGACCCGGCAGAAGCACCCGGCATTGCCGGGCGGAGGAGGGGAGGGGAACGGGGGGGAGGGGAGAAGAGGGGGGGGAGGGGAGAAGGGTGGGGGAGGGTAGGGGGGAGGGACCCGGCATTTCCGGGGAGGGGAGGGGAGGGGGAAAAGGGAGGGGGAGGGGGAGGGAGAAGGGTAGGGGGGAGGGACCCGGCATTGCTGGGCGGGGGAGGGGAGGGGAGGGGGAAAAGGGAGGGGGAGGGGAGAAGGGTAGGGTGGAGGGGGAATGGAGGGGGAGGATGGAGGGGGAGGATGGAGGGGGGAGGGGGAGGGGGAAAGGGAGGGTGAGGGATGGGAGGGGCAGGGGGTGGGAGGGGAGGGAGGGGGAATGGAGGGGGAGGGGGGAGGGACCCGGCAGAAGTACCCGGCATTGCCGGGTGGGGGAGGGGAGGGGAACGGGGGGGGAGGGGAGAAGAGGGGGGGGGAGGGGAGAAGGCTGGGGGGGAGGGGAGAAGGGTGGGGGGGAGGGGGAAAGGGAGGGGGGAGGGGGAAAATGGAGGGGGAGGGGAAAGGGGAGGGGGAAAGGGAGGGGAAAGGGAGGGGGAAAAGGGTGGGGGAGGGGTAGGGTGGAGGGGGAAGGGAGGGGGAGGACGGAGGGGGAAGGGGGGGGGGGAAGGGGAGGGCCAGTCAACAATGACGTTGCAGTTCTCATGGTCGGAGAGCAGCACAACAATCGCGACATAGTCCTGCATATTCGCAACAGCACTAAGCGGATTTTGGAGACTCACCGATCCTGTGACGTCCTCCAGTACCGGCGTTGCCGGGCGGGGGAAGGGAGACCCGTACATTCCCAACCCGTACATTCGCCCTCTCGACTCAAGCTCACTCGGACAAAAGCCTCGCACAAATTACACCGTGAAGGCCCAATGGTCATATCTATGCCACAAATCACGGGCGCACTGAATTGAAAATATATAGAACGCTCATACTCCGTGAAAAGTGAAGCGGCCGTGTCGCCATGTTGGTCAGCACGACTCGACCAACTCGCTTCGCGGATCTCGTTTTGTGCGGCAATAAACTGCTCCAATCGGTTACGGAAGGGTTGTGGAAAGACGCTTCACAGCTGTTTCAAAGACATTTAATTCATATCGCACAAATCGATACAAAACACGATCGCATAAAAGGTGAAAAAACGTGTGACGTGTGACGGGATGGAACATCACGTGATCGCTCTGAGCGAATCAGTCTGGCGGCGGGAATGGAACATCACGTGATCGCTCTGAGCGAATCAGCGCGCTGCTCTGGAACCGGCTGAGATTAGCGGGTACTTCGCTGAAATGCGCTGAGGTAAATATGAATAAAAAAATATGGATCTCGTCAAATATGGTCTCGGCCATGTTCGTCCCAGGCTCAATGGCCATGTCTATGCCAAATATCAAGTACGTGAGCCTCTCCGTTTAGGAGTCTATCGGTAACATTACACACACACACACACACAAACTGTGTTTTATAGATATAGATTTATATATTCGTTGGTGGACATTAAAGAGCCCACGATAACTTTTTGCGGAGAGTAGGCGAATTATCGGCAGCACCTTGAATATATTACTAATCACAATCTCTTATCCTGACTGATTGCTGGAAAGGCAATGGAAAACCACCCAGTTTGAGCCTTGCCAAATAGACTGTTTTGGCAGGAGTGACACTCTGTGCAGAGTATGGTACATTTAATGGATTGCTTCCTCTCTATTTATTTATTTTTACATTCTGTGATTACCTCAGCCACCAAAGGTGGATGGACGTTATGTTTTCATCCCTGTCTGCCCGTTTGTGAACAAAATATCTCAAAAGATGTGGACGGATTCGGACGAAATTTGGCAGAGAGGTAGCGTATGTGACAAGGACGAAATGATTAGATTTTGGTGAAGATCTGGATCTGGCTAGTAGAATTTTTAATTGATTCTTCACCGTTGGGAGATAGGGCCAAAAACGATACATAGCATGATATCTCAAAAAGTGATGGGTGGATTTGGACGAAACTTGTTGGACAGTTTGTGTGTGTGACAAGGAAGAATCGATTCAATTTTGGTGAAGATCCAGATCCGGATCCAGCTAGTAGAATTTCTTAAGTGATTCTTCACCATTGAGTGATATATGGCCAAAAACGAGGGGTAGATCAGGGAATGAAAGACTGGACCTATGATGACTCCTGTGATTGATTTTGATTAAATGTGATTCTGTGATTTTCTGGTCTACTCTGAGATACAAAACCTAAACTGTTCACCAGACGGAGGTATGCTCGCTACTGAGTGCCATTCTAGTTTGATGTCTGTTTATGCCTCAGATTATCCACTAAATAATTCTCATCGATAGCACTACATGTATCCTTATATGTGTACTCTTAACTGCAGTTGGTGCATTTTGTGTTTATTTCCTTGTTTATCTGTTTTATAATATAGGTTTAAGCTTTGCACCAATGCATGTTCCTGATTACAAAAAAATATTTGGAATTCACCAAAATAGATTAATCTTCTGTATGGGGAATTTAAAAAGTTTTTGCATTACAATCATTGAGTACTAGTATCTTTGCCCATCCTTTCTGCATAATGTGACTCTCATAACCCCACAGAAACAAGATGGCACATTGAATGCAGTATAATTTTCCGAACACACTTAGGATGTTCTTACACCAGCCCTTGGCTTTGCATGCTCTTACTTCAACCCACTATGCTTTACTTTGAGAATAAGATACATGAAAGCAAAACTGGCCAGTATGTGGCGAATGTACAATCTTAATTTGTCCTCGGTGTGGAAGAAACGTTATCCCATTCTCCTCCCAGTAGCTTTATACCCTATTTTTTGGAAACTATAACTGACTGTGTTTCCTGATTGTATTCCAGACTTGGGCACTGCACTCGCTTGCACTCATAGTGGATTCAAGCGGTCCAATGTATCGGGCTTATGTGGAGGCAACTCTCTCACTATCGCTCTCTCTCCTGCTGACTGTGCCTCCCTCCCACATGGAGGTTCACCAGTGCCTTGGCCGCTGCCTTGCATCGCTTATCACCACGCTTGGGCCTGAGCTCCAGGGTTGGTCATCATATTTGGATTTTCATTGATTACTGCAAAATTGTCATATATGATAACTGTCAAGCGTAGTGGTTAAAATATGAGGCCTTGGCATGAACTGTGTGTTAGTGTAAGAAAGATCATTTTCACCTTCATGTTTAGGTTCAAAAACATAAATCTAGTACTATATGTGTAATTTAGAAATGTTACACTTCTGTAATAGCGTTTGAACTGTATAACACAGCAATCAATTTCAACACATAGAGTATCAACAAATACACATATGGACTTCATGTTTAGGTTAGGTCATCTGTTTTTGTGCACCATTGAAATGTAGTTTTGTTGGTGTTGGGCCAACATCCCTGGTGTTGGGCTAGCGGTGAGGGTGCCGGCTTAGGATCCTAGGATCCTGGGTTTGAATCCCGGTCGATCGCTGAATTAACGCCAGGGGGGTTGACTCAGCCTGTCATCCTTCCGAGGTCAGCTAATTGAGTACCAGTTCACTGGTAATTCCCTGTTTGTCGTTAAAGGCGACAAAAAGGGTTGGCGTCAGGAAGGGCATCCGGCCGTAAAACATTGCTTCAAAAAGGGGACCGAAAAACAACAACAACCACGGTTCCCGAAAAAGGCCAACCCCCGCTTTGCGGGGAAAAATGGCCTCTAAAGGTGGTTATTTTTTTAAATATTGAAATGTAGCTTTGTGTGTTATATGTTTCCTTAGTTAGATTAAGGGTGCCGTGTGATCTGTTCTTCCTGTCACACCTGTGAAGGCCAGGCAAGGTGAGGTGAAGGGACTCCCGGAAGGATCATGAATATTAGTTGCCCCAGGATGTGGCATGATACGGTTCACTTAGTTTTCCCCCTCCCTCCGGCGCCTGCGTGGGCCTGAGGATGTGATGTCCCTGTTGCTGTAAATGTCGTCACCCTGTGTGGGCCGTAACATGTAATGTAAAAAAACGTAACAATTGGCCTATTTCTCTGCACATGCCACTGTGCTAAATGTTTTATTGTGGGTGGGAGGGATCTGCAATCAGAGGGGACCTGCGCCCAAAATATTTTTGGAATGCAGCGACGTCTCTGATCACACCTATACTATGTTGTGCAGGCCTACAAACTTGGCAACCATTTTAGACGAGTAGCATGTTCTTGTACCGTGATCGATTGCAGTGCCAGTCTGTCTGTATATGTCAGGAAATTATATTCTTTCAAAAGTAATTTTGTTGTCTTCCTATGGAGAATACCTGCAAACAAATAAAACTAGAACGTCAATCAGTCAAGAGCATACCTCCACCTGGTTGGCCATATCACTCAATGGTGAGGTATCACTTAAAAAATTCTACTAGCTGTATCTGGATCAGGATCTTCATCAAAATTGAATCGATTCTTCCTTGTCACACACAGCCTGTCAAACAATTTTCGTTCACATCCATCCTTAACTTTTTGAGATATCCTGCTATGTATCGTTTATGGCCCTATCTCCCAATGGTGAAAGATCACTTTAAAATTCTAGTAGCCGGATCTGGATCCGGATTTTCACCAAAATATAATCATTTCGTCCTTGTCACATACACTACATCTCTGCCAATTTTCGTCCGAATCCGTCCACAACCTTTTGAGATATTTTGTTCACCAACGGACAAACAAACGGACAATCAAATGAAAAATCACTCATAGAGTGGCACTTGGCAAAAGATAACAAAGTATAATGGCACTCAGTAGAGCATCCTTTTGACAAATAATTGGTGGTTGAATTATGTGACCTGAAATGCAAATCTTCTTCAAATAAAGTTAATCAGATGAAAATTGTCAATTTTAGAAATTTGTCCTATGTTGACCTTTTGGCCTATGCTGACCTCAAAAATAGTCGGTGGTTGGTTTCATTATGCTGATATGCAAATCCTATTCAGATTTCAAGTCAATCGGATGAAAATTGAGGATTTTAGAAATCTGGCCTATGTTGACCTTTTGGCCGATGTTGACCTCAAAAATAGTTGGTGAGTGAATTCAGTTAGCGGATATGAAAATCCTATTCAAATTTCAAATCAATCGGATGAAAATTGAGGATTTTATAAATTTGGCCTATGTTGACCTTTTGGGCTATGTTGACCTCAAAAATAGTTGGCGGTTGAATTCAGCGACCAGATATGCATATCGTCTTCAAATTTTAAGTTAATTGGAAGAAAATTGACAATTTTTGAAATTTGACCTATGTTGACCTTTTGGCCTATATCGACCTCAAAAATAGTGGTTGGTTTCATTAAGCTGATATGCAAATCCTATTCAGATTTCATGTTAATCGGATGAAAATTGAGGATTTTAGAAATATGAAAAAAGTGGTTGACCATTGGCCTATGTTGACCTTTTGGCCTATGTTGATCTCAAAAATAGTTATTGGTTGAATTCAGTTAGCTGATATGAAAATCCTATTCAAATTTCATGTTAATCGGATGAAAATTGATGATTTTAGAAATTTGATAAAAAGTGGTTGACCTTTGGCCTATGTTGACCTTTTGGCCTATGTTGATCTCAAAAATAGTTGGTGGTTGAACTTAGGTTGCTGATATGAAAATCCTATTGAAATTTCAAGTAAATCGGATGAAAATGGAGGATTTTAGAAATTTGAAAAAAGTGGTTGACCTTTGGCCTATGTTGATTTGCAAAATAGTTGGTGGTTGAATTCAGTTAGCTGATATGTATATCCTATTCAAATTTCAATACAATCGGATGAAAATTGAGGATTTTAGAAACTTGAAAAAAAGTGGTTGACCTTTGGCCTATGTTGACCTTTTGACCTCAAAAAATATAGGATTTCTTCGGACCACGGACTACCATTTGGAGAAGTTTTGTGAAGATCGGTTTAAATTTGTGACCTGTAGGCAAGTATAAGTGAGTGTAGAGACACACAAATGCACAAACCGGAGTGATCAACATACTTGTCCAAAATTTTTTTTTGGGCCAAGTAACAAACAAACAAACAGACAGATAGGGGTGAAAACATAACCTCCATCCACCTTTGGTGGCAGAGGTAACGAGAAAGCATCTCAAATTGCAAAGCCCGGCCGCATTGGTTTAAAAAAATATATCATAGTCTACGCTCGTGGATGTCCACTCGTGGATATCATGATCCTTTCGGCTCTAGAGCTCGTACACTGAATGGATCAGGACATAACAGGACATAAAACACGCATGCATTGGGTGGACAAAATGGACACAGAGGATCTCCAACTAAACTTGACAAAAACAACAGTCCTTGCCAAGTAAAAAAAAGAAGAAATTATACTGTACATCTTATTACAATAGAGCAAACGTACATGGTTATGTATGTTTATATTTATATGCGACCCAAACGTCTTCTTCTTCTTCAAATATAATGAACACCCAAAACAGTCCGCGAACTCTTAATTACGTTTAGTCTGCTGAGACCCCTCAGACCCTTGACGACCCTTTAAGTCCCCCATGACTCTTAAGACCACCAAGATCCCTGAAGACCGAAAATACCCCGAAGACCCCAAAGACTCCAAAAACCCCAAAGACTCAAAACACCACAAAGATCCAAAATACCCTTAAAGGCCCTGAGGATCCAAAACACCCAAAATACCCCAAAACATCTCAAATACCCAAAACACCCCGAAGACCAAAAACACCCCGAAGACCCAAAACACCCCGAAGACCCAAAACACCCCGAAGACCCAAAACACCCCGAAGACCCAAAACACCCCGAAGACCCTGAAGACTCCAAAGACCCTTAAATACTCTTTAGACCCAAAAGACCCTTATATCCCCCGAAGAACCAAAATACCCTTAAGACCCAAAAGCCCCTGAAGCCCCAAAGACCCCGAAGACCCATAACACTCAAAATACCCTTAAAGGCCCAGAGGATCCAAAAGACCCTGAAGACCCAAATGACCCCGAAGACCAAAAACGCCATGAAGACCCAAAAGACACCGAAATGGTAAAATATGCCTATCCCTCTGAGACGATGTGTGGTGAGGCGCGCGGAGCATGGCGAGTCACACTAGTCTGTATAATCTGCCTTTTGCTGTATTATTTGTAACATTGATTTTCCCAAAAACTTTTCTGTGAGTGCAGGAGTAAGTGGGCTGATTTCAGCAGCGCGTGCTTCATGCCAAGACGCTTGCGCTATCCTGCAGGCCCATACAGGCGCATTGGTACGAGCACAGGCAATCACTTGTCTGCAGCAGCTACACATGTTTGCTCCAAGGCATGTCAATTTGGCTGGACTCGTCCCTGAGCTCTGTGTGAGTAATTGGAGAAACGTGAATGCACACTAGATCAAGTACTAAGGCCTTTTTCTCAGGTTATCATTACTAAGGTATTCTCATTTGTCTTTGCCATTGCATATTGTATTCTGTTTTCTAACAGGGATTATGCACAACCGACCAGTTTACATCAATACTCATGTTTATGTTCACTAATGGGCTGATGCTGAACAAAGTTACTGGCGTTCTTACTCTGCCTACCTACATTACAGGCACATCTCTATAGCTCTCATCTGCTCTTGAGGCGTGCAGCAGTGGCATGTTTGCGGCAGCTGGCACAGCGCGAGGCGGCTGAAGTTTGCGAGCATGCAGCCGGTCTTCCTGTCGGTGCAAATGGCACAGGTAAAGATCCTCCAATCTTTTCTTTGTAAGTCGTCTGACCAGCGAGTTTTACAACATGATTGTATGTCTGTACGACAGCACCCAGTGGGATGGAAAGCTCCTTGGAAGGTGTCCTGTTTTCAATGCTGGACCGGGAGACAGATCGCAAGTTGTGCTTGGACATTCGGGACACAATCGGCCACATGTTGTCTTCACTTGCGGTTGACAAGCTCGCTCACTGGCTGTATCTCTGCAAAGAGGTTCTCACAGCTTCTACAGGTGTGGTTTCCTCCAATGTTGCTCCCTGCTCCAAACAACTATAGGTGCTGTTATTTTCGTTGTATTTTTATTTGTTACTTTTGATGGTATAGCTTATTGGCGGTTACTGTGCAACAGAGTCTGGTGGTATTCCACCCATCGAGCCAACTCAACCTGACGAGGGGGACAAATCGGAAGTCACAGACGATGACACCATGTTTGCGGTGTCTGGACGGAGAGAAGAGCGGGGGTCAGCAATCATTGCTCCTCGCTGGGCGACACGTGTGTTTGCAGTCGAGTGCTTGTGCCGTGTGGTTGCGCTTTGTGCCCAGGGAGACCCAGCACACTTTGATCCAGTGCTTGCCAAGGAGCGATGTTTTGAAGATGAGACAGGTACTGATCGAGTATCTATTTCCTACAAGGTCCAAAAGACTGTTTATTAATTCTGACATTTACTTAAACACTTTGGAAAAAAAAAAAAAAAATTGGATGAAAAAAAATTGCTTTGCAGAAGTGCTCCAATTATACGATTTACTTGAAAAGCCCCATCAAAATGTGGTCAACAGTAATACATAACTTTCCTTTACCCATTCGTCTGTCTCTGACACCCCCTTTTTATTATCATTTCTATGATTCCCGAACGTCAGTTTGTCCAATCGGAAGCCTCAGCCAAGTCAACCCGGATGTTCTGGGAATTGCCATAATTAAGCCTCCTCCTATTAATAGCATAGGGGGAGGTTTATTGCTGTTGTAGGGTTTCGTTCTACAATTAGTGCCCCCAATTTTTTAATGGTATCACAAAGTTTCTTAGACCCCTCAGAGTACTAAACCACCATTTTGAATATACAGTGCATTCAGAAAGTATTCAGACCCCTTCACTTTTTTCACATTTTGTTATGTTGCAGCCTTATGCTGAAATCGTTTAAATTCATTTTTTCCCTCATCAATCTACACTCAATACCCCATAATGACAAAGAGAAAACAGGATTTTAGAAAGTTTTGCAAATTTATTAAAAAGAAAAAACCGAAATATCACATTGACATAAGTATTCAGACCCTTTGCTATGACACTTGAAATTTACGTCAGGTGCCTCCCATTTCTCTTGATAATCTTTGAGATGTTTCTACACCTTGATTGTGGTCCACCTGTGGTAAACTCAATTGATTGGACATGATTTGGAAAGGCACACACCTGTCTATATAAGGTCTCACAGCTGACAATGCATATCAGAGCAAAAACCAAGCCATGAGGTCGAAAGAACTGCCTGCAGAGCTCAGAGACAGGATTGTGTCGAGACACAGATCTGGGGAAGCCTACAAAAAATTTCTGCTGCATTGAAGGTTCCCAAGAGCACAGTGGCCTCCATAATTCTTAAATGGAAGAAGTTTGGAACAACCAGGACTCTTCCTAGAGCTGGCCGCCCGGCCAAACTGAGCAATCGGGGGAGAAGGGCCTTGGTACGAGAGGTGACCAAGAACCCGATAGTCACTCTGGCTGAGCTCCAGAGATCCTGTGTGGAGATGGGAGAAACTTCCAGAAGGACAACCATCACTGCAACACTCCACCGATCTGGGCTTTATGGCAGAGTAGCCACACGGAAGCCTCTCCTCAGTGAAAGACACATGAAAGCCCACAGAATCTTGTTTCTCACAGTCTGAGAGTCCTTTAGGTGCTTTTTTGCAAACTCCAAGTGGGCTTTCATGTGTCTTGTCATGAAGATGCAGTTATATCTTGTGTCTTAATACATATGTTGTACTAAATTAATATAATTAATTGCAGTTTGTAGAAGAACAAGAAAGTGTGCAATTCATTTGATTCCCCAGGGAATGGTATTTCTCCCGCTCAGTTGCTATGCGACTATCTCTTCTCCAGTGGGAGGACGACTGCTTAATCTCATACAAATGTTAACACTTTTTAATGTAACTTCAGAACTACACTATATACTTGTACAAATTTACTTGCAATTAAAGAGGCTTGTTCTATAGTTTAAATCATTGAGTATACGAGTTAAAGTTTTAAAATCCATTGAAAAGTAATACGAATCAAAGGAAAGTCTTTTGGAAAACAAAGTAAGTTTTGTGAAACTTTTAATTATCGGCTCACCAGGTGTGGATCACGTCATGCAACACGGATTTGACCTTCACACCTAATAAGAAAGTTTAAAGAGTTGCAAACGGCGAGAAACTTTTCCCCAACATATATATGTTGAAATCTGAATACACAGCTTATTTTGTTTAATACAATGATTACATACAGTCACGTGAAAAAGTAAGTACACCCCATGTAAAGTTTTGACTTTTTCAACATATTTCAACATACAGCTATTTGATCTTCATTTCAACAATATTGAGAGATAAAGGTGATATAATATAACAAATATCATGAAACATTTACATTTTGTAGTCCATTGTATAATTTAAATAAACAAATGCAAATTTTGCATGTGGAAAAAGTAAGTACACCCTTGGCTCCAATAGGTGGAATTGTCCCCTTTGGCAGAAACAACCTCAAGTAGGCGTTTCTTATAACTGTCTACCAGTCTCTGACATCGACTGGGATAAATTTTTGCCTAGTCATCCATGCAGAATTCTTTCAGCTGTGCGATGTTTGAGGGGTTTCTTGCATGCACAGCTCGTTTCAAATCCCCCCACAACATCTCGATGGGATTTAGATCCGGGCTTTGACTTGGCCATTCCAGAACCCTCCATTTCTTTCTTTTCAGCCATTCCTTGGTGGATTTACTGGTATGTTTAGGGTCATTGTCATGTTGCAAGGTCCACCTTTGGTTGAGCTTCAACTTTCCGACAGATGGCCTCACATTATCCTCAAGCACCCTCTGGTACAATGAAGAATTCATAGTGGATTCTATGATGGTGAGCTGCCCAGGCCCTGATGCAGCAAGGCTGCCCCAAACCATAATATTTTCACCACCATGCTTTACAGTTGGTATCAGGTTCTTGTGGTCAAATGCTGTCTTTGGTTTTCACCAAACATGTCTTCTGCTACTGTGGCCAAATCGCTCTACCTTTGACTCATCTGTCCAGAGCACCTTGTTCCAGAAGTGCTGGTCTTTGCCGTGGTGTTCATTGGCAAACTTTAGTCTTGCCCTGATGTTCTTTCTGGACAGCAAAGGTTTCCTCCTGGCACACCTCCCATGTAGATCAAATTTGTGCAGCCTCTTTCTTCTGGTAGACTCGTGCACTTTGACATCAACAGTGGCAAGAGCAACCTGTAGGTCCCGTGATGACATTCTGGGGTTCTTAGAGACTTCTTTCAGCATCTTGCGGTCTGCTCTCGGGCTGAACTTGCTGGGGCGGCCTGGCCTGAACAAGTTGGCAGTTGTTTGGAATCTTCTCCACTTGTAGATGCTCTTCCGGACAGTCGAATGATTGATTTCAAATTGTTTGGAGATCTCTTTAAATCCCTTCCCAGACTCGTAGGCATCTATAACCTTTTCTGAAGGCCTCAGAGAGCTCTTTTTATCTCGGCATGGTGACGCCGCACACTTCAACAACAAAGAGCAAACCAAACTAAATGTCTGAGGTTTAAATAAGACAGGTTCCTCCAAGATCCTCTCTAACGATGTTCTAATCATTTCTACTTGAGCTGGTGCACCTGATTCTAATTTTAGGTATTTGAATTAGTGATAAATGTAGGGGTGTACTTACTTTTTCCACATGCGAAATTTGCATTTATTTTTATTTAAATTATACAATGGACTACAAAATGTAAATGTTTCATATTTGTTATATTATATCACCTTTATCTATCAACATTGTTGAAATTAAGATCAAATAGCTGTATGTTGAAAGATGTTGAAAAGGTCAAAACTTTACATGGGGTGTACTTACTTTTTCACGTGACTGTATATGTATTATATGAAGAGTACATTTATTTGTGATACAGATGTTAAATGAAAGAAAACTTATTCTTTAGTCTATCACAAATCAAATTGCGAAGCTCTGATAAAACTAACTCAGACGTGCAGGCTGGTCGCCCCGGCAACCGTTTGCACATTAGCCCTGCCTCTAACACAGCCTGATTTACGACTTTTAGTCCAAAGCTCTCAGTAAAAAAGTTAGAACTGGTAGATTTTATAGAATACAATTAACGCTGATGAATATATTATATATATATATATATATATATATATATATATATATATATATATATATATATATATATATATATATATATATATATATATATATATATATATATATATATATATTAACGAAGCTTAACCAAGCAATTAAAACTCGTGTTTGCAGCAAGCAGTTGAGGCTCAAGAAAGTCACTCTGTTCACAAATTTAGTACGCAAATAATTAATTTCACTTCGACAGACTTCATCACTTAATGTGGTGCTGTATCCACCGACCCTTGTTAATAGAAACAATGAAAGAGAGCCAGAAACCTGAAACTTTATCTTCACCTCCTTTCTATCAAGGCCATCTTCTCACCTGTGGAACTGACTTCCAGAGTCTTTCTCGAGCCCTTCCCTGCATAATTCTGTCGCCTACCACTACCTTCTGGTCTCTCCCATTTCCACTACTGGGCTCTACTACACCAACTGCGATCCTGTTCCCACTCTTTTGGAATTCCTCTTTCTGTACTGTGGTGCATTTATTTGTTGTTGTCTCACTGTTTTCCCTTCGCCCCACTTAGTCTGTTTATCCATTGCTCATGTTGTTTTGCTTTTCCATGAACCTCAAACCTGTATCAAAACACCGATGTGCACTATAGTGTGGCTTATCTTAGAAATACTGCTTCTTATCGAATAGGGTAGTTATATATCTTTCCCTAAGTGTGTGACACAAAATATCTATTATACTCGTATATTTGTTATTATTATCATCATTATTGGTCTCATTATTGCCTAACTTTACTTTTTTTTCTCTTGCGTTTACTAAACACAGTGGACTTCCTGGTTCTACATTTGCCGGAGTTGATCCGTATGGCCTTCATGGCAGCGACTGATCAAAGTGAGCAGCTTCGTGCTGCTGGCCTTCACGCCCTGCAAGATATCATCCTGCGATTCGCCACTGTGCCTGAACCCGATTTCCCTGGGCATCTTCTTCTTGAACAGTACCAAGCCAATGTTGGTGCTCATAGTTTAAAAATTTAAACTTTATACGTTGCTTGCTTTTTGCTTTGTAATTATGTTTATTTGAATCACATTTTTGTGTTCATTGATATATTTTTGTGTCTTGTTCAACTTATTCCCAAGGATGATTACTATCACGAATGACTGAAAAGATCACTTTGTTGTTTGCATTTAAAGACCAACTTCACCTCCTTTCAAGAGTTGCATGAATGCCTGGTGCTCCCCTCCATTGTGTTGTCTGATATGGCAATATTCCAGCATAAGAGCTTTCCACGTTTCTGCATATTTCCTTATTTTCTGAATGTCTGAGCAATTTCCGAGATTTGTGTCCAAAAAAAAACTGGTAAAACAGGGTGTTTCAAAAAAGTGGACTATTTGAGCAGCCTGATATTCTGTCATTTCTAATGCTATACCCTCCTCTCTTGCAGGTTATGGTGGTGGTGATGGTGGTATGCCATTTCTAAGAAGTAGTCAGTGGGACCCTATGTCAACTATGGTGTTCACAGTGGAACAAAAAAAAAAATGAAAATCGTGACTTTGTGGTTCGACAAAATCCTACGTGCAGGTGCGCCGACAATACTGTCAGTATTATCATGTTCACACCCATAATGGACCTTCCAATGGGAGCATTCAGCGGCTTGTGGATCACTTCCAAGCACATGGAGGCATGAAATCAAAATAAAGGCAACAATGGCCGCCAACCAAATGTTACCAAGGACCAAGGGAACATTGATCTTGTGAGAGATTCTGCTATCCAAAGACCTAAGAAATCCCACCGTCAGCATTCCCGAGAATTGGCGATCTCAGCCTCATCTATGTGGCAAATTCTCACTTCTGAACTCAAGCTTTACCCCTACATCATATCTGTAAGGCATAAACAAATCTGCATGGCATGGCAAGACAAGTGACAATGTGTGATTGGTTCATTGGTCGAATGGAAGGTACCCAAATTGGATCAACTCCTTGTGGTTCAGTGATGAAGCACACTTCCATTTGAATGTGGCTATCAACCGTCACAACATGTTTTGGGGTCCTGCGCTTCCTGAGGTATCTGAGATGTCTCTCAAGGGCTCCAACTCCACTTGCTTCTGTGCATTGAATGCCAGATGGGATAAGCTGGGACTGTATTGGTTCGAGGAGGCCATTGGTAAGACAGTGACAGTCAACAGCGCATGGTACCATGAGGTCTCGCGCTGATTCCACGCTGATCTCGCTCACTACCGTCTCCAAACCAATTCAGACTTGCATGGTTCATGCAGGACGGTTCCCCACCTCACAATGCAGGTGAAACCATTGACTTGCTCCACCAACTGTTTGGAAGTCATGTCATCAGCCTAGGCACCGCAAATGAATGTGCGTCTCACAGCTCAGATTTGAATCCATTGCATTTTCTTTATTTTGGGGTGCTGCGAAAGGCCAAGTTTATACCAACAATCCTCAATCCCTGGCTGTCCTGAAGCAGGAGGTGGAGGACTACTGTCAGGCAACCACCCCAGCAATTTTGGAGTCAGGATCAAAGCCTGTTTGAACAGAGGCAGAGCACACATTGAAAATGTCAATTACAAGCAGTGTGATGAGTGATTTGAAAATGGCATGGTGTATGCTTTCCAGAAATTTATCACTGAACTTGCTACCTTTTGTTATTTTTCTACAAAGAAACTTTCAAACAGTCCATCTTTTTTGAAACACCCTGTATATTAATGATGGTATGGTATATATATATACTGTATATATATATATATATATATATATATATATATATATATATATATATATATATATATACAGTGGTACCTCGGCTTACGAGTGCCCCAACGTACGAGTTTTTCGGGATACGAGCCGTCGCTCGGGCGGTTTGTTGCTTTGGGATACGAGCCGAGATCCGATGTACGAGCTCAAAAAATTTATTTTTTTGAATTTTCCGGTTGTGGCTTCCGGTTCCGGTCACGCGGTTATCTTGCCGTGAAAGCATCTCTGCTTGGATATAAAACACGCAATCGTCGAAATACATGAGCGAGGAATCTCCTTGCTCCAGCCGGTGACGTCATCGGCGGGGATCCCCGCCTCCAGAGTGGCTGGTCACGTGACCGCCAAAGCGTGTCGCGCGTGCGGTATAATGAGCTACACCTGTGGATCACGTGACCACGGAAGCACGCCTCGCTTGAGAGGCATGGCTTTCGGTTTGCGTTTTGCTTTATAAGGCGCGATAAATGGGCTTTTGAGTGTTAGCGGTTCATGGCGTTGACGGTTCATGGCGGTTCATGGCGGTTGACGGTTCATGACGGTTCATGGCGTTGACGGTCAAAAACCCATTACATCAATTTTACCAGGCACTGTACAGTAAGTACAGTGGACACCAAATGCACGGTGGAAGGCTAGAAGTAGAAGATCGTCCAAGACAAGTGAGAATAAGCCATACTTTGGAGGAGATGACGTCATTCGCTGTTCCGATAACCAAAGATGTGGTATAAAAAACCAGGTGAGCTAACAATGCAGCAATGAAGGAATTCGGCCAAGGCACCGGCACACAACGACCTACCTACATCGAAAGACTCAATGCCAATAGTGACAGAAGCCAAGACGGCCGGCTTAAACACCGCCGAAAGACCACGGTGTACCAACTTACGATGCAGAACATCTTGCACTTAATATGATGACAACAGGTGCCATCCTCTGACGTACCATTACAGGTACAGGTACAGTACACGTGAGCACAGACACAGAGCAAAAGTTCACTGAAACCGAGATTAAGAAAAAAGAAAAAACACCTCGTGGTCCGTGCTCGATATCCGAGTTTCAATCTTTTCAAACACATGATGCTCTCGGTCACGGTATCTCCTGCGAGCTGCTTCTCCTTCAACCACACAAACAACAACTTCTCCATATCTTCATGGATAGAGGTCCGGAGCTTTGAAATAATCGTAACGCCCTTGGCTGGCGTTATAGCCTTTATGGACTCCTTCTGCTTCAAAATCGTACATATCGTAGAAGGAGTACGATCGTACTGCCTCGCCAAGTCGACAACACGCACACCTCACCTGGCATGCTCTTCTCCTCTGCTTAATAAAACCAGTTTATTTCTTTACATTCTCTTGTATTATGTACAGTATATACGAGGTCGTGCTTGTTTATACATTATTTGTTATTTATAAAGTACATTTTTGTTATTTAAAAGCACCTAACAAAAAAAATTGGTGTTTTTTTTTTTGAGGCTGGAACGGATTAATAGCATTTCAATGCATTTGAATGGGAAAATTTGCTTTGACTTACGAGCGATTTGGCTTACGAGCTCCGTCACGGAACGGATTAAACTCGTAAGCCGAGGTACCACTGTATATATATATATATATATATATATATATATATATATATATATATATATATATATATATATATATATATATATATATATATATACATACATACATACATATATATATATATATATATATATATGTATATATATATATATATATATATATATATATATATATATATATATATATATATATATATATATACATACATACATACATGCATACATACATACATACATACATACATACATACATACATACATACATATATATATATATTGTTACGTGCTCTTCCCCGACCCCCTGGTCACGGTGTACCTCCGAGCCCCGAGAGGAGTCACGGCAGAAAAATGTGTTACTCTGTGTCAAAAACAATGATGAAACCACACCAATGGTTACCAACAAACAAATACTGTATTAAAAATCACACAGGAATAACAATACAACAATGATAGCAATCAATAATCTTATGATGGTACCATCAGCTAGGGTAAGATAACTCACTGTGCTCCCAGTGATTGAAAAAGAACACTCCCAAATGTCTCTATAACTCTTGTCTTCGAGCTCAGAGTTGATCCCCTCCAGCGATCGTCAGAACGATGTTGAATCGAAACCCGAATCCCGTTCAGGTGACAGGCCCAGTCACGCCGCCAAAACTGCACAAAGGTGCACGCGGCCAAAGCAGCGCAAATAGTCAAGCGGCCCAAAGCTGCGTCAAAGCGCACTCAAGGCGACTGGGAAATCACACCCTCTGGTATGGAGGTTTTACCACTCCAAATCGGCGAACCTCAGGTTTGCCTTCAAAATCCGCGTTGCACACACACATCCCAGATAGACGTCTGAATTGTGACAACGGCTGATGCGAAGCAAAGACCTTCATGATGAGCAAAGCGCACGAGTCAAAATGGCCGACGGCTCGCACCCGAGACGTAATGACACGACGACGATTCCTCGGAATCCAACGTCAAACCTGACACGCAGGCTGATCAGTCACAGCGATAACACCTCTGTCGAAGGAATCACTGCCCCGGGAAACCTGAAAGTTCACTAGCGACTTTCGTTCGACAACGTTCGCTCAGGACGAAGAAGTGACTGCTTCTTCTCCGACTTCACTCGCTCCGCCTCTTTTCCCCTCTTCTTCCTCTTCATCGCCGTCCGGTTCCTGTTTCATTTTAAAACATTCCTTTTACCTTTTGACAATAATAATTGATATTTCCCTCAAACAACAATACTAATAATACATGGAACCAGAAATCTCTCAAGTGGATGAAAGCCACCACAACGGAAGTGACGAATCCGTAACACTTCCCCCCCTCAAGAAAGAAAGTTTGAACATAGGGAAAACTTTCTTTGCAGGCAAAACATTTTTTTTGAATGAAGGTTAAGGGGTTGTGATCAAAAATCCAAAACAAAGCAAATCTATAGCACTTTTTTAGGGAGGCCGAGCTGAGAGCCAGTTTTCATGGTGGTTGGGTGGTGAGGCCTGGAAGTATTCACTACATGGACGCCTTTAGGAATGTGGAGTTCACGGTTAATCCGTGTAGGAATCTTGGCTCGGCTGCTCCGCAGCATTCAGTGCTTCAAACTCTTTCTAACTTTCATAATAATCACGGTTGGAGTGCTTGTCGCTGTCGTCACGTGAATAGCGGTCTCCTTCTCGGCCACTACCCTGATAATCATCCCTTCGGGAGCTATAGCCACCCCTGACACTACCTCCACGTTTTCCTCCTCTGTAGCCCCCTCGACGCCCATGGCCTGCCTTCTCTACTATTAAGGTTCGACCATCCAAATCCTTGCCATTCCAATCCTTTTCTGCATCTTTGGCATCCTTTGTGTTTTCAAACGTGACAAAGCCAAACCCTCTTGACTTTTGCGTCTCCCTGTCTTTTATCAGCCGCACTTCCAAGAGGGGTCCATATTGGCCGAAGACAGAGTCAAGAACAACTTCCCTGGTTTTGAAGTTCAGTCCACCCACAAAGAGCTTGCCAACATTGCCTCCATCCCTGCCTTGCGTGTGCTGGCACTTAGTTTTTGGGTACCTGACAAGACGTGCCTGTGCAAAGCGTGACGTCAGTACCTTCCTCTTCTCTTCAGAGCGCTTCCTACCCATAGCACGAGTCGCGGCACAGGATGGAAAGATACCCAGAATCTTCTGCTCTAACTGTGCCGTGTTATTTTCCATGCTAGGCTTTTCAACAAACATCGGGTTACCAGAGACTTGACCACCGGCCAAATCATTCCCGATCACAAAAGATATTCCCTCTACACGTCTACAGGTAGAATGGCTTGTAACCCTACGGTGACCGGTCCTGACACCAAATAAGACTTCAAATGGATGACATGAAGTGGAGCTTTAACACAGCCACCCTGTAAAAGAACACTCACACCAGTTGCCGTCTTCTCTGACAATGGCAAAATGCCTTCCAGCATTAAAGATTGATGTGCTCCTGTGTCCCTCAATACCCTAACAGGTCTCTAGTTAGTCAAGTCTCCATCCAGTGACACAAACCCCTCTGAAATAAAAGGTTTGTAACCCTTTTGAGCAAGGTCATTCTGTGATGCCATAACCTTGGCAGGAGAACCTTCACAAGGCACTGTCCTCCAAGGACGATTTCTCGCATTTGCCAATGCATTCGGAGTTGTACTAATCTGACTCCGCTCCTGATTTTTCCTTTTCAGGGCATAACATTGGGACATCAAATGTCCAGGTTTCTTGCAAAAAGCGTAAGTAGGCCCAGCGGGAAAACTCGTGGTCTGCCTCGAGCCCCCCGGAAGATATGTCTGTCTTGGAACTGTAGACTTCTGATCCCTAAGAGTCGCGGTATCAGATTTGTCCCCATAGTCATCTCTAGGCCGCCTCCACTAATATTGGTTCTCCGCCCCTGATTTACCATAACTCCCCTGGCTAACTCTAGGCGGGAAGTTAGGTTTGTGGAACCCCATCCTGTGTGTCAAGGCATAGTCATCTGCCACGGTTGCTGCCTCACACAACTCTGGTACTTTCTTTTCCTCCAGATGTACTTTAATGTTTGCGTGGACCCACTGTTTGAATTCCTCCACCAAGATCAATTGTCGCAACAGGTTGAAGTCTTTCCCAACCCCCTTCGAATCACACCACCGATCAAACATGGTTTCCTTCATTCTGGCAAACTCCACATGGGTCTCACTCTCCCTCTTCCTGGCATTCCGGAATTTTTGCCGGTAAGCTTCAGGGACCAATTCATAGGCTTTGAGAATGGTTTTCTTCACTGTCTCATAACCTGCACATTGGTCAATCGGTAAAGCCGAAAATATATCTTGAGCTTTACCCACCAAAACACTTTGCACTAACATAGTCCAGGACCCCACAGGCCATTTTAGCATTTGAGCCACTTTCTCAAAGTGTAAAAAAAACTTGGCTACCTCCTTTTCATTGAAGGGTGGAACCAGCAGCCTCACATGCTTACCAACATCCCAGGTGTTCTGACTAGTTGTCGAACCAGCCGGCATGGATGCTACCTCTCCCCGTTCTCTCATTAATTCCAGTTCCTTGAGTTTAATTTCTCTCTGACACTCCATGTCACGTTCATCCCTGGTGTTGGCTTAGCGGTTAGGGTGCCGGCGTAGGATCCGAGGATCCTTGGTTCGAATCCCGGTCGATCGCTGAATTAACGCCAGGGGGGTTGACTCAGCCTGTCATCCTTCCGAGGTCGGGAAATTAAGTACCAGCTTGCTGGGATGAATGATCCCGGTGTGTACCCCGGTTTAGAATAGGTACACCGTATCCCTGCGCATCGTAAGAGGCGACCAAGGGTTGTCGTCAGGAAGGGCATCCATCCGGCCATAAAAACATTGCCTCAAACAGGGAACCATGATTGTCATGGGGCCCGCAAGGCTAACCTCCGCTCTAGTGGGGAAAATGGCCTTAAAACGATCATTCATTCATTCATTCACTCCATGTCACGTTCCTTTAACTCCCTTTCGGCTCTTCTTTCCTCTGCTCGTTTCTTCCTCGGGTTCTCGTTCCTGTTCTACTCTTTTTTCCACGAGTTCCCTTTCAACTCTCCTTTCCTCTGCTCTTCTTTCTTCTTCAGCTCTCCTTTCCTCTGCTCTTCTCTCCTCGAGTTCTCTTGCAGCTCTCCTTTCCTCTGCTTTTAACCTTTCCTGGCTCTGCAGTTGCATCTCCGTTTTCCGGAGCTCCACATTTTCTTTTTCCTCGGGTAACCAATCCAAGGCTACCTCTGTCCATGTTCCCTGTCCCACCAGAGATTCTACCACCAATGTCTGCATCTCTGCTTTCTTCATATTCAGTCGGACCTCCAAGTTAAAATGTCTGGCCAATATCAAGAGTTCCGATTTTTTTAATGCTTGGAACTGTGCCTCTTTAGGGGACGCCGCAAACGTTTCTGCGTCAAACACCATGTAATGGTGACTATCAGTTAACACCTGTTAGCCTTCACACCAAAATTTCAAAATTTTTGAAAAATTTGGGAATGTTAGAAAAATTCCAAATTTGGGAATTTTGCGAATGCTAGGGAATTCTATCCCGGACGAATAGTATTAGGGAATTTAATCCCGGACGGATGTTATTTAGGGAATTTAATCCCAGACGAAGACCCAATTTCGAGCCCCCAAGTCAATTGGACGAGCCCCCAATTTCTGTCACGTGCTCTTCCCCGACCCCCTGGTCACGGTGTACCTCCGAGCCCCGAGAGGAGTCATGGCAGAAAAATGTGTTATTCTGTGTCAAAAATCAATGGTGAAACCACACCAATTGTTACCAACAAACAAATATTGGATTAAAAATCACACAAGAATAACAGTACAACAATAATAGCAATCAAAAGTACAATCAATGTATATCTTATGATGGTACCATCAGCTAGTATAAAGTAACTCACTGTGCTCCAAGTGAGTGAAAAAGAACATTCCCCAATGTCTCTATATTCCCGTCTTCGAGCTCAGAGTTGATCCCCTCCAGCGATCGTCCGAACGATGTTGAATCGAAACCCGAATCCCGTTCAGGTGACAGGCCCAGTCACACCGCCAAAACTGCACAAAGGCGCACGCGGCCAAAGCAGCGCAAAGAGTCAAGCGGCCCAAAGCTGTGTCAAAGCGCACTCAAGGCGACTGGGAAATCACACCCTCTGGTATGGAGGTTTTACAGCTCCAAATCGGCGAACCTCAGGTTTGCCTTCAAAATCCGCATCGCACACACACATCCCAGATAGACGTCTGAATGGTGAAAACCGCTGACGCGAAGCAAAGACCTTCACGATGAGCAAAGCGCACGAGTCAAAATGGCCGACGGCTCGCACTCGAGACGTAATGACACGACGATAATTCCTCGGAATCCAACGTCAAACCTGACACGCAGGCTGATCAGTCACAGCGATAATACCTCTGTCAAAGCAATCCCTGCCCCGGGAAACCAGAAAGTGCACTAGCGACTTTCGTTCGACAACGTTCGCTCAGGACGAAGAAGTGACTGCTTCTTCTCCGACTTCACTCGCTCCGCCTCTTTTCCCCTCTTCTTCCTCTTCATCGCCGTCCAGTTCCTGTTTCATTTTAAAACATTCCTTTTACCTTTTGACAATAATAATTGCTATTTCCCTCAAACAACAATACTAATAATACATGGAACTAGAAATGTCTCAAGTGGATGAAGCCACCACAACGGAAGTGACGAATCCGTAACAATATACAGTCACGTGAAAAAGTAAGTACACCCCATGTAAAGTTTTGACTTTTTCAACATATTTCAACATACAGCTATTTGATCTTCATTTCAACAATATTGATGGATAAAGGTGATATAATACAACAAATATCATGAAACATTTACATTTTGTAGTCCATTGTATAATTTAAATAAACATCAATGCAAATTTCGCATGTGGAAAAAGTAAGTACACCCTTGGCTCTAATAGGTGGTATTGCCCCATTTGGCAGAAACAACCTCAAGTAGGCGTTTCTTGTAACTGTCTACCAGTTTCTGACATCGACTGGGAGAAATATTTGCCCACTCCTCCATGCAGAATTCTTTCAGCTGTGCGATGTTTGAGGGGTTTCTTGCATGTACAGCTAGTTTCAAATCCCCCCACAACATCTCGATGGGATTTAGATCCGGGCTTTGACTTGGCCATTCCAGAATCCTCCATTTCTTTCTTTTCAGCCATTCCTTGGTGGATTTACTGGTATGTTTAGGGTCATTGTCATGTTGCAAGGTCCACCTTCAGTTGAGCTTCAACTTTCCGACAGATGGCCTCACATTATCCTCAAGCATCCTCTGGTACAATGAAGAATTCATAGTGGATTCTATGATGGTGAGCTGCCCAGGCCCTGATGCAGCAAAGCTGACCCAAACCATAATATTTCCACCACCATGCTTTACAGTTGGTATCAGGTTCTTTTCGTCAAATGCTGTCTTTGGTTTTCGCTAAACATGTCTTCTG
The DNA here is from genome assembly GCF_964187855.1 of Myxine glutinosa. Taxonomy (NCBI): domain Eukaryota; kingdom Metazoa; phylum Chordata; class Myxini; order Myxiniformes; family Myxinidae; genus Myxine; species Myxine glutinosa. The sequence continues at coordinate 192,554,117 of NC_136261.1, forward strand.
GTACTGTGGCCAAATAGCTCTACCTTTGCCTCATCTGTCCAGAGCACATTGTTCCAGAAGTGCTGGTCTTTGCCTCGGTGTTCATTGGCAAACTTTCGTCTTGCCCTGATGTTCTTTCTGGACAGCAAAGGTTTCCTCCTGGCACACCTCCCAGGTAGATCAAATTTGTGCAACCTCTTTCTAATGGTAGACTCGTGCACTTTGACATCAACAGTGGCAAGAGCTACCTGTAGGTCCCGTGATGACATTCTGGGGTTCTTAGAGACTTCTTTCTGCATCTTGCGGTCTGCTCTCGGGCTGAAGTTGCTGGAGCGCCCTGGCCTGAACAAGTTGGCAGTTGTTTGGAATCTTCTTCACTTGTAGATGATCTTCCAGACAGTCAAATGATTGATTTCAAATTGTTTGGAGATCTTTTTAAATCCCTTCCCAGACTCGTAGGCATCTATAACCTTCTTTCTGAAGGCCTCAGGGAGCTCTTTTGATCTAGGCATGGTGACGCCGACACTTCAACAACAAAGAGAAAACCAAACTAAATGTCTGAGGTTTAAATAAGACAGGTTCCTCCAAGATCCTCTCTGACGATGTTCTTATCATTTGCACCTGAGCTGGTGCACCTGATTCTAATTTTAGGTATTTGAAGTAGTGATAAATGTAGGGTGTACTTACTTTTTCCACATGGGAAATTTGCATTTATTTTTATTTAAATTATACAATAGACTACAAAATGTAAATGTTTCATGATATTTGTTGTATTATATCACCTTTATCAATATTGTTTAAATGAAGATCAAATAGCTGTATGTTGAAATATGTTGAAAAAGTCAAAACTTTACATGGGGTGTACTTACTTTTTCACGTGACTGTCTATATATATATATATTATATAATATATATATACATTTGTTGATGTCTGTTCTATTTACATCTCTTCTTTCTCTTGCACTTTCTCTTATGTGACCTTTATAATAATGAGTTTTCTTGTAAGGAACCTCAACACAGGAGGAGTCAATTGGGCCCATCAAAGCCTGCGCTAGTATTTCCATCATATGGTTGTTTGTCCTTTCAAAAATGTTGATCATCAAGCAAGGAAGCAGCACGTACCATTTTAACATATTTTGTATGATTTGGCCTGGGTTTGAACCACTGACCTCCCATACTCAGAGCAGACACACCCAACCATTACACCACTGAGTATGTTGTGATCAAACGTAACAGTGGGTTCACATATAACCCAGGTGGAGGCATATCCATTGACACATTCACATCAAACTCTATTTTCTAGTTGTTGCATTTGATTTGTAAAACGTCATTTCAGATATGTAAAGCACGTGTTATAAAAGTATACCCATTGATGCCATCATGCGGTTTAGGTGTTCATGCCGCCTCTGTACACTTGAGCAAGTTTAGAATGGTAACCATGAGTTGGTGTCAGTGCACTGTCATTATGTGGTTGCTCATAAGTAGGTGCCGCAAGTTACCCAAATGAATGTATTCATATAAAAGTTTGTGAGGAAAAAGTTACACCTCTGTATCTGTTTCTCTCTCTCTCTCTCTCTCTCTCTCTCTCTCTCTCTCTCTCTCTCTCTCTCTCTCTCTCTCTCTCTCTATCTCTATCTCTATCTCTATCTCTATCTCTTCATCTCTCTCTTTATCTCTCTCTTTATCTCCCTCTCTATCTCCCTCTCTATCTCCTATCTCTTTATCTCTCTCTCTTTATCTCTCTCTCCCTCTTTCTCTATCTCTCTCACACACTTTCTCTCACTCCCTCTCTGTGACAAAGTCTGTCTCCCTCCCTCCTTTAAGTAGGTCCTGAGAAGCTATTGAATTAATGTTGTTCTTCGTAGTACATTGCTCGCTTCCAGCCAGCACCTTATTAGTTTTGTATCTTTGTTTACTTTATAGGTAGGAGCAGCCTTGAGGCCGGCCTTTTCTTCAGACACTCCACCTGACATTACTGCCAAGGCCTGCCAGGTAAGAACTGACTTTGGGTTTTTGGTTCTGTTTATATTAGCTCATCAATGTACTCTGTTTATAAGCTAGACTCAAAGGTTATGGGTTAAAGCAGCCTACATGAATTTTAAATTTGTTAAAAATTTAATTTGATGCACTTGCATGTCACAGGGCTGACTTTACATGAACTCCTTCTACCTGCGCGGCAGGTGTGCAGTGCATGGATTGGTAGCGGGGTGGTTAGTGACCTTGGAGACCTCCGGCGAGTGCATCAGCTGCTGGTTTCAGCCTTGGCGCGTGTTAATGCAGGCCGTGCAACACCAGGGCGTCTATACAGCGATGGCTCAGATACCATGCAGCGCCTGGCTGTCCTTGCTGCCTGGGCCAGGGTGAGCAACTTGCAGGGCTGTGTGTGTGTGTGTGTGTGTGTGTGTGTGTGTGTGTGTGTGTGTGTGTGTGTGTGTGTGTGTGTGTGTGTGTGTGTGTGTGTGTGTGTGTGTGTGTGTGTGTGTGTGTGTGTGTGTGTGTTTTACCAAAATATTAGAAGATATGAAATATGTTAATTTATTTTTCTTTGCCTTCATTTCTTTTAAATACTAAGCTGGTGTGGTGCCATTTATGAACAATCTGTAAGTAGTACATAGGTATGGACGAGATTACAGCAATAGTCAGGCATGCACCGTCTCTATCTATATAGCGATCATCTTTGATGCATAGTGATCAAGACTCAACAACCTCTACATGGTTCACTGATCTCCATCCTCCTGTTCTTGGTGTTTTTTGTGGCCATAAACAGGTGTATATAGCTGCAATGAAGGGCCAGGTGGATGAAACTATGGGAGAATCCACATTTGTTTCATTGGTAGAGGATGACAATGGTTGGGTAAATGAAGATTCCATACCCACACAGCCACCACCACCCAGTAGTCTGCTTTCCCTGGTGGTGCCTGAAGTACCCAGGCTAAGTGGACTGTGGCTGGCAGCTCTGCGAGACCACGCACTGCTCACCTTGCCACTGGAATTTTCTAGCCAGCTTCCTTCTGAAGGTTTGATTTTACGAAACATACATGGGGACGGGGGTACCACTGAGTAACTTCATTTCTGTTTCACAAGTGTCGTCTCTGATTAATTTGTAGTGTCATATGTTTTCAGCAGTGCATGCTGCTTACTGCTTGTGTGGTTGCAGCATGGGTTTCTGGCGCTGATTTGTTAACTGGACAAAATTTGCAGAAGTTTCACAGCGACCCATTAATACAAAAACAACACCCACTGTAATAGATAATAATAATAAGTATTTTGTATCGTGTTTTTGTATTGATAGCAGCAAGCATGGTGGGACCTTGACATGAAGAATCTCTTTTGGAGCAGTCTGTCATGAATATGTTTTACTTTGCATTTTCAGGAGGTGCATTTTACTCTCCAGAGACAATGGAGGCTGCACGGGTGCACTATCGTAGTTGCTGGGCACCTCTGTTACATGCAGCTGCACTGTGGCTGCACACTGCAGGGTTTGACAACACTGACACAAAGGGCCCGGATGAATCTAGGGAACCTGGGACTGATTCCTCAACTGCTGTCCCTGCTCACTCCCCTGAGGATATCAACACTGAGCGCTTCCACCTACTTCTTGGTCGGTGAAACTATATATAAATATATATAGATATATACTGTTGAGTCAGGATTTTTTTCACACTAGACCCATGTGAAATTTTTTTATTATTAAATTATATATGTATGTGTATATTAATGTGTTATCGGCGCAAGAGTGGTGCTACTCACCCGATGATTTACACGCTCATCGGGAGACCAACCATTACCTTGGTACCCATGCTTGCATCGTTCAAAAGATAAAAATTCCACTTTTAAGAGTTATAATATTTAAAGTCTCCAAAACTCACATTTGTTTTGAGAAAGATGATTTTCTCTGCCTTTTCAGATGAAAGAGTTTGTTTTGTTATCTTATGCTGCACGGCAACGGTTGCTCGAGTAAGATGTGCATGGAAGAAGTTTCGGGAACTGAGTGGCGTGCTGATGAGGAGGGGAGTGTCTTTGAGGCTGAAGGGAAAGGTCAATGCTGCATGTGTGAGAAGTGTTATGATTTATGGGAGCGAGACATGGATCATGAATGTAGAGCAGCAACGAAGGCTGGAAAGGGTGGAAATGCGAATGGTTCCGTGGATGTGCGGAGTATCGTTGAGAGAGGAAGACAAATGATGAATTGCGAAAGATGATGGGAATAGAGCCTGTGATTGATGCTGTGAAGAGGAACAGGTTGAGATGGTTTGGTCATGTGTTGAGGAAGGATGAAAGTGAATGGTTGAGAAGAGTGATGAAAATTAATGTAGAAGGAAGTAGAGGACGGGGAAGACCGAGAAAGACATGGCTAAAGATGGTGGAAGAAGAAATGTGGGCAAGGGGGTTAACAAGGGGAGATGCAGAAAATAGGGCAAAATGGAGAAGATTGTCATGGGGACCGCAAGGCTAACCCCCGCTCTAGCAGGGAAAATGGCCTTTAAAATGCATGTTGTTGTTGTTGTTGTTGTTGTTGTTGTTGTTGTTGTTTATGCTGCACAGGCAGCACTGAACAATCTTTCCTTTTAGTTAACATGTTATAATGGGGCTGTTAAAGATTGCATGTGAAATGTGCCCTTTTTGCTTGGGGGCTCAGAACATTGTCAGCCTGCCTTTGAAATGTGAAAAAATATATTTAACTGACGCTTTGATGCACTCATATGACGTCAAGAGTTACTTGGGCAGGAAGGAGGGACAGTATGTTTACCTTTTAACCTCAGCAGTGTATAAGCGATTGCGTTTTCTGTTGTCTTCACATATGTTTCTAAAGCAATTAGTTAATCTATATGAAACAGGTGTGCTTCAGAAAGGTTATGGTGTTTCTCTTTGTAGGTTTCAAAGCAAAATAAATTCGATAACACCCGATTTCCTAGCCGTTTGCCATATTAACATGTTTTCCAAATTACGGAGCCAAATTTATTTCTTGTGATCAAATTTCCGACACTGAAGGATATTGACCAAACACGTGTTCCTCCTTCATTATGGGGCACCTGTGCCCCCAAGGCCTGTGTTGTGTCGACTCCCATTTATGACTTGTGCTTTTAACAGCAGGATCGCCTCCCTTGCATCCCAGACCTGGACCTGAGTGACTATTATCTGTTATCATCTGTTTAAAAATTTGAATCTCCACCTGTATTGGTCGCAGATTGCTGTCAATGAGGAAATGACTGAAGCAAGTGAGAAGTGGCTGAAGGAAGAATCTGTAAACTATTTTACTTGGCATAGACAGTGAATGTGTTCCATGCTCCAAAATGCCATGCTAATATACAAGAAACTCTCTTACCATTAGATCAGAAAGGCTTTTTTCCTCTTCTTTCCCTAATCTCTTTCTCTCAACCTTCCCTCCAACCCAACATACGCAAACATCAAGTGCAAGTGTATGTATGGGCCATTACTCCGTACACACAACGCGAAAGCTGGGTTAAGCAATTGTTTCACGTCTGAATGTCTGTCAACAAACGTCACTTTATGATCGAGGAACAACTTAATTTTGATTGTATGTTATGTTTTTGAAAACTAATTGGAATCTGAATTGTAAAACAAACCTGTCGTTTCGCAGTACTTTGTCTCTGAATTTGTCCCGACCGTACGTGCGCAGAGAGGAGTGAGAAAATATGTTTAGTTTCTCTGCCTGTTGGCTGTTGGGCAATTGCAAATCATTCCAAACAGGAAACTTGCTGTTTTTAAGGACGTCATGAAGGGCACAAAGAACAGGCATGGATAACTAATGTTAATGTGATAAATAAGGTGGTGTAAAAGATGCTGCATCAATGGTGGTAAACTTACGGGAAAAAAACATTTCTACAAACTTTAAAATCGTTATTTTATTTCAATTTAATTATATACTTGAACCTTGCAGAACACAAGTCACCTTTTTGACACTTTCAAAACCCTTCCGTTTAACAGTACTTAGCCAAAATATTACAGCATGTTATGTCATCACGACCAATCAAATTTGCCGCTCGGTGACCCCTCCCATGGTCTTGTTTCTCAATTCTGCATGGGATAAGGTGTTCTATGAACTCTGGTTACAAAGAAGCAGTGGTTACAGGATTAGTCAAATTCTTTCCATATTAGTCAAGAGGATCAATTCTCAATTACAAATCAGAATGAGCGTTTAATTTTTTTACTCATCTTGAAAAAAATTAAGCTGCTTTATAGGTCCACAGGATAGCTCAGAGGTTACATACTTTGAAATGTCATCTCATTTGGGTCTGATTCCCGACTTGACTATAAACTGTCAAGACTAGTTCCTCCTCTTTTACAATATCTTCCCAATGTGTGCACCGTCTTTTTAAGGGTATGTTAAGCTGGTAGTCCCATCTAGCACTTGCTTGTGCATGAAGAGATTCAATAGTACCTTTCAAAATATCAGGCCATTGTGTAGAGGTACCCAAGCCAGATTCTCAAGCCCTGCGGCCTCTGTATTATTAATATATTGGTAGATTATTTACAATGATGTGCTCATGATTATCTTGCTGTGTTAGCTTGCCCAATCACAATATCTAAACACTACTTGTGCATTTTGTGTCCAATAAAGTTGTGCAACTGAAAGGAGCAATTGCAACATGTAAAATTGAGATTCCGATTATCTTGCTTGAATTCAGCCTCTCTGATCCACGGGGGATCTTTTGTCTTGCAGGCATAGGTGTTGAGTTCCTGTGTTCACCGCGGGTCCAGGAGCCAATGGATTGTGTGGTTGAGTGCCTACAAGCCCTTTATACCCTCTTAAACTCTCCTTGGCCTCGTGTAAAGCTTGGTGCTGACCAGGTGCTAATTTCCTTACTTTTCAACTGCATAAGTCTTATTGGGATGAATAAACCACCGTTTAGAGGCCATTTTTCCCCGCAAGGCGGGGGTTGGCCTTTTTCGGGCACCGTGGTTGTTGTTGTTTTTTGGTCCCCTTTTTGAAGCAATGTTTTACGGCCGGATGCCCTTCCTGACGCCAACCCTTTTTGTCGCCTTTTTACGACAAACAGGGAATTACCAGTGAACTGGTACTCAATTAGCCGACCTCGGAAGGATGACAGGCTGAGTCAACCCCCCTGGCGTTAATTCAGCGATCGACCGGGATGAATTACTTGACCGATCTTGACTTACTTGAGCTTACTTACTTGATCTTGAATTACTTGAGCGATAATTACGACCGGAATTATTGGGATGAATAAAGGTGAATAATTTTGGGTCAATTGTGGCTGTACAATTGATTAATAATCTTGATCTTAAAAGTGGTTTGAATTAAAGAAAACGTTATCATTTTATATGCAGTATCCAAGGCAATGGATTTTGCACCTTTTTCATTGAGTTACCCTTGACTATGATTTTGCTGAAGGTGCATTATATATAGTGTCTGTTTTACATACAGTTACTGGGAGTGGAACTGCTGAGTGTTTTGCACCGGCTGCTGCTGACGAGGGACATACCACGGGTTCATTTTCTCATACTCGCTGTCACACGTCAAGCTGTCCGTGCTGCACAGGAACATGTCAGTGAAAAACGTCGCAGCACTGAAGGTACCTGTTACAGTGATACGTAATACTTACCGACTTGCACTCATGACAGTTGCTTGCCTTCCTGTAACTGTCATATTGCAATTTTTGTGTGTTTGCTTTTGGATATGCTTTTTCTGGTCTTCATGAATGATCTCTCCGACTCTCTGGAAAATCCTATCTATCTCTCTGCTGATGACTCCACTCTCTGCCGTTCCATACCTCATCCCTCAGATCGGCAGTCTGCAGCCTCTCCTCACTCTCTGCAGACCTTGACAAAATCACAGACTGGTCAAACAAGTGGAACATGATCCTGACAAATCCTGACAAATTCAATCCTGACAAATCTCACACTCTTACTATGTCTCTCCGAAAAGACCAACTGGACAACCCTCCCATCTTCTTTCTCAGCAATCCTCTCCAAGAAGTTCTGTCACTCAAGCTTTTGGGTCTCACTATCTGCCATGATCTTTCCTGGGAAAACCACATTTCCAAGCTGGCCTCCAAAGCCAGTCGCCGACTGGGCATCCTCCGTCGTGCAAAGTCCTTCCTTGGCACACTTGAGCTCCTCACCACATACAAGGCTTTCATCTGCAGCTCAATGGAATACTGCTCTCCCCTCTGGGCCGGTGCTCCTGCCTCACACTTAGCTCGGCTTCACGCTGTTGAAACCAAAGCTTTCAGAATCATTGGAATCTCCCGTGATGAAGCTAACTCTGAGGGCCTTTCACTCACTCACCGCAGGCAGGTTGGTGGACTTTCTGTCTTCTACCGACTCCTCTCCGTCCTAGCTCCCCCAGCTGTCTGTGCTCTGTCCCCCAAATATTCCTACAGGTCGCACAATATCTGCCAGCAACCCTCTTCTGATGAAACTGCCAAAATCAAGACTCTCTGCTCACCTTCACTCTTTCATTCCTTTTTTGTCCCACCTCTGGAACAAACTCCCCCACTCCCTTCAATCCCACTCCTCCCTCCAGGTCTTTAAAACAGCTGTTCACCACCATCTCTTATCTTCCCCCATCCAAAACCTTGATCTTTTCTACCCCCGTTAATTTCACCCCAGAACCACTTTTTTGAAACACCGACTTTTTTTCCTTAAAGTCCTAGCTGTGTCCATGTGTTTTATACCTCTCCCACCCCCCCCCCCCCCCCCTTCCCATGCCTCTTCCCTCCAAGCCCTCTCCCGCCCACAGATCTCCCGATGCCCCTGTTCTCTACTGTTGTACTTGTGTACTTCGTTCTCTCCCCCCATCTTGTCTGCTGTTCCCTTTATTATATGTTTTTTGATGTGTCCGTTTGTTTTTTTGTGATTAATGTCAGCTCTTACACGAGCCTCGATCTTGTATCCAAAAAAAAAAAAGAAGGGGGTTCGATACAGATACCTGTATGAGGGGAATATATCTTTCTAAACATGTGCTGTCCTTACAGAGTTTACACCACACTTGCAATCACACGTACTATGAAATAACTATTCTAATCTATTCCCCTTTCACTCCCTAGACCAGATCCATAACAATTGTGTTCATAACAATTTTATAATATGCACTGAAAAATTCATTTTCTTTTTGGCCCCTTCTTTTACATGTAATCCATTTACTTCAGCAGCCATCTTCACACCTCTGTGTTTTCCAGGAAATATATACGTGTCACCATTTTTCTGAAGAAAAGAAACTGGTCTGTTTTCCTCTGCTTTTCTCATTTACATTATGTGCTCCCACATCTCTTCTTCTCCCATTCTGCTGTGCAGAGGATGATGGTGCAGCAGAGAAAGAAAGTGTGCCGGAAGTAGGTGAGGGTGAAGAAACGGGTGCTCTCGAGCCTGGCTCCTCGCTTTGTCTTGCGGCCATGGAGCTCTGCCTCTGCGTGTTGGTTCGCCAGCTTCCCCAGCTCAATCCAAAACTTTTGGCCACATCTGGCAAAGGTCCCCGTCCACCACAGCAGCTCCCGTCTTCTGGGGCCCAACTTGTGTGCCAAGCTGTGGACATTTTGGCTGTACTTTCCTCACTCTGCTCTCCAGCAGGTGTGCAAAGAAGAGTTAGGAAACTGATTTGGTGAATTGTACAATAGCCTGGGATACCATGAATATAATGTTGCTTGTGAACAATAATAGATGAAGTTGAATGATCATGTTGCTGCCAAGTTCCAAGCTATTAATCAAAAATAAGCAAAAAAGATAGATGAACAAAATTTACTAGTGTTTTGAGACGTCTTCTCACCTCTGATCTGTTTGGTTGAGGTTTTTTATTCATCTCGTTCCAAGGCAAGTGAAACATCTTTCCTCTATTTCTGAACATCTTAGTTATTTCTTCTTCCGGATACAGCACAAAGCTGCATGGTAACATCATTAGCTGAGTGTGCGACTGTTTTGCTGATACAATGGTATGGGCAGGAATTTGTTTATGGTGTCAGTGATAACTCACCTACTCTTTGCAAAGGGCACCGTGGAATCTTCAATGTCCACCAATTAATTCTGGCAGACAGGATTCCCGTTTAATTTCCATCCAAGGGATGACACACATTGATGAATCAACCTGCCTGAGCCTGTGAAACACCGGGATGGCAGTTTATAGCTGGGTCAGGATTCATACCGAAGCTAGACATCTTAGAAGTGAGTGCGCATACTTCTAGGCCATCATGTTATTTCTGAGATTTGTGGAAATGTTTGATAATACAAATTTTGATCGCGTCATCCTTTGCATGTAACATTATTGTTGCATTTTTGGTTGTAAAACACCAGGTGTGTGAAAGACTGTAAAATACGAGTGTTTTAAAAGGATACTTTAAAAGGACTTTTGTGTGTAGAAAAGATTGTGGATGTGCACGGATGAGTGCATGAGGTAGACGAGGGCAACACATTTGAAAGGCTGAAGTTATGAGGACGAGACAACAGACAATGGAAGATGATTCCACAATCGGGAGAATAACGGGACGAATAAATGCAGGTGGGCAAACAGCCTGGGCTTGGAGAGGGTGAGCAGGTGAGGCTTTCTTGAGGAACATGTGCAACCTGGGGTGCCTTAGGGAAGGTAGAAGTAGGATAGGACATGAATAGCAAGGCCAGATGTAAAATAGAGCACAAAATTGCTGCAGGTAGGAGAGTAACAGTACTTGGGAATCCACCTTCTGTCTTGAGATTTAATTGGTGCAGAAGGAATTGTTTTTGAGCACATCAAGAGAGGAAAGGTGGGAAGCATAAGCACAGAACTGAGAGAATTACTCCATAAGAGTTCCATATAAAAGTCTTGTACACCATAATGAGCTCAGTATGGCTCAGGAATGCCTTAGCCCTACAGAGGCTACCCAGATGGTGGATGCCCTTTGATGATATGATTCTCTCATGAAAGGTTGTGGCAGATACTGAAGCCAAGGAGTTCCAGGGACTGTTCCTCTTCCAGTGGCTGTCCAGAGAAGTGAATAGGATAGTTTGTCAATCTTTGTGGAGAGACGGTGCGAGAGTGTGTGACTTGCCAGCATTGAACGTCATGTTCCTAGCAGCTGTCCATCGGATTATCTTGGCCAGATCTAATGAAAGGGATTCAGCCGTGGCCGGCCAATTGATTGACTTAAAAGTATGAAAAGAAGTTATTGTATGAAAGTCACAGAAAACTTTGTTTCGCCAATCACTTGAATACACTGAAATATGATAATAAAGAGGCCAAAAAAACCAGACAACACAACCAATTACAAACTTCCAGGTAATTAATATGACTTTAATTTTGTCTGCCCAACAATAAAGAGGAAATTCCATGCAAGCAAAATATTCCCATCAAATGAGGTCTCAGTTTTTATAGTGAAAAGGCCACCTCAACTCCCTGTTCCTCCATTCCCACCTCCCCAGCATCTCTGCCCCTTTATATTCTTGTATACGCATTTAACTTGGTAAATTCACAAAGCTTATACTTGCACGTTTCTGGCTTCCTGGGTCACTGAAAAGTAAAAAAAAAAAAAAAAAAAAAAAAAAAAAAAAATTCCTCTTTTTAATTTTTTTCAAGCTGGAGCTTGTACTTATAGACTGTACTTATAGACTTATACATCACTATAAGTACAGTGTAGCACTTATACAAACTAATGCCTGTCTCAGGCTCATAGTGGACATTGTATGAGGGTCAGTATGAAAGTAACATGCCTTATTTTTTCAGTTTGTAACCAAAGCATCTTAGGAAAGCTACGCGAGATCACAATGAAAGGTGTTTATCTCCCACCCATTTTAAGTTAAGTGGCACTGTGATCGGTCACGTGCCAACATCACACCACACTTTCAAATTGACTGCCCCGCTAGATGCGTGCGTATGAAGCAGAAAACAGTTATAGAAGAGGTTCCTCCAGTAGGCATTTCAAGAATGTGGACAGCGACTCCACCATTGATGTGAGCACCGTTAGGTGTTGGGCAAAGCATTTTAAGAGCGGGCAAATTTACATCGACAACAAGCCTCGAAGTGGTTGCCTGCAAACACAGTGACACCAGAAAACAAGAATCATATTGATGCACTCATTAAAGTGCATTGCAGTTGATGGAGACTACCTGTAAAAAAAAACTTAATATTGTCACATACGTATGTGCATCTTCCCTGTAATTTTAATTGTAATTATAATTATATTTGGTGAGAAATAAAATAAGAGGCCTTACTTTCATACTGACCCTTGTACATGAATCACATGCAGGAACAAGGACATCAGCAAATGTCAGTGTACCTCTATATGAATTGCAAAGACTGTAGACAACGAACAAATTTACAGAGTAGATGGGATTCAAATGTGGGATTAATTGAGTGACAATCCTGTTGGATATATATTAAGATGTTGCTGATTATGTGGATTATGCAAAGAAGGTATCCTGCTTCTCTCCGCTTGTGGGTGTCTCCATTATGTGGTGTTAAGGAGTATACCGGTTACCCTATGAAATATGCATTTGAAGGTGATTCTGTCTTTCTGTTGATATCTGTAAGCAGAAACGCGTCCCCAAGATCGTTGCTTATATTGCTCGAGATTGCAAGTACTAACCCCTTGAGGTTGTAAATTTGTGGAGGTTTATAGTAAGGTGTATGAGTTGTGGAGGTGTATTATATATTATATATATAATCTGTCAGAATGGTGCGACAGTGCTGTGTGCATGTGTTGTGTGCAGGGGCAGTGTCTATGCTGCCAACAGTGCTATTCCTGATAACAGGTGTACTACAGGGAACCGCCGTGCGCCTTGCTGATTCATCACTCCCTACACCGGTCCCCGCCACCCTACAGGCCTTGAAGGTTCTTGTCTCCTCGACGTTCGGCCAGAATCCTAAGAGCTGTGTGCAGTGGTCACACTTCCTTCGCAGTTCCCTTGCCACCATCCTTGACTTTCCCACTCCTGGTCAGTGTCGTAATGCTAAATCGTCGATCCTCCAGTTTCATCGTCAAATAAAAACTTTCACTTCTTTTTTCTCGAACAACTTTTATAGCATTGCAAAATATTCAGTTCTTAAAAAAAGAAAGAAAAAGATTACAACCCAATAAAAAGAACAATATTCAATCAGTTACACTAATTTTCTTACATTAACCTTCGACTCATGGAAGAGTTTGTATGTAAATCACATGCAGGACAAAGACGTTAGTAAACATTAGTGTATTTTTTCATTAATTACAATGACGTTGGTAAACTAGAGAGTTATTAGGGCAAGATACCCCGCACAGTGCTTAAGAATCCTTACTATTAGTGACGGACCAGTGTGCGTTTGTTTGTAGCGTTACTGCTCCTACAGTACTTGGCCGATACATCCAGACTTGCTACATAGGATCAGCATGACCCCAGTTAGTGTATAGAGGTGTTTTTATTTTTTGCTGGTGGTCTGGGGGGAGTAGAGGAGGAAGGGGACAGGATACAAAATCTGTTTGTAAATGTGTATCGTGTAGCACCTTTTGGGGGGGGGGGGGGGGGGGGTGAAGGATTTTGCCCGTCACAAAGCCGACAAGACCACTCGAGGTGGGGGGCTACGCAAAGGAAAGAAAAGTATAGATATTAGACAGAAAGGAGGAATCTATTGACATTCCTCTTGAATTGAGGTAGGTTGGCGTAGAGGGGAATGCAAGTTGGCGTAGAGGTAAACTGTTATAGAGTGATGCAGTACGGGGGAAAAAAAACGAGAAGAATACCTCAAAGTCTTACACCTCGGGACAGACACAGTGTATGAATGGGAAACAACTGCCAAACGTGAAGAGCGACTGAAAATATGTGCAGGTGGAACAACCTGTGAAAGACCCTCAGAGCACATTCCATTATAGTATCGATAGAAAAGGCTCAAGGAAGCAACAGAGTGGCGGACTGAGAGAGGTCCCGGGAATGATGTCAACTTCTGTCCCACCAGAATGGCGGCATGCTGCTGGATTCTGTCAAGAAGAGAGAGGTGACAGGCTAGGGCACCAGCCCAATATGGCAATGATACTCCATAACAGGTCATAGAGTGACCTTGTATAGATGGAGAATAGCAGCTTGAGAAAGGTATCGCCGAGCACGAAATAAGCAGCCAAGGCACTGGGAAGCTCTTTTAGCGATACCAGATATGTACTTTTCCCAGCTGAGGTTTGATCTGTTGTCCAATCCAAGCAGACGGATAACAGGAAGTTCCTGCAAAGGTGAAGAATCCATAGACAGGATTGGAAAACAAGGTGATCTTGAACAGGACACAGACAACAAGGGGGTCCTTTTTTGGTTTAAAGTAACAAGCCAGTCTTTTGCCCAGTTCATCACACTCTCTAGATCCTGATTGAGAGTGATAGTCACGGGTAGGGGGAGACAAGGTTCCTCGGTAGGTAGTATACAGTGTTGAGTCATCTGCGTAAATGCATAACTGAGAAAGAATCCAGTCAGGCAGATCATTGATGTACAACAAGAACAATATTGGACCCAACACAGACCACTGAGGAACACCAGCATTAGTATTATGGACAGGGGACGACTGTCCTTCATGTACCACAAAGATTTGGCGATTTTTAAGGAAATCAGAGATTATATCGAGCAATCTTCCAGAAATACCGTACGATATTAGTTTATGGATGAGGCCGTTGTGCCTCCAGGTGTGAAAGGGTATTCACTTTCTCTATTTTTTATTTTTATTTTTTTTCTATACAGGATCAAGGCTCGTGTAAGAGATAGCATTAATGCCAAAAAAACAAACAGACACATAAGACGAAATAAAGGGAGCGGGAGACAAGATGGGGAGAGATGGGGAAGCACACAAGTACAACATTTGAGAGCAGGGACATTAGGAGATCTGTAGGAGGCAGAGGGCTTGGGGGGGAGGAGGTGTGGGAAGGGGGGAGAGGTAAAAAAAAAATAACACATGCACACAGCTAGGACTTCCAGGAAAGAAGTCGGTATTTAAATTACAAGTAAGTTGATTGCAATTAATTGCAAGTAATTACTTTTTAAAAAGTAAAGATAAAGAAAGGGTAATTGCAAGTCCTTTACAGCACAGTATTCCTGTCCCCATGTTTTTCATGGCAGTGGGATGTTTTGAATGACAAAGCGAGAGGGATTTTACATTAAACATTTGAATTAGGATAATAATATTACCCACCTGGCAGGAGCAAGCGCTTATAGTCAGAGATGGGGACTCGAGTCAGACTCGAGTCGCAAATTTTGTGACTTGCGACTTGATTTGAGACTAATTTTCTTTTGACGTTTGGTAGGATGTGATTATAT
The DNA here is from genome assembly GCF_964187855.1 of Myxine glutinosa. Lineage (NCBI taxonomy): Eukaryota > Metazoa > Chordata > Myxini > Myxiniformes > Myxinidae > Myxine > Myxine glutinosa. The sequence goes on from NC_136261.1 coordinate 192,569,306, forward strand.
TTAGAAACAAAGACCGTCGGAGTTGTGCATCAAAGGGAGCACAACCTTGGTAAGTAGATCGCACCGAGCTTAGAAAAAAGGTATTGGTTATACAGCGCCCAAAGTGCCGCTGAGCTCCGATCCTCTGATCACACATGCATGTGTCTCGTGGAGTAAAAGGAGGTAAATTACAGCGAAAAGCAATTAAACTTTGTCATTTTTATTTTAACATCTCATTTATTTTACAGAGTACACACGCCCAAAAAAACCCGTCAAACTCAAATAAACAACTAGCTCATGACTCATGTAAACCTTTTGACTATTAAAGGCGTACACGTAACCAAGGTCTATGATATGACATTATAACGTGACCCTTGACTTGAGACTTTCCCTCAGACTTGAGACTTACTTGGGACTTGGCTCAGGTGACTTGTTGACATCTCTGTTTCTTGTATACTTCAATTTTAATAAAATAATAATTTCGAAGTATTTTTAAAATCTAAAAGTTTGCATTAGCACTACTGAAGCAGACTTGTACATCACCATTATAATGAAGGAACTGCGCTCCAACGCGAGTCGAAAGAATTGACGCGACCAAAGACGGAATTCGTCCGAGTTGCTTTATTAAAACAAAACAGCTCAGGTATTCTGACAAGCCCGTTTATCGGGCAGCAATATATATACACATTTATGTCGGGAAGTTTTCCCGGCAAAAGCTATACCGGGCATGCCCGGGTGTCAAGGGCGAGCCTTGGAAAGGCGAGTCTGGACCTGCCCGGGCGTGTTTGGCTGCGGCCTGGCAAGTCGAGGCTGGGCGTGCCCGGGCGCTTTGGGCGAGCCCTGGAAAGGCGAGAGCGGGCATGCCCGGACGCTCTGGGCGAGCCCTGGAAAGGCGATAGCGGGCATGCCCGGACGCTCTGGGCGAGCCCTGGAAAGGCGAGAGCGGGCATGCCCGGGTGTCAAGGGCGAGCCTTGGAAAGGCGAGTCTGGACCTGCCCGGGCGTGTTTGGCTGCGGCCTGGCAAGTCGAGGCTGGGCGTGCCCGGGCGCTCTGGGCGAGCCCTGAAAAGGCGATAGCGGGCATGCCCGGACGCTCTGGGCGAGCCCTGGAAAGGCGATAGCGGGCATGCCCGGGTGTCAAGGGCGAGCCTTGGAAAGGCGAGTCTGGACCTGCCCGGGCGTGTTTGGCTGCGGCCTGGCAAGTCGAGGCTGGGCGTGCCCGGGCGCTTTGGGCGAGCCCTGGAAAGGCGAGAGCGGGCATGCCCGGACGCTCTGGGCGAGCCCTGGAAAGGCGATAGCGGGCATGCCCGGACGCTCTGGGCGAGCCCTGGAAAGGCGAGAGCGGGCATGCCCGGGTGTCAAGGGCGAGCCTTGGAAAGGCGAGTCTGGACCTGCCCGGGCGTGTTTGGCTGCGGCCTGGCAAGTCGAGGCTGGGCGTGCCCTGGCGCTCTGGGCGAGCCCTGAAAAGGCGATAGCGGGCATGCCCGGACGCTCTGGGCGAGCCCTGGAAAGGCGATAGCGGGCATGCCCGGACGCTCTGGGCGAGCCCTGGAAAGGCGAGAGCGGGCATGCCCGGGAAAGACGAGACCGGGCGTGCCCGGGAGGTTCGGGCGTGCCCGGGAACAGTGAGTCCGGGCATGTCCGGGAGAGGCGCGTCTGGCCGTGTTCTGGCCGGTGCAAGGCGATTGTGTGCATCCAGCGGTAACCGCTACAATATACTGTAATAAGATGATGTTGAGTTGCTGTTTAGGAGATGGAGGCTTTATTGTTCACCATAGAACATAGCGCCAATCTTCATCATACATAGCCATATTGACGGCCTCTTCTTCACTCCAATATTGCTCCCACTCACATGCCAGATATCGATATATATGGTTCTTGGAAGTATTAAGAAGGCATTTGTGTTCCACTGCATTCAAGTATATAATTCAATTTAAATAAAGGTTTAAAGAGATTTAAAGGAATAAAAATAAATAAATTCTGGGTTTCACCGTCGTTTTACCCACTGTCTATTTTTGTCCACTGTCTATGTAAACTGACGATCATAAAGTGATCAGATGGACGGACGGACATGAACCAATTGCTTAACCCCAACTTTCACTTTGCTTGCGCGGGGTAATAATGGACAAACACAAAGTACATGGGATTTGAACCTGAGTTTATGTCATGAGCCAGGAGCTCAGATGGTAACGCAGAGGCAAGCACTTTGTACAAATGTGTATTTTCATTTTCTCAAGGTAACATTCACAACTGGATTTGCAGCAAGGTTGTTGGTACGATCTACAGCTAGTTAGCCGTTGTGTCACACACAAAACATCCTGACATCATGTGGTCTTTTGGCAGCATTTCTGGAGAGTTTCAGTTTTGCGACTATTAGTATAGAGGTCTCAATGGATGTTTAGCTGCTCAAATATTGATATTTTCAACAATGCCAGTTTTCTTAGAATTGCACAGGCATACCTTGTACTGAAACATCCTTTGGGTGATGAGGAATATTAGATGCAACTAGAATGGCACTCAGTAGAGAACATACCTCCGCCATGTGAACAGTATACGTTTTGCATCCTGGAGTAGACCAGAAAATCGCAATACAGAATTACATTTGATCAAAATCATACGGCCACAACTTTTTGAGATATCCTGCATTGTATCGTTTTTGGCCAAATCACTCAATGGTGAAGAATCGCTTTTAAAATTCTACCAGCTGGATCCGGATCCGGATCTTCACCAAAATTGAATCGATTCTTCCTTGTCACACAACACAACCTGTCCACCAAGTTTCGTCCAAATCCGTTTGTAACTTTTTGAGATATCTTGCTATATGTTGGTTTTAGCCCTATCACTCAATGGTGAAGAATCACTTCAAAAATTAAATAATTCTCATATCCGAATCCATATTCAGATCTTCACCAAAATTGAATCGATTAGTCCTCGTTACATACACAACCTCTCCACCAAGCTTCGTCAAAATCCGTCCACAACTTTATGAGATATCCTGCTATGTATCGTTTTTGGCCCTATCTCCCAATGGTGAAGAATCAACACAACAACAACATGCATTTTAAAGGCCATTTTCCCTGCTAGAGCGGGGGTTAGCCTTGCGGTCCCCATGACAATCTTCTCCATTTTGCCCTATTTTCTGCATCTCTCCTTGTTAACCCCCTTGCCCGCATTTCTTCTTCCACCATCTTTAGCCAAGTCTTTCTCGGTCTTCCCCGTCTTCTACTTCCTTCTACATTCATTTCCATCACTCTTCTCAACCAGTCACTTTCATCCTTCCTCAACACATGACCAAACCATCTCAACCTGTTCCTCTTCACAGCATCAATCACAGGCTCTATTCCCATCATCTTTCGCAATTCATCATTTGTCTTCCTCTCTCTCAACGATACTCCGCACATCCGTCGAACCATTCGCATTTCCACCCTTTCCAACCTTCGTTGCTGCTCTACGTTCATTACCCATGTCTCGCTCCCATAAATCATAACACTTCTCACACATGCAGCATACACCTTTCCCTTCAGCTTCAACGACACTCCCCTCATCATCAGCACGCCACTCAATTCCCGAAACTTCTTCCATGCACATCTCACTCGAGCAACCGTTGCCGAGTCTGATCCACCTTCTCCATTCAGCATGTCTCCGAGGTAGCAAAATGTTTTCACACCTTCCAGCTTCACGCCGTCTCCAAGATCCAACTCAACATTTCCTCCATCTGCAGCTCCCTCTGTGCACACCTTACATTTGAATGTAGCTGCCACACTGGTTAATGACCCTCTCAGACCACTACATTTTTGATGAACCCACTCAGCGCACATTGTACACTGAATGGAGTTCACTCCGACACCCTTCCTACACACAGCACAGGGCCACTTCCCAGTTCTTTCCACCTCACCACATGCTTTACCACTTGCCATCACCTTCGTCTTTCCGATATTCACCTTCAGACCTTTTGTCTCCATACATTCCTTCCACGTGTTCATCTTTTCCTTCAGTCCATCCATACTTTCCGCAATCAACACCAGATCATCTGCATACAACAACTCCCACGGTAAACCCTCCTTTACGTTCTGAGCCAGCACCTCCATCACAGCTACAAATAGTAGTGGACTTAGTACCGACCCCGGATGCACTCCCACCTTCACCTCAAACTCACCACTGTTCCCGTCCTTCGTCCTTACAGCTGTGCGCGCTCTTTTGTACATTGCCATCACTACTCTGATCAACCATTCCTCCACTCCTAACTTCCTCAATGCCCATGTCAATACTTTGCATGGAACCCGATCGAATGCTTTCTCCAGATCAACAAACCCAAGAAACAACTTCTTCCTCTTCTCCATGTACTTCTCCTGCAACTGCCTCACAATGAAAAGCGCGTCTGTCGTTCCTCTTCCTGGCATGAATCCAAACTGCATTTCGTCGATCTTCACTTTCTTCCTTATCCTCCTCTCCAACGCCCTTTCCAATACCTTCATTCCATGCTCCAATAACTTTATCGCTCGGTACGAGCCACACTCCAGAGGGTCACCTTTCCCCTTGTATAGAGGGACGAGGGTACTCAGTTCCCAATCCACTGGAATGCGGCCTTCTTTCACCACCAGATTACAGATCTCTGTCATTCTCTTCACACCCCAACTTCCTGCTGCCTTCAACATATCTCCCACAACTCCCGTCGGCCCTCCCGCTTTTCTACCCTTCATTGCTTTTATCGCTTCCTCAACGTCCTTCTCAGTTATCTTCTCTGCCGGTCCTAAAACTGGGTTACTCTCTATGTTGCCATCCCATTCATTCTCTGTATTCAACAGCATTTTCATATATCTTTTCCATCTTCCTTTAATTCCATCTGGGTCGACAACGATTTGTCCCACTTCATCCTTCAAGCAACTCACCCCCATCACATCACACCTCTCTTTCGCTATCTGCTTTGCAATCCTGAATACTGCTTTCTGACCCTCTTCCGAATCCAAGCGTTCTCCGAATATTTTCCTACATGCCTCCTGCGCCTTTGCTACCTCTTTCTTTGCAGCCTTCCTGGCTGCCTTATAACTTTCATGCTCTGCTGTTTCTGCTCCCGTACCTTTCGCCTTCTGCCACTCCTTGAACTTCTTCCTCTTCTCGTCAATCCTCTTTCCAACTTCATCATCCCACCACCATGTTTCCGAGTGCCTCGGTGGTCCTTTTGTCCATCCACATACCTCACCAACGGCTCCCAACAGACTAGCTTTCATTGACATCCAACCACTTTCAAGCTCAACCACATCATCCTCGACCCTACTCAGCCTCTCTTTTAATGCCTCCCTTACTGTCACCTCTTTCAACCTCCACACCTTCATTCTCGGTTGGTACTTCACCCTCGCACCTCGCACCACCTTCAAGCTCTCCTCGCACCTTTCACCCTTACGTCGCAGACAACCAAGTGGTGCTGTGAAACAGCCTCCTCCCCCGGGATCACCTTTGTGTCCCGGAGGTGCCCCCTATCTCGCCTACGCACCATCAGGTAGTCAACGGTTGTCGTCGACCCACCTGACGTGTATGTAACAAGCTTATTATCCTCTTTCTGGAACTGAGTATTACAAATCAACAAATCAGCTCCATCAGCAAACTTCAAAATCCTTTCACCTTCTCCATTTCTCACACCATATCCGTAACCCCCATGAACTCCGTCAAAACCATCCATACTCCTTCCCACATGTCCATTTAGGTCTCCTCCTACCACAACAACCTCCTCATCTTTCACGTTTTCCATCAGCTTCTCTATCGCATACCAGAACTTGTCCTTCTCTTCATCGCTTCGACCAACCTGCAGAGCATATCCCGAGATGACGTTCATCAAGAGCTTTCCAATCATCATTTTCACCATCATCAACCTATCACTCACTCTAGTCACACTCACCACACTGTCTACAAACTCCTCAGAAAACAGGGCACCAACACCATTCACGCCCTCCAGGCACCCTTGCCACACAAACTTGTATTTCTGTCCCTGCCTACCCTTCACCATTCTCACACCACTTCCCTTCCATCTCGTCTCTTGCACACAACATATGTCCACTCTTCTTCTGACCAATACTTCCACCACTTCTCCTGATCTCCCTGTCATTGTCCCTACATTCCATGTCCCAAACCTCAGAAACCGATCTCCACTTCGGGCTGTACCCTGCCCACATGTAGTTGTAATTGTCATGGTTCTCTTTTTGAGGCAATGTTTTTATGGCCGGATGCCCTTCCTGACGCCAACCCTCTTAGTCGCCTCTTACGACACGCAGGGATACGGCGTACCTATTCTTATCCAGGGTACACACTGGGAAACGTTTAAAACATGGAAATTCTGGGGAGTGGGGGGGGGGGGGGGGGTGGGCGGCGTCAGCATCACGGCTGCGGTTTAAACATATTTAAATAATATTTAAACAAAACCATGAAAAACAATCTGGGAAAAGTCTCTAAGTGAGAACGTGGATTTGAGAAAGCAGGAGCAGAGGTGAAAGAAAAACGAGATATAGGGGGCGGGGCACAAGTCGAGACGAGGAGGCCGCACGAGACACCGAGGCGCACGAGGCGGCGAACAAAGAAACGACAAATTACACACAAATTTGCAACAACTACAAAACCAAAACCAAATAGAAACACACAATAACACATACACAACAAAATACGCAGTGGAAATTTGACAAAGAAACGAACGGGAAAACACTCAAACTTTGATGCCGTGGAGAGATTGAAGCAAGCCCCGTCGCTCGAGGGACCGGAAGTCTCCCAATGGTGAAGAATCACTGAAAAAAATTCTACTAGCCGGATCCGTATCCGGATCTTCACCAATATCTAATCATTTCGTCCTTGTCACATACGCTACCTCTCTGCCAAATTTCGTCCGAATTCGTCCACAACTTTTTGAGATATTTTGTTCACAAACAGACAGACAGGGGTGAAAACATACAGTGCATTCAGAAAGTATTCAGACCCCCTCCCTTTTTCACATTTTGTTATGTTGCAGCCTTATGCTGAAATCGTTTAAATTCATTTTTTCCCTCATCAATCTACACTCAATACCCCATAATGGCAAAGAGAATACAGGATTTTAGAAAGTTTTGCAAAATTATTAAAAAGAAAAAACCGAAATATCACATTGACATAAGTATTCAGACCCTTTGCTATGACACTTGAAATTTAGCTCAGGTGCCTCCCATTTCTCTTGATCATCTTTGAGATGTTTCTGCACCTTGATTGGAGTCCACCTGTGGTAAATTCAATTGATTGGACATGATTTGGAAAGGCACACACCTGTCTATATACGGTCTCACAGGTGACAATGCATATCAGAGCAAAAACCAAGCCATGAGGTCGAAGGAACTGCCTGCAGAGCTCAGAGACAGGATTGTGTCGAGGCACAGATCTGGGGAAGCCTACAAAAAAAATTTCTGCTGCATTGAAGGTTCCCAAGAGCACAGTGGCCTCCATTATTCTTAAATGGAAGAAGTTTGGAACAACCAGGACTCTTCCTAGAGCTGGCCGCCCGGCCAAACTGAGCAATCGGGGGAGAAGGGCCTTGGTAAGAGAGGTGACCAAGAACCCGATGGTCACTCTGGCTGAGTTTCAGAGATCCTGTGTGGAGATGGGAGAACCTTCCAGAAGGACAACCATCACTGCAACACTCCACCGATCTGGGCTTTATGGCAGAGTGGCCAGACGGAAGCCTCTCCTCAGTGAAAGACACATGAAAGCCCGCTTGGAGTTTGCAAAAAACGCACCAAAGGACTCTCAGACTGTGAGAAACAAGATTCTGTGGTCGGATGAAACCAAGATTGAACTGTTTGGCACTGGGAAATCTACTTCCAGAGTGTAGATTGATGAGGGAAAAAATTAATTTGAACGATTTCAGCATCAGGCTGCAACATAACAAAATGTGAAAAAGGGGTCTGAATACTTTTTGAATGCATTGTAACCTCCATCCACCTTTGGTGGTGGAGGTAATAAAGTCGTGTGTGTGTGTGTGTGTGTGTGTGTGTGTGTGTGTGTGTGTGTGTGTGTGTGTGTGTGTGTGTGTGTGTGTGTCAAAAACAGGTTACAACTCCACCTGCAGAGAAAGATATTTGACGGACGTAAGAGCAATAATTTCCAGCTTGAGCTATAGTTTGGTGTTGCGGCAAACGGACGTTCACTTTTGGAAGTTGATTCCTGGTGGTGTTTTAGTACAACAGCATGCTCTGTCAGAACAATGCCAGCTCAGACACTCAGTGTATGATGCATTGTGCTTGCAGAGAGCTGCGGGGTGCTTGACGAAGGCTGCATACTAACCGCACTTGCGATCTTCCTTCGGTCTGCCCCACTCGATGTGATTGCTGTCACGACCCTACGTGACCGTTGCATGGACCGCTTTCGTGCTGCACTCGACTCGAATGAACCCCACGTGAGCTCTGAACACTTTTTTTTCTCTTTTTTTGTATACAAGATCGTGGCTCGTGTAACTTAGAGTTTGAAGTCCCCAATTACTACACCCATAGGTGGCGTTAGGGCCCTACAACACCATCCAATTGCACGGTGCCCCAAGGCAACAAGGGCCCCACACAACTTGTCATGGTACACAATCTTTCGAGATGGGGCCCCCGAAGGTGGTGTTGAATCTCACTTTGCTGACAAAACACATCACCTTGTGAGTGATTAAAAAACAAACAAAAAAAAACCTGAGGAAAGATCCTAATTTTTGTTGACTGTTGTTTTGGAAATTGTTGAACAGTCGGTTTGACGACAACACTGTGCTTCACGTACAACGGAACCATAGCAAACACCAGCTGCTATGATTCATCCGGAATGTATACTAACATCACATGCCATGACCGTCCACATTCAGGTGCAGCTACGTTGCTGTCAACTATTGCACTCGTTATTCCAGCACCCAGAGCGGGCACTCGCCGCGGCCTATATCCAATCTCTAGCTCCGAGACTTGTTCGCCGGCTGCAAGCTACCGAGGCCACCGCACCAGACGGACAGGTGCGGCTGCAGTCGGTGCAGGAGGGACTGCGCCTTCTCGAGCTGCTGGTGTCACTTGCCGAGGAACAGAACAGTAAGTTTGCCAAATGGCAAGAAGCAAAGAGAGACTTTTTATTAGTCTCCTTTGGGTACTTCACTGTTCCCTGGGTTTGAGTTTGACTCTGGGTCCTGGGTTTGACTGGGAAACTGGGTTTGAGTACCAGTTCACTGGTAATTCCCTGCTTGTCGTTAAAGGCGGCAAAAAGGGTTGGCGTCAGGAAGGGCATCCGGCCGTAAAACATTGCTTCAAAAAGGGGACCGAAAAACAACAACAACCACGGTTCCCGAAAAAGGCCAACCCCCGCTTGCGGGGAAAAATGGCCTCTAAAGGTGGGTTTTTTTTTTGTTTTTTTTTGGGTACTTAAAACCATGCCCATATGTACATTCGGTTGAAGAGCCTTCAACTCTACTTCCATGAATGTGTTATGATATCTATTGATGGAATAACCAGACTCGGTGGTGCAATGGTTAGGTCATGTGCTCTGCAATCTGGGAGGTTGGTGGTTCGAACCCCTGCCAAGTCCTACCAAAGACTTTAAAATGCTACGTGCTGCTTCCTTGCTTGATGCTTGGCATTTAGAAAGGACACATGGGCAACCAACTCTGGGAAGGCAGTGGCAAACTACCCAGTATAACCATTGCCAACAAAGTTGATCTTTATTAGAACTTTCTTTATGTATGTATTAGAACTTTCTTTCTTTTGTACTTTATTAGAATGTAAGCTTTTGCTTATTAGAACTGTTTGGTAAGCTGCCTTGTGATTGGCCAAAACGTAATAACGTACTAACCAATCCGCGCGGGTTTATAGCACGCTTTTAGACCACCAAACTGAATATGTCATAAAATCAAAATGAGTAGAATATCGTACAAACTGTTGCACACGTTAGCAACATTCAAAGGTTAGAATGCCATTCAAAAAGCGTGCGAAAACCTGCAGGATTACAATTTAGTAGTAATTTAGTACCGTCCATACGAGTGCATCAAACGGCCCGTTTTTGAAAAATATTCTCATATTGATCTCGTCATACTTTTGTTTTGTTGCACTAACCCGATATAGCATTTCTGTAAAATCTTTCGGATTTTCAATTTCGTTTAGACCCCCACCAGGATCAGGTAAAAAATTGGGTACCCCCACTAATGGGTTGCTTTGGCTAAATTTGAGATTTTTTGAATTTTATAAAAGTAAGAATACTTTATTAAAGTAATTCAGGGTCACCGATCCCATAAATAGCCTCTAAAAGGTGGTGGGATCAAAATTGGGAAAAATTTAGTTTAATGTTTTTAAGGCTTAGGTAAGCAACAAACCAAAAAAAAGAATAATTGGTATTTAGATAATTATAAAATACGTACTTATATTTAGAAATTATATGCATAAGGTGGATAGATACTTGATGGAGATTATGTGTTATTGTAATATATACATGATATATATATATATACACACAGTCACATGAAAAAGTAAGTACACCCCATGTAAACTTTTGACTTTTTCAACATACATATTTCAACATACTGCTATTTGATCTTCATTTAAACAGTATCTATAGATAAAGGTGATCTAACTGAACAAAAAACAATGAAAAATTGACTTTGCAATAATTTATTCAACAAAAAATTAACAGAGATGCCATTTCCTTCTGTGGAAAAAGTAAGTACACCCTTGGCTCTAATAGGTGGTATTGCCCCCTTTGGCAGAAACAACCTCAAGTAGGCGTTTCTTATAACTGTCTGTCCACCAGTCTCTGACATCGACTGTGAGAAATTTTTGCCCACTCCTCCGTGCAGAATTCTTTCAGCTGTGCGATGTTTGAGGGGTTTCTTGCATGCACAGCTCCTTTCAAATCCCCCCACAACATCTCGATGGGATTTAGATCCGGGCTTTGACTTGGCCATTCCAGAACCGGCCATTTCTTTCTTTTCAGCCATTCCTTGGTGGATTTACTGGTATGTTTAGGGTCATTGTCATGTTGCAAGGTCCACCTTCGGTTGAGCTTCAACTTTCCGACAGATGGCCTCACATTATCCTCAAGCACCCTCTGGTACAATTAAGAATTCATAGTGGATTCTATGATGGTGAGCTGCCCAGGCCCTGATGCAGCAAAGCTGCCCCAAACCATAATAATTCCATCACCATGCTTTACAGTTGGTATCAGGTTCTTGTGGTCAAATGCTGTCTTTGGTTTTCGCTAAACATGTCTTCTGGTACTGTGGCCAAATAGCTCTACCTTTGACTCATCTGTCCAGAGCACATTGTTCCAGAAGTGCTGATCTTTGCCTCGGTGTTCATTGGCAAACTTTAGTCTTGCCCTGATGTTCTTTCTGGACAGCAAAGGTTTCTTCCTGGCACACCTCCCATGTAGATCAAATTTGTGCAGCCTCTTTCTAATGGCAGACTCATGCACTTTGACATCAACAGTGGCAAGAGCTACCTGTAGGTCCCGTGATGACATTCTGGGGTTCTTAGAGACTTCTTTCAGCATCTTGCGGTCTGCTCTCGGGCTGAACTTGCAGGGGCGGCCTGGCCTGAACAAGTTGGCAGTTGTTTGGAATCTTCTCCACTTGTAGATGATCTTCCGGACAGTCGAATGATTGATTTCAAATTGTTTGGAGACCTTTTTAAATCCCTTCCCAGACTCGTAGGCATCTATAACCTTCTTTCTGAATGCCTCAGAGAGCTCTTTTGATCTAGGCATGGTGACGCCGCACACTTCAACAACAAAGAGCAAACCAAACGAAATGTCTGAGGTTTAAATAAGACAGGTTCCTCCAAGATCCTCTCTGACGATGTTCTAATCATTTGCGCCTGAGCTGGTGCACCTGATTCTAATTTTAGGTATTTGAAGTAGTGATAAATGTAGGGGTGTACTTACCTTTTCCACATGTGAAATTTGCATTTATGTTTATTTAAATTATACAATGGACTACAAAATGTAAATGTTTCATGACATTTGTTATATTATATCTCCTTTATCTATCAATATTGTTGAAATGAAGATCAAATAACTGTATGTTGAAATATGTTGAAAAAGTCAAAACTTTACATGGGGTGTACTTACTTTTTCACGTGTGTGTGTGTGTGTGTGTGTATATACATATATATATATATATATATATACAGGAAGTTACCTAACCTGTATATATATATACAGGTTAGGTAACTTCCTAACCTGTGTGTGTGTGTGTGTGTATATATATATATATATATATATATATATATACACACCCGATTCTGATGTAGCATGCTCTGTTAGAGCATCGGTGCTGCCGAAGCAGTTTCTCGGCAAGGGTTATCATGGGTGGTTTGCCATTGACTTCCAAGCAGTAAGGGTAGGAATTTGTTCATGGTGCCAGGTCATAGCTTGCCTACTCCTTGTGAAGGACACCGTGTGATCTTTAACATCCGCTGACTAATGCCGGCAGCTGGGACACAGGTTTGCCATTCATCCGAGGAACATCATGCCTTGATGAATTACCCTGCCTGTGAAACACCAGCGGTTTATAGCTGTGTCAGGATTCAAACCGTGGCTAAGACAGCTTAGAGGTGAGTGTGTGTACCTCTAGGTCTAGGCCATCTTGTATATACAGCCGTGGCCAAAAATATTGGCACCCTTGCACTTTTTAAAATAATCCACCATTTATTCCAGAAAATTGTTGAAATAAAAAATATATTTTGGTATCCACATATGTATTTCTTTGGTTTGCAGTGGAACAAAACAAAATAAGCTGAAAAAAATTACGAAATCTTACCTTATTCCGCAGAAATCCTAAAATGGCCCGGACAATATTATTGGCACCTTTTAGAAGTTGTGAGAAATAACGAGATTTCAAGCAGGTGATTCTCCTTTACTTTGGAAATGAACTCACCTATGGTTCACATATGGTGAGTTGCAGGTGCCTGCAATGTAAAAATCGCTCATTCAACCAGTTTAAATGGAGAAAGGGAGTCATTCTGCTGTTTTGTTTCACTGTGTGTACCGCAATGAGCATGGAGAAGAGAAAGAAAACCAGAGAATTGTCTGAGGAGGTCTGACACAAGATTGTAGCCAAGCTTGGACAATCTCAAGGCTACAAGTCCAGCTCCAGAGACCTTGATGTTCCTTTGTCCACCATACGCATTACGCAATGTTATCAGGAATTTTAAGGCCCATGGCACTGTAGTCAACCTCCCTGGACGTGGCCGCAAGAGAAAACTTGATTGAAGATTGAAGCGAAGGATTGTTTGAATGGTGGAGAAAGCACCTCAATCAACTGCCAAACAGATGCAAACTGACCTTCAGACACAAGGTACGACAGTTTCAACTCGCACCATCCGTCGCCAACTCGATGAAAAGGGGTTCTTTGGTAGGAGACCCAGGACGACCCCACTGCTAAGAGAGAGAGACATAAGAAAGCCCGACTGGAGTTTGCCAAAACTCACCTGAACAAGCCAAACTCCTTCTGGGAGAATGTCCTGTGGACAGATGAGACCAAATTATAAAAATTTTAAAAACCACCTTTTAGAGGCCATTTTGCCCCTCAAAGCGGGGGTTGGCCTGGTTGTTTTTGTTGGTCCCCTTTTTGAAGCAATGTTTTACGGCCGGATGCCCTTCCTGCCGCCAACCCTGTTTGTCGCCTTTTACGACAAACAGGGAATTACCAGTGAACTGGTACTCAATTAGCCGACCTCGGAAGGATGACAGGCTGAGTCAACCCCCCTGGCGTTAATTCAAGATCGACCGGGATTCGAACCCAGGATCCTAGGATCCTAAGCTGGCACCCTAGCCGCTAGCCCAACACCAGGCTTATGAGACCAAATTATAGCTGTTTGGTAAAGCAGATCATCTCTATGTTTACAGAAAACAAAATGAAGCCTTCAAACAAAAGAACACCTGCCCTACAGTCAAACATGGAGGAGGTTCAGTGATGTTTTGGGGTTGCTGTGCTGCCTCTGGCACTGGATGCCTTGAAGGTGTGCATGGCATCATTAAATCAGGAGATTACCAAGGAATTTTGGAGCACAATGTTCAACCCAGTGTCAGAAAGCTGGGTCTCAGGACAATGACCCCAAACACACTTCAAAAAGCACCCAGGAATGCTTTTAAGACAAAACGCAGGACTGTTCAGAAGTGGCCACGATTGGGTCCAGATCTAAATCCCATTGAACACCTGTGGGGAGATCTGAAAACAGAAGTTGGGAGAAGGCACCCTTCAAATCTGGGAGAACTGGAGCAGTTTGCACAAGAAGAGTGGCCAAACTACCAGTGGAGAGGTGGAGGAAGCTCATTCATGGCTATAGGAAGCGCTTGACTAGTTATTTTGTCCAAAGGCCGTGATACCAAATATTAAGTCTTGGGTATCAATAATTTTGTTCATGCTATTTATTTTTATTTTCTGATTTAAAAGGATATATTAAGTTCTGAATTAAAAGCAACGGTTCTGTAATATTTACAGTGAAATAAAGAATTGTGGAGACCAAATATTTTTGTCAATTTCAACTTATTTTTGGAGAAAATTGTGAGTTATTCGAAAAGGTGCAAGGGTGCCAATATTTTTGGCCACAACTGTATACTTGTATTTGAGCATGAGGGTCAATTAGCACTGAACCATCAAACATGCAGGATCACTATTGACTATTCTCTGTCTTACCATTACCCCATTACCCATTGAATGACCTGCAGGAGTACAACTTCTTGCCCTTCTTGTGCCTTTATTGATACGAAACCTTCTTGACGAAGATTCTCTCATCTCAACAACAGTCCCATGCCGTGCACTTCATCATTTTGCACTTGACGCTCTCATGCGTATTGGCCCGCTGCACCCAGCAGCCTTCAAGACGATCATGAGTACATCCCAGGCACTGAAAGCTCGCCTTGAGGCAGCTATTCGGACAAGACAGAACAATACTAAGAATCAAAACAGTACTTTCTCCACTGCAGCTCAACCCAGGCCAACTGGCCCCATTAAGCCAACAATCGAGTTGAAAACCAGCTTTGGAAATTTCTAAAACAAATTAAACAGGATGGGAGGGAGAGTAATGTAAATGTGGATGAGGGGAAAGGGGTGAGAATGAAGGGTATAGAGGATATAGAATTGGGGAGAAGGTGGGTAAGAGAGAATGGCATGAATGCAGAGATCTGATTATGATTAATTCATAGTGAGACTTAACTTGTAATTAGCTTATTTGTAGGATTACTAAATCTTACAACAATGACAATAAATGATTTCTTGATTTTGATTGAATCTTGTTTTCCTGATTTTTACTTTTTTCTGGCTTACTTTTCAGGTTTATTTATGGTGGTTAGGGGAATTTGGGGTACCCTTTCCTTTTTTATTAGCTGGAAGCCCGTGGTAAAATACCACAATAGAAAAAAAAGGTCTCTTTTTATTCTTGCCCTGATTTAAATGTATTCTTCTTGTCCTCATCCCCTCCCAGACCATCACTCCATGCTCCCAGACCCCCACACTCCATCCACCTCCACACCACATCTTCCCCCTCTGAGACCTTCCCACCCCTCCCAGACCATCAACACCCCTCCCCAAACAATCACTCCACACCCCTCTTCCCATTACCTCACATCAAGGGTCTCTTCAATTCTCCCGCATTTTCTTCTCTCAATGTTGACAACAATGCAAACGGTTTAATCGGAACAGTGTCCGCGCAGATCAAACATCGCATCCGGTGTTGTGCTTGCCAGGCTCGAATCGCCATTTGCGTGGTCCAAGAGAATTGCAGAACGTCACATAGCTGGCTCAGAAGGTCCCCGTTGCCTGGTGGCGCCTGCCTCGGTAACTTCCTTTATACACATTGTTAAAAGTAAATAATAAGATTTTTTTCACAGTACAGTCGCGAGATTCCCCAAATAAAATTACTTGGACAAAGACCTTGTAATCGTTAATGACGGGTTTTCTGGTGTGGTCCCTGTCGAGTTTTTAAAAAGAAAATGGTCTGAAACATATGACTGACTTGATCACTTCTAAATACTAACCTGTGTAGAGTTTGAAGCAAAAACATGCTCACTGCATATGTGTTTATATAACACATGGATCATGGTGGTTATAAAGCTCGGATAGATTCCAAATGCACTTTATTGCAGATGCCTCCCTGAAGACTGAGGTCCATACCGTTACAAAGGCCCATGACACAATCGTTACAAGCTTGGCATTTTTCATACAGGTGTTTAACTGACTATTTTGATTTTTTATTTTTTATTTTTTATTTTTGTATGCAAGATCGAGGCTCGTGTAAGAGCTAACATTGATCACAAAAAGACAAACCGACACATAAAACACATGATAAAGGGAGCGGGAGACAAGATGGAGAGCAGGGACATTGGGAGATCTGTGGGAGGGAGAGGGCTTGGGGGAGGAGGCATGGGAAGGGGGGCGGGGGTGGGAGAGGCAATAAAACACATGGACACTGCTAGGACTTCCAGGAATAAAGTCGGAATTTCAAAAAAGTGGATCTAGGGTGAATTAACGGGGGTAAAAAAGATCAAGGTTTTGGATGGGGGTTGGATGAGATGGTGGTGAACAGCTGTTTTAAAGACCTGGAGGGAGGAGTGGGATTGAAGTGAGTGGGGGAGTTTGTTCCAGAGGCGGGAGAAAAGAGGAATGAAAGAGGAGTTGTATTATGATTGGCAAGAAATGTATGGTGATCATAATACAAAGAAAACTTTGTATTATGATCAACACATGGCAAGAAGGTGTAAGAGCAGTGTTATTTTGGGGTGAGGTCAAGAGTCAAATACCAAAAAATTCAACATTTTAATTTTTAAAACATTTTAATGAAACTTTGTATATGCAAACACCATTGGGGGATGCATGAAATTTGTAACGATAATTTGGATTTGACCCCCAATTCATGCCCAAGGGGTGGGGAGGTCACAGGGGTCATAATGGGGAAAATATCACTCAAAATGTGATATTGGGTCATTGCTGCTGGTGGAACTTTTTGACATCTTTCAACCTTGCTATAGGTGGGAAATGTGGGGATTTGCGATGGTGTGCCATCGACTTCATTGTAGTTGTTGTTGTTTACAGTGTTGAGGCTTGCAGAGGAGCTAGAACATAGAACAGATCAGGACAAAAGCACAAAACAGCACAAAAGGAACAGTAGAAAGAGAGAGGGGGGTGAACACACCAACAGCATGGCCGAGGGACAAAATATCGCAATATTTGGAGAAATATGGGATGTGGGGAAGAATGTATCTGCTCTGTGAACGTGATGGGCCCATAAACTCAGTTTCATCGATGCAACAAAACGTTGAGTCACGTAGTCCAACCACCATACTGCCGCCGTCTAACGCAGGCGTTACTTCCTCTTTACCGTTCGCCAAATTGAGGGAGTATTATAAATTTCCGCGTGTGTTTGTATTACAGTTTTTCTTCATTGTTTACACACTGGAACAGGTGTTATGAACCAAATGTGCAAAACCTTAAGTTAATGTGTAAACAAATAATTTGTTCAAAACTATAAGCACATTTCACTTGATTTTTACACAAATTTCAGTCTCATTTAACCCTCTTCCAAAATACCTCACACAATTCCCCTCGTCAGCACAATCTTCATAAAGGAAATGTCTTGCCTTCACATGGAAAGCATTGCCATTCAAAATGCTAAACTTCAATTATCACTTGAACACACTCACTCCTCAAGCGCTGGTGTTGCTTAGCGGTTAGGGTGCTGGCTTGGGATCCCAGGATCCTGAGTTTGAATCCGGGTCGATTGTTAAATTAATGCCAGGGAGGTTCACTCACCCTTTCATCCTGAGGTGGCAAATTGAGTACCAGCAAATTGAGTACCAGCAAATTGAGTACCAGCAAATTGAGTACCAGCTCACTGGTAATTGGGGCATGCATCAGTGGCACAAACGTGCTCCCAGAGAAATGATGCAACCAGCAACCACAGGCTGCATACGAAACCAACAACTCACTCCCCCACAGGTCAAACACTAGTTCCTTTAATTATTCAATCAGCATTCAGAGCTTTAGCACAAATAATAGGGCTACAGGTGAGCTCTCCTGTGTTGGAGAACAATGGCTGACAACATTGCAGCAAGAGGGAGAAGAAGGGTGAGAATGAGAGGAGGTGGAGGAAGAAGAGCAAGGTGGGAAAATATCTCAGGTGAGATCCGGGCGACTTTGGTTAAGCATGTGGCCAACCATGGTTTGACCCTGTGGGAGGTCGGCCCAGAGAATTCAGCCAAAACTGAGCCGCTTCACTGTTGCCTCTGCCCTCCTCCAACCCCGTATACCTCCTCAGACCCCAATTTTTCTAATGCCAGGAACAAACATTGGCACATCACGGTTGATGAAGGTTGTGGTCAAGTTTCATCGGAATTGTGTGTGTAGTTTCAGAGAAGAAAGCAAATACCTATTTTAGGGGTTCAAACCTGGACCCACTTTGACCCTCCCGCCCGCCCCCCTTCCCCATAACCCGTAAAGGGGCAGATTTTTTTTTTAATGCTGTGAATAAACTTTAGTACATCACGGGTGATGAAGGTTGTGGTCAAGTTTCATCGGAATAGTGTGTGTAGTTTGAGAAGAAAGCAAATATCCATTTGGGGGGGGGGTCAAACCTGGATACAATTTGACCCCTGTTAACCCCCTCAGACCCCGATTTTTTTTTTTAATGCCGTGAACAAACTTTAGTCACAATACAACAAATATCATTTGTACCAGGTTTGGTCGCAATCCCATCAGCGGTTTTGGAGAAGAAGTTTCAAGTGTTTACAGACAGACGGACTGACGTGCCATCTCTAGTTAGGCAGCTTAGCAATTTTTGGGGGTTTTTTGGACCTTACAAAAGTACAATTTTTATTTTAGTGGTTCATTGGACCATATGCAATAATTCGGACCGGAGGCAAGACATATACAGTGTTTGACTTTTGCGCAAATACGACTCGCACAGCATAATATCGAGCAATACATTTATGCAAATAAATCATCAGCTCTTGGAGTTAGACTAAAATCGTAAATACATAAATTGCTGGACAAATTACCTTGAACAACATGTTGTCTGTTCTAAAGCTATATTGTCATTACATCCTTGTAGTTGCGTACATGTTAGATATATGAGAGGTGCGCGAGTCACAAGTATAACACATTGGTATAAACACTCGGTATTATATTACTAATTATTATTACATGGAAGCGTAAGATTTATTATGCAGGCATGCATAAGTTTTACAAATAACACTGCATGTGATGAAATAAAATTTAGCCTCCTTGTTGAAAATATATACATAATTGGTTTTTGTCCAATAAAAAGGTGAAGAACACTGTATATTTCTTGCCTCCGGTCCTAAATCTATTGTATATGGTCTAATGGACCAGCAAAATTAAAATGGCGCTTTTGTCAAGCCGTTCCCCATTTTCGATAAATATGCTGCGAAGCTGCCTGACTATCAGGGGACGTGGGTTTGACGACGGCGACATCGATTTTTGTGGGGGGGTTTTTTTTTTTTTTTTTTTTTTTAATTACAGGATCGAGGCTCGTGGAAGAGGCAACATTTATCACACAAGAAATCAAACAGACATACAAATCATATAATAAGGGGAGCGGTAGACAAGATAGGGGAGAGGAGGCGAAGACCCCAAAGTACCCTTAAAGGCCCAGAGGATCCAAAACACTCTGAAGACCCAAATGGCCCTGAAGACCCAAAACACCATGAAGACCCAAAAGCCACCGAAATGGTCAAAGATGCCTATCCGTCTGAAACAACGTGTGGTGAGGCGTGCGGAGCGCGCCGATTCACACGTCTTTACAATTAGCCAATGCCAATTTTTGCCATGGAGTCGTGTTGAAGAAAAGAGGTGCCGTTTTTCCAAAATGGTGGCCGTACCACGTGATCTATGACGTCAGTTATCATTTTAAAAATCTACAGGAGGTTCTCCGATGGTGAACATTACGTGTACATCGGACCAAGAGTTGCAGAGAAATTTTTTTTCGTGCTGATCAGATCAAGCATTGTACTTGTCGAATTATGACGTCATAATGAAGGCAACGATGACATCATCATTGACATATCTTATTCCCCATGGGGAGGACTTGACAATGAACCATGTTCATCCGTCAAACTAACACATCCGCCAAACTAACACGTCCGCCAAACTAACACGTCCGCCAAACTAACACGTCCGCCAAAGTAACACGTCCGCCAAAGTAACACGTCCGCCAAACTCACACGTCCGCCAAACTAACACGTCCGCAAAACTAACACGTCCGCCAAACCAACACGTCCGCCAAACCAACACATCCGCCAAACCAACACATCCGCCAAACCAACACATCCGCCAAACCAACACATCCGCCAAACCAACACATCCGCCAAACTAACACATCCGCCAAACTAACACATCCGCCAAACCAACACATCCGCCAAACCAACACATCCGCCAAACAAACACATCCGCCAAACAAACACATCCTCCAAACAAACACATCCGCCAAACAAACACATCCGCCAAACAAACACACGTGCCAAACAAACACATCCGCCAAACTAACACATCCGCCAAACTAACACATCCACAAAACTAACACATCCACAAAACTAACACATCCGCCAAACTAACACATCCGCCAAACTAACACATCCGCCAAACTAACACATCCGCCAAACTAACACATCCACAAAACTAACACATCCACAAAACTAAGACATCCACCAAACTATCACATCCGTCAAACTAACACATCCGCCAAACTAACACATCCGCCAAACTAACACATCCGCCAAACTAACACATCCGCCAAACTAACACATCCGCCAAACTAACACATCCACAAAATGAACACATCCACAAAACTAACACATCCGCCAAACTAACACATCCGCCAAACTAACACATCCGCCAAACTAACACATCCGCCAAACTAACACATCCGTCAAACTAACACATCCGCCAAACTAACACATCCGCCAAACTAACACATCCGCCAAACTAACACATCCGCCAAACTAACACATCCACAAAACTAACACATCCACAAAACTAACACATCCTCCAAACTATCACATCCGCCAAACAAACACATCCGCCAAACAAACACATCCGCCAAACAAACACATCCGCCAAACTAACACATCCGCCAAACCAACACATCCGCCAAACCAACACATCCGCCAAACAAACACATCCTCCAAACAAACACATCCGCGAAACAAACACATCCGCCAAACAAACACATCCGCCAAACAAACACATCCGCCAAACAAACACATGCGCCAAACAAACACATCTGCCAAACAAACACAAACACATGCGCCAAACAAACACATCCGCCAAACTAACACATCCGCCAAATAAAACACACACATCCGCCAAACAAACACATCCGACAAAATAACACATCCGCCAAACTAACACATCCGCCAAACTAACACATCCGCCAAACTAACACATCCGCCAAACTAACACATCCGCCAAACTAACACATCCGCCAAACTAACACATCCGCCAAACTAACACATCCGCCAAAGAAACACATCCGCCAAAGAAACACATCCGCCAAACTAACACATCCGCCAAACTAACACATCCGCCAAACTAACACATCCGCCAAACTAACACATCCGCCAAACTAACACATCCGCCAAACTAACACATCCGCCAAACTAACACATCCGCCAAACTAACACATCCGCCAAACTAACACATCCGCCAAACTAACACATCCGCCAAACTAGCACATCCGCCAAACAAACACATCCGCCAAACTAACACATCCGCCAAACTAACACATCCGCCAAACTAACACATCCGCCAAAT
Organism: Myxine glutinosa; assembly: GCF_964187855.1. NCBI lineage: Eukaryota > Metazoa > Chordata > Myxini > Myxiniformes > Myxinidae > Myxine > Myxine glutinosa. The sequence continues at coordinate 192,591,062 of NC_136261.1, forward strand.
TAACACATCCGCCAAACTAACACATCCGCCAAACAAACACATGCACCAAACAAACACATGCGCCAAACTAACACATGCGCCAAACTAACACATCCGCCAAACAAACACATCTGCCAAACTAACACATAGCCAAACAAAAACACATCCGCAAAACAAACACATTCGCAAAACAAACACATCCGCCAAACAAACATCCGCCAGACTACCACGTCCGCCACTCCAACACATCCACCAAACTAACACAACCGCAAAACAAACATCCGACAAACAAACACATCCGCCAAACAAACACATCCGCCAAACAAACACATCCGCCAAACTAACACATCCGCCAAACAAACATCCGCCAAACAACCACGTCCGCCACTCCAACACATCCGCCAAACAAACACATCCGCCAAACAAACACATCCGCCAAACTAACACATCCGCCAAACAAACACATCCGCCAAACAAACACATCCTCCAAACCAACACATCCGCCAAACTAACACATCCGCCAAACAAACACACGTGCCAAACAAACACATCCACCAAACTAACACATCCACCAAACTAACACATCCACCAAACTAACACATCCGCCAAACAAACATCTGTGCAAAACAAACACATCCACAAAACAAACATCCACCAAACAAACACATCCGCCACTCCAACACATCCACCAAACAAACACCTACGCCAAACAAACACATGCGCCTAATGAACACATCCACCAAACAAACATCCGCCAAACCAACACATCCGCCAAACTAACACATCCGCCAAACTAAAACATCTGCCAAACAAACACATCCGCAAAACTAACACATCCGCCAAACTAACACATCCGCCAAACTAACACATCCACAAAACTAACACATCCACAAAACTAACACATCCGCCAAACTAACACATCCGCCAAACTAACACATCCGCCAAACTAACACATCCGCCAAACTAACACATCCACAAAACTAACACATCCACAAACTAAGACATCCACCAAACTATCACATCCGTCAAACTAACACATCCGCCAAACTAACACATCCGCCAAACTAACACATCCGCCAAACTAACACATCCGCCAAACTAACACATCCACAAAACGAACACATCCACAAAACTAACACATCCGCCAAACTAACACATCCGCCAAACTAACACATCCGCCAAACTAACACATCCGCCAAACTAACACATCCGCCAAACTAACACATCCGCCAAACTAACACATCCGCCAAACTAACACATCCACAAAACTAACACATCCACAAAACTAACACATCCTCCAAACTATCACATCCGCCAAACAAACACATCCGCCAAACAAACACATCCGCCAAACAAACACATCCGCCAAACTAACACATCCGCCAAACCAACACATCCGCCAAACCAACACATCCGCCAAACAAACACATCCTCCAAACAAACACATCCGCGAAACAAACACATCCGCCAAACAAACACATCCGCCAAACAAACACATCCACCAAACTAACACATCCGCCAAACAAACACATCCGCCAAACTAACACATCCGCCAAACCAACACATCCGCCAAACCAACACATCCGCCAAACAAACACATCCGCCAAACAAACACATCCTCCAAACAAACACATCCGCCAAACAAACACATCCGCCAAACAAACACACGTGCCAAACAAACACATCCACCAAACTAACACATCCACCAAACTAACACATCCACCAAACTAACACATCCGCCAAACAAACATCTGTGCAAAACAAACACATCCACAAAACAAACATCCACCAAACAAACACATCCGCCACTCCAACACATCCACCAAACAAACACCTACGCCAAACAAACACATGCGCCTAATGAACACATCCACCAAACAAACATCCGCCAAACCAACACATCCGCCAAACTAACACATCCGCCAAACTAAAACATCCGTCAAACAAACACATCCGCCAAACTAACACATCCGCCAAACTAACACATCCGCCAAACTAACACATCCACAAAACTAACACATCCACAAAACTAACACATCCGCCAAACTAACACATCCGCCAAACTAACACATCCGCCAAACTAACACATCCGCCAAACTAACACATCCACAAAACTAACACAGCCACAAAACTAAGACATCCACCAAACTATCACATCCGTCAAACTAACACATCCGCCAAACTAACACATCCGCCAAACTAACACATCCGCCAAACTAACACATCCGCCAAACTAACACATCCGCCAAACTAACACATCCACAAAACGAACACATCCACAAAACTAACACATCCGCCAAACTAACACATCCGCCAAACTAACACATCCGCCAAACTAACACATCCGCCAAACTAACACATCCGCCAAACTAACACATCCGTCAAACTAACACATCCGCCAAACTAACACATCCGCCAAACTAACACATCCGCCAAACTAACACATCCGCCAAACTAACACATCCACAAAACTAACACATCCACAAAACTAACACATCCTCCAAACTATCACATCCGCCAAACAAACACATCCGCCAAACAAACACATCCGCCAAACAAACACATCCGCCAAACTAACACATCCGCCAAACCAACACATCCGCCAAACCAACACATCCGCCAAACAAACACATCCTCCAAACAAACACATCCGCGAAACAAACACATCCGCCAAACAAACACATCCGCCAAACAAACACATCCGCCCAACAAACACATGCGCCAAACAAACACATCCGCCAAACTAACACATCCGCCAAACACACACATCCGCCAAACAAACACATCCGACAAAATAACACATCCGCCAAACTAACACATCCGCCAAACTAACACATCCGCCAAACTAACACCTCCGCCAAACTAACACATCCGCCAAACTAACACATCCGCCAAACTAACACATCCGCCAAAGAAACACATCCGCCAAAGAAACACATCCGCCAAACTAACACATCCGCCAAACTAACACATCCGCCAAACTAACACATCCGCCAAACTAACACATCCGCCAAACTAACACATCCGCCAAACTAACACATCCGCCAAACTAACACATCCGCCAAACTAACACATCCGCCAAACTAACACATCCGCCAAACTAACACATCCGCCAAACTAGCACATCCGCCAAACTAGCACATCCGCCAAACAAACACATCCGCCAAACTAACACATCCGGCAAACTAACACATCCGCCAAACTAACACATCCGCCAAATTAACACATCCGCCAAACTAACACATCCGCCAAACAAACACATGCACCAAACAAACACATGCGCCAAACTAACACATGCGCCAAACTAACACATCCGCCAAACAAACACATCTGCCAAACTAACACATAGCCAAACAAAAACACATCCGCAAAACAAACACATTCGCAAAACAAACACATCCGCCAAACAAACATCCGCCAGACTACCACGTCCGCCACTCCAACACATCCACCAAACTAACACAACCGCAAAACAAACATCCGACAAACAAACACATCCGCCAAACAAACACATCCGCCAAACAAACACATCCGCCAAACTAACACATCCGCCAAACAAACATCCGCCAAACAACCACGTCCGCCACTCCAACACATCCGCCAAACAAACACATCCGCCAAACAAACACATCCGCCAAACTAACACATCCGCCAAACAAACACATCCGCCAAACTAACACATCCGCCAAACCAACACATCCGCCAAACCAACACATCCGCCAAACCAACACATCCGCCAAACAAACACATCCGCCAAACAAACACATCTGCAAAACAAACATCTGCAAAACAGACACATCCGCCAAACAAACACATGCGCCAAACTAACACATCCGCCAAACAAACATCCGCCAAACTCCCACGTCTGCCAAACTAACACGTCCGCCAAACTAACACATCCGCCAAACTAACACATCCGCAAAACAAACACATCCGCCACTCCAACACATCCGCCAAACTAACACATCCAACAAACTAACACATCCGCAAAACAAACACATCCGCCACTCCAACACATCCACCAAACTAACACGTCCGCAAAACTAACACATCCGCCAAATTAACACATCCGCCAAACTAACACATCCGCCACTCCAACACATCCGCCAAACTAACACATCCAACAAACTAACACATCCGCAAAACAAACATCCGCCACTCCAACACATCCGCCAAACTAACACGTCCGCCAAACTAACACATCCGCCAAATTAACACATCCGCCAAACTAACACATCCGCCACTCCAACACATCCGCCAAACTAACACATCCAACAAACTAACACATCTGCCAAACAAACACATTCGCCAAACAAACACATGCGCCAAACAAACACATCTGCCAAACAAACACATCTGCCAAACAAACACAAACACATCCGCCAAACTAACACATCCACGGCTCACAGTGTGAGACCTACCTCAGGAGACTCGGGCGATTGGGGGGGAGAGGGGAAGAGTTCTGCCCAGATGGCTCACAGTGAGACCTACCGAAGGAGACTCGGGCAATTGGGGAGGCGGGCGTGGGGAGGGGAGGAAGAGTTCTGCCCAGATGGCTCACAGTGAGACCTACCGAAGGAGACTCGGACGATTGGAGGGGGAGGGGGGTGTGGGGAGAAGGGAAGAGTTCTGCCTGGATGGCGCAGTGTGAGACCTACCGAAGGAGACTCGGGTTATTGGAGGGGAGGGGGGTGAGGGGGGAAGAGTCATGCCTCGATGGCTCAGTGTGAGACCTACCTCAGGAGACTTGGATGATTGGGGGGAGGGAGGAGGGAAGAGTTCTGCCTCGATGGCTCACAGTGCGACACCTACCGAAGGAGACTCGGGCGATTGGGGGGGAGGGGGAAGAGTTCTGCCCAGATGGCTCACAGCGAGTTCTACCTGTGGGACCTTCACCAACCGGCGGCTGTCTCTGCCACGTACCCACAAATTTGGATGGCGCGCTCGCAGGATTGCACACCGCACACCCGCACCCTCGCACTCAGGCACACACACACCCCACGTTCGTGTCATTGCCAGGGTCTGCCAGCCGAGCCTCCGCTTCCATTTTTGCTGTTCGAGCCTCCCTTTCCGCTCGCATCGCCTGTATTCCCCTGCTCACCGCCTCATCCACCTCATGCCTTATTTCGCTCCTCATCGCGTTCAAATCGCTTTTAATTATTTGCACTCGTGCTACCAATTGTTCAGAGAACAGTTTCACCTCGGGTTGGTGCACCAGTGCCAATCCACCATTTTGCAGCTGATGAAGATGGGTGCCAGCCCGATGGCCTGAATTCAACCAAATCTTTGTTCAAAAGAATTGAAGTTCTCTGAATCGAAGAATCAAGATGGCAAAACAACCAACGCAACGTCAAGAAAAACGCACAAAGCGCAAGATACCTGGAAGCTGCACTGACGAGAAGACGTCACAGATGCGACTCATGAACAGGATTCAGTGTTTACAACATTCACGTGAACGAGTACTATTGTCATGCAAATGAGGGAGATGAAAATAACGCCGATAAAGAACCAGGCCTTGGAGACCTGTTTGGTGAGAATAGTGTTGTGAATTCAACTTTTTTCTCAAAACCGAAAGAATTATTATATATATATATATTGCTGCAGTTTTGAGATTGGTACAGTAAAGGTTAATAAAGGTTAAAGGTTTGCCCCCCATAGGTAGTCACACGAGCAACATATAGGCCCATTTGTAGTATAGTTATGTCTTAGTATGTGTAAGAATAGGCCATTTCCTCTCTTAGTACCTGCATTGTGTAAAGGCAGGAGAATAGGCCCTACAATCATTTTGCTTCGACCACCATTCTACCTCTATGGGCGCAATCCATCCCGCATCCCATTTGGCTGTCCACTAGTCAAGTTAACACGAGGCAGGGCCTCGAAAGGTGAAGGAGGGTTGAGCTCGGCGCGGCAGCAGTGGGGACGGTAAGAATATACCAGCCAATCAGAGCTCGAGCGGCATGGCGTGAGAGGGCGTGGTGAAGAGCGGCTGGTGAGTTCCAGAGGGTTTGAAGGGCGTGGCATATATAAACCCGATGCGAAAAGCCCTCAGAAGGACTCGTGGAGAAAAGGACTCGTGGAGAGAAGGACTCGCAGAGGAAAGGACTTGATTTATCGAGGGAGGTGCGCTGAGCTGGTGCAGAGTTTATGAAAGGATTCTAAGGAGACGCGCTTGGGAAGGATCCTTCGCACTGTTTGAACTTTGTTACGTGGAATACGTGGGTGCAGACAGGGCGTTGATAACTCACGCGGTTTGGCCAAAGCGAGTGAACGCGGCTGAGTAACCGCCAGCCGCGCAAAGTCCGCCCCCCTACCGTTCGCCCCGAGATAACCCGTTCCGTTCGAGCGACACGATATGCGGTCCTGCCTTCTCCTACCTCCATCTTCATGGGACGTGCCGGGGACCGTGGAGAGCCGGACCGGGCCGATCCTGGACGACCAAGCCGGCGCGTTTGGCCGGAACAGCATCCTGCCCATCTGCAATCCCCGTGTGTGTGTGTGTCAGACGGGCCCGTTGTCCTGGGGTATTAAACTGTATCAGACTGTATAAGGATTGCTCTGTCTCTTCCTCCTGTGCTGTAAATACTTGCGTAATAATTAAACCAATTTATTCTTCCTTTTCTTTCCAATCCGATCGCCTTTGTGATTTCTCCATTGACTAAGCGTGGTACGAATAAGATCGCTCCAATCGGTCTAGTAATTATAAATAGCGCGGATCACGTGTACGCAAACCGCTCGGCGTATCACCATCACACGTGGTTCGGGCGAGGCTTATTCCCGAGTACTTAGGTAACAGCGAATTTGGTCCCGAAACCCTATTTAGCGCTGTCCGGAAGGGACGTAATAGGGCTCGGGTCGCGCCAGGTCAGTAAAGACAAAGGGGGATTAATCCCCCCTTGATAAGGGGAGAAGGCCGCGACAGATCTGCAACAATGTTTTTTTTTGTTTGTTTGTTTTTTACAAACAACACAGGAATATGTGTCACCAACTTATAGGAGCTTCCAGGAAAGGTCATGCAGATCAACGTTTTCATAATAAAGTTATTCCAAAGCAAAAAGCTGCAGGGCCTCCCAGGCCCATATAGTGCATTATCAGGTTAATGGAATTTTATCCTAAGTTTATTTCAGACAATATAAAACAACAATTATAATAGTTTCGAAACACTAAAATTATCCACCGTGTTTGCCACAATATTATAAATTTCTGACAAAAACAAAAGAAATAAATGAAACTTTCATATGCCAGAGACGAACCAAAGCATTTATCTTCAGTTAAAATAAGATCGAATTCACTGAAATTTTTTTTTGCATTTATTGACAGATTCACACATGAAAGAAATTAAAAAAGAAAAATAAAGAAGGAAGGAAGGAAGGAAGGAAGGACCCAAAATAGTACATGTAGTAAAGAGTATGATTGTACAGGCCACCCAACCTCAAAATTAAAGTGGGTGGAATATAAACACCCATCCCCATTCCTCCCCCTATACGGACCATCGGGCCCCTTTTTTCTTTTTCGGACCATCGGCCGGACACCATGAGGATGGGGGGATATTCATTGTACAGAGCACCTCTCGTTTCCTGGTCCTGGATCGTCCATTCCTTATCCATATTCACATTACCAAGGCCCATCCGCGTTGGTCAGCCATTGTTTAAACCAATAAATTAAATTTTTTCCAAACTGCTCGTAATATTTCGCACACCTCGGGTCCAATCCCACTCCTGACGCCAATTGTGTTACGGTCTCTGGAGGTTCGAAACCGCACTCCTGATCACCAATTGTGTTATGGTTGAACATGCCGTACGTACCCTCCGGCGGTGTACCAAATTAATTTTGTTCCTGGGTGGAAATTGAGACGGCCGAGCAACCGTTGCTACATGCCGGGTTAATGCTAATTTTGTTAAGGCCGATCGCTACGCTAGGTGCGAGCAATGGCGGACCAATGGAAGAGAAGACATTCACCGACAGAGAGAAAAGGAAACGTTTAACGATTTGATTTATGTACAAATATTTACAGTGAAATTTATCGATAGGAATGAAAAAGGGACAAGAAGCAGGAACTTTTCTTATTTTATGCCTTTTACGATCACGACGAACAAACACAACAAGGCACCAGCACACATTCATGGGGGAGGGGAGGGGAAAACAAATGTTGAGACCCTGTTGCAAAATGGTTACAAGGTTACCCGATGATTCTCCTCGTGACGCCTTTTGTTTCGACCCCACCAACGAACACCAGGCCGGCAAATGGCACTCCCGAAGATGAGCCGGTGAAAAGTGTCGGGAACCGTGCAGAGCGAGTGCGTCGGGAACCGTGCAGAGCGAGTGCGTCGGGAACCGTGCAGAGCGAGTGCGTCGGGAACCGTGCAGAGCGAGTGCGTCGGGAACCGTGCAGAGCGAGTGCGTCGGGAACCGTGCAGAGCGAGTGCGTCGGGAACCGTGCAGAGCGAGTGCGTCGGGAACCGTGCAGAGCGAGTGCGTCGGGAACCGTGCAGAGCGAGTGCGTCGGGAACCGTGCAGAGCGAGTGCGTCGGGAACCGTGCAGAGCGAGTGCGTCGGGAACCGTGCAGAGCGAGTGCGTCGGGAACCGTGCAGAGCGAGTGCGTCGGGAACCGTGCAGAGCGAGTGCGTCGGGAACCGTGCAGAGCGAGTGCGTCGGGAACCGTGCAGAGCGAGTGCGTCGGGAACCGTGCAGAGCGAGTGCGTCGGGAACCGTGCAGAGCGAGATTGCGTCGGGAACCGTGCAGAGCGAGTGCGTCGGGAACCGTGCAGAGCGAGTGCGTCGGGAACCGTGCAGAGCGAGTGCGTCGGGAACCGTGCAGAGCGAGTGCGTCGGGAACCGTGCAGAGCGAGTGCGTCGGGAACCGTGCAGAGCGAGTGCGTCGGGAACCGTGCAGAGCGAGTGCGTCGGGAACCGTGCAGAGCGAGTGCGTCGGGAACCGTGCAGAGCGAGTGCGTCGGGAACCGTGCAGAGCGAGTGCGTCGGGAACCGTGCAGAGCGAGTGCGTCGGGAACCGTGCAGAGCGAGTGCGTCGGGAACCGTGCAGAGCGAGTGCGTCGGGAACCGTGCAGAGCGAGTGCGTCGGGAACCGTGCAGAGCGAGTGCGTCGGGAATCGTGCAGAGCGAGTGCGTCGGGAACCGTGCAGAGCGAGTGCGTCGGGAACCGTGCAGAGCGAGTGCGTCGGGAACCGTGCAGAGCGAGTGCGTCGGGAACCGTGCAGAGCGAGTGCGTCGGGAACCGTGCAGAGCGAGGGCGTCGGGAACCGTGCAGAGCGAGGGCGTCGGGAACCGTGCAGAGCGAGGGCGTCGGGAACCGTGCAGAGCGAGGGCGTCGGGAACCGTGCAGAGCGAGGGCGTCGGGAACCGTGCAGAGCGAGGGCGTCGGGAACCGTGCAGAGCGAGGGCGTCGGGAACCGTGCAGAGCGAGGGCGTCGGGAACCGTGCAGAGCGAGGGCGTCCGGAACCGTGCAGAGCGAGGGCGTCCGGAACCGTGCAGAGCGAGGTCGTCGGGAACCGTGCAGAGCGAGGGCGTCGGGAACCGTGCAGAGCGAGGGCGTCGGGAACCGTGCAGAGCGAGGGCGTCGGGAACCGTGCAGAGCGAGGGCGTCGGGAACCGTGCAGAGCGAGGGCGTCGGGAACCGTGCAGAGCGAGGGCGTCGGGAACCGTGCAGAGCGAGGGCGTCGGGAACCGTGCAGAGCGAGGGCGTCGGGAACCGTGCAGAGCGAGGGCGTCGGGAACCGTGCAGAGCGAGGGCGTCGGGAACCGTGCAGAGCGAGGGCGTCGGGAACCGTGCAGAGCGAGGGCGTCGGGAACCGTGCAGAGCGAGGGCGTCGGGGGACATGTGGAGTAAGCATGTCGAGATGTGGAGTAAGCATGTCGAGATGTCGTGCAAGGTAAAGGGAGTTTCGTGCGCACATGCAAGAATGAAACTGGCCGTGCAAGAAACGTGCAAGAATCATGTGCAGATGCAAGGTGAACAATGTCCCAGGCCGAAGAGAGAGTCCAAAAACACTGTACAGCCAGATGGAATCCAAGGTGAGGAGTAATGCAGGCACGTACTGAGGGCCGATGAGAAGGTCTGACCAAGAAGGGAGCACATATCCTCAGTGAAACCGGCAAAGAGAGAGAGAGAGTAACACGTGTAGAGGCCTGTGAGAGGCTCCGGCCTAGAGCGGACGCATACGTGCTGGGTGAAACTGGCAAAGAGGGAGAGAGTAATCATGCAGGCACGTGCTGAGTGAACCGGGGGAGAAAGAGAAAGAGAAAGATGTCCCGAGCCGTTTTCACGCCAGCACTCAAAAAACGTTGCACAAAAGCACGTGAGTGAGGAATAGCAGGAAAAAGGCCATTGTAGAAAAGGGGTTCCCGGAGGAACCTTTCACTGTTGTACGTCCCCATTTGCCGAGTTACTGAAATGGACCGCCAGACGTGCAAGACATCTTGGTAAAAGTCAGGAAGCAGAGAAGCATCGACATGTTGCAGCTCCATGAAAGAGTTCACAATTGTAGCTGAGCATGCCGGCTTGTTTTAATATAGTTTGCAGTAGATTTCCAGGGCAAGGCCTCCAGAAATATAAAACGACGAGCTGTAGAGACTCGGAAGGCCATCACCCGACAAGGAATGTCCACAAGTCCATGACCCCCTTCCGCCAGTGGGAGGCAAATAATCTCTGGCTTTAGCCAGTGTTTGCCATTCCAAAAGAAGTCAAGTAAGCATTTTTGGATTGACACCAACATTGCAGGTGGCTGCAAGGCAATCATTTTATGCCATAAGAGAGGGGCCACCAGGTTGTTAATGACCAGGGCACGACCTCGAAAAGACAAGGTCGACAAAATTCCTCTCCATCTGTTTAATTTATTGCTAATTTTGTGGAGCAAACCATCCCAATTCCTTTTGACAAAACCATGGGTTCCAAGATAAACACCGAGGTATTTCGCACCTTCTTTTCCCCATGTCAAATTCATAGGGAGAATTGGAAGGGCAGAAGGTGGCGTACCGCCGACCCAAACTGCTTTGCATTTCGACCAATTAATTTGCGTTGTACATGCCTGAGAGTAGACCCGTCGGCACTCAAATAGCAGAGCAATGTCATTACTGCTGCGAACAGCAACACATACATCATCAGCAAAGGCCGAAATGATAACAGGCTTTTCTGATGGTCACTGAAAAGCCCATAAGAGAAGATTGTAAACGAATCAAAAGGGGCTCAATGCAAAGAGAGTACAAGATTCCAGATAAGGGACAGCCTTGCCGAATTCCCCTCCCAATCCGCAAAGGTGAACAGAGACCATCATTGATTTTGATCAAGCTAAAAATGTGATTGTACAATAAGGATACATAAGAAATAAAAGATGCCCCAAAACCAAATTCTCATGATTAACAGAGTCAAAAGCCTTTTCTTGGTCAATAAAAAAGAGACCGGTATGTTGTTGTTGAAATGCACACACATCCCACAGGTCTCGTACCAAAAAAATGTTATCACGCATAGATCTGTGCATAACACAGTACGATTGATCCTGATGTATAACTGTGCTTAAAACAGTCTTTACACGGTTAGCTAGCGCTTTGGCAAAAATCTTGTAATCTGTGCAGAGAAGAGAAATTGGGCGCCAGTTCTGTATCAATTGCAGGTCGTTTTCCTTAGGGATAAGGCAAACAACTGCACGTCGACAACTAAGGGGTAACAATCCCTCACGCAGACTGTATAAAAACACTGAGTGCAAAGCAGGACCAAACATGTCCCAAAAGGTTTTATAAAATTCAGCTGGTAGCCCATCAAAACCAGGAGCCTTATGATCAGCAAGGCCATCTAGCGCAGTTTTAAGTTCACCGAGAGTAATGTTCTCATCCAAGACATGGCGCTGATGCTCATCTATCTGCGGTAAATTGGTCGTAATATTCTGCATTGCAGGCACATCATTAGGCTGAAAGGAAAACACATTCTCAAAGTAAGACCGAACAAAATGAACAATCTCCGTATTATCACTAAGAATATGCCCATCACTAGCCCGAAGACGAAGCATTTGCTGGCTCGCCTTGGTCGTCTTCTCAAACTTAAAGAAGTCTTTACAACATGTGTCTGACGACAGTAAACCATTCACTCTCAGCCTGACTAAGGCACCAATACCATTTTCTTGAATTAATTCCTTAAGCAGAGTTTGTTTTTCAAAGAGGAGTTGACACCGTCTTTCATCACTGAGGACCTCAGCACCTTCCTGCAATCGTAGAATTTCTTGTTTCAAGGCATCAATACATAATTGTTTACTTTGAGAGCAATTGGTTTTGTATTGCTGACAGAAAACACGGATCTGCGCTTTAGCATAGTCCCACCACTGACAGATTTAGGAAACGATGTTGGAAGTACACAACCTTGTCCCAAAAAACCACAAAGGATGATTTAAAGAAAGGATCGCTCAGAAGTGAGGTGTTAAAGGACCAATACAGGGTGCGGCGTTTGAAACGAGGAAAAGAAAAGCACAGTTTTACCAAAGAATGATCAGAGAAACCAGAAGGGACAATAGCCGTATATGTCACAAGGTTGATAGCAGAGTTAGGAATATAAAAATTTATCAAGACGAGCAAGTGAAAGATGATTTAGTAAAACCCGACACCAGCTAAATTGCTGCAGGTTTGGGTGTTGTTGCCGCCATACATCGTTGAAGTCATGCCCTGAAATTATATTTGAAAGAGGCCTACTTGAAGCTGGATGTGGCTCTGCACTGTTCCTATCTAAAGTTGGGTTTTAAGTACAGTTAAAGTCACCCCCTTTAGCACAACAACGTATCAGAAGAGAGTTGTCTCAGGAAATTAAAGGACTGATTAAAAAAAGTTCCTCTATCTGTACTATCGCTTGGAGCATAGACGTTAACAAACATAAAACGTTGCTGATTGTATTCAAACTCTACAGAGGCTAGATAGCCTGGTACGATTTCCTTAAAGATAGGGGGCGGGGGGGGGGGGGGGGGGGGAAGAGACAGACAAACGTGTACTGACCAAAAAAGCAATACCCACACTCACAGAATCTGTATTACTAAAAAACCAAGTGCCAATCAGCTGTTGCTGCCAATCAGCCACGGTCTGCAGTGGCACGAGTTTCTTGCAAAAAAAGTACATCAGTCTTTTCCCTCCTGGCTAATTGCACAGTCTGGGACCTACGCAGCTGACTGCGCCCACCATTAATGTTCAAGCTTGCTATGTTCATAGAAACATAGGCAGCAACACAGCCATTACAGGTTTAATTCTTTCCTTGCTGTGACAAGGTACCTCTTCAGTCTTTTCAGTGATTGATCAGAAATATGAAGGGCCGCAGATTGTTGTACAACTTCCTGAGCCCCACTAATGAAGGCGTGAGTGTCAACGAAGAAATCGCAAATTTTCACGCGCCTTTTACGCGAAGTTTTTTGTAGGAAATCCACAATTTCAGCAGGGGGGACAGAGTCTCCAGAGACATGCTCCGATGAGAAGTCGGCCTCTCCATCACTCAGTGAGGCCATGGAAGAACCCCCATCAGTCACAATCATTGCATTGAGAGTCCATTGCCGAGGCAACGGGCTCATCAACACGACAATCTTAGGCTTCAGCACTATCACCCTGCTGCCCATGAGCTTGACAAGGCTCAGCTGCCTCAATGGAGGATTCGATCACAGACGGATCACTAGTTCCGACACACCACTCCCCACAGAGGGAGGGGTGGCACAATCAACACAAGCTTCAGCAAGGGACACACATGGAGGCTCAACCTCACATGCAGGTTTACCCTCAGAACACCGGAGAGACTCAGGTGCTGTCTGGCCAACACATAAATTTTCAGCATTTATCACATTACCCTCAGAATATTCTGAAGGCAGAGGAGGCTGAGGGGTTACCTCAACTGGAGAGGAGGAGGTCGCGCTCCACCATTACCTTCACGAACCACTTGAGCGAAGGTTGGAGGACCGGCCAAGACCTTATTTTCAGGCTCGTTGAGGTTGCTAGAAGGTGGGAGGGTTCTTTTCCTGGTTCTCTGTTTGTCTACAATGGGGTTTGCATCAGCAGCATCCATATTGTTTACATCATCGACAGCAATCTCAGTAGAGCCCTGCTGTTCATCACCATTCAGGCTAGTGACTATCTGTGGACTTTTTCGGGCATGAGTCCTTTAAATGACCATATTGACCACACTCAAAACAGACTAGAGACTCTGTGGAGACAAAGACACGATAAGTGTGACCTTCGACCTTGAAGGGCAATACCGCATTTAAAGAGGTTACACCACGTGGTAAAATCATATAAACAAAACGACGAAAGGACATGACGTCTTTTAAACGGTTATTTTTCCCTCGTACAGGAACCATAGTAACTGAAGAGACGACAGAACGAAGTTTGTTTAGTTCAGCAACCAGGTCTTTGTTCTTAAGGAACGGAGGAGCGTTAGAGAGAGAAACCCAAACTGCCGGCGTGTCGAGTGGACAAACCTGAACAAACACGTCGGGAGCAAAAAAAAGCCCGTGCTCGACTATTTGAGCAACCATGGGCACTGTGGAAACAAAGATTACCACGCGTTTATTCATGCGAGAAGCCGCTTTTACATTATCCAAACCGATCATCTCTCCAACGGCAAGGATAATGGCCTCGACGTCGTATCCCGACGGCTGTGAACAAACTAACCCATGCTTCTGGGTTAGCGCTTCAAGGGACGTGTAACGAGAGCTATCCGCCATCGTTTCCACGTTTAAACAAAGGATAAATGTATAAAGGGTTAATGAAGCCAAAAAGCTCTAGTAAACTAGCGAAAAATAAAAAATATTTACGAAAAAAGAAACGTAAAAAGTATTATGATTTGTAACAACACGAAGCGAAAAAAACCCAGAGGGAACCGCCCTAAGGGGGAACCTTTACCGGTCTCACGACATGTGCTCTCTCACTTTCTCACTCTCAAGAGGGGGGGGAGGGATGATAACGTGGAAGGGTGATACACAAAAGACGGCACAAAGGTGAGAAGAGGTGAGGGGAGGGTAAAGATACAAATCACGAGCACGGAGCTACAATGCCAAAACACGAGCAGACGCCATGACACCGCACCCAACGCACCGACAGCCAACAGGTGGCGACAGAGAGAGAGAGAGAGAGAGAGAGAGAGAGAGAGAGAGAACACGTGTGGCAAGGCCTTTTGTCAGGGCTCTGGCGGAGGAGTAGGGGTGGGGGAGGGCGTGTTTGAGGGTGTCCTGGCTCCAGATTGATGGAGCCCTTAATTCTGCCCCTACTAGCTCTCTCGAAGGGACTCAGGTCCTGATTGGTGCATATCCCATTGGTCTTTGGTCTGTCTTCTGTCCTTCAAGAATTTAAATCATTCTGTGGATTCAATCTTTGTCGATCTGCCTGGTATATTATCCCTTTATGAGTGGAGGGCCTGTCTTTCCTTTCCCCAACGCATAAAAAACATACTATCCCAAAGGGGAAGGGGCTAAGATAATGGTCTGCTATGAAATAACTAT
This sequence comes from Myxine glutinosa, assembly GCF_964187855.1. Taxonomy (NCBI): domain Eukaryota; kingdom Metazoa; phylum Chordata; class Myxini; order Myxiniformes; family Myxinidae; genus Myxine; species Myxine glutinosa. The sequence continues at coordinate 192,606,510 of NC_136261.1, forward strand.
TCCAAGGGACCTGTGTGGTGGTTGCCATTATTTCTCAGTGGTTTCCCAAAACGGCAACAATACGAACTCTTATTACGTTCACTATTTTAACAACTAAGCAAAAATAGTCAGAACGTACCATTTCCTCGCTTTTATTTCACATATATGACACGGAATTCAAGAAAATCGTCATTCCTGGGAGGAGGAAAATAATACGAGTGTTCAAATCCCAAGACACCGAGGGAAGGGGAAGGAGATCCTTCAAACAAGCCAATGCTGACAATCGAGGTACTTACCAGTGCTACATTTGTTCCCCAGAGCAGCAAACCATACAAGATGAAAACGATTTATCTTGTCGACAGACAATAAAGGTCCATTTTTCACACGAAAGGGAATGTACATTTTGCTTGGAAACAAAACCAACTTTTCAAGATACAAGACGATACACGCTACGTCTTGAAAATCAAGGAAAATGATGAGTTGCAAATAACATCAACACAATAATAATATAGTGAGAAATGGGAATAGTCAGCAGATATTGAAAGGTTAAATAAAAAATAATATAAAGAAAATGTCCCAAACGTGCCAGATGGTGCCCAATACATCAAAATCACGTGACTCGTGGCGAACGAGTCAAACGCTCACTTGTGTTGACTCCACAGAGGATCCAAGTCACTGAGAGGGTCATCATTATCAGGATGGGTTGCTAAACCATGAGGTTGGGGCTGCAAAAAGCTTTGTTTTGTGATTTTAGATCGACCACCACCCAGCGTAAATGTCTCAGGAGTAAGTGAAGCCAGAAGATCCAACCCGAGAGGGCCTTCCTGTGGTCTGGGGCTTTTATGATCGGAGGATCCCGGAGGCAAGGATGCATTTTGCTCATTCGACGTCGAAGCTTCTCCGGTCATTTGCGGTGCAAAGTCTGGTGAGGGTGTAGGATTTGCATCAGGTACACTCGTGCCGTTAGACGATGACAAAACAATTTCACTTCTCTTGGGTTCATCAAGTGTAACCAATGCCAGTTTGGTGTCCTGTGGATCAGGTAAAGATGGTAGTTCCTCAAAGTCAGCATCTCCAACATTTTCGGTCGAGAAACAATCGTCGTCTGTGGAAGGAGGCTTCAACTTTGCAGCCTGGGACACGTTGTCACTCGGCAAAGAGGCAGATGGAGTCTTCACACTCAAACGAGCGACTGTTGCTTTAATGGAGCTGAAGGAGAGGTCACCACCCAATACAATGTCCTGCAAGTCCTGCCAGCTGTGCCCCTGTAGATAGAGTAACGACAGCAACTTGATTATGGAAAGTTTCAAACATAGAAGCATTTGGATACGATATTTAGTTTCAACTGTGCCTGTCATCCTTCCGAGGTCGGCAAATTGAGTACCAGTTCACTGGTAATTCCATGCGTGTCACAAGAGGCGACTAAACAGGGTTGTTGGCAGAAAGGGCATCCGGCCATAAAACATTGCTTCAAAAAGGGGAACACGGTTCCCAAAAAAGGCCAACCTGCTCTGCGGGGAAAAATGGCCTCTAACGGTGGTTCTATTTAGTTTCAACTATGGAAAGCTAAGAAATAAATTTAAAATGTTTATGATCACATTAAGCAATAATCGATGCAAATGAGTTGTTAAAAAACAAGACCGAAAGTCTAACAGCGGCGTAGCCGGGCTTGTAATATATTATAAACCACAAACACACATGATTAACTTTTTAAACAGTCGCTAATGCTGTTTATAGCATTAAACAAAGAAATTTGGAGGAATCCCAACATCCATGAGGTAAGTTTTACCTTCAGAACTGAGGGAAGATCGACTGTAATCGAGATTATACCCCACATGGGTTGGGTATGCACCGTTATTCTTGGAAGAGACATAACGCCGATGCTTTCGATATTTGATGGTCATTTTAGCAATCGGTTTGTTTGTGTTTCACACTGAATGGAAAACGTAAAGGCAGAGCATGGCAATTGTGATATACACAGGTTCGACGATATGTTCGGCATGAACTAAATTGGAATCAAAATGGCGGAGTGTGGAGAGTCAGCTGCCGTACTGCCGTAATGACATCAGATGGAATCACATCACCCTGTCATGTGACGAGATTCTCAGCTGATTGGTATACGTTCAAGGGGACATACACACCACACACACACACACACACACACACACACACACACACACACACACACACACACACACACACACACACACACACACACACACACACACACACACACACACACACACACACACACACACACACACACACACACACACACTACTGTGTTCAAAAAGTATCCGACCTTTATTTTTCGTGCGTAAAAAAAGAAGAAGCTAGGGAGGCGTTGGTTGGTGCACGTATGTAGGCGATCCTAATGCGCACGCGTGAATTTTTTCCCACCTGCAGAAGCTGTCATTCGACGGCAGACCGCCGATGAGTGAGGACATGTAAGTGAGCGCCGTCGGATTTTTCGTTTTTGACAAAATGACGGCAAAACCTGAACAACGCTACTGCATCAAATTTTGTGTAAAGCTTGGCGATTCCCAAGTGGAAACGATCCGCAAGATTCAACACCGTTCATTCCATTATGAAGGAGGATTTGGGCTTCAGGAGAATCTCAGCGAAGTTCGTACCAAAGCTGCTAACGATTGAGCAGAAGCAACTCCGTTTGGAGATCGCACAGGACATGCTGGAGACTGTGAACAGCGATCCCAGCTTCCTCAACACAGTAATCACTGGCGATGAGTCCTGGGTTTATGGGTACGACCCAGAAACCAAGTTGCAGTCATCACAATGGAAGCATCCAACATCCCCGAGGCCAAAAAACACAAAATTTGATGCAGTAGCGTTGTTCAAGTTTTTCCGTCATTTTGTCAAAAACGAAAATCCGACGGCGCTCACTTACATGTCCTCACTCATCGGCGGTCTGCCGTCGAATGACAGCTTCTGCAGGTGGGAAAAAATTCACGCATGTGCAATAGGATCGCCTACATACGTGCACCAATCAACGCCTCCCTAGCTTCTTCTTTTTTACGCACGAAAAATAAAGGTCGGATACTTTTTGAACACACTACGTACATACATACACAGACGGACAAATGCTATTCTAGGCAGCTTTGCCCTTTGGGCTGCGCCGTAAAAAAATTAATGCAGACACAGAAGTTATTGTTTCAGCTTGGTAAATGCATCCTAAAATGTTTTGGCATCATCACCTCAGCCCAGAAGATGTGCGCTGGTCTTTATTACCTCCGACACCGAAGGTGGATGGAGATTATCTTTTCACCCGTCTGTCTGTCTGTCTCTTTGTTTGTTTGTGAACAAGATATCTCAAAAAGTTGTAGACATATTCAGACAAAATTTGGTGGATTGGTAGTGTATGTGACGAGGACGAAATGATTAGATTTTGGTGAAGATCCGGATTCGGATACGGCTAGTAGAATTTTTAAAGTGATTCTTCACCACTGGAGATAGGGCCAAAAACTATACATAGCAGAATATCTCAAAAAGTTATGGACGGATTTGAACGAAACTTGTTGGACAGGTTGTGTGTGCGACAAGGAAGAATTGATTCAATTTTGGTGAAGATTCGAATCCGGATCCAGATCAGATAATTTTTAAAGCGATTCTTCACCATTGAGTGATAGGGCTAAAACTGATACATGGCACGATATCTCAAAGTTAATGACATCATATTTGGACGAAACTTGGACCGATTGGGTGTGTGACAAGACTGAATCGATTCGATTTTGGTGATCTGAATATGGATTCGGATACGATAATTATTTAATTTTTCAGTGATTCTTCACCATTGGGAGATCGGGCGAAAAGTGATATATAACATGATATTCAAAAAAGTTATGCACGAGTTATTACTAAACATGGGGGATGAGTTGGTTAGGTGACAAGAACAAGCTGATAAAATTTTGGTTCAGGACGAGATCCAGATCTGGCCTATCAGTGGATAGAAAACATAAACTGTTCAGCCTGGCGGAGGAATGCTCTCTACCGAGTGCCGTTCTAGTTGGGGTTTTGTACTGGTGGAACCCATTCTCTCACTCCAATCCCACAATGAATAACACACCTGGTACACATGCTACTGTCCACTGGAACCATTTTGTTTCATAAAATATCTAATCTCAAACAAGTTCGACAGCAAATGGGAAATAGCTGACGTGCACAAATTCCTTTTTGCAAATCACGTGGAAGTAATTTAAATAATTTAATCAAATCAATCACCAAATTAAGGCAAAAGCACAAAGAATAGTGTAGTTTCATGTAATACTTGGGCTCGTCCGTTCACTAAAGGACATTGTAATCCGTCAATTATTCTTTGTCAACGTGTGAGAGTCGGCATGCAGATCTACTGTAATCTATAGACATGCCATGGAATGGCTGTGGCGTATTAAATGCTCCGACTTGTTCGACGTTAGGTTGGATACTAATAAAAACTGCTGTGTGTGTAAACAACACTATTTTAATTTCACCATTAAGATATGATGCACAGCGGGCTCTTACCAATTTGAAATTGTGCTGTCCAGAGACAAAAATATGTGAAACCGAATTAACGAGATTTGTTTGCTTGTTCTTTCATTCATTCATTCATTTCACCACTTTTGCTGCAAGACCTGAGGAACCTGCAGCCTTTCCCATCTTCATCTTTCCAATAGCTTCCTTGACCATCTCAAAACCTATCTGAGGAAATGGATCAGGTAGTGGTTCAGCACCGACTAGGCCATCCTTATCCCAGTCAAATTATTCATTCAAAAGGTTCTTGAAGTGTTCCTTTATGACATTCTTATTCTTCACTCCAAGTATTTCGAATGTCAACATCTTAAAACAAGTTCCCTTTTCTGGTCTCCAACACATTGGCCACCAACATCTTGATTTTCATGAATCATCTGTTCGGCAATTTTGAAAATCTGGTCCCTAGGCTCCTTGCTGTCGAGGTCACCAAATCTTTCCTTCTGCACCAATTTATTTGCTGTATAGACTGCTTCCTTTGCCTGAAAATAATCTTATTTATCTCCACCCTTCATCCATGCCTTCAGAGCTTCCTTTTCTTCATGATGGCAATACCGACTTCCATATCCCAACACCATGTCTCCTCACTTTATGTAGAAACTTTTGTCCAACCACATATCTTAGCTACATTGACAAGTGTCCTTCATCAACGTCCATATACTAATGACACCAGCTGCTGCCTTTTCGTTACGTTCGATTTATTGAGTAATATTCTCAAGAAATTCCTGCTTTGCTTCAAACTCTCTTAGCCCCGACATTTTCATTTAAGGTATGAAGGAAGGCCTTCTTCCTTGCAAAACATCTTTGTAAAGAGAGAGCACGGACAAGGAGCTTATGGTCAGAAATACACTCCTCTCCTGCAATTACTTTGGCATCAGTAACAGGCTGTCAGTTTTCCTCATCATAAAGTCGTCAATTTGACTAAAATAGGTGACTGACACACACACACACACACACACACACACACACACACACACACACACACACACACACACACACACACACACACACACACACACACACACACACACACACACACACACACACACACACACACACACACAACGAAGTCGGTTCAGAAAACTCAGCTACAGTAAGTTTTGACGATTTTCTTGAATTCCATGTCATACACAGACTTGGCATTTAATATGGATTATATTTTTTTCTTGACTTGGGTTTACTTTCTGAACTCAGTATATCAATCTGGTGAGTTTCTTTTATGCTTCGGTGATGTCTTTGTTGAAAGAACCATGTCACTGATTGTCTTTCGCAGCAAGAAGTCAATAACAGGATTATATCACAGGTGGCGTGACAAAATGTAAGGACAGGTACATTTGACGATTGGCTTCACAATCGGGTATATAAGGGTTGTTGCGTTCTGTATTAGTGGAAAACAACTGCTGCACGTCTACAAAGGTTATTTCCGCTTCCTCTGGAGATGGTCCGTCAACGTGACAATGCTGTTTGTCATGGAGTAGTGGCTTTACGAAATTCTGGCATGAAACAGCGTGCTATTGCTCGGAAGTATGGCTTCACTCAAGGTCAGGTGTCAAAGATCCTGAAACGAAATGCTCAGAGGGGTGTCCCTACTCCAATACCGAGGCCAGGATGTCCACGCAGAACCACAAGGAGAGATGATCGCCAGTTGCACCGGTTAGTCTGCAATGGCCGTACCAAGTCAGCTAATCGGCTTAGGGCTGAGGGCTGAGTGGCAGCAACTGACAAATGTGCCTGTATCCAGAAGGCTAGTCAACCAACGACTGGTTCAAGCAGGCTATCGTGCCAGGCGTCCCCTGAGAAAGCCACGCCTGACCAGACAACACAGCCAGCGCCGATTGCAGTGGGCCAGCGAGCACCGTCAATGGCAGCCAGGAAACTGGAATCACGTGACCTTCAGTGACGAGTCTAGATTTCTGGTCTATCGTCAAGATGGCCACGTCCGAGTGCGCAGACAAGTGCATGAAGCCCACAACGAAGATTGTATAGTGCCAAGAGTCCAAGCTGGAGGTGGTGGGGTGACCGTTTGGGCTGCTTTTCATGCAGGGGGAAAAACTGACCTGGTTGTTCTGAATGGAAACCTGAACCAGTTCAAGTACAGGGCCATTCTGGAAGAAACATTGCTTCCATTTGCTCGTGCAGCCTTTCGAGGAAACTTTGTCTTCCAAGATGACAATGCACGGCCTCATCATGCTCGCATGATCCAACACTTTCTTGCTGACCGTGGTGTCGAGCATATGGAGTGGCCTGCCATGTCCCCGGATATGAATCCGATAGAGAACTTGTGGGCAGAATTAACGCGTCAAATCGACAACTTGGACCAGCAGCCTGCCTCTGTGCATGAATTGCAGCAGGCTATTGTCACTGCATGGCAAGCGATTCCTGTCCAAACCTTGGCAAATCTCATGAACAGCATGCCTCGACGTGTACGTGCTCTCCTGAATGCTCGTGGGGGTTACACGAAGTACTGAACTGTAATTTTACTGTCCGTAATCCCAGTCATAATTTAGCTTTTGATTTTGTTGAAAAAAAAATTGGCTAATGTGCAAAATAAAGAGATACTTCTGGAAAATGCACAGAAGTTTAACACAGTACTGTCCGTGAGTTGAGTTCGATATCAGTTTTCATCACTTTCAAGGATCAATTTATTTGCTTCAAAATGTCAAATGTGGTTTTTGTTTATTTTAAAGGTCACATTAACAAAATCTAGAATAATGTCAACATAATTCCAATGAACTTTTGGTTCTAAGTCATCTTGAAAAGTAAGTTCACCCCCACAAAAAAAAGATTCCATATTAAATGCCAAGTCTGTATGAAGCTGTATTCAAACAGTGCTCAAAACTTCCTGTCCTTTGACCCAGATTGAGGTGTAGTCTCACATGCCCATCTTGCCTGTGCCCTGTGAAGATGTCAATCCATCACCATCCTCCACAACCATGTGATCTCAATCACAATCAAGTCCATCAGTATCATACATTGCAGGTAAACAATGTTAGATTTTCATTTCATCGAATATTCAAACAGAATATATTCAGAATATATTCAAACATACAGTGAAGTAGCACAAGCAAATGGGTGAGTTTTAATTGGTAATCAGTGTAATTAGGAGGGATATATTGAGGTAATAAAAAAGAACTCGGGCCTATTCAAATGAGAAATGTTTGCACAATTGGTTGTGTTAGAATTAATGAGTAGTCGTCTAGCAACCCCCAATTTGAAATCGCAGAATTCAAATTGGGGGTTATTTCATTTGGCAGGAGCCCAATGTAATGTGAAAACTATCATAACTATAGTCCTGTTATACATGACAATTACCATGTATTTGCAGGTCATCTCATCTCATCTCATTTCACAGAGATGAACTGATAAAATGTCGTGATGTCTGGATTTCAGTCTGTATGTCCACCCATCCGTTAACTTTTTTCTTTTTCTTTTTGTATACAGGATCGAGGCTCATGAAAGAGCTAACATTTATCACACAAAATATCAAACAGACACACAAAACATATAATAAGGGTAGCGGTAGACAAGATGGGGAGAGAAGGGGAAGCAAACAAACACAACATTTGAGAGCAGGGACATCGGGAGATCTGTGAGAGGCAGAGCGCTTGGGGGGAGGAGGCGTGGGAAGGGAGGGGGGGGGGGGAAGAGGTAAAAAAACAAAACAACAAATGGACATTAATAGGACTTCCAGGAAAGAAGTCGGTATTTCAGAAAAGTGGATCTGGGGTGAAATTAGCGGGGGTAGAAAAGATCACGGTTTTGGATAGAGGAAGATAAGAGATGGTGGTGAACAGCTGTTTTAAAGACCTGGAGAGAGGAGTGGGATTTAAGAGAGTGAGGAAGTTTGTTCCAGAGGTGGGAGAAAAGAGGAATGAAGGAGTGAAGGTGAGCAGAGAGTCTTGATTTTGGCAGTTTAACCAAAAGAGGGTTGCAGGCAGATCTTGTGCCACCTGTAAGAATATTTGGGGGACAGAGCCCAGAGAGAGCTGGGGGAGCAAGGCCGGAGAGGAGTCAGTAGAAGACAGAAAGACCACCAACCTGCCTGCGGTGAGTAAGTGAAAGGCCCTCAGAGTTAGCTTCATCGCGGGAGATTCTAATGATTCTGAAAGCTTTGGTTTCAACAGCGTGAAGCTGAGCTAGGTGTGAGGGGAGAACAGTATTCCATTGAGCTGCAGATGAAAGCCTTGTATGTGGTGAGGACCTCAGGTGTGCCAAGGAAGGACTTCGCACGACTGGCTTTGGAGGCCAGATTGGAAATGTGGTTTTCCCAGGAAAGATCATGGCAGATAGTGAGACCCAAAATCTTGAGTGACAGAACTTCTTGGAGAGGATTGTTGAGAAAGTAGATGTGAGGGTTGTCCAGTCGGTCTTTTCGGAGAGGCATAGGGAGAGTGTGGGATTTGTCAGGATTGAAAGACATGTTCCACTTGTTTGACCAGTCTGATTTTGTCCTTGTCTGCAGAGAGTGAGGAGGCTGCAGACTGCCGATCTGAGGAATGAGGTATGGAGCGGCAGAGAGTGGAGTCATCAGCAAAGAGGTAGAGAGGATTTTCAAGAGAGTCAGAGAGATCATTGATGAAGACCAGAAAAAGCACAGGGCCCAGAACACTACCTTGGGGAACTCCAGCCTGAACAGGAAGAGGAGATGAGAGAAACCCATTCAGGGCCACACGTTGACTACGACGAGAGAGGAAGTCCGCAAACCATGCGTGGAGATTTCCCTGAATACCATAGGAGGAGAGTTTGGTGAGCAGAGCGGGGTGCCAGACCGTATCGAAGGCACGTGATATGTCAAGGGAGACAGCTATAATTTCCTGTTTGGCATTGAGGACCTCCATCCACTGTTGAGACAGCAGAAGCAGCATGTCCAGAGTAGAGTGACCTGGTCTGAAACCAAATTGATGGTCAGAGATCAAGCCATTGGAGAAGAGGAAAGATTTGATATCCGAAGCAATGATGGATTCCATGACTTTGCTGATAATTGGGAGAAGGCTGATTGGTCTGCAGTTGCAAGGATCTGTTTTTGCACCTTTTTGTGAAAAGCGGTGATGTTGCCTATTTTCCAAGCTGATGGCAGAAGACCTTGAGCAAAAGAGAGGGTGAAGAGAACAGAGAGGGAGTGAAAGAGCGGCAGAGCAGGATTTTAGGACCGGTGGGCTGATGCCATCAGGTCCAGTTGCAGAATCAGAGTCGACGGTTGACAGAAACTTCTCCACCTTCTCAGGAGGAAAGGACACAGAGTCCAGGAGCAGCTGGGTACGATTGGGTACGGTGGGGTACAGAGAGGGATGGGTTTGGGACACAAGATTTGGAGGCAAACACAGAGTTGAGGCATTCGGCCTTGTCACATGATGTGTCAACTGTGTAGCCATTTGAGGTAAGGGGGGGGGGGATGGAGGGGGAACAAACACCAGAAACGGATTTGACCAGACGCCACCAGGATTTGGAGGAAGGAGACAGGTTTGAGAGTTCATTCTTGAGTGTGGAGAGATAGTGCTTCCTGGCACTCCTGAGGGTAGACACACACTTGTTCCGAGCTAGGTGGAAGGAACTGAGATTGCCTTCAGTTGGATTTGCCTTCCAAGAGGCAAAGGCAAGTTGTTTCAGGGCAACTGCCTCACCACAAGATTCAGTGTACCATGGATGGGAGGAAGGGTAAGACAACTGAAGACGAGATGGGATAAATCTGTGCATGAGAGAGAGCAGTTTGCTTTGGAAGAATTCCCAGGAAGAATTGATGTCAGAAGCAGTAGAGATGGGCGACCAGTCCAGATGATTGATGGGTGCTTGCAGACCGTGCCAGTCAGCCTGAGTGAAATGCGAGACTTGTCGGCGCTGAGGAGGCTCTCTGAGAATGGCCAGAGAGATGTCCACTTTAACAAGCACATGATCAGAAGAACCGATTGGAGCAGAAGAAAAGCAGCAGACATTTGCAGGGAAATTTGTCATAACCAAGTCTAGAAGAGAGGATACTCCATTGACTGAGATCCGGGTCGGGAAATTGACAGATTGAGTCAGTCCCAATGAGTCGCAGAAGTCCTTTGCTGAGGTGCCATGGCTGGTGAGAGAGGAACCCACACCCAGCCAGCTGGCATGATGACAGTTGAAGTCACCACATATGAGGAAGAGAGAGTTTGGATGAGTTGATAGAAGTTGGTCCATGTTGTTGTCAGACAGCGAAATGTAAATGGAGTCATCACTGTTTGGAGGACGGTACAGAACACATATGAACAAAAGGTGGGAGCGAAGAGGAAGCCGTAGCCAGAGGTACTCCTGGGGGTGGGGTGGAGAGAGGGCAGTGCAAGGAGAGTGAGGAAGAGAGTTTTTGATAAAGATAGCAGCCCCACCAGCAGGACGAGGCTCAGGTCTATCATACCGGAGGAGGGAGTAACCAGGAAGAGATATTAAGGAATCAGAGACATCTTGAAGGAGGAAAGTTTCTGTTAAGCAAGTCGAGGCATTCAGCTTTTTCACGAGCGGAGTCAGCTGTGTAGCCGTTTGAGGTAAGGGAGGGGATGGAGGGGGAACTCTGTGGTATTTCTGGTCACCTCACTTGTCACCTCGCTGATTGTTCTGAAACTTGACATATGAATATACGACAGTAGCCCCCACAATCGCTCGGGCTGCGACTTTTTGATTTCAGATCATGGGGACTCCCAGCGAGGGGGTGTTATCCCCCGAAACTTTGAATCCCTACTCGTCCCTTATTTACCAACCGATTAATCTGAAACCCGATACAGCCCTTCTACTAAGTGGTCCGTCGGATTGCTCAGTCTGAGATTCTTCGATATCGTATCAGAGGGCCTCACAGAGAGGTCCCCCAAAATCAGCTGAGGTCTGAACTAAAATCTCAAGAAATGACCGTTAGCCCACTTGGGGCTACTTTTTGGTTAATTGTTATTTTTATGTTGAAGGTTCCAGTCTCTGACTATATAATAATAATAATAATAATAATAATAATTCATTTATTTTGTATAGCGCTTTTCCAGAAGCCCAAAGGCGCTTTGACAGAGTGGAAAACATAATGCATAACAATACATGAAAACAACAATTGCAAAAAGACAAGAATCAATAGGGAAATATTTAAAGCAAAAGGAGGGAGGAGAAGAGATAGTCAGGGGTTAAATGCTGTGGGTTGAATGTTGAATGCAGTGTTGAACAGGTGGGTCTTTCGTGATGTTTTGAATGTGGTGAGTGAGGAGGAGTCTCTGATGGTGTGAGGTAGTGAGTTCCAGAGGGTGGGAGCAGCGATGGAGAAGGCCCTGTCCCCCCAGGATCTGAATTTGGTCCGGATGGAGGGGGTCAGGAGGTTGGTACCAGCAGAGCGGAGGTTGCAGGTGGGAGTGTGTCTGGAGAGGAGGTCAGCCAGGTAGGATGGGGCCAGGTTATGGAGGGCTTTGTATGTCAAGAGGAGGATTTTGTACTGGATTCTCTGGGGGATGGGGAGCCAGTGAAGCTTGTAAAGGACGGGGGTGATGTGGTCACGGGTCCGGGAATGGGTGAGTAGACGGGCAGCGGAGTTCTGAATGTATTGGAGTTTATTGGTGATTTTTGAGGGTGAACCATAGAGGAGGCTATTGCAGTAGTCCAGACGGGAGGTGATGAAGGCGTGGATGAGGGTTTCTGCAGCCGTGGAGGAGAGGGATGAGCGGAGACAGGCAATGTTTTTCAGGTGAAAGAAGGCTGACTTTGTGATCTGTTTAGTGTATTTGTCGAAGGAAAGGGTTTGGTCAAAGATGACGCCAAGATTCCGGATGTGAGGGGAGGTGGATACTGGGATACCGTCGATGTTGAGGGCAAAGTTATGGGTGGATTTTGTGAGCGTTTTTGGGCCAATGATGATTATTTCAGATTTATCACAGTTAAGCTTGAGGAAGTTGATTTGAAGCCAGGATTTTATTTCAGTGATGCAGTTTGTCAGGATAGAGTGGGTGTCGGTGGAGACCTCATCAAGTCCTCATCCTCATCAAGGTCCTCATCAAGGCCAGGCCTTAAATAAAAGTGAAGAAAAGTGTATGATGTTTGTTTGCAAGAAAGAGGGATTAAAGCTAGCCCAGTTGCTATCGTTTGAGTGGGGCAGGAAGTAAGACCAGCAATCCTGACACAGAGTGCAAGGTGGTTCCAGGCACCACTTTAATGCTCCTAAATCAGAACGGTAGTACTACCCTGAGCGGTTGCTGTCTACAACCTACTACCTAAACATAGTCTTTTTATTTCAACTTTTTAATAATTATCACTTTCTTATATTTAGATGGAGGCATCTGATAAACAGATGCACACCCCACCCCCTGAATTCAATAGAGAGAGATGGAAGATGGGAAGGCAGAGGGGAAGAGAAAAACGACATGTTATTACCTTTGTGGGAGGAACAGCAGAGGGGGTCGCGAGTCGTCCAGGAGGAGGTTCACGAGTCCCGGGGGGTGCTCCGTGCTCTTGCAGGACATGCGCCACATGCTCACAGAGTACCTCATAACACAACCGCAACTGTAACTGGAAAGGAGCAAGATAGGGTTCATGAGTAAGCTGCCGACCCAATCTGCTTTTCCCTTCAACTTTCCTCTGATATAGCTTTATCTTATCATTTTGAACCATCAAAAGAAACAATGACGTGGATAATTAAAAAAATAAAAACAAATTTCTGGAATGACAAGAATAAAGTCACTTTTATGGGATGACAAACAAAATGAAAGCTTTGTGCGCTTTTCTTGGGGGTGTTTGAGTGAGACACATTCTGAAAATAAATTCCGATTTGGTAAAAGTCAGTTGAGCATAGAGTGCCTGCATGGCTGATACATGTGTGTATACCCACAAGGACAGCAAATTAACAACTTGCCCGGACAAATTTCACATTATGAGAAAATAAAATGGCAGTTGAACACACTCAGAAAGCAACATGTTCGAGAAAACCCTCCCAGGCAAGCAGCGAAGATGCCATTGACAAAATGTGAAAAAAGCCACATTTGGGTGTGAAAAAAAAACAAAAGAAATCAAAACAAATATGATGTTTTATTTCACAATTTTTTGACCTACCATTATCGCAGATTTCCATACGATCACATGTAGCCAAGTTTTGTGTACACAAATGGAGGCAGGTTTTTTTCTTTTTTTTTAAGACAGTAAAGGCTCATGGAAGAGCTCGTACATTGAACGAATTTGGACATAACAGGATGCAAAAGGAAACGTAGAGAGAGGGGGAAAACACCAAGAGCAGAGTAGAAGGCCAATATAGAGGGAGACTTGGCCAAACAAGGTGGGGAGAGGAATAGGGGGGTCGGGGGGCAGGAGAGGATGCATGGTGTCGACAAGATGATTTGATTACGATTTGTCCAGATTTCAGTGGTTACTAACAAAAAGTTTTGAAGAAATCAAAGATAAGGCTGTCTTGAGGCCTTTGTGGCATCCCTCCTCAATATAACAGTATAAACAAAATAATTAAACACTATAACGTTCTAAAATTCCATATCTTGTACAATTAAAATACCATTGTCTATCCCTTTGTCTGTTCATGTTTCGAGCTATTCCACCGCTTCACGCTTCATCGCCAAACTTTATAGGTATAACAAGCGTAACGCCTAGGTCCCCCGTCGGTGAAGTGATGTGAGTTGACAAAGTGGAAGATGCAGAAAACATGGAAGAGTCGATAATATTTGCGAGTGGGTTGGAGACACACCCACACACCAGATTAGAAGTTAGTTGTTCGTTTATTTTTCAAGATATTCTGCTCAAGGTTCAGACATACATGGCGGTGGCCATCTTGGATTTTGACGTGGTGACCCAATTTTCAATAGCGTTCTTCCTTATGCCTAGATATACCCACACACCGGATTCGAAGTTAGTCGTTCATTTATTTTTCAAGATATTCCGCTCACAAGGGGACGCACACATGGACAGAGGGTAAAACCATAGTCCCCCTTTCGCTCCGCAGTGCGACGGGGGACAATAAACAACGCCGTTCAATTCTGCTTTCGGAATCTACATTTAATTACATTTCCATCTCTCATTCCGTTCGGCAGTCAAAAGTAAACTTTTCTTAAAGTACTCCTCATGCCCGATGGTGAGGCATTAAGGTGGGCAGTGTATTAAAAAGACAAACCGTCACGTTACAGTCACAGTTATTACCTCCACAACCGAAGGTGGATGAGGGTTAGGTATTCACCCCTGTTTGTGTGCTTGTCTGTCTGTGAGGAGGATATCTCAAAAAGTTAGACAAATTTGGACGAAACATGGTGGGCAGGTTGAGTGTGTAACAGGGAGGAATCAATTCGATTTTAGTGAAGAACCGTATCCACATACAATATATTTTTTAAGTGATTCTTCACCATTGACAGACAGGGCCAAAAATTATACACGGTGTGGCAGGATATCTCAAAATGGGGCGGAGAAAACGGTGGAGGTGGGTAGTTGATAAGAACGAGTCGATTAGATTTTGGTTGCAGTCCAGATCCAGATCTGGCCGATCAGTGGGTTAGAAAACAATCTATTCAGCTTGGCAGAGGAATGCATGCTACAGAGTACTGCTCTTGTTGTCTCCATTAATTCCATGAGTCACAAGATTGTTGCTGTTGTTCTATGGACCATCCAGTCTATTAAATCCCATACGATCCCATCACCAGTCCTATATAGACCGTTATACCCTCTAGTTAAAAACAAGGAAGTGAAGCAACAGGTACCTTTTCTTGTAGCATGTACTTCCGCTGCATTCGCATGCGGCGGAGAAGAGTTGGGAGGTCGGGTAAACCTTGTCCAGCATCAACTTCACGAGTGGCAACGTATAGCAGGCAGAATGCTCCTGTGCGGCCAACGCCAGAACTGCACACACACCAGGTATTCAGCAATATTCTATTGAGTAAAAATATTCGAAGTTGAAACTTCCTCTTAAAAATTGCAATCATTTTAGCAAAATACTCAAATATTGGTCTGAAGTAGCAGTGATTTGCACATATGCTGAACATTTCAGCTGGCACACAGAGTGGAAGGACATGATTGTAGTAAAGTGCAAACTGCACCTGCAGTGCACCACAATGGGAGTGTGAAGTGGCCGTTGGTGAGCGCAATGGGTACGAACTTCACTCAATAATTCCATCAGACTGCCAACACTCTCTGGTAGACCACTGAAACAGAACATACACATAAAAGTGTTAATGACACCCCTGTAAAAAAGTTCACATGGAACACATTTTAACAATGCACAATTAACAGTTTTACCTCCAATTTAAAACCTTCATACGAACCAATAAACAACCTTCCTCAACAACATATTCCACAATGTGGAACAATCTGATGCTACCCCAACTGCACCCCTGCTCCGATCAGTCCTGCCTTTTCAGACTTGTTCAGAAAACACCAATTCAATGGCTTTGTGGTGTTTAGAGTGCGTATACGAGTCTTTACTGCTCAAGTTTAAGTCGGTCTCTTACTGGCAGTTTCCGACTGAACCAAATACAGTCACGTGAAAAAGTAAGTACACCCCATGTAAAGTTTTGACTTTTTCAACATATTTCAACATACAGCTATTTGATCTTTATTTCAACAATATTGAAAGATAAAGGTGATATAATATAACAAATATCATGAAACATTTACATTTTGTAGTCCATTGTATAATTTAAATAAACATAAATGCAAATTTCGCATGTGGAAAAAGTAGTAACACCCCATGAAATGTTGTTTTAAATCTTTTTAACATATGTGGATATATCATATTTGATTTTCATTTAAACAGTATCTATAGGTGAAGGTGATCTCATTGAACAAAACACAATGAAAAATTGACTTTGCAAGAATTTAGTCAACAAAAAATTGTTGCACATCATGCACAATTGCATGCACAGCTTCGTTTCAAATCCCCCCACAACATCTCGATGGGATTTAGATCCAGGCTTTGACTTGGCCATTCCAGAACCCTCAATTTCTTTCTTTTCAGCTATTCCTTGGTGGATTTACTGGTATGTTTAGGGTCATTGTCATGTTGCAAGGTCCACCTTCGGTTGAGCTTCAACTTTCCGACAGATGGCCTCACATTATCCTCAAGCACTCTCTGGTACAATTAAGAATTCATCGTGGATTCTATGATGGTAAACTGCCCAGGCCTGATGCAGCAAAGCTGCCCCCAAACCATAATATTTCCACCACCATGCTGTACAGTTGGTATCAGGTTCTTGTGGTCAAATGCTGTCTTTGGTTTTCGCCAAACATGTCTTCTGGTACTGTGGCCAAATAGCTCTAACTTTGACTCATCTGTCCAGAGCACATTGTTCCAGAAGTGCTGGTCTTTGCCTCGGTGTTCATTGGCAAACTTTAGTCTTGCCCTGATGTTCTTTCAGGACAGCAAAGGTTTCCTCCTGGCACTCCTCCCATGTAGATCAAATTTGTGCAGCCTCTTTCGAATGGTAGACTCGTGCACTTTGACATCAACAGTGGCAAGAGCTACCTGTAGGTCCCGTGATGACATTCTGGGGTTCTTAGAGACTTTTCAGCATCTTGTGGTCTGCTCTCGGGCTGAACTTGCTGGGGAGGCCTGGCCTGAACAAGTTGGCAGTTGTTTGGAATCTTCTCCACTTGTAGATGATCTTCCGGACAGTCGAATGATCGATTTCAAATTGTTTGGAGATCTTTTTAAATCCCTTTCCAAACTCGTAGGCATCTGCAACCTTCTTTCTGAAGGCCTCAGAGAGCTCTTTTGATCTAGGCATGGTGATGCCGCACACTTCAACAACAAAGAACAAACCAAACGAAATGTCTGAGGTTTAAATAAGACAGGTTCCTCCAAGATCGTCTCTAACGATGTTCTAATCATTTGCACCTGAGTGAGTGCACCTGATTCTAATTTTAGGTATTTGAAGGAGTAAAAAATGTAGGTGTGTACTTACTTTTTCCACATGCGAAATTTGCATTTATGTTTATTTAAATTATACAATGGCCTACAAAATGTAAATGTTTCATGATATTTGTTATATTATATCACCTTTATCTATCAATATTGTTGAAATGAAGATCAAATAACTGTATGTTGAAATATGTTGAAAAAGTCAAAACTTTACATGGGGTGTACTTACTTGTTCACGTGCCTGAGATTTGCTCATCCACCCAGCATTTGCAAGAAATTTAGTTTTTGAGAGACCAGACTTGCAACCTTGTGTGTTCGTTTATTGTTCAAGATATTTGGCCATCAAATCCAAAAGAATCCAAGCCCACAAACACATTTCCTACAAAGTCTCCCAATGTTTTGACTCAAACCGCATAAACATGTGATCACACACAATGTCTATCGGAATTTTGTTGGGAATTGTGCCCAGCCATATTCTTGTCCAAGTATATTTTTGGGTCAAGAAAGAAGCATGTGATGCAACCAAGCATATTTTGATCTGTCTGTTTATCTGTTGCACACACACGTGCTCTGGCTGATGCTTTAATGGAGAAGCACTTCCCTCTTTCAGCCAGCAAACTAACAAAGGTATGCAACCACGAGTCCGACAAAAAAATTGACAAGTAATGTCTCAGTAGGAAAAGTCAGTTCCTTGACAAATCATCGTCTGTCACCTCGAAGAGCAAACCACCGAATTTGATAAATATCTTTGCAGATGAGGCCCTTTTGATTATTTGGCATCCAAGTAGTGAGGCAACCTAAGCTCAGGTCCAGGCCTTCCATAGGCAATAAAACAAAACTAAAATGATAAGTTGAGATATATATATATATCTGTGCAGCGTCTGTCCTGTCCTGTGTTGTCCTGTCGTGTTGTCTTGTCATTGAACTACTTTCTCAAACTTTTGTGAAATCGTACCAAACTTCTGTTATGCACATATCTCTCCCGTCGGTATGTCCTAAGGGTATTTTTTTGGAAAAAGTTTCCAATTTTTGTTTTTTGGGGGGGGAATTTTTTTTTTTCAACTTCAATTGTTTATAAAATGTGATATCACGTATAATACAAATACATTTGTGCAAAATAATTGTTTGAATTATGATTGGCTTAAACCATGACAAAACGGCAAATCGGGTACAGTCATTTATCTATATTTCTACACCTCTGGGCAGTGTCTGTATTGTCACTTAACGACTCCATAAAACTTTTGTTTCCGTGGTTGTGAAGTGTTTTTAATAACGTTGTGGTGGTTTTGAATCACGTGGTGGTGAGGTATTTTGAATTATGTGGTGGTGAGGGGTTTTTAAATGACGTGGTGGTGAGGTGTTTTTAAATGACGTGGTGGTGAATGAATGAATGATCGTTTTAAGGCCATTTTCCCCGCTGGAGCGGGGGGTAGCCTTGCGGGCCCCATGACAATCATGGTTCCCTGTTTGAGGCAATATTTTTTATGGCCGGATGCCCTTCCTGACGCCACTCCCAGACACCAATCTCACTCCTCCTCCTTGGTTACTTTTGACTTGTACATAATTAGTTAGTAATAAATTATATTTGTTCCTCCTTACTCTGCCTTCTTTCCTTTACATCCGTTTCGTCCTTGACTTTTCCAAATTGAATACCTGTGGCACGATTTGGCCAACGTTCCGGAATCGGGTTAGTGAATGCTAATGACTTGAACTTCGGGTTGCTAAAAACCGCTCGGCAACTAGACCATCTAAAACCGGGGTTCGAGCGGGAGTCCCTCCCTTGCTTCACGGTCAGGAGTGGCACTCAGGTCCTTGGGACTTTTCGTAGACCAAATACCCTGGCTGCTCCCGACCGGAAGGAGCGTTGGGACCCCCAGGACTCACGTCGGTCAGTCGCGGACGAGGGGATTAATCCCCCCCTTCTTAAGGGGGAAGGCCGACGTAGAGATCCGTAACATTTGGAGATCCGACGTAGAGATCCGCTACACCCCCAAATTCAAAACACCTCACCTATTCCTCACCTATTGGTGAGGTGTTTTTAATTATGTGGTGGTGAGGTATTTTGAATTAGTTGGTGATAAGGTGTTTTGAATTACGTGGTGGCGAGGTGTTTTGAATTACTTGGTGGTGAGGTGTTTTGAATTACTTGGTGGTGAGGTGTTTTGAATTACTTGGTGGTGAGGTGTTTATAAATGACGTGGTGGTGAGGTGTTTTTAATTTCGTGGCTGTGAGGTGTTTTTATTAACTGTTTTATGGCTATGAGGTGTTTTTATAACGAGTTTTATGGCTGTGAGGTGTTTTATTACGTGTTTTATGGCTGTGATGCGTTTTCAATTTCGGGGTGGTGAGGTGTTTTTAATTTTGTGGTGGTGAGGTGTTTTTAATTTCGTGGTGGTGAGGTGTTTTTATTACATGTTTTATGGCTGTGAGGTGTTTTAAATTACTTGGTGGTGAGGTGTTTTGGATTACTTGGTGGCGAGGTGTTTTGAATTACTTGGCGGTGAGGTGTTTTGAATTACTTGGCGGTGAGGTGTTTTGAATTACTTGGTGGTGAGGTGTAATCGTCCCAAATTTCCAGTCTGCCCCTACCCCTCCCCTATGTATGTGCTGAGGGGTTCTTTCTTGAAAAAAAAAACATTCAACCTAAATTGCCTATAAAAATGTAATATCACAAGCAAAACAAATACATTTGTGAAAAATAATTGTTTGTATTATGATTGGTGTAAATCATGACAACACAGCAACTCAGGTACAGTCATTATCCTCAGCTAAAATAAGCCCGTTCCTCAGTAACGACGCGCGAGCCGAGCCAAGCTAGTATGTATATATATATATATATATATATATATATATATATATATATATATATATACAGTCATCCCTCGTTTATCGCGGGGGTTACGTTCCAGAACCCCCCGTGATAGGTGAAAATCCGCGAAGTAGAAACCATATATTTATTTTATTATTTTAATATATTTTAAGCCTTTAAAAACCCTCCCCATACTCTTATAAACCTTTCCCACGCTCTTATAAACCCTTTCTACACTCAAACACACTTTTAAGACCCATCCTTACGTATTAGAAAAATATTTGTACGTGTATATATAGCTGTACAGTATATTTGAAAATACTGTAATAGATACTGGGTAAGTATATCAATAATAGTTTTTACTGTACTGCACAGCAAAGAAGAGCATTACAGCTCTTCTGAAGGCGCCACCTCAGCAGGCGCCTCGTCAGGTGGTGCAGTAT
Source organism: Myxine glutinosa (assembly GCF_964187855.1). Taxonomy (NCBI): domain Eukaryota; kingdom Metazoa; phylum Chordata; class Myxini; order Myxiniformes; family Myxinidae; genus Myxine; species Myxine glutinosa. The sequence goes on from NC_136261.1 coordinate 192,627,089, forward strand.
CTTCGTCGTCGTCCGGAACTTATTTTCGTGCTGAAGACGTAGGCGTGTCTTCTTTCTTTTTTCGGGTGAGGAACATAGTGATGGGCAGTTGCTGGCGCTGCCTTTTCTTCTGGGCGAGGAGGTTTTTATAGACTTCAATGCCTCCGTCGATTACATTTCTGAACTTCAACGAACGAATCATCTGGGGGTCCCATTCTTCAGCCCTTTCCTTAAGTTATTTTGCCATTCTCACTAGGGTTGCGAGGCGTTCCAGTGATAGGCCTTCTTCTTCTTCATCCCCTGGACCCTCTTCTTCCTCTTCTTCTTCCTCGCTTGCTGACTTCTTCATCTCCGCCAGGTCTTCGTCCGTTAACGGATCTGAGTGGGTCTCGAGCAGCTCCTCAACGTCATCGGGAGTCATATCGTTGAAGCCATCTCCTCCTAGTAATTTTGCCAGCTTCACTGCCTTATCTACTGCAGTGTGGTGGACTTCGTCAGGAGAGAAACCCTTGTACACGTAATCGTGGACTACTTCTGGCCACAATTTTTTCCAGCAGGCATTCAAAGTTTCTGTCTTCATCTCCTTTATGGCCATCTGAATATTTTGCAGACACGTTGCAATGGTGTACTGTACTCACGCCAGTACGCCTTCAGCGAGAAGTTTTCGTCCGAGTCCATAGCCTCGACCAGGTGCTGCAGGGTGTTTCGCGTATAAAGTGCCTTAAATGCGCGAATGACACCTTGATCCATGGGCTGTATCAGCGATGTGGTGTTTGGCGGTAAGAACTCTATTTGTACGCCATCATACGACAGGTCGAGCGCGTGACCTCCTGCATTATCCATGAGCAACAGCACTTTGAACTCGAGTCCTTTTTCTGCGAGATAAAGCTTGACCTCGGGAATGAAGCACTGGTGGAACCAATCCGATGTGAGGAGTTTCGTAATCCAGGACTTCTGGTTGTGCATCCAATACACTGGCAGCAGGTTCTTATTTTTGTTTTTGAGGACCCTTGGGTTTTTGGACTTATAAATAAGACCAGGCTTTATCATAAAGGCCGCAGCATTCCCACACATTACTAAAGTCACCCGATCTTTGTGGGCCTTAAATCCAGGGGCTCTGGCTTCCTCGATCATGATGAAAGTGTGAGACGACATCCGTTTCCAAAATAAGGCTGTCTCATCCATATTAAAAACTTGTTCAGGCTTATAACCCCCTTCCTCGATGATCGTCCTGAACGTCTCGTTCACGTACCCCTCGGCGGCGGCTTTATCAGCAGAAGCAGCTTCTCCATGCAGGACCACGCTCTTTAGCTTAAATCGTTTTTGAAATTTTTCAAACCAGCCCTTGCTGGCATTGAATTTGGTTGGTTTGGTGGGAGATGCGGTCGATGGTTCGGATTCGGGGTCGTCGTCGCCAGCGCCTTCAGCAAACTTGGCGTAAAGCTGCCTGGCCTTCTCACGGATAACGTTGGTATCCAGTGGGATATTCTTCTTCCTGCAGTCACTGATCCAAAGGGCCAATGCAGACTCCATCCTTACAATGGCCTTATTGCGTGAAGTTACCACCCTTTTCGCTGTCTGGTTAAAGGACACTGTTGCCGTCGCCCTTATATTCTTTTCGTCCTTCTTAATGTACCGGACCATAGATTCATTGAGCCCGTAATGGCGGCCTACAGCCGCAAAGCTTCTCCCTTCCTTTAACATGTCGAGGAGTTTCACCTTCTCTACGATATTAAGCATCTTCCTCTGGCGCTTAGGTTCAGTGCCAGAACCCTTAGAAGACACAGAACGTTTACCCGTCATCATAGGGCTTGAAACAACTTCACAATTTTACACAAAATGCACAAAAACCCAACACCGCAGGATACTGAACAGCGTGCTCTGAT
>NC_136261.1:192633953-192643953 GCF_964187855.1 Myxine glutinosa
GTTATCTCATTATTATGTGTTTCAGTTAAGGATCTGTTCCCCATAGTTGAATCTGCGTTGCATTAATCAAATAAGATAGGCCCCTTCAATTTCCCCAATTATCGCTCCCTCTCTTCAAAGTGCAGAGAGATGTGCGTGTAATGTGTATCCCTTATGCACTCAAATTCAAGACTCATCAACCTTTTGTACATACAGAAAAATATAGGTGATATTTTACTGTAACGTCGGATGTTGCGTTTATAATTTTGTTCAGTGTATATATATTGAATCTGAGTTCTGATTCAGAATCTGAATCCTGCCAATGTCCCGCCCCATGTTGTGCATGTTGTGCACGCTGCGTTCGCTGCCCCTTGTCTCGATTCGATTGCTTGCCCCAAGCCGCCATTGAACATGCGGTCTCAGGCCGAGGAAAAAGGGGGCGGGACACAAGTACAAGGTATGGCACGTCAACTCACCATCAGAGGTGGAGCCAGCGAGCCCTTGCCGGCCAACCAGGGCTGAGGTGAGCCGACCGGTAGGCGTGTCATCAGAGCCGGCGGCTTGATACAACAACGCGCAATAAAAGCAGTTGCGAGGGACTGCTTCATGAGATGAGTGAGAGCGATGAGTGCGTCGACAGATGAAAAAGAGGAGAGCTGAGTGCGAAGGTCCGAGGTGTGAGAGGAGAACACGCTGAGAGTAGCTCCGTTGGCAACAGCAATCTCGCTATATATTCACATTGTCAGCCCGCGTGAAACTAATACGTGCAGCTGCCGCCGGGTTTCACCTCAAGCCCGGAGCGTGGACCGGAGCGTGGACTGGAGCGGACCTCGACGCTGCGCATCAGCCCGGACCTTCCTGCCCTGCCAGCCTGCCTGGACCATCTCCTCCTTCCAGCCATTCCTTCCTGCCATTCCCTGTTCGTGTAAGTCTGTTTGTTTGTCCGGGGTTGTAATATAAGACTGTTTTAAGGTTGCCCTGTGTATCTGCTTCTTCCTCTCCTTGTAAATGCCCTTCTTTCATTTCCTCTTCATTTCGTGCATATAATTAATAAATATCTGTTCTTCCTTTACTTTGGTTTCTTCTTCCCTCGATCGCTTTAGTCCCTTCCCAATTGAGTACCCGTGGCACGATTCGGCCAACGCTCGGAGTCGGGTCTAGTCCTTTGTTAACGGCCCAAGTCGCAGCCCGCTTTGCTCGGCGCATCCATTCACGCGGCGGGCCGGGTGGGAGTATCTCCTCGCTTACGGCCGGTGGTGGTAATTAGGTAGCAAGACGGATTGGGCTTACAACCCTACTCACCACCGACCGGAAGTGACATCATACTTCCAGGACTGGCGGACGGCCAGCTTAACAGGACAAGGGGATTAACACCCCCTTGCTAACGGGAGTGCCGTCCCCCGGATCCGTAACAATATATATATATACAATATACATATATATACATATACAGTCACGTGAAAAAGTAAGTAAACCCCATGTAAAGTTTTGACTTTTTCAACATATTTCAACATACAGCTACTTGATCTTCATTTCAACAATATTGATAGATAAAGGTGATATAATATAACAAATATCATGAAACATTTACATTTTGTAGTCCATTGTATAATTTAAATGAACATAAATGCAAATTTTGCATGTGGAAAAAGTAAGTACACCCCGACATTTATCACTACTTCAAATACCTAAAATTAGAATCAGGTGCACCAGCTCAGGTGCAAATGATTAGAACATCATTAGAGAGGATCTTGGAGGGACCCGTCTTATTTAAACCTCAGACATTTCGTTTGGTTTGCTCTTTGTTATTGAAGTGTGCGGCGTCACCATGCCGAGATCAAAAGAGCTCTCTGAGGCCTTCAGAAATAAGGTTATAGATGCCGAGTCTGGAAAGGGATTTAAAAAGATCTCCAAACAATTTGAAATCAATCATTTGACTGTCTGGAAGATCATCTACAAGTGAAGAAGATTCCAAACTGCTAACTTGTTCAGGCCAGGCAGCCCCAGCAAGTTCAGCCAGAGAGCAGACCGCAAGATGCTGAAAGAAGTCTCTAAGAACCCCAGAATGTCATCATAGGACCTACAGGTAGCTTTTGCCACTGTCGATGTCAAAATGCACGAGTCTACCATTAGAAAGAGGCTGCACAAATTTGATCTACATGAGGTGTGCCAGGGGGAAACCTTGATAGAATCCACTATGAATTCTTCATTGTACCAGAGGGTGCTTGAGGATAATGTGAGGCCATCTGTCGGAAAGTTGAAGCTCAACTGAAGGTGGACCTTGCAACATGACAATGACCCGAAACATACCAGTAAATCCACCAAGGAGTGGCTGAAAAGAAAGATAGAGGGTTCTGGAATGGCCAAGTCAAAGCCCACATCTAAATCCCATCGAGATGTTGTGGGGGGATTTGAAATGAGCTGTGCATGTTGTGCACGCTGTGAAACAATTTTTTGTTGAATAAATTATTGCAGTCAATTTTTCATTGTGTTTTGTTCAATGAGATCACCTTCACCTATATATACTGTTTAAATGAAGATCAAATATTGATATGTCCACATATGTTAAAAAGATTTTTTTTAAACATTTCATGGGGTGCACTTACTTTTTCCACATGCGAAATTTGCATTTATGTTTATTTAAATTATACAATGGACTACAAAATGTAAATGTTTCATGATATTTGTTATATTATATCACCTTTATCTATCAATATTGTTGAAATGAAGATCAAATCGCCTTATGTTGAAATATGTTGAAAAAGTAAAAACTTTACATGGGGTGTACTTACTTTTTCACGTGACTGTGTATATATATCACGTGTTCTTAAACAAGATAGATTGCGCTGCCATGCGTATGATGATACAGTACAGAAACTATATATCCATAATATGTTTTGATAGATATAAGAAATGCTTATGTTACTGGTTTAGGTTTTTTAGCTATTGTAGTGTTCAGTACTTTTAATTTGATTTCCTTACTTACGAAATAAAAAGTTTACAAACTGTATAACAGTGCATGCTTGGTTTTGCCTCGTCGGCAGCACCGCAGCATCATCAGCATCCAGTCTTGATTACCCCCGCGTATCGTGAGCGTTATTCCATTGTCTTTTCATTTGATTTTATTAAAATCAATCCACCCTAAAGTTAATCATGGGTCCCAAATGCATGCATCTACCTCTCAATCAGTGAACAGTGTACTGTTTAATTTTACTTTACTATACAGTACTGTACCTACTTCACTGTATGTATATTATACCTGTTTTTTTTTTTTTACTACAATGTATTAGCTAATGTAGACATTATGTTATTTTATTAGCCTTCTTAAACTCTGTGTTTCATTAGTTGTGTACGTTATCCAGTGAATTTAGTCAATATTGTACAGTACAAGTACACTGCAATATTCCAGATACACGTAAGTATAAATACGAAGTTCACAATGTGATGTTCGGACAACAGTGGTATAAATCAGACTCCTGGGACAGACCACATTCCCCGTATTGCCCCCCCCCCTTGCCCCCAAACCGAAACTGCCTAAACTCAAAAACAGGAAGTGACACCACAAACCGGAAGTGACCAATTAATTATTTAATTTTCAGATTTCACGATTTTCAAAAAAAATGTATTTTTAGTTTAAACAAGCGTTACGCCTTGGTCCCCCGTCGGTGAAGTGATGCGAGTTGACAAAGTGGAAGACGCAAGGCGGCCATCTTGGATTTTGACGTGGCGACCCAATTTCCAATAGCGTTCTTCCTTATGCCTAGATACACCCACACACCAGATTAGAAGTTGGTACTTCGCTTATTTTTTCAAGATATTCCACTCACAAGGTTCATACATACATGGCAGTGGCCATCTTGGATTTTGACGTGGCGACCCAATTTTCAATCGCGTTATTCCTTATGCCTTATGCTCGATACACCCACACACCGGATTGGAAGTTAGTAGTTCATTTATTTTTCAAGATATTCCGCTCACAAGGTTCAGACATTTACTTTTCAAGATATCGCGCTCACAAGGTTTAGATATGGTGACAGCCATCTTGGATTTTGACGTGGCAAACTAATTTTCAATAGGGTTCTTCCATATGCCTAGTTGCACCCACACACCAAATTAGAATTCGGTCCTTCGCTTACGCACGCACGGACGGACGCAGGGGAAAACAATAGTCCCCCTTTCGCTCCGTGGTGCGACGGGGGACAAAAAAAATACTTTCCCTATATAAAATACATATGGCGTTGGACATCTGAATTTTGATATCAAGAATATTATTTTTGAAGAACCACAGTATTACAACAACAACGGGATTACCTGTCACCGTATTACGATTAAATATAATTACGATCATACTCACGCACAAAGCGGCATTCGAAAACTGTTCATCCAAACACCAACGTTGTTTTCATGGGGTATTAAAGCGAATAGAAATAATGCTAAGGGGAATAGAGTTGAATCATATTCGCTGTCCCTTATGTATAATTCACGGGTTGGTGAGATGGCGGCGGAAACAAAAACAATAAAAATGTTTGAAGAAATTCTTAATGCTGTTAAAGCGTATCTGATGAAGACCGATGTTATTGAAATGCTGGAAAAGGAACAGAACAAGTTTAGAGCCCTTGTTAGCGGGCTTGATATATTCTGGTGGAAACGTGATCGACGGACATGTGATAAAATTCCCATTGAAGGATACCCCCCAACAATGTATCCAAAACTTTTGACATTCTTCTTAGGCGTTCTCTTGCTTTTATTAAATATCTGTTGGAAGGCTAACATCAGAGTATTACCCTTCTTGTTTTTCAGGGGAACAACCCAGGCAAATCTACGCCTCAAATCAATAACGGTTAAAGCATACTTGTACCCCTTTTCATTATTTAGTTCAATTAAATCAGGAGACCAGATGTAATCAACGGCTTCAGAATAAACCCTCCTTCGTTTAAACTTTGTGTTTATAGGTTTGTGTAACTCATTAGCTGAAATGGCCCCTTCCTCAGGTTTAATATCATCCTTGGAGATTAGAAGTTTTTTTGAAGGGCAGCCCCCATCCCAAATCTCAATTTAAGAGCTATCGCATTCTTCACGAACATCTTCTCCAATTTCTCTCTCAGCGGTATATTTTTTATCAAAGACAGATTATACAACATTTCTCTGTCCGCTTTGTGTTTTCCGTCTAATGTATCGTTTTTACCATAAGCAATGTCATACTTCATCAGTCTTGTTTTGAGGTTAAGACCAAGGTTTAGGATTACCATCCTCATCTAATCTTTTTTCCAAGTTTGTTCCAGGACCACAGAAGGAATACCCCGGTATATGCAGTTCCCCTGGGATCCCCGTTGTTGTAAATTTAGTCCTTGATATAAATTTTTGCATATCACCTCCACTTTTAGGTGAGATGAATCGACACTTTTTAGCGCCGCATATTACACATTCTCCCCTTTCGTAAACTCTTTTCTTTTTATCTATATCATCGGAGATGTTTTTAGATTTAGTTTTATTTTTGCACTTGATACAATAACTCATTTTATTATTAGGTTAATTTATTTTTTATTAAAATTGCGTATGTCTGTGACCACACTGAATACGGTTTATTCCATTGTCTAAAATAAACCTTTTATCATCATAAGCCTCAAGTGCTTTCTTGTTCACCTCCTCCGTATATAATTGGTGTTTATAACTTCTCATTGTATTCATTTTTCTAACCGCCTCCAACTCCTCCATCTTTAAGGTTAAACATTATCTTGATATTTCTTCTTCAGGTTATTGTAAACATAATAATGTTTAAATTATATTTCTTCTTTAATAACACCCTTCTTTATTCCTTTTGACTTCTTATCACATCTTCCAATACCATTATCATCAATATATTTATAAGCATAAGCCTTCGCTCTCAATCCAACATATTCAGTCATTACCTTTCCTCCTAATTAGACCCTGGTGTTGGGCTAGCGGCTAGGGTGCCAGCTTAGGATCCAAGGATCCTGGGTTTGAATCCCGGTCGATCGCTGAATTAACGCCAGGGGGGTTGACTCAGCCTGTCATCCTTCCGAGGTCGGCAAATTGAGTACCAGTTCACTGGTAATTCCCTGTTTATCGTAAAAAGGCGACAAACAGGGTTGGCGGCAGGAAGGGCATCCGGCCGTAAAACATTGCTTCAAAAAAGGGGACCAAAAAACAACAACAACCACGGTCCCCGAAAAGGCCAACCCCAGCTTTGCGGGGAAAAATGGCCTCTAAACGGTGGTTTTTTCCTCCTAATTCATCCTTAAACTTTCCAATAACTTTTATTCTTTGAGGAAAACAACTTATCAGTTGGTTCATAATTGCTCGTATCATACAAGTCACTATCCTCAAGCATATCTGAATAAACATCTTCCGTGTTAATTTCTAAAATGAAACTATCCGTATCCATATAAAGTAGAGAAACATTACCTTGATATTTCTTCTTCAGGTTATTGTAAAGGTAATCATACATTAGTAATTTTGATAAATCAAGAACCGTCGTTCCTATACAAATAGGTTTATCCATTGTAATACTCCCTTTTTGTAAATGAATAGCGACAAAGTTCTCTGAAAACACCACTTCTCTTTGAAAACTAGTTTTATTAATTAATTTTGCTGCTTGCTCTAAAGATGTAGTAAGTCTAATGTTTTGTCTATTTCTAAGATTTTCCATTGTCTTTCCAAATACATAATTATTCATCAATTTATAAAAGTCTTTCTCAAAATCAGTTTTTGCTTCGGTTCTCCTTTGAGTGTTAAAATCAATATACTCCTTCATCCAATGGCTTTGGTTAAACTGTATAACTCTGTGTACCTTCTTTACTATCAACCTTGCCGATATATATTGTTTTAAGTTCCTTTGGTGTAAAACATAATTTTCTATATCATATAATGTAGTAAGTAATTTTTCTGTTGGTTTCCCTTTTATATTAAATGTTCGTTGATAATCACTTAACCATTCTTCTTTCGGACATTCTTTGGTAGGGGCATATGCCAGATCTTCATGCTTATTATGAAATTCTTCAGGATATTTCAAATCAACCTCAAAATAATATCCAACTTTCGAATCGTCCAATTCTTTTTGTGAGCATGTGACGATGTTTTGTAAAACCTTTTCATAATCTTTCTCTTCAACCCACTTAAGTTTACCATAAGGGTTGAGCTTGAGACATAGCCCATCCATACAAATTATTAGCATCGTAATACATCAGGTAAGAACTATCTTTCATATCATCATAATTAGGAATATACTTATTGTTAGCTTTAGCATATCTCTTAGAACATACTTGTGATATTCCTCCTCTTTTAGCCTCTTCTATCATCAAAAGCATATCTACATCACTGATTAAATCCAACTTTTGTTTCGTCATTTTTAGCATGGCACTCCAAGCTAATCCAGGAGTGGTGTAGTAGTGAGCGGGATCTAACCCATGTGATTGTTTACTAAGGCAAACTGTTCTAAAGGTTTCAAAGACTTGGGCTAGTAGTAAGACATCGGTTTTAAGATACAAATCATGATACTCTCCAAGGTTCTTTATGTTAAACGTCATTTATTTAACTTGTCATAGAAAGATTCTTTTGCAGGAAGTTGTGTTTCTTTAAATCTCTCCAAATGAATCCATGTAATCATACGGGTATATTCCCTTTTGTGATAAGAGTTCAATTTCTTTTTTATCTGATATATAGTCTGAAAGACACGGAAAGTTTTTAATATTTGATGCCAAGGTAGATAATGGAATTGCCATAAATTTAAATGAGTCAAGAAACCTGATTTGAGTCGTATCATATATATCTTTACCTTTTTCTTTGTAAATCCTATTTTTGTACGTATTGTTTTTGTGAAAGATGTAGTTCTGGGCCGTGGTAGGAATTGCTGAAATGTTCCCATTTGTCTTTGCAAGTTCATTAATAAATAGATGTGTGTCATAATGAGCGTTGTTGTGAAAAAAGACCGGAATTAAATTGGGTGTTTTATAATTAAAATTACATTCATTATGAGCCGGACCCCTATATTTCCCAGTGAGATGACAATGGTCTCTAACCTTTGGTGCCCCAGAATTTTCCTTCCCATAAATTTTCTTCCCACAGATATGACAAATACAATTTGGTTGGTTAAATTCTGTTTTTTCTTCTTTTGTTAGGGGCTTCATCGGTTCATTGGCCTCTCTCATTTTTCTTAAGCGGCGACAGTCCTCTTCTAATCGTTTTATAAACTCAGAAGCCGCATCTTCTCCTATATAAAGTTCTTGTTTGTTGTATTTGTCACCAACGGATGATTTGATATAATAACAAAAACCACAAGGAGTATGTTTTTGATATTTATTCGTGGATGTTTCGTTTAGTTTTGAAGAAGTGTCATTTATCTTTTCAAGAATACATTCAAAGTCAGCATATATCACGAATGGGTGTTTTATAGTTTTATCAAAATCTTTGAATTTTATGTTTGAACCTTCTACCGGCATATTAATTACGGTGGATTTATGTTTAACACAGAATTCTAAGTGTTTATCTAATCTTTCTTGACGATTAAAAAAGTTGAGACCGATCACAGATGTGTTTTTTACCATGATGTTTACTTACTTGTGAAGAAACTAATTTTGATAAATTTTTAAAGCATAATGTGAATTTTCACCTGAGTTAAAGAGGAGAGATTAATATGAGTTTCTTTATTTTTATAGTTATCAGAAATTTGCAAAGGACAAACATTGTTTATATCCGTTAGTCCATAAACATTAACAGATAGATTATTCATTTTCTCAAATTTAGGAATATCTTTCAATGGCATTGGAAATGGTAACCCGGCAACATTTAACTCATTTTCAAATTTCTCATAATGTGATACCCGTTCAGCCTTCCATTCAGGAGGATGTAAGTGTGAAAGAACACCCCATAGGAAACATTTTTTTATCTTTGTTTTGAATATTAATGACCACCTTTTTAAGTTTTATCATTCTTGGTAAATCGATGTAAGAAGAAGCTTTTAGGGGGTCTGATTTTAAAACGTGTATATCGATATATAATATTTTAGTAATTTCATATCCATAATTCTTATCTTCTTCATTCTCTTCCTCTTCTTGTTCTGTAAGTTTATCATAAACATTCATTTATAAGAACCCCTGGACTGATGTGACAAAGTAAGGTTTTGTTCTCATATAGAGGTTTTTAATAAGATCCTCTTTTTCAGGAATCGACTTTTTCAATTCCATTTTTACTCCCATATAAAATTTAAGGGGTTTAATCTCAGCCAACATATTCTTTACATAGCTTTCAATGGCGGGCTTGACTGTTTCAATCGCCTCAGCTATTGATTTTGGTTCTGGGGGTTTTAAATAAAACGTCCTTATTCTAATATGATTCCTAAATGCATTATCAGCGTCCTTGATAGTGTACCCAAGCCTCTCCACGTGTTTGGGTGATGTAAGATGAGTGGGAAAGGTGCTCCTCCAAACGTACTCACCACAAACAGCACAAATTTCATTTCTCGTGTCAACATGGTTGTCAAATGTGAAAGGGAAACACTCTTGTGTTTGTGTGATTGAAGGTGTCGTTTGTAATTATTTTTATAATCATGTTTACAAATATTACAATATGTTTTGGGTTTAAATGGGGCTATCATATGTGAAAGCTTGGCTGTATGTTTGTTGGATTGAAGGTGCCTTTTATATTTTTTTTATAGTCATATTCACAAACATTGCAATAAGTTTTACTCATTTTGTTAATCATACTCATTTTATTAATCATATGTTTCTTTAAACTAAGTTTGTAATATGTAAGGGGTGGGGTTTCCGATATAGCGATGGCTTGCATTGCCCGTGGTAAGCCTGGGTTTTTGCGTACCCGCTGTAGGAATTCACATTCGCGGTCAAAAAGGTTCACAAACATTTACAAATATTCACAAATGTTCGGAAACTTGCAATGTTGTACTCATATATATTTTAAATCATACGGTTAAAAATTGGTTGTTATAATTATTTTTTTGGGAAAATCATGAAAGCGAGAAAATCACAAAAATCATGAGAATCGG
>NC_136261.1:192648953-192666453 GCF_964187855.1 Myxine glutinosa
TTCATGGATAGAGGTCCGGAGCTTTGAAATAATCGTAACGGCTGGCGTTATAGCCTTTATGGACTCCTTCTGCTTCAAAATCGTACATATCGTAGAAGGAGTACGATCGTACTGCCTCGCCAAGTCGACAACACGCACACCTCACCTGGCATGCTCTTCTCCTCTGCTTAATAAAACCAGTTTATTTCTTTACATTCTCTTGTATTATGTACAGTATATACGAGGTCGTGCTTGTTTATACATTATTTGTTATTTATAAAGTACATTTTTGTTATTTAAAAGCACCTAACAAAAAAAATTGGTGTTTTTTTTTTGAGGCTGGAACGGATTAATAGCATTTCAATGCATTTGAATGGGAAAATTTGCTTTGACTTACGAGCGATTTGGCTTACGAGCTCCGTCACGGAACGGATTAAACTCGTAAGCCGAGGTACCACTGTATATATATATATATATATATATATATATATATATAAATAATCACCTTTAGAGGCCATTTTTCCCCGCGAAGCGGGGGTTGGCCTTTTTCGGGAACCGTGGTTGTTGTTTTTTGGTCCCCTTTTTGAAGCAATGTTTTACGGCCGGATGCCAACCCTTTTTGCCGCCTTTAACGACAAACAGGGAATTACCAGTGAACTGGTACTCAATTAGCCGACCTCGGAAGGATGACAGGCTGAGTCAACCCCCCTGGCGTTAATTCAGCGATCGACCGGGATTCGAACCCAGGATCCTAGGATCCTAAGCCGGCACCCTAGCCGCTAGCCCAACACCAGGGCTTTGTATATATACCAGTCTGTGTATATATATATACACAGACTTGGCATTTAATATGGAATATATGTTTTTTCTTGACTTGGGTTTACTTTCTGAACTCAGTATATCAATCTGGTGAGTTTCTTTTACCCTTCGGTGATGTCTTTGTTGAAAGAACCATTTCACTGATTGTCTTTCGCAGCAAGAAGTCAATAACAGGATTATATCACAGGTGGCGTGACAAAATGTAAGGACAGGTACATTTGACGATTGGCTTCACAATCGGGTATATAAGGGTTGTTGCGTTCTGTATTAGTGGAAAACAAATGCTGCACATCTACAAAAGTTATTGCCGCTTCCTCTGGAGATGGTCCGTCAACTTGACAATGCTGTTTGTCATGGAATGATGGCTTCACGAAATTCTGGCATGAAACAGCATGCTATTGCTCGGCAGTATGGCATCACTCAAGGTCAGGTGTCAAAGATCCTGAAGCGAAATGCTCAGGGGGGTGTCCCTACTCCAATACCGAGGCCAGGACGTCCACACAGAACCACAAGGAGAGATGATCGCCAGCTGCACCGGTTAGTCTGCAATGGCCGTACCAAGTCAGCTAATCGGCTTAGGGCTGAGTGGCAGCAACTGACAAATGCGCCTGTATCCAGAAGGCTAGTCAACCAACGACTGGTTCACGCAGGCTATCGTGCTAGGCGTCCCCTGAGAAAGCCACGCCTGACCAGACAACACAGCCAGCGCCGATTGCAGTGGGCCAGAGAGCACCGTCAATGGCAGCCAGGACACTGGAATCTTGTGACCTTCAGTGACGAGTCTAGATTTCTAGTCTATCGTCAAGATGGCCACGTCCGAGTGCGCAGACAAGTACATGAGGCCCACAACGAAGATTGTATAGTGCCAAGAGTCCAAGCTGGAGGTGGTGGGGTGACCGTTTGGGCTGCGTTTCATGCAGAGGGCAAAACCACCTGGTTGTTCTGAATGGAAACCTGAACCAGTTCAAGTACAGGGTCATTCTGGAAGAAACGTTGCTTCCATTTGCTCGTGCAGCCTTCCGAGGAAACTTTGTCTTCCAAGATGACAATGCACAGCCTCATCGTGCTCGCATAATCCAACACTTTCTTGCTGACCGTGGTGTACAGCATATGGAGTGGCCTGCCATGTCCCCGGATATGAATCCGATAGAGAACTTGTGGGCAGAATTAACGCGTCAAATCGACAACTTGGACCAGCAGCCTGCCTCTGTGCGTGAATTGCAGCAGACTATTGTCACTGCATGGCAAGCGATTCCTGTCCAAACCTTGGCAAATCTCGTGAACAGCATGCCTCGACGTGTACGTGCTCTCCTGAATGCTCGTGGGGGTTACACGAAGTACTGAACTGCAATTTTACTGTCCGTAATCTCAGTCATAATTTCGGTTTTGTTCTTGTTGAAAAAAAATTTGGCTAATGTGCAAAATAAAGAGATACTTCTGGAAAACGTACAGAAGTTTAACACAGTACTGTCCGTGAATTGAGTTCGATATCAGTTTCCATCACTTTCAAGGATCAATTTATTTGCTTCGAAATGTCAAATGTGGTTTTTGTTTCTTTTAAAGGTCACATTAACAAAATCTAGAATAATTTCAACATAATTCCAATGAACTTTTGGTTCTAAATCATCTTGAAAAGTAAGTTGACCCCCACAAAAAAAATATTCCATATTAAATGCCAAGTCTGTATATATATATATATATATATATATATATATATATATATATATATATATATATATATATATACCCTTAATTCTATAGTTGTTAGGATTGGATAAATAACGACCAAATGTATCGTAGACAGAGACAGACAGACACCAAATTGTGTATTTTAATATGATGATATGTAGAAATATATAAAATGCAATTACAGTTCTGGCCAACAGGAGTAGTGCAGGTGAACCACAGTCCGGGTGAGACTTTGTTCACGATGTTGCAGAGTTAGCATTCGTTCAGTATACTGCGCCCCAACTCGCACGTTTGTAAGGCTCACAGACAAATGCCCATACACAAGCATTTCTCCCTTCACTGTCGGAAAGTAGCGAACCACCTTCTGCTGTTGAGGGGGTGAACGGAGGTTGGTAAATGGAAAGGAAACACTTGCATTCAACACCAGAGAACAGTTTCACTTCCTGTAAAAAAAATAAAAAGAGCAACTCAGTACATTACATTAATATTATTTGCTCTTATGTTTTTTTTGGTTTATGATGACATGCTGTAAGATAATCAAGTTTAGTTCAGCATGTTCAGTTGAAGCCTTCCATTTTTCTTGCAATAACTGACAAAACACTCAAAATCATGCATGAGGATGAATTTTATTTTACAAACCCATCTGATTAGGGTAGAGAACAGATTTCTGACCCACATAGACTTCAGGAAGTTTACGCCAGTTTGGAGAAGACAGTGAATGAATGCGATGGCAAGAAACAAAAGTAACATTGGTCGCATCATGCTGCTTCGTTTCAAGGGACCACTAGCGTTGATAACTTTA
Organism: Myxine glutinosa; assembly: GCF_964187855.1. Lineage (NCBI taxonomy): Eukaryota > Metazoa > Chordata > Myxini > Myxiniformes > Myxinidae > Myxine > Myxine glutinosa. The sequence goes on from NC_136261.1 coordinate 192,652,243, forward strand.
AACAGCACATTTGTAACATCCATTAACTCGAGTGCAATGCATGAGGAAATGCAAAGCAAAGACATTGATTGCTGCAAGCACACCAACCTCGAATAATGCAGATAATAATAGTCGGCATCACCCAATAAAATCCCTCATACACGGGCGGAGTTTGGGGAGGGTCAGGAGGGGCAATTCCCCCACCTTTATTACATAGCTACCCCTTATTAATATTAAGCCCTTGCCTCCTCCCCCCCCCCCCCCCCCCCACCCCAAATAGAGAAGTCAAACTACACCTATGCCCCGAAAATAACTGTTGACTGCAAACAGCATTTCTATACCAACGAGTTTCACCAAATGAATTTTGCCCTCCGCATTAACCACCAAAGGAAGCACATGCGCCCCTAATTTTGATTCCATATACAAAGTTTCATTTTAAAATGCTTACAAATGTGCCCGTTATTGCATTTTCTGGTATTTGACCCTCTGACACCAGCCCATGTCCCAGGGGCTGGTGCCAAAAATGACTTTCTTTCAAAAATCCTGGGGATAAAAATAATTTTATATTCTTGAAGTATAACTTAGAGTCCATCTACATGCCAAATATGCAAGAAGGTGTGGGTGGGTGGAGCTGTGGTGAATTAAAACAAAATTAAAAGGACATAACAGGGAGGTTAAGGGGAAATGAGAGACAGTGAAAGAAAACCAGAAAGGAGGTGGAAAATTATGGTAGGAATGAGAGAGACAGAGATAGAGATAGAGATAGAGATAGAGAGAGACATAGAGATAGAGATAGAGAGAGACATAGAGATAGAGGTAAAGAGAGACATAGAGATAGAGGTAGAGAGAGACATAGAGATTGAGATAGAGAGAGACATAGAGATAGAGATAGAGAGAGACATAGAGATAGAGATAGAGAGAGACATAGAGATAGAGATAGAGAGAGACATAGAGATAGAGATAGAGAGAGACATAGAGATAGAGATAGATAGAGATAGAGAGAGACAGAGATAGAGATAGAGAGAGACATAGAGATAGAGATAGAGAGAGACATCGAGATAGAGATAGAGAGAGACATAGAGATAGAGATAGAGAGAGACATAGAGATAGAGATAGAGAGAGACATAGAGATAGAGATAGAGAGAGACATAGAGATAGAGATAGAGAGAGACATAGAGATAGAGATAGAGAGAGACATAGAGATAGAGATAGAGAGAGAGACATAGAGATAGAGATAGAGATAGAGACATAGAGAGAGAGACATAGAGATAGAGATAGAGAGAGACATAGAGATAGAGCTAGAGAGAGACATAGAGACATAGAGACATAGAGACAGAGATATAGAGATATAGAGAGATATATAGAGAGATATATAGAGAGATATATAGAGAGATATAGAGAGATATAGAGAGATATAGAGAGATATAGAGAGATTGAGAGAGATTGAGAGAGATTGAGAGAGATATAGAGAGATATAGAGAGATAGAGAGAGATAGAGAGAGATAGAGAGATATATATAGATAGATAGATAGATAGATAGATCGAGAGAGCGCAAAGAATTCTTCCTCACATGTGCAATACACACACAGATCTGTTTATTTCAATGTCCCTTCAACGGCAGTAATAGTTGGTCCGTGAAAATATATGTCATAAGAGGATTGTTATATGAGAAAGCTCCACTCAAGTCACGGAATGACATACTCACAATTAACAGGTCGAACATTCTTTGAAACTACTCAGCAAATACACACACAACATATACTGTACTTGCATAAAAGAAGAAAATGGCACTTGATCGAATCCAAAAATTAACAGCTGACAATAACAATGGTGAAATGTGGTACGAAGGCTTCATGCAAAGTGGATGACAGGTGTTCAGGGCAAGCACTGATTTCATGCATGTGTGACCACATTCCCAACTGAAAATGGGCAAACATTGCTGGAAAATTACTTGTGCGCAAAAGTAAATGCGATACAGTACTGAAAAGGAGAGGAAATACTTCATTACTTCATCAATGACTATGCAGAGATTTCAAGTACCGTTGGACCCCGCTATTCGCGGTTCCCCTATTCACGGGATCCGCTATTCGCAGTTCTGCCATTCACAGGATCCACGTATTCACCTATTCACCATTGATAAAATGCGACCTATTTCTCTATTTATGGAAAAGTGTCCTGCAAATTCGTGGTTTTTTTCGTATTCAGGGCCGTGTTCGGCCAAATTGCGTTTTATTTTTCCCATTCGTGGCCATGTACCGCAAATTCGCGTTTTTTCCCCAATTTGTGGCAGTGTTCCGCAAATTCGCGGATTTTCATCAACTTTCATGGGTTTTGCCTCACCATTCGCAGTTTGTTCCTCTCTATTCAAGGATTTTCACGACTCAGGAACCTATCCCCCCTTTTTTCATTGAAACAATATCCCGCTATTTGACGTATTGCAATTCGTGGATTTTCCAGGAACGTATCCCCCGCAAATAGTGGGGTCCCAAGGGGATTTCCTTTGAAAGCAAGTGAGACTGAAATCCATGTGAGATGTCGGTATATCAGCAGCTGAATTAGATACCAAGACCGGGCTGGCATAGAAGGGGACCCAAGAAATACAAAGGGGAATAAATGGTCTCACTGTGACTTTCTTGGGAAAAGAAAACTATCTTAAATTTGGGGAAGGCCACTGTTTGTTGTCAGACCAACGGCTCATGGTCAAGGCGAGTGGAATTTAGTGAAGCATCTGATATCTACGAAATGAGACCATGACTCAAACACTGCTTTGCCAGTAAATGACAGCACCATAACAATTATTCACAGGACAGTACAAATTATATATTAACTAGGGCATGCCCGTACTATATATATATCTAAAATTATATCCCCCCCCTCTATTTACATGAAATGGTTTGGTCCATGAAATGTTTTGGTCCATTCGCAACGCCAAAGCGAACGGCGAACGCTTTACATGAAATGGTTTGGTCCATGAAATGTTTTGGTCCATTCGCAACGCCAAAGCGAATGGCGAACGGCTTGCGAGTACAGTGACAATCCCCCCCCCCCCCCTCTATTTACATGAAATGGTTTTAATTAGTTTTAAAACATAGTTGAACGCCAACATATGGCATGCCCGTACCCGTACTATCCGTAATGGCGCACGCTCTCACAGGAGCTCCGGAAGGTCGCATATCGCAGGAAAGCGAAAGAATCGCAAATTAGTTTTAATTAGTTTTAAAACATAGTTTAACGCCAACATAGCGCCAACATAGTTTGCCGACGGGAAATAAATGAATACGCTCTCAAATGTGCCATCCGAGGCAGAGTCTGTTCCCCACGTTCGGCACACGTGATAGCTCGCTGCTCTCTGATTGGTTGAATCGTTTTTTGGACATAGCTCGGTAACTACTTCTGCGATTAATTTAAAACCTTGAAAAGGCACATCCTCGGGTCCCCAGCAATATACCTGGCAAGTTTCAAGTATATCGGACCGGTAGTTGTCGAGAAACAGCGGTCACAGACAAACATACAAACATACAAACATACAAACAAACATACACACAGAGATTAGTGGAATTATAGATAGATAAACAAAACAAACATAAACATACCTTTTCGATCTCCTGCTCGGTTACCAGCATCACCACCACAGACACCTTCTGCTCATAAATCATCAGCCAAAAGTCTGCAACAGTTGCTGGTAGTGGAGATTGGGTGGTGATTAGGCGAGGACAGTATGAAGAGAGCTCGAGAAAGCTTCCATTGATATAATCATCTTTTCCTCCACTCAGAATGACCCGGTTTTTGTCATAAGGCATAATGTCAGGATGACGGTTCTTCATTGTGTAACACCGTGCTACAGAAATGGAAAGTGTGCGGCATTCTCTCTCTTGGACCTCCTGCAACTCACGCCATTGCCTTTCAAGTGGGTTGGTAAACCCATCAACTGGCTGCTCAAGCTTCTCCACCACCCTTCTAAATTTCTCATAGTCTTTCTGAAGGCGGCGCAAGAGATCAGGTCTACGGAAGGGGTCTTGGTTGATCACCTGTAGGGCTTGTGCAGCATTGGCGTCAGCTTTTGTAGGCTGCAACGGTGGCTGTGGACGAGAGTCAGGTCGAGGACCAGTTGGCAAACTGTCCAGACTAGTAGATAACAAATCGTCCGGAGCAGAGCTTTGACGCTGCAGAGAAGGAATGCTTTTGCCAGCTGTTGCTCTTGGAGATGATGGAGTAGTGGAGGTCATCACTTGAGGAATTCCTGTTGGTGGAGGAGTAGAAGGCAATGCACCAGGTGGAAGTGTAGGTGTTGTATGAACCACAGACTCCTGAGGGATTGCTGGAGAGGGAGCAAGGCCTGAAGCTCCAGGCATACACTGCATTTGGGCATGCCTGTCTGTGAGAGGCAAAGAAGTTGATGGCAAAACATATGGTGCAGCAACATGGCCAGCAGGCAAATGTGGTTGATGGGCTGAAACTGTCATGACTGCAGAATGATTGGGACAGATAGATGAAGGTAAGAAAGCAGAAGCAGTTGGCGTAACAGTCCGGGGTGCAACAACCGGCGCAGAGGCCTGAGGGAAGGCACCCAGCACAGGGGCCTGAAGGAAAGCACCCGGAGCAGGGGCCCGAGGAAAGGCACCCGGCACAGGGGCCTGTGGGAAGGCACCCGGCATAGGGGTGACAATGGAAGGATTTATGCTGCAAGATGTTGGATCAGGAGGATAAGTCACAGTATTACAAAAATTCATCACTCCAAAATTAGGTAGCGTGCTCGAAGATATTAAGGAAGCAGTATTAGGTCGAGGCTGACATTGCCGAGATATTTCTGCAGGTGCTCTAACAGGATGGACGAGGGGGATAGCATTGCTTGGAAGAAAATGGGATGTTCTATAGTGGGCCATATCTGCAGTGCTGTCATACAATTGAGAACAAGATTTAGGTGCACGAGGAGTCATCCAATTTTGAGGAGGAAAGGGATACTGATTTGGAGCAGCAAAATAGCCAGGGTGAACAGCTGTCCTACCAGGTAAAGTAGCTGGTGATGGAGCTCTGAATCCAATGAAATCTCTGGTTGATTGGAGAGTTGGCATGGGGAAATTGCCTGGTGGTGGAATTCCTTTTGGCATGGCTTCAAATGATGAATGTACATTGAGTGGAACATTCGTTTTACTGTGGTCTGATAGAAAGATTGGTCGATATATTGATGTAGTTGGATCTAACTTTGGACTTTGAATTGTCTGGCTGCAAGTAGCATCAGATGAGAAAACAGCAGGTGAGAGGTGAGACTGAGAAACCTCAGTATAATGAAAGCCAGAACCACATGACGTAGTAAATGAGTTGAAAGGGACAGTATGCTGAAGAGGATAAGAGGGTTTTGCAGTCCCTGTTGTTTCTCGAGGAAAAACAACATTGTCAGATTCCATAGCAACACATCCACCTTGCGATATCTGGTACATTGGAACTTGGCCCATTGTAGGAAGTGTGTGCGTAGGAGGCATCTGAGACGGGATCAAAGCAGTTGACCGATTTGGAACAAAACCTGGAAAAACAGATGGCAAGACATTCCCTTCCACTCTTTGATAATCCAGTTGTATTGGGTAACTGACTATCCCTTGAGGGTGAGCAAAAGCAAAACTATTTTCCAATGGGCCTGACAATGTCGGTGGGGCAATTTTACAAGGAAGTGATGGGGGGCCTGGGATATGGGCAGAAGTATAGACCGTTGTTATTGGCAAAGAGCCAGGTGCTATGGTAAAATCTGCAGAGCATGAGCTGGGCATCATTGCAACAGCTTGGTTCTTAAAATGGCATCTTGGAACAGAACTCGACTCCGAAGCCCTTGCTCTATAGCCAGAATCAAGAGAACCTTGGCTGACTGGCAACCCTGTTGGCAATGTAACAGACATGCCAGGAGGAAAGCAGTTAACAAACTGAGGCTTATGGGAACTTCCTCTGCTAACCGATTGAAAATTTGGAGCATTCGATGCTGCTTGCAATCCTGGGAAACTAGGTGGATGGATTACAGTTTGAGAGTAGGGTGAAACTGGATGGCGGTTTTGTACAGGAACAAAACTGGGCAGATGTGGGGGTCCAGTCGAAAACACTTCACTTGGGTTGAACTCCTCTATTGAGGTCTCCTTCAGGATTGCCGCAAGAACATCTGATGGAAGGCTACGTAGGTCTTCAGGTAGATCTTCCAAATTTATATTGTCTGGCCAAGTTGGTACTTGGTGCCGGGAAGAACTAAGGCTGGGCTTCGGTGCAGTTGGCCTCTTTGGAGGATTCTTCAACCTTTTCCTAAAAAGAAGTACAATGAGGTCAGTCAACTGCTGCCAAAACACACGCAACAAAAATAGCAGGGCAGTGGTAAACAATGCGAAACAAAAAATCCAGATACATACTTGTCAAGGTCTTTTTTCCGTTCCAGTTCCTGAGCCTGGCAGGATTCACGGGTTTGACGCAGCAAATTTCCAGCCTTAGCATTTAAATCACAATAGAAGCAGCTTCCTTCAGCAGCCTTTTCTAGCAACCCACCATGGGCATCATAAGATGCCACCAATGCTTGCACAGCTGCAGACCATCTGGCAGGAAATTAGACAGCAATTATCTTCACCTCTCATGTAAAATCTATACATGTATGTATGTATATATGTATATATATGTATATATACACAAATAATTAAGTTAAGCACCCCTACACAACGAATTAAGGTAAGCACCCCCTAATATATATTCTTTGTGTATATGTATACATTGGCATATATTCTAAGGTATGTGAGATCAAATAATGATTGGTATGACATTAGCAATTATCCATTGATGAAATTGAGTGATCAAAGTGAAAAAAAGTGATTGGTTGAGTCAGTGATCCGATCACGTGGGTCCTACACACGTTATTGACGCAAAGATCGCTAGAGGTCTTCTCAGAACAATGACTGTACGTTAGAAAACATAAACGTCATCCACACTGTCCGTGATGGACCTATAGCTCCATACTTAAATTGAGGTGAAAATATGCCTAAAATTCCCAAAAAATTTCACCTTAAATTATTCAGAATAAAATATTGAAAACGGCATGATTGTTATGTTTTTATGTGACCATAATATCACTTCTCCAGAAAATATAGCAATATCATGGGTATATTACACTGTTTTGACGACAACAAACTTGTAATGTGCGAGGTTGTAAAAAAACGGGGGGGGTGCTTAACTTAATTCTTTGTATATATGTATATATATGTATATATGTATATATGTATATATATATATATATATATATATATATATATATATATATATATATATATATATATATATATATATATATATATATATATATATATATATATATAAAAATATATACACAATCACGTGAAAAAGTAAGTACACCCCATGTAAAGTTTTGACTTTTTCAAAATATTTCAACATACAGCTATTTGATCTTCATTTCAACAATATTGATAGATAAAGGTGATATAATTTAACAAATATCATGAAACATTTACATTTTGTAGTCCATTGTATAATTTAAATAAACATAAACGCAAATTTCGCATGTGGAAAAAGTAAGTCCACCGTTGGCTCTAATAGGTGGTATTGCCCCCTTTCGCAGAAACAACCTCAAGTAGGCATTTCTTATAACTGTCTACCAGTCTCTGACATCGACTGGGAGAAATTTTTGCCCACTCCTCCATGCAGAATTCTTTCAGCTGTGCGATGCTTGAAGGTTTTCTTGCATGCACAGCTCGTTTCAAATCCCCCCACAACATCTCGATGGGATTTCGATCCGGGCTTTGACTTGGCCATTCCAGAACCCTCCATTTCTTTCTTCTCAGCCATTCCTTGGTGGATTTACTGGTGTGTTTAGGGTCATTGTCATGTTGCAAGGTCCACCTTCGGTTGAGCTTCAACTTTCCGACAGATGGCCTCACATTATCCTCAAGCACCCTCTGGTACAATGAAGAATTCATCGTGGATTCTATGTTGGTGAGCTGCCCAGGCCCTGATGCAGCAAAGCTGCCCCAAACCATAATATTTCCACCACCATGCTTTACAGTTGGTATCAGGTTCTTGTGGTCAAATGCTGTCTTTGGTTTTTGCCAAACATGTCTTCTGGTACTGTGGCCAAATAGCTCTACCTTTGACTCATCTGTCCAGAGCACATTGTTCCAGAAGTGCTCGTCTTTGCCTCGGTGTTCATTGGCAAACATTAGTCTTGCCCTGATGTTCTTTCTGGACAGCAAAGGTTTCCTCCTGGCACACCTCCCATGTAGATCAACTTTGTGCAGCCTCTTTCTAATGGTAGACTCGTGCACTTTGACATCAACAGTGGCAAGAGCTACCTGTAGGTCCCGTGATGACATTCTGGGGGTTCTTAGAGACTTCTTTCAGCATCTTGCGGTCTGCTCTCGGGCTGAACTTGCTGGGGTGGCCTGGCCTGAACAAGTTGGCAGTTGTTTGGAATCTTCTCCACTTGTAGATGATCTTCCGGACAGTCGAATGATTGATTTCAAATTGTTTGGAGATCTTTTTAAATCCCTTCCCAGACTCGTAGGCATCTATAACCTTCTTTCTGAAGGCCTCAGAGAGCTCTTTTGATCTAGGCATGGTGACGCCGAACACTTTACAACAAAGATCTTGATCTTGGAGATCTATGATCTATGATCTTGGAGATCTTGCGAGATCTCGAGACGACGTCACGAATTTTTGAAGCTCCACACGGTCTCCACTTTTTCAAAGTTAAGTCTGTTCACAATTGTATTTTGTCCTAACTGTATTTTATCTTTCGGCATGTGAACTTATTGTGTGTCCCTTGGATGTTTCTCGGTGTTTATCTTTCATAAATTAATCGTTTGTTTGCCGCGCAGCGTGTGAGGCCTTGCAGCTTCAGGCTTCCCCCGTCGAAGTTTGTTTCTTCCTTCGCTGGTTTTGCTAGGTTTTTTGATTTTCCCTTCTCCCCCAAACTTCACCGAACATCTCCTATTTGTCTAACTTTGTAACCCCCACACCCCCCCCCCCAAAACATTTCCCTTTCTCCTCGTGTGCTTTTGTCCCATCGTGTGCTTTTGCCTCTGCCCACGTGCGCTGTCTCGCCCTGCCCCCATTTTCCCCTTGCCTTCCACCTTTTGCCCTGTTCAAGTGACTCGTGGTCGTCCCTCTAGGCTCCCTCTCCCCATTGGTATTTTTGTGAATATAAGATTGTTCTTCACGGTTCTGTTTAAATATGTTTAAACTTTCCCCTGGAATGTTTTATTCAGTCGTATATTACAACACGTTGTTTTTCTTCCTATTTAAAAGGCTCCTTTCAATTTCCTCTTCAACTCATTCTATTTCAAAAAAATATTCAATCTCTTATGATTCCAAATCACTCCATGCTCTAAATTCTCATTCATTCCAACCCTCCTCCATCGTTCTTTAACGGATCGCCAACTTGAAAATCACAACAAACCCAATTTGCTATAAATGTTCATCTTTCATTAATCATCCACTTTCTAAACTCCCCCCCCCCCTTGCCCCTCCCCTCCAAATCTCCCCACTTGCCCCTCCCCTCCTAAACTCCCGCCTTGCCCCTCACCTCCTAAACTCCCCCCTTGCCCCTCCCCTCCAAATCTCCCCCCTTGCCCCTCCCCTCCAAATCTCCCCCCTTGCCCCTCCCCTCCAAATCTCCCCCCTTGCCCCTCCCCTCCAAATCTCCCCCCTTGCCCCTCCCCTCCAAATCTCCCCCCTTGCCCCTCCCCTCCAAATCTCCCCCCTTGCCCCTCCCCTCCAAATCTCCCCCCTTGCCCCTCCCCTCCAAATCTCCCCCCTTGCCCCTCCCCTCCTAAACGTCCCCCTTGCCCTTCCCCTCCTAAACTCCCCCCTTGCCCCTGCAAAACTCTCCCCCAACCCCTCCCCTTCAAATCTCCCCCCCAACCATCCCTCCCAAATTCTCCCTCCTCCCACCCCCTTCTCAAAGCTGCCTCCTCCCCACTTCGTCTCCCTTCTATCTCATACCTCCACCTCCCCCAACCTACTACTTTCCTCTGCCCCCCCCTCAAACAACCCCTCACTGTGCCTCATCCCATCACCATCAAACCTTTCGTCCTCCTCCTCCTTCCCTTTCTTGTAACTCTTCTGTAATCTCTGCCACACTATCAACTGCTCTTCCTACCTCCCCCTCTAATCCTTCATCTGACCCTACCCCTCCCCTCCCCTGTCCTGCACCCGATGCTCCCCCTCTCTCATCAACGGTATGGACCTCAAACATCCGGGGCCTTCGCTCAAACCTGATTGATCTCTCCATTCAGGTTGCTTCTGACAATCCAGACTTGATCTGCTTAACAGAAACTTTCCTCCTTCAAGATGTCTCCGATTCCTTTATATCTCTTCCTGGTTACTCCCTCCTCCGGTACGATAGACCTGAGCCTCGACCTGGTGGTGGGGTGGCTATCTTTATCAAAAATTATCTTCCTCACTCTCCCTGCACTGCCCTCTGTCCACCCCACCCCCAGGAGTACCTCTGGCTACGGCTTCCTCTCCACTCCCACCTTTTGTTCATATGTGTTCTGTACCGTCCTCCAAACAGTGATGTCTCCATTTACATTTCGCTGTCGGACAACATGGACCAACTTCTATCAACTCATCCAAACTCTCTCTTCCTCATATGTGGCGACTTCAACTGTCATCATGCCAGCTGGCTGGGTGTGGGTTCATCTCTCACCAGCCATCGCACCTCAGCAAAGGACTTCTGCGACTCATTGGGACTGACACAATCTGTCAATTTCCCGAACCGGATCTCAGTCAATGGAGTATCTTCTCTTCTGGACTTGGTTATGACTAACTTCCGTGCAAATGTCTGCTGCTCTTCTTCTGCTCCAATCGGTTCTTCTGATCATGTGCTTGTTAAAGTGGACATCTCTTTGGCCATTCTCAGAGAGCCTCCTCAGCGCCGACGAGTCTGGTATTTCACTCAGGCCGACTGGCACGGTCTGCAAGCAGCCATCAATCATCTGGACAGGTCTCCCATCTCTACTGCCTCTGACATCAATTCTTCCTGGGAATTCTTCCAAAGCAAACTGCTCTCTCTCATGCACAGATTTATCCCATCTCGTCTTCAGTTGTCTTACCCTTCCTCCCGTCCATGGTACACTGAATCTTGTGGTGAGGCAGTTGCCCTGAAACAACTTGTCTTTGCCTCTTGGAAGGCAAATCCAACTGAAGGCAATCTCAGTTCCTTCCACCAAGCTCGAAACAAGTATGTGTCTACCCTCAGGAGTGCCAGGAAGCACTATCTCTCCACACTCAAGATTGAACTCTCAAATCTGTCTCCTTCCTCCAAATCCTGGTGGGGTCTGGTCAAAACCGTTTCTGGTGTTTGTTCCCCCTCCATTCCCTCCCTTACTTCAAATGGCTGCACAGTTGACACCGCACATGACAAAGCCGAATGCCTCAACTCTGTGTTTGCCTCAAAATCTTGTGTCCCAAACCCATCTCTCTCTGTTCCCACCTTTCCCAGTCGAACCCAACTGCTCCTGGACTCTGTGTCCTTCTCTCCTGACAAGGTGGAGAAGTTTTTATCAAACCTCGACTCGGATTCTGCAACTGGACCAGACAGCATCAGCCCACGGGTCCTAAAATCCTGCTCTGCCGCTCCATCTCACCCTCTCTCTGTTATTTTCACCCTCTCTTTTGCTCAAGGTCATCTGCCAGCATCTTGGAAATCAGCAAACATTACCGCTTTACACAAAAAAGGTGCAAAAACAGATCCTTGCAACTACAGACCAATCAGCCTGCTTCCAATTAGCAGCAAAGTCATGGAATCCATCATTGCTTCGGATATCAAATCCTTCCTCTTCTCCACTGGCTTGATCTCTGATCATCAATTTGGATTCAGACCAGGTCATTCTACTTTGGACATGTTGCTTCTGCTGTCTCAACAATGGATGGAGGTCCTCAATGCCAAACAGGAAATCAGAGCTGTCTCCCTTGACATATCACGTGCCTTTTATATGGTCTGGCACCCAGCTCTGCTCACCAAACTCTCCTCCTATGGTATCCATGGAAACCTCCACTCATGGCTTGCGGACTTACTCTCTGGTCGAAGGCAACGTGTGGCCCTGAATGGATTTCTCTTATCTCCCCTTCCTGTTCTGGCTGGTGTTCCCCATGGTCGTGTTCTTGGCCCTGTGCTATTTCTGGTCTTCATCAATGATCTCTCCGACTCTGGAAAATCCTCCATCTCTTTGCTGATGACTCCACTATCTCCCGCTCCATTCCTCATCCCTCAGATCGGCAGTCTGCAGCCTCCTCACTCTCTGCAGACCTGGACAAAATCACAGACTGGTCAAACAAGTGGAACATGTCTTTCAATCCTGACAACTCTCACACTCTTACTATGTCTCTCCGAAAAGACCGACTGGAAAACTCTCCCATCTACTTTCTCAACAATCCTCTCCAAGAAGTTCTGTCGCTCAAGCTTTTGGGTCTCACTATCTGCCATGATCTTTCTTGGAAAAAACACATTTCCAAGCTGGCCTCCAAATCCAGTCGCCGACTGGGCATCCTCCGTCGTGCGAAGTCCTTCCTTGGCACACCTGAGCTCCTCACCACATACAAGGCTTTCATCCGCAGCTCAATGGAATACTGTTCCCCCCTCTGGGCTGGTGCTCCTGCCTCACACCTAGCTCGGCTTCACGCTGTTGAGGCCAAAGCTTTCAGAATCATTGGAATCTCCTGCGATGATGTTAACTCCGAGGGCCTTTCACTCACTCACCGCAGGCAGGTTGGTGGTCTTTCTGTCTTCTACCGACTCCTCTCCGGCCTTGCTCCCCCAGCTCTCTCTGTGCTCTGTCCCCCCAATATTCCTTCAGGTCGCACAAGATCTGCCTGCAACCCTCTTATGGTTAAACTGCCAAAATCTAGGCTCTCTGCTCACCTTCACTCTTTCATTCCCCTTTTCTCCCGCCTCTGGAACAAACTCCCCCACTCCCTTCAATCCCACTCCTCCCTCCAGGTCTTTAAAACAGCTGTTCACCACCATCTCTTATCTTCCCCCATCCAAAACCTTGATCTTTTCTACCCCCGCTAATTCACCCCAGAGTCCGCAGTGTTCATATGTTTAATACCTCTCCCACCTCCCCCCAAGTCCTCCCGATGTCCCTGCTCTCAAATGTTGTGTTTGTGTCCTTCCCCCTCTCTCCCCATCTTGTCTGCCGCTCCTCTTGTTTTTTGTGTTTTGTGTGTCGGTTTGACTTTTTGTGTGATTAATGTTAGCTCTTTCACGAGCCTCGATCTTGTATACAAAAAGAAAAAAGAAAAGAAAAAAAAGAGCAAACCAAACTAAATGTCTGAGGTTTAAATAAGACAGGTTCCTCCAAGATCCTCTCTGATGTTCTAATCATTTGCACCTGAGCTGGTGCACCAGATTCTAATTTTAGGTATTTGAAGTAGTGATAAATGTAGGGGTGTACTTACTTTTTCCACATGTGAAATTTGCATTATGTTTATTTAAATTATACAATGGACTACAAAATGTAAGTTTCATGATATTTGTTATATTATATCACCTTTATCTATCAATATTGTTGAAATGAAGATCAAATAGCTGTATGTTGAAATATGTTGAAAAAGTCAAAACTTTACATGGGTGTACTTACTTTTTCACGTGACTGTGTAGGAAGAACTAAAAACAGGCAGCTCAGGAGTCACATGAAACCATGATTTAAAAAGCGCATGCTGCGCCATAAAGAATAAAAATTCTTTCTATAAAACCGGATGTTTCAGAAAAATGCTGTCTTCCGAACTCAGAGGTAAGGGGCACTGGATCAGCTGCACTTAATGTCTGCCGGGAACGGCTGCGTGTTCTGATTGGGCTGCGGAGGGGATGGGAGGGGGGGGGGGGGGGGGACCAATCAGAATTAAGTTTTGAGTGGATGTAATAATGTGTGGTGTGTTGGTGGATGGGTCTGCTGCAGGTTTGGGTGTGCGGATTATTGACTCCGCCTCCCGCACTTCATGCTAGCCCCGGTCCCGGGCCTCAGGGCCGCCCCTCACAGCCATTGGTGGGAGATTGCGGTGATTGCATAACCCTTGGTAGGAAGCATGAAGGTCCACATGATGATTAATGAACCGTGGGCCAGACATCGATGCTTCGAGGATTTCCCGACTTGCCCAGGCGGGGTGCCCAGGCTTTGACGACGGTGTTTTTCCAGGCAGGCTTGTGTTGTAGTTAGCGACAATGTGTCGCTATCAATGACAGTTCATCTCCACATG
>NC_136261.1:192671453-192683953 GCF_964187855.1 Myxine glutinosa
GAGTGCAGTGCAAAAAATGTATAGGATTGCAGCAAGAAATGTATAGGATCCAGCAAGAAATGTATAGGATGCAGAAAGAAAAAGAACGAGACGGGAGAACGAGACCCTCGACGAACGTGAACACAGACTCACACAGGATGCTGCTGCAACAACGATGAGGAGGGTTGGAGAGGAGCGAGGGGTTGGAGAGGAGTTAGGGGTTGGAGAGGAGTTAGGGGTTGGAGAGTGAGGACAGTGAGGGAAAGATAAAGGACAAAGGTTTAAAATTGTTGTGCTTGCTGTCAACCAACTTGTAATCTTACATGAAGATGATGATTTTTGCAACTCACTTGCGATCTTGATCTGCCAAGGCCTTCCTAACTCCAGCAAATGAGACATTGCTCTCAGTGAGTGCTGGAAGTATGTTATCTTGAGCAGTCAGGTTCTGTTCAATGTACTTCTTCAGTTGATCGTATTTCTGAAGTTCTGTGTGAAACACTTCCTAAAGAATAAGGGCAAAAAAAAAAAAGTTGTTGCTTTTTAGGTATTAAAATGCAAGGTCAGATGCAACAGTTTAAAAACAATTGCCAAGGGACATCATTAACACAAGTCATTTTTAATACAAATAAAACGAGTCGAGTTATACCTTTCAGTAACACTTATTCAAATTCTTAGGCAGCTGGGATTTTATTCGACACAGCACTGGTTTGCAAGAACAGCAGTGAGATCTCTATTTACTGAGAAGTACAATGATACGATCATTAATGAAGCTATCAAATACGTGACACAATGATGGAAAGCAGCAAACGCATGCATAGTTACAAGGAACCACAACAGATGAAGGCATGGCACGCAAGATGGAAAGAAGGGTCCCCAACCATTCTTGTTAGCAGCAAGAATATCCTCAATAGCAAATGCAAGCTGCTGTTCACTATGAATCTAAAAGATCATATATGTCACACTACATAGTCAAGCCAGTACGAGGAATCTGCTGTTATGACACAATGGTGGTAGCATAGAAGTGTGCATATGCATTAGCAAATGGATTGAAGATTTTACTTTTTGGAAAAGCTGAATCCAAAAAAAAAAAAAAAAAAAAAAAACACCTTCAGAGGCCATTTTTCCCCGCAAAGCGGGGGTTGGCCTTTTCCGGGCACCGTGGTTGTTGTTGTTTTTGTTGGTCCCCTTTTTGAAGCAATGTTTTACGGCTGGATGCCCTTCCTGCCGCCAACCCTGTTTGTCGCCTTTTACGACAAACAGGGAATTACCAGTGAATTGGTACTCAATTAGCCGACCTCGGAAGGATGACAGGCTGAGTCAACCCCCCTGGCATTAATTCAGCGATCGACCGGGATTCGAACGCAGGATCCTAGGATCCTAAGCTGGCACCCGAGCCGCTAAACCAACACCAGGTTTGCTGGTGTTGCTGAACAAAGTAATTTGCTGAACAAAGTTGCTGAACAAAAATCTGAATCAAAGATCGAAGTAATTTGGTTTAAGGTTCTTCATAGAGCCCATAACACAACGCGAAAATACAAATTGTGTGTAGCGTTTGCCAATGACAAAAAAGACATTACATTTGAGAAAGCAGTCTATATCTTTGGCCAAACATAAAAACTAGTCCATGCAACTGGTGAATTATATTGACTGCAACACAATAATAAAATTTTGAAATAAACAGATATTTAAGTGTACTTTGTTTTCCCCAACTTGCATTATTTCCTCCAATAACATAAACATTGATGCTGGCAAAAAGTCCAGGAATCAGACATATTAATAAGAACTGAGGTTGGCCTGTTTGGTATTCCCATCCAAGCAAATGGATAATGATGTTGGGATCCCAGATTCAAATTCCACGTACCAATACCATTATCACATACATCCGGGTGGCAGTTTACAAAGCACCGAGGACAGAGACAACAAGCGTTACGACTAGGTCCCCCGTCGGGGAAGTGATGTGAGTTGACAAAGTGGAACACGCAGAAAACATGCGATGATATGATATTTCGCTCACAAGGTTCAGACATACATGGAGGCAGCCATCTTGGATTTTGACGTGGCGACCCAATTTTCAATAGCGTTCTTCCTTATGCCTAGATACACCCACACACCAGAAGGTACTTCGCTTATTTTTCAAGATATTTCGCTCACAAGGTTCAGACATATATATGGTGGCGGGCATCTTAGATTTTGACGTGGCGACCCAATTTACAATAGCGGTCTTCCTTGTGCCTAGATACACCCACACACCAGATTAGACGTTGGTACTTCGCTTATTTTTCGAGATATTTCGCTCACAAGTTTCAGACATATATATGGTGGCGGCCATCTTGGATTTTGACGTGGCGATCCAATTTTCAATAGCGTTCGTCCTTATGCCTAGATACACCGACACACCAGATTAGAAGTTGGTACTTCGCTTCTTTTTCAAGATATGCAGGTTACAAGGTTCAGACATACATGGCATCAGACATACATGGCGGCGGCCATCTTGGATTTTGACGTGGGTTGCACCCACACACCAAATTCAAATGCGGTCCTTCGCTTATGCACGCACGCATGCATGCATGCACGGAGGGGAAAGCCATAGTCCCCCTTTCGCTCCGCTGTGCGACGGGGGACAATACAATTGCATGTTTGGATCAATTGGTCAAGTGAATATATATATATATATACTAGCGGGGTCACCCGTGGGAATCCCACGGGCATGGATGTGTGTGACATTTCGACATATTGAGTTAGATGCTGCACATTCATTTTTACAAAATGGTTACTGGCAAGTCATCAGATCCAGAAATGGTGTGATGAACACAATTTATTTATTTCACATAATATGTGACCCCTCACTCCTCTCCACCTGACACTCTCCTGTCTCCACCTGACACTCTCCTCTTTCCACCTAGCACTCCTCTCCTCTCCAATCCCTCACATTCCTCTCCTTTCCAATCCCTCACCTCTCCAATCCCTCACACTCCTCTCCTCTCCAATCCCTCACACGCCTCTCCAATCGCGCCTCACACTCCTCTCCAATCGTGCCTCACACTCCTCTCCAATCGTGCCTCACACTCCTCTCCAATCGCACCCCACACTCCTCTCCAATCGCGCCTCACACTCCTCTCCAATCGCGCCTCACACTCCCCTCCAATCGCTCCTCACTCTCCTCTCCAATCGCTCCTCACTCGCCTCTCCAATCGCTCCTCACTCGCCCCACCAATCGGCTTTCCCCGTCTCGTTTCTCTCGTTTTTCTCCCGTCTCGTTCTTTTTCTTGCTCCAAATCGGCCCGTCTCGCCCGTCGGCCCATCGGAATCGGAAATCGGCCCGTCTTGCTTTCGTGCTTGCGCGTAAATAAAGTGTTCATTATACCATTTCTGGATCTGATGACTTGCCAGTAACCATTTTGTAAAAATGAATGTGCAGCATCTAACTCAATATGTCGAAATGTCACAAACATCCATGCCCGTGGGATTCCCACGGGTGACCCCGCAAGTTTGCATTGACGTTCGTCGAGGGACTCGTTCGCCCGTCTCATTCGTTTCATTCGTTTTCTTGCTACATCCTGTTCAAGTCTGCGTTCTTCATCGAGCGTCTCATTCATTTTGGAAATAGAAGTTTCCATGCAGCGCATGAATTGTCACGATCCTCAAGAGGAATTTGTCTCGTAATCATCAAATGATAAATGGCAAGTAAATTATATTGTGGAAAATTAAAGATTTAAAATAAACCTATTTAAAGTGTATGCGCACATAACTAATTTTAAAAAACGAACAAATAACTCTTGGTAATTTCCTGAAACATATTTTACTTCCGGCTAATAATGTTGAATGAAATAAAAATGAAGAAATATATGTCGGCATCATTGTTGACGTTTTTGTGACGACTGTCATCAAACGAAAAAGTAATATATCTTAACGGAAAAGCAAAAGCGAATTTTTAATATATATCGACACGTTGCCGTCGGTGTCATGTTGGGCGGTGTATTATACACCACGACGCGATTTAAAAAAATATATCTCTGCATTTTCCCACGTGTGTGGAATGTTCTCAATTATTGCTGACACCGAGTCCAAAACCATCGATAAAAATGAAATCATATGGTGAGTTAGATTGGAGATAAAGGCATGAGAGAGACTCAATGGCCTTGAAGTTACAAGCCTTTGAGAATTCATTTCGTTCTATAAACGGCAACTTTCATCGGATTTTCTTCCCGTTTTTTTTCAACCGAGTCGAAAACTATGTTAGCGACTGTGAAAAATGAAATGATATATCGAATTTGATTTGAAATAAAACTGAGAGAGAGAGCAAGACACCACGGGCCTACAAAACAGGCCTCAAAGCTATGCGAGTTAATAAAATGGTGGATATTTTTTGTTTATAATTATATGAAGCTACTCCCAGAATGGGTGGAGCTATGGGTGGAGCTACTTTGCAAACCGAGTAAGCCACACCCCGGACAGACGCCCAACAGACAGAATCATCTACGGCTATTATAATATAGATATATATATGTATATAAATAAAAAGAAATAAATATTAAATAATTTGAGAGGTTAAGAGAATGGATGCATAATTATATTTGTATGTATAAATATATATAGATATACATACATACATACATATATATATATAATATATATATAAATATATATATATATATAAAAATATATATAAATATATATATATATATATATATATATATATAAATATATATATATATATATATATATATATATATATATATATATATATATATATATATATATATATATATATATATATATATATATATATATATATATATATATATATATATATACAGTGGAACCTCTAAATCCGAATTTAATTCGTTCCAGCGGCAGTTCGGATTGGGAAAAGTTCGGAATTAGAAACTATTTTCCTCATAAGAAATAATGGAAAGTGAATTAATCCGTTCCTGGACCCCAAAAACCCATTATCAAGACACTGTTAACTGCAAATACACATGATTCAAGGTAAAATAAGATGAGTAAATGCCCTAAATATCAACTAATAATAATAATAAAAACAAGAAGTAAATGTACTAACATGAAAATAACTGCATTTACCTTCGTGGAGAGTTCTGATGGTGCATGTGGAGGCTGGAGAGGAGGAAGGAGGGAGAGGGTTTTATTGCTTGGAAGGTGAGGCACCTTCCAAGCTAACATCAGATGACTTGACTTACGGTGTTTGCTCTCTTTGTCTCTTAACACCACTTGTAGAGGGTTGGGGCTCACTAGGCTTGCTTTCTTTAGAGAACCACCTCTCCAAAGTTGCCTGGTGTTGGCGACTTTTCTTAATTTTTCTGAAGTGGTCAATCACATCGTCACTGAACAAGTTAATGCTCCTGTTAACCACTGCTTTAATAGGGTGCCACTTTTCAACAATGGCCTGTGTTTTAGACCAATGGAAGCACAGTTCTCTAATTTCAGCACTGGAAATATGAACGACGCTCGCGGCGGGAAATATGAACGACGCTAACGCTATGTTGGCGGTTCGGTTATAGAAATACATTCGGAATTAGGGACAAAATTTTCTCGAATTTACGGTTCGGAATTAGAGTAGTTCGAGATGAGGGGCGTTCGGAATTAGGGGTCACTACTGTATATATATATATATATATATATATATATATATATATATATATATATATAGATATATATATATATATATATATATATCCCTTTGGTGTGTAAAGGTCAAAGGTCGTGCCCATAGTTATTCCATATGCAATCATGTAGCAAATCATAGATTTCCTCCTTGTTCAGTAGTTATCTCATTATGTGCATTAGATTAAGGCTTTGTCTTCCATTAATTAACACTCCATTGCACCGAATTCAAATAAGGTAGATTCCCTTCACATTCCCCTTTTGTCATCGATTGCCAACTGCATTGGGCGGTTTTCTGCATTCCGCTGCTGCTTTGGGGTTGTGGTTTTCGCCGCAAAACTCCATTGCGCACGAGGTCATCTCGGAGCAGAAGGTGGGAGGAGTCAGCCCAGCGCCAGGAACAAGGCGTGGCCTTGCAAACGCCTCCTCTAGGGGCGGGAGTTAATAAAATGGCCGAGGCGAGCTCACCGATGGGCGTGTCGTGGAGGCCAGCGGCTTGATCACCCCAGGGGCAATAAAAGCGCGCGAGCAAGCCATTTGACAGAGAGAGCGAACCCGTCACGCAACGGTCCCACGTCAGATGCGGCAGAGATAGCAGCTTGAACCAACTGAGCTTTGAAACCACCGCAGTTTTTGACCACGGCAGCTTTGAGCGGTGACGGCAGTTGCAGCCTCGAAGCAACGTCGCAGTACGAGAGACGGTTGAGGAGAGCCAGCAGCTGCCCAACTCGAGCCGCGATCATCCCAACCACCCGGATCCTTCCCGCCATTCGTTCCTGCCATCATCCCCCGTGTAAGTCTGATTGTTCGTCCGTCTTCTGTGTTGTCCTGGGGTTTAAGCAAGACTGTTTATAGGTAAGCTAGTATTTGCACTGTGTCTCTTCTTCTTCTGTGTTTTATTTTATTATCTTTCCTCCTCCTTGGTTACTTTTCATCGTGTACATAATAGGTAGAAATAAATCATATTCGTATTTCCTACTGCTGTCTTCCTCTTCTTCACATCCGTCGTCTTTGTCTTTTCCCCATTGAAAACCTGTGGCACGATTTGGCCAACGTTCAAGGATCGGGTCTAGTTTCTGTTAATAGTTCGTGCCGCGGTTGCTAAAACCGCTCGGCAATTAACATCTGTCTGCGGTACGAACGGGGCTGTGCACCTGCCTTTCCGGAGGTAGCTGGGCAGCGTCAGGGACCACGTCGGTCAGTTATAGAAGAGGGGATTAATCCCACCTCTAAGGGGAACAGGCCGACGTTGGGTTCCGTAACAATGTGTCGGGAGTGTCGGATTCGGACCTGAAGCGCGAATAGCGCGCTCAAAATTACGAGTGGCCCGAGATTTTATTTTTAAATTCCAAATTTGAAAATCGCGCCATGGATGATCAAGGCGACAGGATGCCGGTGGGGGAATTAGAAGAGGGGTTAGGGGTAACCCAGAACCCCAGGGAAATGTATATGGAGGAGGAGAGAAATGAGGATGTGGTTGAGGGGGCTTCAGGTGCACAAAATGGTGCCCTCGCGCACGTGGTTGCAGGGGCACAAAATGGCGGCGCCGCGGAGGGCGAGCCCACAGTGGCGGCTGGGGACGCTGGGCAAACCGGGTTTGACCTCAGATTATTTTTGACCCAACTGAATGCAAAAATGGATAGGATGGGGGGCCAAATGGGGGCAATGAGGAACGAAGCGCGGAGTACCAGTGAGCAATTAAGAGACGGGTTAAACAATATGGACAATAAATTTGAGGGGTTAGACAATAATTTTAAGGGGTTGAACAATAAATTCGAGGGGTTAGACAATAATTTTAAGGGGTTGGACAATAAATTTGAGGGGTTAGACACGGGATAAAAGGGGTGAAGAACGGGTTAACGAGGCTAGAAGACAAGATGGAAGACAAATTGTGGGAAATAGGGGAGCAATCCGCCCGGGAAATCAAACAGATGGGGAACCAGATAGAGTAGATGAAAATCGGGTTGGAAGGTAAAATGGATGCTCAGAGGAATGAATTGGAACAGATGAGGGCGCCATCTACTAAAGAAATGGAGGAGATAAGACGAGGTGTGGGCGAGGATGTCTCGAGGGTACCCGAGGAGGTAAAGCGAGGTGAGGAGCGTATGGAGAAAGAGGTGAGAAGGGGGACGGCAAAGTTACAAGGGAGCATAGAGGAGTTGACGCAGGGGGTGGAACAGCTGACGAAGGGACAAAAGGAACCAGTGGAGCAGGTGGAAAAGAACACCGGTACTAGGAGGGTTGAAAACGACACAAAAAGAAATCAAAAATGAATTAATAGCGACGAAGAGGGAATGTCGGATGGTACATGAGGGGTTGACAAAGCGTTTGGACGAGGTGACAGAGGCAATGGAGACGAAGGACCGGGAGGTGAGGACGCACATAGAAATGGTCAAGGTGGCCTTAGAGGACGAAATTGAGGAGACGCACCGGGAAATAAAAGAGGTGAAGCAAAAGTTGGAGGATGTGGAAGAGGGGGTGAGTGAAATTAAGAAGAGACGGAGGGAAACGAAGAAGGAGATAAAGGAGGAAGTGATGGAATATGTGCAAGGTCTGTGCTCAAATCGTGATGATGTGCTCACTAATCAAATAAAGAGTTTGCAGGTGGCGAAGGAGGTGCGGAGACGAGGTGAGTGGCGATATACTCGGAAATGTATATGGTGTGAGGGGAGATTCAGTCGGCGTGGGGGTTGGTTTGGACCCGGGTGTTCGTGAGAGGCCGCTGGTAAGGTGTGCGACAGGTACAGAGTGTGAAGGAGGAGGTGTGCGAGGATGTCCGACTATGGGGTGTGTGAGGAAAAAGTGCGCGCCGAGGAGTGAGCGTGCTGTCGAGAGAGTTGGACGTAGCGCGTGTGCGGGGGGGGGCACATGGAAGCGCGTAATGGGGAGTGTTACAGGGGATGTAACGAGAGAATGCACACCTGTGGTGAGTGTTACGGAGGGTGTAACGGGAGTGTGTGCGCAAGAGGATGCGCGAAAAAGGTGTGTAACGGAGGGGTGCATGATAAAAGAGTGCGGTCGAGAGTAAGGGTGAATGCGCGACCGAGTGTGGTGGTGAGAGTAGTGAGAGTGACACGGCACGAGTTAGTTGTGGCAGGTGAGAGAGAATGTACACCTGGAATGGAAGGATGCACACCTGGAATGGTCGAGCGCGTGTGGGAATGCACACTCGAGGTAGTAGTAAAGCACGTGATTGGGTGTGCAAGTGAGTGCACACCCGTGGTTGTCACCGGGGATGTGACCGAGGAGTGGGCGCGAAGGTGTGTTGGTGAGATGTGCGAACGACAAGTGTGTGCTAAGGAGTGCGGTGGTCAGGTGTGTGACGAAGTCTATGAGTGTACAGGGGGGGTGTGTAAGAGAAGGTGCAATGACGGAGAGCATGGAGACAGCTGGATGTGTGAGCAAGGAACGGAACGCGGGGTGTGAGCATGCAAGTGGAGCATCGACATTAAACGGAGCAGCGGTTAGATCGACCTGTAGCCGAAGCGAGCCCTCGGTTCGTGCCGGGCTTCGTGTGCCACGGGAACCAGCGGGGATCGTAACTACGGCGGTTTGGAAAGAACCGCCGTACGCGATCCACGCCGGGCCGCGCTCTGAACGGCCGCGTCCGTGCTCCGCTAGGCGGAACGGGCGGCCCGGTAAGAAGGGTCGGGACGGCGACCCCTTTTGGTTGCGGCGTTCCGGCAGGGCGAGATCGGGTCATCAGGCGGGAGACCGGACGGCTCCGTGCCGAGGTGGACCTTGGGATCTCGGCCCGAGTAAACCTCCTTCCCTGCACCGAATGCCAGACGGATCCAACCGCCGGCACCGAACAACCCGCATTCATTGCTCGGCTTTGCGAAGCCGAGCTTTGGAGATGAATTGGCGCACCGAGAGGTTCCAGTGAGTAGACGAGTGAGGGTGATAGCAGTAGTGAATTTGAAAAGCAAAATTTGATAATTGGAAAATTTTTGATTGGTTGCAGTTGGATGAGCCAAATTGATAGTGAGACATGCCTGATGTGGTGGGATGGCAACTCTGCCATGTCTCACAACGGGGGCAAAGGAGCTATAGTTTATGGGGTTTGGCAGTGAAAACTAGCCCGGGAGGGTTAGGATAAAGTGTGTAGGGATCTAGAGAAGATGACCAAAGGTAACTAAGTTTAAGTAGCAACAGTGGACAGGTAGTGGGGACATAGAGAGGGTAGTTGGATGATAATGATGAGGGAGCGCAATAATGTAAGGGGCGACGGGGAAGCGCGAGTTTTAGAGGGAAACCAGGTAGATCAGATGATGCCGTGTGCGTGTTTAAAAGTGAAAAGGTGTATGGAGCAGTGTATGAGTGAGTAGTGGTGATTGTGTATTGTGTTGACCAAATGGTCCAGGGAGGAAGGAGGGTGCAGGAAGCACCAGTAGGAGTGATTGAACAGGTGAGCATGGTTGTATGGAATAAATGGAGTGGAATACATGGAGTATGGAATATATGGAGTATGGAATGGATGGTCGTGGAGTGAGTATGGTGGAAACTGAGTGGAGTGGAGTGGATGGTGCGAAGGTGTGGATGGTGCGAAGGTGTGGATGGTGCGAAGGTGTGGATGGTGCGAAGGTGTGGATGGTGCGAAGGTGTGGATGGGGGAAAGGAGGATGGACCCCTATCACGAATACCCGGGGAGGGTAGTTTAAGAGTTAGGTAGAGGGAGTAGGTAAATTGTGGTTGGATATTGGCATCTGTGGTGAGTGTGGAAGAATGGTGTTTGGATGGGTGCATTAGTGACGTGGAAATGGCTGGGCGTGTGGCCTGTTAGTGTGTGTAGTTGCTTGAGCACTCCGCCACTGTTAGGATGTCGGCCAGGTGAGGCCGCAGGTGGGCTCTGGGAGCCGGTAGAGTTGTGGATGGGGCCCGAGGATCCGGAGGACGGACCCGGATAGCCCAGTGCCAGAGAGGGCACCGAGTGGGGAGAGAGCCAGGAGGGGCCTTCCCCGATTTAGGGTAGTCGCAAGGAGCAAGGTAAGCTCGGGTGGCGACTTCAGTGGTGGAGGTGTGCAGGTGGGTAGACCTGCTGGGAGAGCCACACGACCCAGTCCTGAAATTGTGCAAGGGCACAGGGAGTTGAATCGGGGGAGTGAGACCCCAAATTGATGAAGCACCACAGTTTGGTCAATGGGAATTTGGTTATTAAAACCACATAGAGTAAGATTGCCAATGGTTTGGCAGGGAAAGACCCCAGGTAGTGTAAAGTGTATTAAAGTCATTTAGAAGATAGTTAGGATTAAGAATCTCCTCGCACCATCTACATCCACTCACCTGAGGTGACGCTACTCCACACCATGCCCTGGTTTGTTAGTTTTATTATTTTTGTGCAAATGTTTGGAATGTGGGACGCATCATGACGTGGGTGTGACATTGTGCTTTGTTGTTCCATCTCTCCCTCCTTATGAGGATTGATGATGAATTGGGTGATGGCAAATTTTGGTTAGAGGGATTGTGGGGACGAATTTGGAATAGGGAGATATGGGGAAGACGTGACAGTAGCGACGAATTGGTAAATGTGTAGATTTTTGGACATATGGGGTAAGGGCAAGGGTAGAGTAGGTAACAGGGGGGGGGGGGGGGTGACGTACGGTAGGGACGAGCTTTCTCACTTCGCTCTCCGTACGCATCTCGTCTTGCATTGCCTTGTTTGATGTGTACCCTTGTGACCTTACCCCTCGCTCACCTGTCTTTTGTTCCCCTGTCTCCCACCCGAGGACTGTGCTCTCTGGGCACCGAGGGGAGCGTGCGGGAGTCCGCCATTGTGTGCCCGAAACTCCCGCAACCACAGCTGTCTGCATCGATGCACCACTTATGGACCACATGTCTGTGGCTGAGCACCACTCATGGACCCCACGGGTTGGGGCATGGCCCCTCTGCTGGAACCGGCCATGATGGCCCGAGATCTTGCTGGCGGACCTTGGTAACAGGGCACCTTTGCCATACAGGTGAACCACTCATAGTCGGCCCTGTGGGCCATAAATAAAACACAATGGACACGTTCTGTGCTTGTTTTTATTGCTTGTTCTGTGCTTGTCCTATTGCAAATAGGCCGCCAGCAAAGAAGAAAGACACCATCTGGAAGAACGACAATGGCCAGCAGAGGGAGCCGAAGAGAAAGACCAGCACCAGGGGTTTGTTGGGTTCTTTTTATTATGAACTGTGGTGACTGTGCACCGATTGGTGCTTGGTGGTGCTTAGGTGCGTTTTGGTGCTTTCTGGTGCTTTCTGGTGCGTCGATGCAGGGCAAGCTGTCTCCCCCCAAAAAGAACAATTACAGGTCCTGGGTTAGTTTTGTAAATACAAGTAACATTAACTGTAAATAATGCTCCCCCATCGTTCATGTTGTAGTTTGAAAACCATTCCGCAATTCGGTTAGCTGTGGGCGTGAGTCTGTTAGGCAGGGTGCAATGGAGCAGCGGGACCTATTTATTTGTGTTTTAAAACTGTCACACTCAGGGTCAGGTTAAATGTAGAGGGAACTACACCTACGTGCCACACTAAAGGTAAAAGTAATAGGCCCGGGACGTGCCTAAGAGGAGGAGGGTGCGGTGTTGTGGATATGAGAAGTGTTTTTTATTGTTGTAAAATATCATCCTCCTTCCTCCATTTGATGTGTAAAGGTCAAAGGTCGTGCCCGTAGTTATTCCATACACAATCACGTAGCCAATCATAGATGTCCTCCTTGTTCAGTAGTTATATCCTTATTATGTGTCTTAGATTAAGGCTTTGTCTTCCATTAATTAACACTCCATTGCACCGAATTCAAATAAGGTAGATTCCCTTCACATTCCCCTTTTGTCATCGATTGCCAACTGCATTGGGCGGTTTTCTGCATTCCGCTGCTGCTTTGGGGTTGTGGTTTTCGCCGCAAAACTCCATTGCGCACG
>NC_136261.1:192686453-192693953 GCF_964187855.1 Myxine glutinosa
ATTGCCCATATTACCTCCCCTCCAATAACCGCCATTGACCACGAGGCTCGAGTCAGGGAAGAAAGGCGTGTCTCCACCTCGTCATAGAGGGGAGGAGTGAGCCAGCCCCACTCGACCAACCATGAGCCAGGGGTTCGGCTAGAGAGGGCGGAGGAAGAGCGATCGGGGAGGTTCGCAAAGGTTGAGGGGCGGGGGCCTATATAACCCAAGGCAGGGCGTGTCCAAAAGGAGATGCACTTTGAGCTGAGACAAGGAGGGTCACAAAGAGCTGGGTCATCAGAGCAAGAGCGCATGAGGAGATGGGAAGAGAGAAGGCTTGAGACCAACAGAGGTGATGAGTGCACAGCACAAGAGGGTTGCCTGACGCGAGAGATCGTGCCTTGCCTGAGAGGAAATCCCATCATTACTGAGAGAGCGAGAGGGTCGTGGCGTCGACGCAACCACGTTGGTTCCAGCGGTTGTCGTGTTCGCTTTAAACCACGACGCGAGGTCGGAACGGAACCTCGACGGCTGAACGAGCCGAACCGGCTGCCTTTGCCAGCTGAACGGACCACCTCCTGTCATTCCCCGCGTGAGTCAGTGTCTTTTGTTTGTTCTGTCCTGGGAATAAGTTAAGTCTGTATAACTATAAGCTAGTATTTGCACTGTGTCACCTGCGTCTTATGTGTTGTAAATAAACCTTGATTGCTTTCTTTTTGCTTGTGTGTAAATAGCCAATAAATTCAGTCGTATTTCCAAACCTTTCTTGCCTTCTTTTTCCTCTTTGCATTCGTCGCCTTTGTCTTTTCCCTATTGACTAGCTGTGGTGCGACCCGGCCAACGTTTGGGTGGAATCGGGTGAGTCGGGGATCCTGTTAGGTCGCGGCAATACCAAACCGCTCGGTAACTAACATCTTAAACCGCGATCTGTAACAATTGGTGTCTGGGAGTGGGATTCGAGGCCCGACCAAATTTTTAAAAAAAACGAATAGAGGGAAAAAAAAATTTGGTCAAAATTTGGAGCGGCCGAAATTTGTTTTGTTTTACAAAACCTGAATTTTGAAATCGCGCCATGGCTGGTCAAGGCGACGGGATGCCGGTGGGAGAGATAGACGGGGTAGAATCGACCCAGGACCCCAGGGAAGAAGTGGGAAAAGTGGTGGAGGAGAGTAAAGAAGGTGTGGTTGAGGGGGTATCAGGTGCACAAAATGGCGCTCTCGCGCACGTGGTTACAGCGGCACCAAATTTTGCCGCGCCCGTGACCGTACCACTACCAGCGGGCTTTGATGTGGGGGACTTCATGGCGCAATTCACCGAGATGCTGAGAATAGAGGGGGAGAGATTGAGTAATAAAATGGATGCTCGGAGTGCGCAAATTGAAGCAACAATAAACGGAATGAGGGCCGATAGGGAGGAAAGGGAGCAGAGGGACAGAGACCGCAAGTTGGGCGAAAGGGTCCCAGGGGTGCACGAGGAGGTAAAGCGGGTCGAAAAGCGCTGGTTGAGCGAAGCGGAGGAAAGCATGGGTACAATGACGGGGGTAGAAATCGCGACCCGGGGTTTGGAAAAGCCGGCGACCGATGAGGTAGAGGGAATTTTATTAAAGCCAACGGTCGTCGAGGTGAACAAAGAAATTATGGGTATAGTTGAAATTGGAGAGACCGGGGACTTAAAGTTAAAAGAGCAACAATCGGAGGAAGGAATGGAAATTGCTCAAAGTCTAAATGCACATCCTGATGCTGTACTCGCTAATCCAAATGGAAGTTTGCAGGTTTTGGTGCAGGGAGGAAGAAGAACCCCTAAGGTGAGACGTGCTGTTGTGTATTGTGCGGGGAGATTTTGTAAATGGATGTTTAGCGACAAAAGAATTGTCGCGCGATTGGGATCGATATGGCATCCGGGCGTTGGTGAAGGGTCCCGTGTGAGTGGAAATGGCACGCGTGGGAGAAAAAAGTGTGCGTCGGCGAGTGGGTGTGCTATAAAGTGTGGGTGTGAAACCGAGTGCGAGCGAGAATGCACGTCGGGGTGTACGAAGTGTGACACGGAGAGTAAGGTGGTGGTGGAACGTGTGCGAGGAAGCACACCTGAGTTGGTCATGGCGCGGGTGTGGGAGAGCCCATGTGAGCGCGTTAGTGGGTGGATGCAAGAGTGCACGCCCATGGTGAGTGTTACGGAGGACGTAACGGAGGAGAGGTGTGGACCAAAGTGTGCGCAAGAGTGTGCGCGAGAGGTGTGGTGTGTAACAGGGAGAGCGTTGGTGGAATGTACGGACGGCGTTGGAACGCCAGGTTTTGTGAGGGTGAAAGGGGTAGCGTATGCTTGTAAGCATGCAAGTAAAGCATCGATGGTAACCAGGTTAGCGGTTAGGGCGACGGATAGCCGATGCGAGCGCTCGGTGCGAGGGGGGGTGCTTTGTTGGGTGCGAGGCCCGGCGCGGGTCGATGCTGCGTCGCTTCTCTTCGAAGCGTGGTTGCCGATTCGGGCTTGGCCCCGCCCCGCACGGTCGAGTCCGGGCTTTGTCGGGCGAGGCGACCGGTCCGGTTCAAGGGCGAGTGGGAGGAGGCGGAACGGTGCCCCCTCGTGGGGACGGGGTTCCGACCGGGGGAGATTGAGCCATCGGGCCCGGGACCGCAAGGTGCCGCGCCGAGATGGTGCGTGGAGCCTCGGTCCAACCAAACCACCTCCCTTGAACCGAAAGCCGGACGGACTCAACCTGCAGGCAACCAAACCACCCGAATTCATTGCTCGGCTTTACGAAGCCGAGTTTAATGATGTCATGACGCACCGAGGCTAGGATATAGCGGACTGTGATGATGGTGATCGTGATAGTGATTTGATCCGAAATTTAAAAAAGTGAATAGAATTGGCAGTAAATGGAAAATTTTTGAATTGGTTGGAATTTGGACGAACAAAATTGATAGTGGAGAGACCCCCGATGTGGTGGGATGGCAAATCCACCATCCCTCACAGAGTGGGGCAAAGGAGCAATAGCTTATGGGGTGTATGGCAGTGAAAACTAGCCCGGGTGGGTTAGGATATTGGTAGGGATCTAGCGAAGATGACATTAGGTGACGTTAAGGTTAGTTATTGACTGATACCTGTAGTGGGGACGCAGGTAGATTAGTGTGGATTATAACGACGTGGGAGCGCAATAGTTTAAAGGGACGACTGGGAAGCGCAAGTTTCAGAGGGGAGTAGTTAGCTGAGATGATGCCGTGTGTGTGAGGATTGGACAGGTGAGAATGGAACAGGTGTGATTGCACAGGTGTGCAACTGAATAGGTGTGTGGAGCCGTGTATGAGGGAGTAGTGGTGATTGCGTGTTGTGTTGACCAAATGGTCCAGGAAGAGGAGGAGGGTGCAGGTGGCACCAGGTAGGATTGCACAGGTGTGCAACGACAGGTGAATGAAAGACAGGTGTATGGAATAAATGGTCTGGAGGATTGGAATGGATGGTCGTGGAGTGAGAATGGTGGAAATTGTGGAGTGGAGTGGATGGTGCGAAGGTGTGAATGGGGGAAGAGTGGACCCCCATCACGGATACCCGGGGCGGGTAGTGTAAGTGTTAGGTAGAGGGTACAGGTAAATTGTGGTTGGATATTGGCATCTGTGGTGCGGGTGACAGAATGGTATTTGGATGGGTGCATTAGTGTTGTGGAAATGGCTGGGCGTGTAGCCTGTTAGTGTGTGTAGTTGGTTTGGGCACTCCACCACTGTGAGGATGTCGGCCAGGTGAGGCCGCAGGTGGGCTCTGGGAGCCGTTAGTGTCAGTGGGGCCCGAGGATCCGGAGGACGGACCCGGGTAGCCCAGTGCCAGAGAGGGCACCGAGTGGGGAGAGCGCCAGAGGGCCTTCCCCAGGTAGTTAGGTTAGGGCAGGGAGCAGGTAAGCTCAGAGGCAACTGCAGTGGTGGGGGTGTGCAGGTGGGTAGACCTGCTGGGAGAGTTACACGTCGCGGCCCAGAAATTGTGCGAGGGCACCGGGAGATGAATCGGGGGAGTGAGACCCCAAATTGAAAAGCACCACAGTTTGGTCAATGGGAATTGGTTTTTAGAACCCATAGTGTAAGTTGGCCAATGGATTGGCAGGGAGAGACCCCGGGTAGTGTAAAGTGTGTTAAAATCATTTAGAGGATAGTTAGGATGAAGGATCTCCTCGCACCATCTGCATCCACTCACCTGAGGTGACAGGTACTCCGCACCATGCCATGTCTTATTATTTTTACTGTGCAAATGTTTGGATTGTGAGACGCATCATGACGTGGGTGTGACATTGTGCGTAATTCCATCTCTCCCTCCTTATGAGGATTGATGATGAATTGGTGATGGCAAATTTTGAAGTAGAGGGATTGTGGAGACGAATTTGGTATAGGGGAAATATGGGGAAGACGTGACAGTAGTGACGAATTTGTAAATGTGTAGATTTTTGTACATATGGGGTAAGGGCAAGGGTAGGGTAGGTGACAGGGGGGTGACGTACGGTAGGGACAAGCTTTCTCACTTCGCCCTCCGTACGCATTTCGCCTTGCATTGCCTTATTGATGTGTACCCTTGTGACCTTACCCCTCGCTCAATTGTCTTTCCCCTTTTGTCTCCCACATGACCTGTGCGCCACTGGGTGCCGAGGGGAGCGTGCGTGGGTCGGCCATTGTGCGCCCGAAATTCCCAGAACCAGCTGTCTGCATCGATGCACCACATTATGGACCACATGTCTGTGGCCGAGCACCACTTATGGACCCCATGGGTTGGGGCATGGCCCCTCTGCTGGAACCGGCCATGAGGGCCCGAAATCTTGCTGGCGGACCTTGGCCACAGGGCACCGATGCCCCACAGGTGAACCACACATAGTCGGCCCTGTGGGCCATAAATAAAGCAAATAAAAAGGACACATTGGGCACACTTTATTGAAAATAGGCCGCCAGTAAGCAAAGCAAAAGAATGACAACAACTGGAAGAAATAATAATAACCAGCAGAGGGAGCCGAAGAGCAAGAGACCACCTGCAGGGTTAGGGGTTGTTGATTTTATTTTTATTGAACATTGTTGAACAGTGATGACTGCACCGATTGGTGCTTGAGGGTGCATTGGTGCGTTTTTAGGTGCGTTCATGGTGCATTGATGCAGAGCAGACTGTCTCCCCCCCAGAAAGAACAATCACAGGTCCTGGGTTAGTTTTGTAAATAAAAATAGCGTCATTGTAAATAATGCTTCCCACCGTCAGTGTATAGTTTGAAGACCATTCCGCAATTCGGTTAACTGTGGGCGTAAGTCTGTTAGGCAGGGTGCAATGGAGCAGCGGGACACATTTATTTATGTTTTAAAACTGTCGCACTCAGGGTCAGGTTAAAAGTAGAGGGAACTACACCTACGTGCCACACTAAGGTAAAAGTTATAGGCCCGGGACGTGCCTAAGGGGAGGAGGGTGCAGTGTTGTGGATATGAGAATGGTTTATTTATTTTATTGTTGTGGTAAAATGTTGTTGTAAAAGGTTGTTGTAAAATATCACCCCTCCTCCCTCCGTTTGTGGTTGTATAAAGGTCAAAGGGCGTTCCCGTAGTTAGTCCATAAAACATACATGCAGGACACGATATATCTTTTTTGACAGTTATATCCTTATTATGTGTATTAGCGTAAGGCTGTGTCTTCCATTAATTGAAATACTCCATTGCACCAGTGAAAGAGAATAGATCCCCTTTCCTTCCCATCCCCAAAATCTCCATTTCATATTACATCCCCTCTCGTCATTGCCGAGCCTCGATTGCCCATATTACCTCCCCTCCAATAACCGCCATTGACCACGAGGCTCGAGTCAGGGAAGAAAGGCGTGTCTCCACCTCGTCATAGAGGGGAGGAGTGAGCCAGCCCCACTCGACCAACCATGAGCCAGGGGTTCGGCTAGAGAGGGCGGAGGAAGAGCGATCGGGGAGGTTCGCAAAGGTTGAGGGGCGGGGGCCTATATAACCCAAGGCAGGGCGTGTCCAAAAGGAGATGCACTTTGAGCTGAGACAAGGAGGGTCACAAAGAGCTGGGTCATCAGAGCAAGAGCGCATGAGGAGATGGGAAGAGAGAAGGCTTGAGACCAACAGAGGTGATGAGTGCACAGCACAAGAGGGTTGCCTGACGCGAGAGATCGTGCCTTGCCTGAGAGGAAATCCCATCATTACTGAGAGAGCGAGAGGGTCGTGGCGTCGACGCAACCACGTTGGTTCCAGCGGTTGTCGTGTTCGCTTTAAACCACGACGCGAGGTCGGAACGGAACCTCGACGGCTGAACGAGCCGAACCGGCTGCCTTTGCCAGCTGAACGGACCACCTCCTGTCATTCCCCGCGTGAGTCAGTGTCTTTTGTTTGTTCTGTCCTGGGAATAAGTTAAGTCTGTATAACTATAAGCTAGTATTTGCACTGTGTCACCTGCGTCTTATGTGTTGTAAATAAACCTTGATTGCTTTCTTTTTGCTTGTGTGTAAATAGCCAATAAATTCAGTCGTATTTCCAAACCTTTCTTGCCTTCTTTTTCCTCTTTGCATTCGTCGCCTTTGTCTTTTCCCTATTGACTAGCTGTGGTGCGACCCGGCCAACGTTTGGGTGGAATCGGGTGAGTCGGGGATCCTGTTAGGTCGCGGCAATACCAAACCGCTCGGTAACTAACATCTTAAACCGCGATCTGTAACAATATATATACAGTGGAACCTTGACTTACGAGTTTAATTCGTTCTGTGACCGAGCTCGTAACTCAATTTGCTTGTTTCTCAAATCAAATTTCCCCATTAAAATGCATTGAAATGCTATTAATCCGTTCCAGCCCGCCAAAAACCACACCAATTTTTTTTAAAATATGCAGTATATATAAAAATATCTCGCGCTTTATATTTCACCTGTATGCAGCATACAAGTTGGCAGGATGGCCTGGACTGGAGGTACGCACACTTGACTCTAAACTGTCCAGCCTGGGTTTGAATCCCGACCCAGCTATAACCTGTCATGTCGGTGTTTCACAGGCAGGGTGATTCATCAATGTGTGTACCGCTAAACTGGGCGCCCCGTTTGCGTCCCATTAGTTGTTGGATGTTAAGGATCTCACCGTGTCTTCCACAAAGAGAAGGCGAGCTATCGCCGGCACTCTGAACAAGTTGTGGCCTGGCATGCTCTTCTCCTCTGCCGTTATATACGTCCTCCTCGGCATCTTTTTCCAGAAGAGCCCTGTCTCGTCACAGTTGAAGATTTGCTGGGGGATGTATCGTTCGGCTTCTATCAGTTCGGCAAAAGTTATAATAAAATCTTCAGCTGCCTTCACATCTGCCTCACCAAGTCGACAACACGCACACCTCGCTCATGTTTTTCGACGATTGCGTGTTTTATATCCAAGCACATCATCCTCTTCTTCTTCTCAGTACTGCCCTTGGCACTCAATTACTTAGGACCCATGGTTAAAACTAAGAAATTTCCCAAAATAACCAACATGCGAAAACAAAACAGCAGCGATATACGGCAGATATGCTTGCACGGCAAGATAACCACGTGACCG
>NC_136261.1:192696453-192708953 GCF_964187855.1 Myxine glutinosa
TTTATAGCAGCATACAAAAGTCTGTAGAGGATGTAATTTCTGCAACTAATTTCTGCAAACGAATTTTCCCTAATTTCTGCAACAGGAGGAGGTCATGGGGATGGTACAGCATGGGAAGCATGGCTTGGGGTGGATGGAGCATGAGCGATGGGGAAAGGCATGTGTGAAAGAGAGGAGGAAGATGGTTGAGAGGGAGTTAAGAAGAAAGGAAGAGGAGGGGAGATATGTGAAAGCAGTCGGTCAGGCACAGCAAGGTGCTTGGACTAAGTGGGAAGATGTGCGGGTGAGGATATTGAAGTGGCAAGAGATTTGGAGGATGGAGCCAATATTGTTGAATTTCCTGTTGCGGGCAACGTATGATGTGCTTCCGTCACCAGTACACTTGAGATTGTGGGGGTTGTTGCAGGAGGAGAGATGTTATTTGTGTGGAGGTGTGGGAACGGTGCAGCATGCACTGAGTGCATGCTCAGTAGCATTGGCAGCAGGAAGATACAGGTGGCGACATGATCAGGTGCTGGCGGTGGTGGTGCAGATGGTGCAACAAGAGGTGCTGAGATCGAGAGCGAGAAGAGTGGAGAAGGAGACTGATGGGGGAGAGGTGTGGTTTGTCAAAGACTGCCAAGTGGAAAGAGGTGGAAAGAGGAGGAGGAGGTGGAAAGCAAGAGGGCTGTCAGATGCTTGTGATTGGCAGGTGGTGGCAGACCTAAAGCCACAATTGGTATTCCCAGAGATCTGTGTGACAAGGATGCGGCATGACTGTCATTTGGTCAAGTGCAACAAGACAGGTCATCTTAGGGGAGTTGTCGGTACCTTGGGAAGAGAACATGGAGGAGGTGCACGAGAGGAAGAGAGGAAAGTACAGTGAGCTGGAGGCAGAGTGCCGGGAGAAGGGTTGGCGAGTTTCGTGTCAGCCATTTGTGGTGGGGTGTAGAGGGTATATTGGCAATTGCTTTTCTGCATTTCTTGCTAGGCTGGGAGTGTGTGGGACAGAAAGGAGGAGGATGTGCAACAAGGTGGCCCAGGTTGCCTTGAAAAGCTCATTTTGGATATGGAGGAAGTTTATGGAGGCACGTCGAACGGTGTAGGTTGGTTGTGTGTGTGTGTGTTTTTTTTTTGTGTTTTTTTTTTGCCATTATTACTTCTTATTTTGTGTATATGAGTGAGTGGGTGAGGGTGTGTGTTTTTGCATGAATTAACTTTTGCATGAGTGTTTTTGTGTGTTGAGTGGTGTATGATGTAAGTGTAGGTGGTTGTTTGGTTGGTGTTCTGTATGTATGTGTGTGTATGGGTGTGTATGTGTGTGTGTGAATGATCTGGTGTGTTTTGTTGGTGAGTGGTGAAGGGTATAAAGGTGGGTGTTTGAGTGTTCCACCATGTTTGTTTTGTGCTGTGGATTCTGGATGTGGAGGTGTTGTTGTTGTTGTTGTTGTTGTTGTTGTTGTTCGCACTGGCTAGGGGTGGGGCTATGTACGCATCCAGATGCAGTTGCTGCATGTGGATGTGTACGTGCCCCTGCTGGCCCACCTTAGCTGACCGTATCGAGGTTGAAGGGCCGAAACGGGATGATGTTGAGGACCTCGACTGAGGACCCGGTCAGTGCGGCACACTTGTGACCAGGTGTGTTTTGAACTTATATATATGCATATACATATATATATATATACATACATATATACATAGTCATACATATATATATACTCGTATCATATATACATATACATATATACATATATATATACATATATACATACAGATATAGATACAGATATAGATATAGATACAGATACAGATATATACATACATACATACATATACATATATATATACATACAGAGAAACATATATACATAGTCATACATACATATATACAGTCATACAGTCATACAGTCATACATACATACATATATACAGTCATACATACATACATATATACAGTCATACATACATACATATATACAGTCATACATACATACATATATACAGTCATACATACATACATATATACAGTCATACATACATACATATATACAGTCATACATACATACATATATACAGTCATACATACATACATATATACAGTCATACATACATACATATATACAGTCATACATACATACATACATATATACAGTCATACATACATACATACATATATACAGTCATACATACATACATACATATATACAGTCATACATACATATATACAGTCATACATACATACATATATACAGTCATACATACATATATACAGTCATACATACATACATACAGTCATACATACATACATACATACATATATATATATATATATATATATATATATATAATTTATATATATAATTTATATATATTTTATATATACATACATATATTTTTTATATATATACATATATATATATTGTTGCGAATATGGAATTTGGCCTCCATATCCGCTTGTAAATATTCCCCTATTTCCCCAATACTCCCCAACTATCCCCAATCCCCCATTCCCTAGTCCCATTGTCTGTAAACAACAATCAGTAGAGCCGACCTTCCCCTTTTTCCCCCATTAAATGTCGTGCCCAGGTCCACCGCATCTCACGTAGACAACTTTCGGACATCTTGCTAGTTATTCTTAGTCTATGTCAGTTAAGGACTCGTTTCCATTAATTATGACTCTTCGTTGCACCAGAATGTGATTATATGGCACCAGTAGTGAGTTTAGGACCTTTCCCATACCTCCTTCCATCTTCTTCCCCAAACAACAACAACAACAACAACTACAACTACAACTACAACTACAACAACAATTACAACAACAACGACGCTGCGCGGGGGGAGTGTGCGTCCTCCCACCAGCTCGGTTAGCCGCCATGACCATGCGCTCCACGGGGTTACCACGAAGGGGCTGGCTGTCAGCTCCTCGTCAAGGGCGGAGCCTGGTAAACCCCCCGCACGCACCCAATGAGAAGCAACGTGCCGATTCCACGAGGCGGAGCTAACGAGCCGAGGGCGTCACTCCCCGCCGGATATACGAAGCGACTCACCGGATGTGACGTCAGATGCGCCCCCAGCTTGAGACGACAAGACGCCACCTCGAGCGCTGTGAGACCTCCCGCATCTCTGGACCGGACCGAGTCGATTCTGTCCCTGAGCCCAGGTGCACCTGGAGCCATCGATCCTGCCTTTCCTAGCCATCAATCCCCGTGTGAGTCAGCCTTTTGTCCCGTTTATCTGTCGTCTGTTGGGGTTAAGATAAGATTGTGTCTAAGTGCTTGTCTTTCTATGCTGTACCTCTCGTCCCTGTAATCTGACCTTCCGAACGAATATAATCTCCTCCGGAGGTCTTGAGAACCGTATCCATGGTGTCGTGTCATTTTAATCCCAGCCGTGTGTCTTTTCCTTCATTGATCTAGCGTAGCGCGATTAGTCAACGTTCGGGTATAATCGGGTAACTTGTGCAGACGTGGTCATACCAAACCGCTCGGTAAATAACATCTAAGCCACGTCTGTAACAATTGGTGTCGAGGAGTGGAATTCGAACCCGGGACTAAATTTATTAGGCCCAAATTTGTAACAATTAGAATCGATTCGGAGCGCGTTTCCCGCGCGAAATTATAACGGCGAAATTTGATTTTGTTATACGAAAATAAAAACCCGAATTTTGAAAGTCGCGCTATGGCGGATCAAGACAGCTGGGGTCCGGTAGGGGAGAGTGAGGCAGGGTCGGTCCAGGACCAAATTGAGGGACGGGAGGAGAGCGAAGCAGTGAGGGCGGCAGGGTCGCAAAATAGCGTTGTCATGCACGAGGTGGCCACGGCGTCCACGCCCGCGACCGTAGTGGCGCCACCGGTGGATTTGAACTTGTTTTTAATACAAATGAAGGCCCTTATGGCCCAGAATAGTGAGCGATTGGAGGGCCAAATAGGGGTAATGAGGGACGAAGCGAGGGCTCGGAGTGAGCAATTGGGGGTAATGGGAAACCAAATGGGGGTAATGAGGGACGAAGCGAGGGGTACCGGTGAGGGGTTAGACAATAATTTTAAGGAGTTAGACAAGAAATTTGGGAAGTTAGACAATAATTTTGAGGGGTTAGACAACGGGATAAAAGAGGTGAGAAATGGGTTAATGGGGGTAGAAAACAGAATGGCCGCTCAAGAGAATCAGATAGAGGGAGTGAAACATGGGTTAATGGGGGTAGAAAACAGAATGGCCGCTCAAGAGAATCAGATAGAGGGAGTGAAACATGGGTTAACGGGGGTAGAAAACAGAATGGCCGCTCAAGAGAATCAAATGGAAGGGATGCAAAAAGGGTTAGAGGGGTTAGAAAACACCATGGAAGGCAAATTGAGGGACATGAGGGACCAAGCGGAAAGGGAAGTTAACCAAATGGGGCAGCAGATAGAGGGGGTCAGAATGGGGGTAGAAGCCAAACTGGATGCTCACAGGGAGGAAATGGAGCAGATGAGGGTGGCATCTGGGCAGGAGATGCAAGTGATGGGAGAGGAGATCAGAAGAGGTGTGAGTGAGGAGGTCGGAGGAGTGCGCGAGGAGGTGAGGCACTGTAAGGAGCACATGGAGAAGGAGGTGAGAAAGGGGACTGTAAAGTTACAAGGGGGCATAGAGGACCTGACGCAGGAGGTGGAGCAGCTGACGGTGGGACAGACGGAGTTAGTGGAGCAGGTTCAAAGGAACACTGCGGTATTAGGAGGTTTAAAAGCGACACAAAACGACATAAAAAACGACTTGATAGCGACAAAGAGGGGATGTCAGATGGTACGTGAGGGACTGACAACGAGGTTGGACGAGGTGATAGAGGTAATGGAGACGAAGGACCGGCAGGTGAGGACGCACCTGGAAACGGTCAAGGTAGCCTTGGAGGACGAGCTTGAGGAGACGTACCGGGGAATAAAAGAGGTGAAGCACAAATTAGAAGAAGTGGAAGAAGGGATGAGCGAAATTAAGAAGCGACGGAGAGGGGATAAGAAAGAGATAAAAGAGGAGATAAAAGAATTGGTCCAAAGTCTGTGTTTGGATCGTGATGATGTGCTCATTAACCGGATGAGGGATTCGCAGGTGATGGAGGGGAAGCGAAGAGGAAGAGGACCCGGTGTAAGTGGTGACCAATATGGTCGGGCGTATGATGCGCCAGGGGATTTAAGAAGCTTGGGGGTCGAGATTGACCCGGGTGTTCGTGAGAGGCCGTTGGTGAAGTGTGCGACAGGTCTGGTGTGCGAAAAAGGAGGTGTGCAAGAAAGTCCGACTCTGGGGTGTGTGAGGAAAAAGTGCGTGCCAAGGAGTAGTGAGGGTGCTGGCGAGAGTGAGTCGGTCGTAGCGCGTGTGCGAGGGGGCACATGGAAGCGCGGTGTGGTGAGTGTTACAGAGGATGTAACGGGAGAGTGTGCGCGAGAAAGGTGTGTGACGGACAGGTGCATGAGGAAAGAGTGCGCTGTCAGAAGTAAGGAAGAGTGTCCACCTGTGGTGAGTGTTACAGAGGGTGTGACGGGAGAGTGTGCGCGAGAAAGGTGTGTGACGGACAGGTGCATGAGGAAAGAGTGTGCTGTCGAGAGTAAGGGTGAGTGCGCGGTCAAGAATGGAGGTGAGAGTGACAAGGAGAGTGAGTTGGTTGTGACAGGTGAGCGAGGATGTACACCTGGGATGGAAGGATGCACACCTGGAATGGTAGAGCGTGAGTGGGAATGCACGCTGGAGTTGGTGGTGAGGCACGTGGTTGGGTGTGCGAATGAGAGCACACCTGTGATTGTCACAGAGGAGGTGACCGAGGAGGGGGCGCGAAGCGGTGTATTGGTGAGGTGTGCGAGCAACGGATGTGTGCCAAAGTGTTCGGTGGTCAGGTGTGTGACCAAGGCTGTGAGTGGAATGGGTGTACCTGGGTGTGTAAGGAACGGTACGAGGAGCATGGGCACGGCTGGATGTGTGAGCAAGGAACGGGCTGCGGGGTGTAAGCGTCCAGGTGAAGCATCGACGTTAGACGGGGTAGAGTTTAGAACGACTTATAGGCGAATCGGGCCCTCGGTGCGTGCTGGGCCTCGCTTGGAACGGCCGCGTCCGTGCTCCACTAGGCGGAGCGGGCAGCCCGATAGAAAGGGTCGTCATGGCGACCACTTTTTGTTGAGACGTGCCGGCAGGTCGAGATCGGGACATTGGATGGCTCCACGCCGAGGTGATGCGTGGGATCTCGGCCCGGGTAAACCTCCTTCCCTGCACCGAATGCGGGATGTATCCAGCCGCTGGCACAAAACAACCAGCATTCATTGTTTGGCTTTACGAAGCCGGGCTTTGGACAGGAATTGGCGCACCGAGAGGTATTAGTGAGTCGACTGGGTGATGAGGTTAGTGTTTTGGACCCAAAATTAGAGAAAAACAAAATTTGATGATTGGCAAGGGATTGGCAGTAGTGATTGGCAGATGATGGGTAGTGATTGGCAAATTTTTGATTTGTTGAAATTTGATGTGCAAAATTGGTAGTGAGCGATGGGCCCGATGGGTAAGGGGGGCATCCCTGCCACCCTGCCCAAGTGGGGGCAAAGGAGCAATAGATTATGGGGTGTATGGCAGTGAAAACTAGCCCGGGTGGGTTAGGTTATATTGATAGGGCCCTAGAAGATGACATTAGGTGACGTTAAGGTTAGCTAGTGACTGATACCTGTAGTGGGGACGCAGGTAGTTTAGTGTGGATGATAATGACGTGGGAGCGCAATAGTTTAAAGGGACGACTGGGAAGCGCAAGTTTCAGAAGGGAGTAGTTAGCTGAGATGATGCCGTGTGTGTGAGAATTGAACAGGTGTGATTGCACAGGTGTGCAACTGGACAGGTGTGTGGAGCAGTGTATGAGTAGTGAGTGTTGTGGATCAGCGCGAATGCGCTTGGGGAGAGAAGGGTGCCGGTGGCACCAGGTGTGAGAGCACAGGTGTGCCAGTACAGGTGTGTGGAGAGAGTTGGAGTAAGTGGTACGGAGTGGTGTGCATGGTGCGAAGGTGTGGATGGGGGAAGAGTGGACCCCTATCACGGATACCCGGGGCGGGTAGTGTAAGTGTTAGGTAGAGGGTACAGGTAAATTGTGGTTGGATATTGGCATTTGTGGTGCGGCTGCAGAATGGTGTTGTGAATGGGTGCATTAGTGTTGTGGAAATGGCTGGGCGTGTAGCCTGTTAGTGTGTGTAGTTGGTTGGGCACTCCACCACTGTGAGGATGTCGGCCAGGTGAGGCCGCAGGTGGGCTCTGGGAGCCGGTAGTTGTGAGTGGGTGCCTGAGGATCCCGGGTGTGGATCGGGCAGCCCAGTGCCAGAGAGGGCACCGAGTGGGGAGAGCGCCAGAGGGCCTTCCCCAGGTAGTTAGGTTAGGGTAAGGAGCAGGTAAGCTCGGAGGCAACCGCAGTGGTGGAGGTGTGCAGGTGGGTAGACCCGCTGGGAGAGGTACACGCCACAGCCCAGAAATTGTGCGAGGGCACCGGGAGATGAATCGGGGGAGTGAGACCCCAAATTGAAAAGCACCACAGTTGGCCAATGGGAATTGGTTTTTAGAACCCATAGTGTAAGAGGGCCAATGGTTTGGCCGGAGAAAGACCCCGGGTAGTGTAAAGTTGTTAAAGTCATTTAGGAAATAGTTAGGATTGATGAACCTGTCGCACCATACGCAGCCACTTACCTGTGGTGATGATGATGACTCCACACCTGTGTTTTCTTTGTTTGTGTTGCAGAAATGAGAATTGCTGTTGGATTTGTGAGACGCATCACGACGTGGATGAGACATTGGGGTGATTCCATCTCTCCCTCCCTAGGAGGGACTGATGATGAATTGGTAATGGCAAATTTTGATGTTGAGTTG
The DNA here is from genome assembly GCF_964187855.1 of Myxine glutinosa. NCBI lineage: Eukaryota > Metazoa > Chordata > Myxini > Myxiniformes > Myxinidae > Myxine > Myxine glutinosa. Next base: position 192,704,281 of record NC_136261.1, read on the forward strand.
AAAATGGCAAATTTTGATGAGAGTTGAAAATGGCAAATTTGATTGGTTAGGAGGGAGAGAAGACGAATTTGGTTTATGGGAGGAACGGGGAAGACAGTAGGGATGTTTGTTGATTTGTAAAGTAGATGTTTATGGGTAGTGTTGTGTTTTGTGGATACAGTAAGGGGTAAGGGAGGGGCCATGTAGGTTACCTGGTGGGGGGGGGGGGGCGTACGGTAGGAACGTACCTGTCTCACCTGGTTCCCATGTGCCCCCAGTGTGCATTACCTTGCATTGCGTGCACTTTTGCGCCCTTACCACCTTACTCACTTGTCTGCTTCTTTTGTCTCCCACCTCCGAGGATCTGGCTTTGGGGTAGAGAGAGAGGAGAGAGAGGTGCTGGCTTCGCAGTTGTGGGCCTGCACTTTCGCTGTTTGCTGCTTGGATCGATACACCATATGGACCGCAATGTTTGTGGCCACCCACAATGGACCGCAGCTCTTTTGCGGCCAAGCACCACCCGTGGAAGGACCTATGGGTCAACGTGGCACCTATGCCATGCAGGTGAACCACTTTTAGTTGACACCACTGAAGGCCACAATATAGAAATGGACGCGGTTGGCGCCTTTCTTTATTTTTTGAAAGAGGCAAGAAGGCCAAGTGCACCACACGAAGGCAAGACCAGCGGCAGAACATCGGCCGGCTGCGACACCACACAATGATTTATAGACACTATTGGTGCACCGGATGGTGCTCACTGTGTGATGGGGTGGTGCTTGATGCTTGGAAGGGGTGCTCTGCACATTATTAAAGGCCGTAGGCCACAGAGCACTCGTGGGTTGGTGTATCGATGCTAGCATGCGTGCTCTCTCTATGCATAACATCTGCATGTGTTCCTCCAAAAACAGGTCCTGGATCGTAGTGTAAATATCAGCGTAGTCTTGTGTAAATAATGCTCCCTACCGGCTGTATGTTTAGTTTGAGGATTCTTTCCGGATTCGGTTAGCCTGTGGGTGTGTTTCTGTGAGGAGAAGGGTGCAACGTCGCAGGGGGACATATTTACTCATTTGTGAATATCTGTAAAACTGTCGCACTCAGGGTAGAGTTAATAGTAGAGGGAACTACATCTGAGTGCCACACTAAAATAGGTAAAAATTTATCGGGTCGGGACGCCCCGAGGGTAGAGAAGGGTGCAATGTTGCGAATATGGAATTTGGCCTCCATATCCGCTTGTAAATATTCCCCTATTTCCCCAATACTCCCCAACTATCCCCAATCCCCCATTCCCTAGTCCCATTGTCTGTAAACAACAATCAGTAGAGCCGACCTTCCCCTTTTTCCCCCATTAAATGTCGTGCCCAGGTCCACCGCATCTCACGTAGACAACTTTCGGACATCTTGCTAGTTATTCTTAGTCTATGTCAGTTAAGGACTCGTTTCCATTAATTATGACTCTTCGTTGCACCAGAATGTGATTATATGGCACCAGTAGTGAGTTTAGGACCTTTCCCATACCTCCTTCCATCTTCTTCCCCAAACAACAACAACTACAACTACAACTACAACTACAACAACAATTACAACAACAACGACGCTGCGCGGGGGGAGTGTGCGTCCTCCCACCAGCTCGGTTAGCCGCCATGACCATGCGCTCCACGGGGTTACCACGAAGGGGCTGGCTGTCAGCTCCTCGTCAAGGGCGGAGCCTGGTAAACCCCCCGCACGCACCCAATGAGAAGCAACGTGCCGATTCCACGAGGCGGAGCTAACGAGCCGAGGGCGTGTCACTCCCCGCCGGATATACGAAGCGACTCACCGGATGTGACGTCAGATGCGCCCCCAGCTTGAGACGACAAGACGCCACCTCGAGCGCTGTGAGACCTCCCGCATCTCTGGACCGGACCGAGTCGATTCTGTCCCTGAGCCCAGGTGCACCTGGAGCCATCGATCCTGCCTTTCCTAGCCATCAATCCCCGTGTGAGTCAGCCTTTTGTCCCGTTTATCTGTCGTCTGTTGGGGTTAAGATAAGATTGTGTCTAAGTGCTTGTCTTTCTATGCTGTACCTCTCGTCCCTGTAATCTGACCTTCCGAACGAATATAATCTCCTCCGGAGGTCTTGAGAACCGTATCCATGGTGTCGTGTCATTTTAATCCCAGCCGTGTGTCTTTTCCTTCATTGATCTAGCGTAGCGCGATTAGTCAACGTTCGGGTATAATCGGGTAACTTGTGCAGACGTGGTCATACCAAACCGCTCGGTAAATAACATCTAAGCCACGTCTGTAACAATATATACACATATATACACATATATATATATATTTGCATATATATATAAAATATATCTATTATATATATTATAAATATATTATAAATTATATATATACATATATATATATATATACATATATATACATATATATATACACATATATATACATACATACATATATACATACATATATACATATAATTTATATATATATATATTGTTACGGATTTGTCACTTCCGTTGTTGTGGTTTTCCTCCACTTGAAATATTTCTGATTCTATGTACTATTATTGTCTTCAAACGGTTTATTGTTCATGAACTGCTTGCAAAGGATAAAAGCGTTAATGTTAAAAAGAGGCAGGAAGCCGGATCAGGTGCCGGAAGAAGAGGAAGAGGAGGAGAGAAAAGGGCAGAGTGAATGCGTCGGACAAGAAAGCCGAGTTGCTCCGGGTTCTGAAGCGAACGTTGGCGAACCAGAGTCACTAGCGAACTTTCGGGTTTCTTGGAGAGGAATTCCTACGACGGAGTTGTCATCGCTGTGACCGGTCAACCTGCATGTCAGGTTTTGCGATCAATTCAGGAGAGAATAATCGCCGTGCCGTGCACCACGGGACCGGGTCGTCGGCTATTTTGACTCGCGCAGAACTTGTGCTTTGCTCGCGGTTTCGTCTCTTCTCGACCATTTTCACCGCACCCAGACGTCGATCTGGGGCGTGTGTGTGACGTGGCTTTTTGAAGGTTAATTCGTCCATACCCAAGGGTGTGATCTCTCAGTCGCCTGGAGGGCGCCTTTGGATATCCCAGTCGCCTTGAGGGCACCTTTGTACAGCTGTGGCTGTGGGACTGTATTTGCCATCCGAACGGGATTCTGGTCTCAATCGGAAATCGTTCTGTCGATCGCTGGAGCGAATCAACTTTGGGCTTGAACCCGGGAATAAGAGACATTGGGGATGTTCGTGTTTCACTCACTTGGAGCACAGTGAGTTTTATATTACCAAAACTGATGGTACCATCATGGGACATGGATTGTACTATTGAATACTATTATGGTTGTACTGTTATTCTTGTGTGATCTTAATACAATATTTGTTTGTGAGTAACAATTGGGGTGGCTTCTCCATTGATCTTTGACATCCAGAATAACACATTTTTCTGCCGTGACTCCTCTCGGGGCTCAGAGGTACATCGTGACCAGGGGGTCGGGGAGGAGCACGTAACAGAAATTGGGGGCTCGTCCAATTGACTCGGGGGCTCGAAATTGGGTCTTCGTCCAGGATAGAATTCCCTAACATTCCCAGAATTCCCAAATTTGGGAAAAAATTCTGACATTCCCAAATTTTTCAAAAATAAAAAAAAATTGGAAAATTTTTGTGTGAAGGTTAACAGGTGTTAACTGATAGTCACCATGGTGTTTGACGCAGGAGAGTTTGCGGCATCCCTAATGAGGCACAGTCCCAAGATTTAAAAAAAATCGGAACTCTTCATATTGGCCAGACATTTTAACTTGGAGGTCCGAGTTAATATGAAGAAAGCAGAGATGCAGACATTGGTGATAGAATCTCTGGTGGGACAGGGCACATGGACAGAGATAGCCTTGGATTGGTTACCCGAAGAAAAAGAAAATGTGGAGCTCCGGAAACTGGAGTTGCAACTGCAGAGCCAGGAAAGGTTAAAAGCAGAGGAAAGGAAGGCAGAAAAGGAAAGAGCAGCACAGGAACGAGAACTCGAGGAGAGAAGAGCAGACAGGAGAACTGAAAGGGAACTCGAAGAACGAAGAGAAAAGGAAAGAGCAGAGGAGAGGAGAGCCGAAAGGGAGTAAAAGGAACGTGACATGGAGTGTCAGAGGGAAATTAAACTCAAGGAATTGGAATTAATGAGAGAACGGGGAGAGGTAGCATCCATGCCGGCTAGTTCGACAACTAGTCAGAACACCTGGGATGTTGGGAAACACGTGAGGCTGGTTCCACCCTTCAAAGAAAAGGAGGTAGCCAACTTTTTTTTACACTTTGAGAAAGTGGCTCGAATGCTAAAATGGCCTGAGGAGTCCTGGACCATGTTATTGCAAAGTGTTCTGGTGGGTAAAGCTCAGGATATTTTTTTCGGCTCAACCAATTGACCAATGTGCAGATTATGAGATAGTGAAGAAAACCATTCTCAAAGCCTATGAATTGGTCCCTGAAGCTTACCGGCAAAAATTCCAGAATGCCAGGAAGAGGGAGAGTGAGACCCATGTGGAGTTTGCTAGAATGAAGGAAACCATGTTTGATCGGTGGTGTGATTCGAAAGGGGTTGGGAAAGACTTCAAACTGTTGCGACAATTGATCCTGGTGGAGGAATTCAAACGGTGTGTCCACGAGGACATTAAAGTACATCTGGAGGAAAATAAGGTACCAGAGTTGTATGAGGCAGCAACCGTGGCAGATG